>NC_135573.1:193365961-193965961 GCF_965152235.1 Eretmochelys imbricata
AAGGCACTAATAGCTGCTAGATGTACCCTCAGAGAGCTGAGTGAGAGACTTGAGGTCTTCTGCTAAAAGATATGGTCTACAATGTCAGGTATATGAGACTCTGGAGGTGCCAGTTTACATTGATCACACCAGATGGCAAATCTGTTTTACTTTGCACAGTACACTTTTCTTGTAGAATCTTTTCCACTGCTGCTCAGGATGGTTTGCACCTCTGAAGAACATGATTTTTCTAGCTCTGACATCTATCCAAAAACCAAGCTGTTAAATGGCGGGAGGACAGATCAGAATGATGCGTCATTCCCTCACTCCGAGTCACAAGATCCAGCATGAGAAGCAATCAGATTGGAGGGCAAATGGATAAGTGAAAAAGCTGTGGGGAACAGTATTGCCTCAGCCACACAGAAGTTTATAATCTTTGCCTTGTCTTGTCTGATTTTCCTTAACACCCTCAGAAGCAATGGAATTGGAGGATTAGGCATATGTGAATACGTGATTAGGAATGCATCTGCCAGGGAGCCTGGGCTTTGACCTCCTCTGGCACAAAATATCTGACATCTCTTGTTCTTATCTATTCTAAACATGCCTCTTCTGGCTGGCCCTTCTGGTGGAAAATGAACCACATCACCAATTTGTGGATTTCCCATTCGTGGAGAAGTGCATGTTGAGATTGCCCGCTAATGTGTTCTGGAGAACCGCTGACAGACTGCTGCAATTTAGTTTGCACCAGTTCCATAATTTTACTGCCTCTGCACAACACAAGGAATGATCTCACTCCACCCTGCTTGTTTATGTAAAAATCTGCAGTTGTGTTCCCTTGACATAATCTGAACAGACTCATGAATCATCAGCAAGAAATGCATTTTACATGGCTCTCAGCTCCAGGAACAGATCTGTAACCAAGATTCTTCTGGAGTCCATTTTCCCTGAGCTAAATGACCACCTAGATGAACTTCCCAACCCAGTAAGGATGCATCTATCACTATTGTTCCTACTGGAAGAGGGAGAGAGGTCTTTCCACCAGTCAAGGATGCAGAGGATATTCTGTGGAACTTACACAAGTATGTCCAGACTTTGTAAGGTCAGGGTGTATGCCGTATTCAACCCAACTTGCATACAATAGAGATGTAGTTTGGCATGCTGCACCACAAAAGTGCAAGAGGCCATGTGACCCAGCAGACAGAGACAAGATCTTACTGTTATTCAACAGCTCGCTTTAAGCTAACCTATCAGACTAGACATAGCCTGAAACATGTCTTGAGGTAAGTACACTTTAGCAATCCAGGAATTCAGTTTTTCTCCAATAAAACTCTGTATACTGTATTAGTATCAAACTTTTAACAACTTAAACCTATGATCAAGCATCTGGAAGAGTTGAACCATTCTCATGGAATTTTGAGCATCTTGCTAGGACATTCTATATCTGGTCCACTGGCTAGTCAAAGGATAGACCACTATAATTTGTCATAGGCATATCGCTACCACTGCTAACAATGTCATAAATACCCTTGGTGCCACTGACAGACTGTAGCCAGACAGCCAGCCCCCCCCCCCCCCCCCCCCTCAGACCAGCATTGCTGGAAACACAGGAGGAAGCCGGAACAGGGCACTTAACATATATTCCAGCACAGCCTTTGAAGCTGTGAAAGCACAGGTGTGCCTCTGGGGGCAGATACAACGATTAAGCTCACAGCAGGCAGAGGCCCTGTGACAGACATGGCTTTTAGCCCCTACTAAATAGCGTGATGCACACACACCAACATCCTAGTTGGGAAAATATTTACCCTGATAAAAGAAATGTCCAGTAGTCAACACTTATTGTTTCTCTCCCTTGCAAGTGTAAACTACTCTTGCGAAAGCTGGCGTCACCCAGACAGACCAGCCTCAATTTGGCATAAGAAAGGAGAAAGAGAATAAAGGAGTACAGAGGTATAAGTAGGGGACCTACAGCACCATGATTTTTGAGTGCTTTTCACTATCTATCTGCTGGTCAGATAAGTGACAGCCTCCCAAGGCTTCTGCAGCTAAGAGGGTCCCTACGCCTTGTCCCTTATTCGTCTTTCCGCGGAATTGAGTGACCGATCCTGGCTTGGCACCGCTGGAATCGAGAGATGCAAGGAGGGTAAGAAGCACCCACACCTGATCTCCTATCTTTAGTGTACACATATTTTGAAATAGAGCTCTATACTTTGTTTTCTTTCTTTGGGATTGTGGCTTCAGTTTTGTAACTTGTTTGTGTGTGTAACATCTCTACATTTAAATAAGTAGGCACTAGCAATTTTGTAACCACATGATTAGAATCTAGCTTAATAAATTTTGGTAACCATTTATGCATAAGCCTGACTTGTTTTCTCTGGTTTACTGTAAAGCAGCTGACACAATTAAAGAACCTCAGCCGTTTTGGCTCTAAAGCCTGGCCATTAGGTGAGAGTACTAAGAGCCTAGCGTTGAGTTGTGCCGCCTCCACGGGGCAAACTCTTGGGGCACCTGTCAGTCAATCCTGGCTGCCCGCTGCGAAGGAGCTCTGAGCTCTAGCAGTTAAAGTCACGGGTGGTTAGGACCTTGGGGCATCCGTCAGCCTAGCCCGGGCTGCCCGCCGCGAAGGGACAGTGCGTCCTAGCGGTTAAAGTCACGGATGGTATAAACGGGCATAGCTGGCACCTCACCAAACATCCTTGGCCGTCGGCTAACACAGACCAAAGGGAAGAATCCTGTATTGATAGTGATTTGGGCTGATCACTAATCATAGGAATCTCTTATGTATAGGATGAATGTCAATGTGGAAATAAACATCCTTGAGGTCAAGAACAACAAACCTATCTCCCAGATATAGCAACGGTATAGTAAAGGCCAGGGTAACCATCCTGCATCTCAAATGGCAAATGAAGGTGTTGAGCATTCTGAAATCCAGGATCAGTTCCCATCTCCTTTTTTATCTTGGCTATGAGGAAATATATTGGGGATAAAAACCTTTCCCTCCATATTGAGGCGGAAGAGGTTCTATTGTGCCCAGTTGAAGGAGAGAATCCATGTCCTGGAGGAGAAGCTTCTCATGAGAGAGATCCTTGAAAAGGGACAAGGAAGGTGGGTGAGGATGGATACACTATGAAACTGAATTACATAGCCAGTAGTAATAATTGCTAATACCCATTTGTCTGATGAAATAGCATTCCAAGCTCTCTGAAAATGGGAAAGAAAATTTACGAAGGAAATCCGGGAAGAACGGGGGAGTAAAATCTGGAGGGATGTTCATTCTGTAGCTTTTGACAATCCCATCAAAAGGGATGCTTGCTGGTGGCCGCTAACTGTGATGAGAAAGTAGAAGCATCAGGTGGTCTTCTCTTTTGCGTCCTTTGACATTTCCTAGGATGCTGTGCAAGTAGATGGTGATAAAAAGAGGGTGGAGTTAACCTCTGTCTTGGGTAAGATTGAGGCTCTCTGCATATTCTTTTCATTGCAGGGCTGTAAATACTTAGAGAACATCAAGTGGCCTAGAAGTTTTTAAAAGTGTGGAGAGAGACTTCCATTCTCTCACTGAAAAGGTTAAGGCCCTCATATGGAAGGTCGTCCACTTTGGCCTGGACTTCTCTTGGAATGCCCAAGGATTGGAGCCAGGACAAACAACTCATTACAGTGGAAGTTGCCACAGAGCATGAAGCTGTATCTGCAGGGTCTAATGATGCTTGTAAGGAGGATCTTGCCATTAACAATCTTTACATTGTTAGTAATTGAAATTGTTTCCTATGCTCCTGCAACAACTTGTCAATAAAATCCATGAATTTTTTATAATTCAGATCATCATCATTTGCCATAAGAACTTGGTTATTAGATATATGGAACTGCAAACTTGCAGAATATTTTTTTCATCCGAATAGGCCTAAACATTTTGAATCAGTAGCATAAGGGGTTGAATAAACAGTACCACTCTAACACCTCTCATTAACTGCAGCTACCACAAGGTACAGGGTGTGAGTAGAAGTACCTGGCTCCCTTAACAGAAACATATTTCTTTTCAGTCTTTTTTGAAGCCCGAGCAACAGCTGCAGGAGTCTGTCATAGTTTTTGTCCAAAAGAGCCTCATTAATAGGAACAGCAATCCTCCCAGGCATAGTTTTGTGAAGGACATCCAATAATTTAGGAGTCTCTTGAACTTCCTCTAAAGGGATCTGAAGCGAAGCTGCTACTTTTTTCATTATCCCCTGAAAGTTTTTAAAGTCATCAGATCATGAAAGTGAAACCGGTGTCATTGCTTCATCAGGAGAAGAGGAGAGAGGATGTAACCATGCCTCTGTGGGTCACAAATGAGGATACCTAATTCAGGACAAACTGCTGAGAAATAGGGCAGATACACCCCAAGACCGGTGGCTAATTCCCCATAGGATATACCAAACCAGCCAAAAAGTAAACTTCTGTTTCACCATACTGGCTAACAAGAAGTCATAAAAGCAGTTTCCTTAGGCATTCCAGTCCTTGTATTACCACCAAAAACACTAGACTTAGAGATGAGCGGTTCCTTAAAACTAATCTCACCAAATAAAAGGTTCTTTTGATCTCAAAGGACCAACCACAGACCCAGGTCAATATACAACTTAGATCTTACCCAAAAATCACGCTGTTGCCAATCCTTTAGTATCTAAAATCTAAATGTGTATAAGAAAGAAAGAGGTTAAAGGAATTAAATACATACAGTAATTGCAAAGTTCTTGGTTCAAGCTGGTAGCAGTGATGGAATAAACTGCTGGCTTAAGCCAAGTCTCTGGCTGTTTCCAAATCACTGGAAGGTCCTCAGTCCATTGGTTAGAATGCTCCTATTAGTATAAGTTCATAGTACAGAGGCTTGGGCAGTAAAAAGACGCTGGAGCAGGATAGAGGCAAAATGGAGGGGTTTCCGGGGCCTTTTATATTTTCTGCCATGTGGAGAGAAACCTATTGTTTTAAACAAAAACCTTAGCACAGCTAGTAGAAAATTACAGGGGACAAGATAGTGTTTGGAGTCACATGGGCAAGTCCCATGTCCACGCATGAAGGTTTAGACACAGTAGAAGCCATTACCTCAAACAGCACATTTGCAGGACAGCTCATTCCATGTATATGGGAGTCTCCCATGGTCCATTGTCAAGTCAAGTGTTTCTTGATGAGCCACTTAATTTGAATAGTCTCTCCAAGATGTGCTGGCTAACTATCTTGCAGGCATTACCCCAGGAGCAAACATTTGAAATACAGGAATAGAGCCAATACTCATAACTTCAAGTACAAAACTACATACATACATATAGCATAATCATATTCAGCAAATCATAACCTTTTCATAGACATCTTACATGCCACATTTTGTACAAGATTTGTTGCAAATATATAACAGAGATTGCAACAATGATCTGTATGGTCATACTTTAATCGGATAACATCACAGAGGATTATGAAAACTGAACTCTCTCAACAGGGTTGATCTTGTTCTTCTGAGGGCTCTTCCCCTTGTTAGATCTGCTCAGGAGACTCATCGGACCAGGTTGATGTCTCTCTCCTTTACTGTCTGGAAGGGTACCCGGGAAGGATGCTTGTACAGGAACCCCAGTATGGCCCCTGAGGGACATTGTATGGGTGCAGAGAAGGCTCTCAGGCCATATGGGAACTCTATCTCTAGATGACAGGACAACCTAGACCCTCTATCTGAGCTTAAAGTTGGGGAATGAGCTCTAGGAGAGTATGTGGGTGAGTCACTCATGCTATGCTTAGAGTCAAGTGATGGATATGATATATCAGACTCCAGAGAAGAAGCAGCAGGAATAGGAGTAGTATGAGGCTGAGCCTGTCTTACAGTCAGTACCAGAAAGGAAAATGATGCCAAGGGAGGCATTGATTCTAGTACCAGAGGCAAATTTAAGCCTCCAGATAATAAGGGGTATTTGGGTTCATTAGAAACCCTCAAATCAGTACTGAAGGTTGGAGAGCATTATAACCATGGGGCATACTTGACACCATCAATGTAGTGCTCTGTACCAACCTGTCCTATACTAGAAACAGTCAGTGCCAATGATGAGGAAGCAATCAGTGCACACTGGGAGGATGCCAAGGGGAGCTCCATACCAAAAGACTCAGTGCCAGGCACAATCACAGAGCCCTTTGACATCAAGCCAGTACCCTGCTCCTTCAATGCAACATCTGTACCAGGATGTGAAGTCTTGCTTGACTTGGAGAAGAAAGGCAATTTTGACCTATTTTTTAAAGAGGATTTATGAGGAGATGTATCCCTCTTTTCCTTGGGAGGATGCTTAAATTTTCCTTTAAACACTTTTTCATGGCTCTTCTTACAAGATTCTTTCAATGAAGGCTTAATTGCATGCACCCTGGAGCTAACTAATTCAGGGCTTGATGGGTCACTCTTTGGTTTTTCTGGCTGTTGTACAAGCATCAGAGGGAACAGAAGCTGAAGCAGCCCTCACAGAACGATTCAGAAGGAAAATGTTTAGTCTCCCTAGAATTCCTTATTCTCCTGAAGAACCACCTACATAATGCTCACTTTGAGGGGGCTGTACAATTCCCCTAAAAATTAGAGGTAACCAGTGTGATCTCCATTAATTGGGAAAACTCACAAGCTATACAATATTTAAAACTGGGGCACTTATGCATAATCATATGGCAGACACTAATCAAACAAACAAGGTTGTAGGCGGAATACTGAGGAAAAATAAATTCCCCCTTAGTCTCATAACTATAACCAACGGACAGCTACACAAACAAAACATAAATTACTAATTAATCTAAACTGTACTATACACAAGAATGAGACGCTAAAGTAAAGCTGCTGACACTAAAGCACTCCAGCTCAGGCCAAAAGTGAAAAGAAGGAACTGAATTAGCAGTTGGTCCCACAATACCTTTTCTACCTTGGATATGGGACACAGGGATAGTTAGAGAACATGCACAGACCAAACAGACACTGCTTACCAAAAAGCCTCTGATCTAGGCACATGCACACCTAGAGTGGAATATACAAAGGGGCAAGCACTAAAAAAATATATATATATATTCTTCCTTTGCTGCAAATCAAACTTGCTAAACTTGTTTCTCAACAAGTCACTATGAATTTAACTTTACCATAGCATCAAGACATTTATTTACAATAGACTACATCACCAATACAATTTCAACATCTCTGAAAAGGAACCATTGTATTCACCTCCATTTTTCTTTTTGTCCACAATTCTTTGAGTGAGCCATTCTTTGGTTTCCTCTTTGGTGTTTTTTGCAAGCTCAATAACTACCAGAGGCCTGAAATGAGGCTCAAATGTGTCGAATGCAGACCAGCTTTCTTTCATCCTTTGACAATCTGCGAAATACTAAAAGACAACAAACATGCAATGTTAAAAATACTACAGGATACAGTCTGCAGAAAAAGAAACTTTGCTACAAACTACTTGTTTGTAGTTAGCATGTGAACGGAGGCATACTGTGGGTAGCATGCTCAGTGCCTGCTGGAGGGAAGTGCTATGCAGCACTTGAATAAACTTCACTGGGCGTCACTCAACGTAACGTTGCCTGCCTTTGGCTGAAGCTATATCCAATTCTCTTTATCTAGGATGACTGTTGCCACCATGTATAGCACATTGGTGGTGGCAGCGGTAGTGAGGAAGCAAAAAAATATAAATAAATAAATGGAAGAGAAAAATAAGGGAGGACACTGAGGCCATCTCCCTTTTCCCAACAGAGTAAAATCAGTGACAACTGTTACTAAATTAAGAGACATTATAAGAGTCTGAAAATGTTAATTTTGCACATTTATCAGAGAATTAAAAATGTTAATAAAAAGAATACTAATGTATTTATTCTGTAATACAATATATTTTGCCCTTATCCAGTTGAGAAAACAAATTTTGACAGACAGGTGATGAATAACATTGTTTGATTTTTAATGATCTCGATAAGGGTGGGTAAACAGACTATGAGCCTGAGGTGATAAGTTTTCATGAAAATTTTGCAAGCCTTCTTTACAAACACTAATTGAAACTTCACAGCACCTCTGTTAGGTAAGTAGGTAAACAGTATTCCCATTTTACAGATGGGAAAAGTAAGGCACAGTAATTAAGGGACTTGCTTAATATCACACAGCAAGTTAGTGGCACAGACAGGAACCTAAAGCTAGGTTGCAAAGAATTAAGCATGTGCATAGCTTTACACGAGTAGTCTCACTGACTTGAACTGAAGTTTTATGTTGACATTATTCCTTAAACACTTGGATAAAATGTGCTGCAAGAATAAATATATCTATCTATATCTATCTTCTTACTATATGTTCCATTCTAGGCATCCGATGAAGTGGGCTGCAGCTCACGCTCTAATAAATTTGTTAGTCTCTAAGGTGCCACAAGTACTCCTTTTCTTTTTGCGGATATAGACTAACACAGCTGCTACTCTGAAACCTATCTTTTTTCTGTATGCTTCACAGAGCAACTTAGGAGTCACTGTCAAAAGAAAAATTGGTCATCTGCCTGTTCAGTACATGAGAACAACAGACTAGATATAACCTCATTGGAGGAAATTTTGTTTTGCTACTGACTTGAATGGGGCCAGAATTTCATCCATTGTCTTTGACTGTAAGTACTTTTTCTCTCTCTCTCTTATTCAAAGTCAACAAGATTATATCTATCCTATGCAGAATGTCCATTTTTCACAACAGCTTCTCTGGATTTCTCCATGAAGCATACAGGAAAGGGTATTTCCAGTATAGGTAAGGCTACAAATTACAGAGATACAGTCAACACACAGCTCAATTTAAACAATAATTTCTTCCCTATCTTTTTAAAATATTAAAACTGAAATCATGTTTAAAAAGCTAATTTATCATTTATTAGCCTGGTCAGTTTCACTTGCTAGTTCTCATACATAGCACAATCCTGTTGCATTTGGTGTTCACAATGCTGAAATAAAATGTGTACATTTTAAGTTAATATATTATGAATGCTACTAGGTTCATAAAAATGTAAATCTACACTTTAGATGTAAATCTGTACGGACAGAATGATCTAGAAGAATGAGAATAGGACTGGAAATCAGGAATTTTAATCTTGGTTCTGAGACTAACTCAGTGTTGTTTTATACAAGCTACTTCAACTCTCTGCCTTAGTTTTCCTATTTTTAAAATGGGGGTAATACTTTCCTGTCCCCAAGGGATGTTGTGAAAATTAGTCAATGTTTGTAAAAAGCTTTCAATATGATTAGCACTGGATAAATGGTAAGTTCTATTAGCTGACAGTATCTTTTATTGAAGTAGAAAAGGAGTATTTGTGGCACCTTAGAGACTAACAAATTTATTTGAGCATAAGCTTTCGTGAGCTACAGCTCACGCTCAAATAAATTTGTTAGTCTCTAAGGTGCCACAAGTCCTCCTTTTCTTTTTACGGATACAGACTAACACGGCTGCTACTCTGAAACCTTTTATTGAAGTATTGTTCTGCTCTGAAAGTGTCCTGCAGAAAAAATGGCAGCTTCTTATTCAAAATGATCTTCTCCTTTTACGTATTCAGCATCATATTTTCTCATTTTAGTCACAAAAAAGATTTCTTACTCCTGTTAGCATTACAGAACTGCGCAAGTGGTGAAGATTCTATTCCAGGGGTCGGCAACCTATGGCACACGTGCCAAAGACGGCACGTGAGCCAATTTTTAATGGCACCCTGCTGCCTGCCAGGTCCCAGCCGCCGGCCCCACTCAGACCGCTGTCGAACCCAGGCCGGCAGCAGGCTGAACAGGGCCGGAGGCCAGGACCCCAGCAGGCAGCATCGTGCCATTAAAAATCCTGCCTGCCCTGGCCTGCTCTTCTCCACCCCCGTCCCCCCCCGGGGGCAGGGTGAAAAAGCTTGGTCATGCCAGCTTCTGCTGCAAAGCAGGCAAGGTCCCCGCTCCCCAGCCTCTTCCCCCAGCATGTTGGGTTCCTGCCCCTCCTCCTCTCCCTCCCTGCTGCTGATCAGCTGATGGCCCTTGCGTGGGAGGGGGAGAAGCGGAGCCGCAGTGCACTCGCTGCTCCAGGGAGGAGGTGGAGAAGGGGGGTGGAATTAGGGCATATCCCCTCCAGCCCCCTGCCATGAGCCACTCTGGGCAGGGGGCTGGGAGCACCCCCACGACCCTAGCCCACACCCCCAGCCCTCTGCCCTGACCCCTGCACCTCCCTCACATACTCCAAGCCCCCCCATGCCCTGACTCCTGCACCCCCCTCACATACTCCCAGACCCCCATGCCCTGACTCCTGCACCCCCCACATTCCCACCCCCACCCTGAGCACCAAACGAGAGCTCCTGCACACACCCCCATTCCCACCTGTGCCCTCACACCAAATGGGAGCTCCCCAGGTACGCACTCCACACCCAAAACTCCTGCCCCAACCCTGAGCCCCCTCCCTCATTCTAGCTCCTGGCCAGACCCTACACCCCAACCCCCAGCCTGCTCCTTCACCCCCAGCCCTGTGCTCAGTGCACTCCCACCCTCAGCTCAGTGCAGAGAGGAAGAGAATGGGCTAGAACAAGGGAGATGGTAGGTACCCATTCTATGTGGGCAGGGCTGGGATCCCAGACTGGCAGCAGGCTGAGTAGAGCCGGCAGCCGTGACCCTGGCTGGCAGGAGCCAACGGACGGAACCCCAGACCAACAGCGGGCTGAGTGGCAGCAGGCTGAGCGGCTCAGCCTGCTGCCAGTCTGGGGTTCTGGCTGCCGGCCCCTTGCCAGCCGGTGTCCCGGCCGCAGGTCCTGCTCAGCCTGCTGCCAGCCTAGGTGAACGGAACCCCAGGCTGGCAGAGGGCTGAGCAGGCCAGCGGTGTAAAATCAGCATTTTAATTTAATTTTAAATGAAGCTTCTTAAACATTTTGAAAACCTTGTTTACGTTACATACGACAATAGTTTAGTTATATAATATATAGACCTATAGAGACAGACTTTCTAAAAAACGTTAAAATATATTACTGGCACGCGAAACCTTAAATTAAAATGAATAAATGAAGATTCGGCACACCACTTCTGAAAGGTTGCCGACCCCTGTTCTATTCCATCTTGTTGCTCCTGTTTGAGATTGCACAAGTGTCACCAACGATGTTATCTGGAGGCAAAAGGGTTCGGGGCGGAGCTGCAGTCGAATTGCCGCTGCGTGACACGGACTGGCGCCCGATTCTAAATGCAGCCCCAAGCACGTGCTTGGAAAGCTGGTGCCTGGAGCCAGCCCTGACAGGGTTACACAGATGTAACAGACTATAACCTGGCCCGTAGAATCTTTACTATTTGTGACGATACACAACATAAGAAAAAAACGATCATATTTGATCAAGAAACTAGGGACACACAAACATAGAATTCCCTTATGCCATTTTATATCCATCCTTCCAAGAAGAATTGCACTCAGTTTACTTAGGTGTGTGTACAGCAATTGGCACCCTAGTCTCAGTACAAATAATAAACACCCTTCCTACATCTACTACTTGATGGTCCAAGGGGTACATCTAGAAGGTAGCATGGAGTGCAGTTGACATGCCCCAGAAAGGCATGCCACATCCACTTAGATGTGTCACAAACGCCAGCACTCTACGGGTAACAGAAGGAGAAATGCAATTACTGTTTAGCTGTTACTGTTAGCAAACAGAAAGTATGCTGACCTTGTTATAAATCAACTGTTTCATAATACTTTGGAATTGAAGAAAATATAGAATATTAATTTCATTAATGTAATACATTTTATTGAATAAATTTAATACAAAGGTTTTCAGACAAAAAACTTGTTTATTCTCCAGTAAAAGAATTGTGTTCACATTATCTACTTCATGATTTTATTCATAAAGTGCCATCAGTATGCTCAGTTTTCAAACAAGGAGACATAACTTTTGCTCCAAGAAGAAACAATGATCTAAATATTAATATTGTATTGTAATTCAGAAGATAGCACTGTCCAGATAAAAGGCAGCTGTGAAGGGCATCAAAACATATCTTTCACACTTCAACACACCTGTGAGTGATTCAGGCACGGAGGGGAAAAGCGTTAAGACCACCCTGGCTCTGGTTATCACAAATTCCAGCTAATCCTAAAATCAGTCTAATTCACTTGCTCACGTTCAAATCCCAATTAGCAGAAACCAATTCTATGATGTGAAAAACCACGGGACCTACTTCGAAAGGAAGACAATTTGATGGTTATTAAATGTAGGTTGCAACGGGTGATCTACTTCCTTTGCAAATCTGCAAAATGCAATCCGGGCAGTCCAGCCCCACCCCGACCACAGCTCGGAGAGGGGTGGAGGAGAGGGCAAAGTTGGAGCAACACGGCAGGGTCCTAGAGAAGAGTAAGCGTACGCGCAGTCTTGCCCGCTACCAACGCCCCAGTACTTCTGCACCCCTAACGCCTTAGGCCCTCCCCAGTGCCCGGCTTCTCTGGGGTGCCAGCCGTGAGCGGACCCCGGGCCACTCAGGGATGGGCGAGGGAGGCTCCTCCTCTCCCGGCGGCGCAGACACGGCAGGGACTAGCGGAGAGCAGGGGGCTCACACTCACCCTCTGCCGCTTTATTCCACGTCCGCAGGCGAGGGAGGGAGCAGAGCGGCTGCGGCTGATGGGAGGGGGCGTTAGACCCGCCGTAACAACAGGGAGCGTGCGCCGGTGTTAGGGGCGCGGCTGCTCGCGCCAAAAGGGCGGGCCCAAGAGGGACGCGAGGCGGGGCTTAGGGAAGGAGAAGCGCTCGGGGAAGACCGCGGGAGCCGCGCGCGCCAGGAGGCGGGGCTAGGAGAGCGCTTGCGCGCACTCGGAGGAGAAAACGGAGGGGGAGAGCGGACTGCGCGAACCAAAGGGCGGGGCTAAAACGTTGCCTGAGAGTTACTCCGCCCTCCCCCTTTCTCAAGAGCGGTTGGGCGGCGGTTGGCCCCGACGGGACTCGTGCATAGCCCCTTCAAGCGTTTGGCAGCCGTGTAGCTGTGCAGCTGCTGCTAAAAATGGGAGCAAAGGCTTTGCATGGGGGCGTAGAGAGCCATGTATGGTACACACACCCCTAGGCTGCTGTGCGTCTGTGCGCCCCTAGGCAGTGCCTCGCTGTCCTTCACTGCTAGTTGTACCCGTACTGGGGTCGGGGGGGGGTGCAGTGTACATATGCCACACGCGGGAGCCAGCGTAGACCTGCTGCATGTTGCTCTTTAGCCTCTGGAGCGTGGGGAAAGCAAGGTCAGGATCCTCCCCACCAGGGTGCTAGGAGTCTGGCAGCAGCCCTTGGCCAGAAGTGGTTTTCCTGAGATGCACAGTTTACAGTTTTGTTCAATGGCTTTCAGTATCTGCACTCTATAAATTGTTCCAACGCCCCTGCTCCCCACACAGGCATTAGGACTCTACATAGTCATGTGTGCCCATCTCCCATGCCCACATGCACCCCTTCTGTCTTGCTGCTCCCTGCCATCCACCATATCCTGCTTTTCACCCTGTAACTCCTCAGAGCTCATGGCTTCCGGCAGCAGTAGCTATTCTGGCCTCCTGTACTTTCAGTATTATCCATTGTGCAATAAGAAGTTAAAGAAAACAAGCTACTTCCTAATACATACATGAGCCTCCCACTGGCCCACAAAATCTTATTTTCCACTCCCTTACCCTACCTCTCCTTGCTTTGTTGTCTCCTGTTTGTTCTAGTCTTAATTTAGGGACTACCCCAGCAAACCTGTATTACAGGGTGTAGTACGTACTTACAACCCATTGATTTCAGTGGGATTATTCACAGTAGTAAATGCTAAATCCATTTTATTTACCTGTTGTATAATTTCCTGCAATCTAGAGAGCACATTTCTGTTTGTACAACCACCTAAAGAGAACTGTACAGAATAGTCCTAAATTTTCTAATATTTCCAGTATCAGACCTCAAAAAAATAAAAAAAGGAATTGTCACTCCTTTCTCTCCCCCAAATCCTCAGGAAATTAATTGAGATTTTATATATATATATATATATATATAATCCCATTTGATTATATATATATATATACACATCCGTTTGATCTTAACAGATGAGTACCAATTAATGTTACAGAAATAAAAAAAATTGCACAGAGAAACCTCTTTCCAAACCCCAAATTTGGCATTCAGTTTAACTCTGTGCATATGAGAAAGAATCAGTCATTAAGTACGTAATTCTGCTGATACATCAAAATTACTAATTTTTTCCTTGAGTCCTAGTAAAAGGTGGATTCTGTCAATATGTCAAGGCTCAATTGAAAGAAAATTTAATATAAAGGCTGAATTGGTAAGAGTCACTTCATACAAGCAGGAATTGTTGCCAGTAGCTAAGGATAACAACAATAATGTTTAAGACATCTCAAACATGAGAGACACAGTTAAATAGTTTTACAAAGAGGATTTGGTTCTCCCCTGTTGCTACAAGGTGATAAACATTACAAGAGCCATTGATCTACAGGTCCTGCTGTGAGAGGGAAGGTTTAGCTTATCAAAACTTGTTCTGGTCCCAGTCTCTAAGTGGACACCAGTGTGCTGAGTCTTATATAAGTACTTTTTATCTGTATATTTACAAAAGAAGGTAAACACTATTACTATCTTCATTCTACTGATGAGGAAACTGAGGCACAAATAGGTGTAGTGACTTCCCCAAAGTCATACAGCAAGCCTGTAGAAGAGCAGGGGATATAATCTACATTCATTATCACAGCATAGAGACCATTAGGTCAAATCTGAATTTTATTACAACTGTAGAGGAAATTACTTTTCCAGTGATATGTAGCCCAATTTTCACATGCTAGCAGTTGTATTTTCCTTTTTGTTACAGGGGTTTGCAAGAAGCAGCTTCCACAGACAGACTGCAGCACAGAGACAGAGGCTGGGAAATGGAAAGTGGCTACCCATTCGTTGTGCATGAGACCCTGACAGGGGGTGTTTGGCCAGAGAAGAGGGGAAGTTGCTGAGAGAGAAGAGTGACTGACACTCCTGGTCAACCAACTGCACCCAACAATGTCTGCATGTGGCTGGGACTCCCAGTTATGTGCATCCAGCCCAAACATTGTTTGTGGGGGAAATAGGGGAGTTTACTTTCAGAAGTAGAGACAGGTGAAGTTGTTCGGTTGCTCTCTACACGGTAGAAGAGAGGTAAATCCCTTTTACCTGCTAGTGAAAGGAGCCCAGCTCATTCACAGCACCCAGTTTCACCACTCAGTCAGCTATTGCCAAAACAGCTTGGCTATAGCAGGCATTGGACAAAGAAAAGCCCGTCCCTCCACTCAAGCAATCACCAGCCACAATATAGAACCAGCAGAAAGAGAGGAGGCCAACCTGCCTAGGTGTGGACAAAGCGAAGAGGAGGGAAGCAGCTCTCAGATTACTATCCAGAAGGAACAGATAGAAGGCCAGCCTCACCTACTAGGCCTCCCTAGCACAGAAAGTCAAGGGAGGATTAGTATTTGAGCAACACAGAGACCTGCCCTCCAGTCCAGAGAGCAATCTGTCTCACAGTATGATACTGTACCAATACTGGGTGTGTCTACACTTTGGGCTGGAGGTGTAAATTCCACTTTGACTTTGAGGACATGTACTTGGATGGGTACATACTTGGAATGGCTAGCCCATCATGCAGCTGCAGCTACATTCTATTTTTAGCATGGTAGCTCCATCAGACAGGTACATCTACTCAAGCTGGAATTTACACCTTCAGCTCCAGTGTAGATATACCAGGTGAGTATTTTCACTTACTCTTAGGAAATACCCAGAGGTCATTCAAGACCTTGTCTAAGAGACTCAATTAATTTCAGTGTAAAGACAGGCGAAGGATTACAGAGAGTTGAAGGATAGTGTCAGCGCCCAAATGATGGTCAGGACTCTGACATAAAAACAACGGCAAGTTTACTTTTCTTTAATCAATCCTAAAGAGCTCTAACACAAGTGACAGTGTGTACATACTGACCAGCTGAGATCTGTGGGTAGACTTTACGATTGGACCCTCTTTTCTTTTATATTCTGTTTGTAGAATTCAGATTGTATTTAATTATTGCAAAAGATGTGATTATTTGAGGGGAGGGGTGTTTGATTATTGTTGTGGAGTTAACACTTTGGTATCTCTCTTCCCCTTGATTTCCCTGACCTTTCCTTTTACCCATGGTTCCTACTTATCCCCTCTTCTTTTTATGTAACCCAAACCCTTTCTCTTAAATGTTGGGAGGGGTTTTCCTACAACTTTTTGGTTCTTGATTCCTATTAAATATATTGTTAATGTCCTAGGTATCAGAGGGGTTATATATAAGCATGTATTCACCTGACCACTAGATGGAGGCACTATGTAGTCTATAGATTGACAACTTGAGGTGTGCCATTAACCCAGTGGTCCTATGGTGAGGCAGAGAGTTTCTTAGAAGGGAAAAGCAAATGGCCTCTTTGGGCATGTCTACACTGCAATTAAAACCCCTGGATCAGGCTAAGGAGCTGTTTAATTGTGGTGTAGATCTTCAGACTCAGGCTGGAGCCGGGGCTCTAGGACTCTGCAAGATGGGAGGGTGCCAAAGCGTGGGCAGCAGCCTGAGTCAAACATCTACACCACAATCAAACAGCCTCTTTGACTGAGCCCCACGAGCTTGAGTCAGCTGGCATGGGCCAACTATAGGTGTCTAATTGCAGTGTAGATATAACATACCCTTCTACTCTTAAGGACAAGGGGTGTACTAGTAGAGGGCTATACCAGGAGTTGAAATATTGTAACAAACACATATACTGCAATCGAAAGATAATTATTATATAAATAACCCCCAGTGGTGAGCTGTGACTAGATCTCTTATTTTCCACCTATACAAAAAAAATATGAAAGCCTTTACCATTTAAATCCTAATAGATTCCTTATCCTCTCTGTAAATTGGCCTCTAATGGGCAACATCTAATGGCCTTTAATGGGCAACAAAGCATGAAGTGCCTAATTCTGCAAAAAGGTGAGTACCTCCTAGAAGGTTCTGTGCTTTCTCTCTGAGTTCAATGAAGTTGAGAATACTCTGTACCTCTTGGGTGGGACTCTATCTCGCAGGATTGGACCCAAAAAGATAGTATATTATAGTCTGGCCATTCATACTGACTTACATCCAGAATTCCCCAAATTGTAATTGTCACTGATTGTGATAAATTTTACTGGTGAAAGGAGATGGTTTGGTAAAGGTTCCTTTATTTTATTCTTCTAGAGTAGACTTTTTAAAAACTATATCAAATCTTGAGGAAAATCTCACAGAAATGAGCACATCAAAATGGTTAAGTGTAGATAAAATAATGGGCAACTTTTAGCTAGTATTTATATAAAAGTTATAAAACTTTCTGTACCAATTATCATTTATATTTTAGAGTTATCAAAGAAAAAACAGAAATTTTATTTTCTACCACACAGCACATGAACATTTTGCTTTCCAGACTTTCTTTCTCATTATCTTATTTTTGTTACTATTGCAAAAAATGACTATAGTAGTTCTAGTTAGTGTAGAATTATTTTTCAAAATAAAGGATTTTTTTCAAGGGTCTATTATGTGCTGTGTGTGACCAAAGGAAGATAAGCTGCAAAGAATAAAAGAAAAATTGAAATTTTAACTGATAGATCTTCAATAGCCATCAATTCAGAAATACTAAAGACCACATATTTGTAGATTTAATTACATTTTCCATAAATTCTAATTTATCTTTCATACTGCTAAGTGGTCCACTTAGAACATTAGTACTATCTGTACAGCAAAATCTTTAGTCTTGTCATCAAGTTCATTGACTTTGTCTTCTACAGCTGTAGTGTTATTCTAAAATCTTATTTGAAACAGAGCATAATTTATACAAAAATGTTTCAAACTGAGTTTGAAGAGCTTTTATTCCAAACTGTAAACCCTGTATATAATGGAAACCACTTCAAGCCAGGGGGTATCATAGCACCCTCAGCACCCCTAGTTCCAGCACCTATGGGGTCCCCCAAGGATCTGTACTGGGACCTGTGTTGTTTAACATTTTCATAAATGATCTGGAAAAGAGGACAAACAGTAAGAGGACAAAGTTTACAGATGATAAAATATTACTCAAGTCCAAATCAGACTGTGAAGAGTTACAAAGGGATCTCACTAAACTGGATGACTGAGCAACAAAAAGGCAGATGAAATTCAGTCAAAAAAGCTAACAAAGTTAGGAACCATTAGGAAAGGGATAGATAATGAGACAGAAAATATCATAATGTGACTATATAAATGCATGTGATGCCCACACCTTGAATACTGTGTGTAGTTCTGGTCCCCCCCACATCTCAAAAAACTAGGGTGACCAGACAGCAAGTGTGAAAAATCGAGACGTGGTTGGGGGGTAATAGGAGCCGATATAAAAAAAAGACCCAAAAATCGGGACTGTCCCTATAAAATCGGGACATCTGGTCACCCTACAAAAAACATTTCTTAGAATTGGAAGAAGTACAGAGAAGGGCAACAAAGGAGTATGGAACAGCTTCCATACAAGGAGAGATTAAAAAGACTGAGCCTGTTCATCTTAGAAAAGAGATGACTAAGGAGAAGAGAAATATGTTAGAGGTCTATAAAATCATGAACAATGTGGAGAAAATGAATATGTGAAGGGGTAAATAACACTTGCCTAACACAAGAACCAGGCGTTACTCAATGAAATTAATAGGCAGCAGGTTTAAAACAAACAAAAGGAAGTATTTCTTCACACAGTGCACAGTGAACCTGTGGAACTCATTGTCAGGGAAACTGTGAAGGCCAACAGTGTAAGTGGGTTCAAAAAAATCTGCCTGCAGCAGATGACTGACACCCTTTTGGAGGAAGAAATAACACAGGCAGGGATTCAGGTGAACTGCTGAGCTGCATGTAGAATGGGAGTGGGGAAGCACTGGAGGAAATCCACAAATCCCCTTTGTCTAACAGTAATGTAGCTAAATTTGACCCTTTATTTCTAGTTATTAGTCAACAAATATAGCCATATGCTCAGTACTACATCATAGACAACTGAAGAGCAAGTGAGGGCTAGGGAATCAAACTCACAATTTATATTGGTTACTGACCGTCTCCAGAAAGATCAGTAGCAAACAGTTCATGGAGCACATTTTGATAGGAAAATTTTCCAGTCCAAAAATTTAGACCAGTTTTAATCACTTAAGCACCATAAGCATTTATAAGGCCATACTGTCATTTACAATAAGACTCCTTTACATCACTCTGACAATGTAAAGGAGCCTTAAAACTTTTATACCTGTTTTATACTCATGGGGGAATTCATTAAGAACAATGTGAACAATTCACTAAGCAGGCAGGCTGCTACATTCTGCTCTGCCTGAGGAAACAGAGCTTTCTCCATGCCTACCTCCTTAGAAACGCTCCAAAGCCCTGCCCCTCAAGGCAGGGTGCACTGTGATATTAAGTGAGAGGGCCAGAGTCTCTCTCACTCACTCACACGCTCCGCCCCACCCCACCCCTCCGGTGATGATTTACGTCTCCCTTATCTGCTCCAGATGCCCAAACTGACGTGCCCGCCCTGCCTGGGAGGGGCATGTGACCACTCTTGCAGCTTCCTTTTGCTTCCCTGTCAGAATTCATTTTTCTTCAGGGAAGCAAAAAAATCTGCAGCAGACATGAATTCTGTGCGTGTCCAGTGGCACACAATTCCCTCAGGAGTACTGTATGATCATTCTTATGGGTTTTTTTTATATACATATATGGTTACACTGAGAACTTGAGTTTCATGTGAGTGGAATGAATTTTACCCAATATGAATGAGGCCATGAGGTGGTAAGGGCTTGATCCAAAACCAATGGAAAGCCTCCTTCTGACTTCCCTGAGCCTTGGTTTAGGTCCAGATCTTCAAAAGCTTTTAGGCTTCTGTCATAAATATAAAGGGAAATGTAAACACCTTTAAAATCCCTCCTGGCCAGAGGAAAAACCCTTTCACCTGTAAAGGGTTAAGAAGCTAGGATAACCTCGCTGGCACCTGACCAAAATGACCAATGAGGAGACAAGATACTTTCAAAAGCTGTGGGGAGGGAGAAACAAATCCTCTCTCTCTCTGTCTGGGTGATGCTTTTGCCAGGGACGGAACAGGAATGGAGTCTTAGAACTTAGTAAGTAATCTAGCTAGATATGCATTAGATTCTGATTCCTTTAAATGACTGAGAAAATAAGCTGTGCTGAATGGAATGTAGATTCCTGTTTTTGTGTCTTTTTGTAACTTAAGGTTTTGCCTAGAGGGATTCTCTATGTTTTGAATCTAATTACCCTGTAAGGTATTTACCATCCTGATTTTACAGAGGTGATTCTTTTTACTTTTTTTTCTATTAAAATTCTTCTTTTAAGAATCTGATTGCTTTTTCATTGTTCTTAAGATCCAAGGTTTTGGGTCTGTGTTCACCTATGCAAATTGGTGAGGATTTTTATCAAACTTTCCCCAGGAAAGGCGGTATAAGGGTTGGGAGGATTTTGGGGGGAAAGACTATTCCAAATGGACTCTTTCCCAGTAATATACCAGTTAGACGTTTGGTGGTGGCAGTGATAAATTCCAAGGGCAAAAGGTAAAATAGTTTGTACCTTGGGGAAGTTTTAACCTAAGCTGGTAAAAGTAAGCTTAGGAGGTTTGCATGTAGGTCCCCACATCTGTACCCTAGAGTTCAGAGTGGGGAAGGAACCTTGACAGCTTCTAACTAAAACCAGTGGTAGTGAGGCACCTAAATACCTTTGGAGAATTTGTGCCTATGCCTGCTCCTGCTCCCACTACCATCAGTGACAAACCTACCATCCACATCAATGGTGTAGTATCGTGCCCTTAGGCCTGGTCTACACTACAGAGTTAGGTCGAATTTAGCCACTTCAGGTCGATTTAAAAATGACCGCATCCACACAACCAACCCTGTTCCGTTGACCGAAAAGGCTCTTAAAATTGACTTCTGTACTCCTCCCTGACAAGGGGAGTAGCGCTAAAATCGACCTTGCTGGGTCAAATTTGGGGCAGTCAAGATGCAAATAGACGGTATTGGCCTCCAGGAGCTATCCCAGACTGCTCCATTGTGACCGCTCTGGACAGCACTTTCCACTCCGATGCACTAGCCAGGTACACAGGAAGAGCCCCAGGAATTTTTGAATTTCATTTCCTGTTTGGTCAGCATGGCGAGCTCAGCAGCACAGGTGACCATGCAATTCCAGAATCGCAAACGAGCTCCAGCATGGACCGAAAGGGCGACACTGGATCTGATTGCTGTATGGGGAGAAGAATCTGTGCAGGCAGAACTCCGATCCAAAAGAAGAAATGCAAATATATTTGCCACAATCTCACAGGGCATGTTGGACAGAGGCTACACCAGGGACACACAGCAGTGCCGCGTGAAAGTTAAGGAGCTCAGGCAAGCCTACCAAAAGACAAAGGAGGCAAACGGTCGCTCCGGGTCAGAGCCCCATACGTGCCGCTTCATGTTCATGCTGAACAGCTGCATGCCATTCTAGGGGGGGACCCTACCACTACCCACCTCTGTCCGTGGACACCTGCAAGGGGAGAGTCTCAAGCCACATGGAGGAGGATTTTGTGGATGAGGAAGAGGAGGAGGAGAATGTGCAGCAAGCAAGCGGTGAATCCGTTCTCCCCCGCAGCCAGGACCTTTTCATCACCCTGGATCCAATACCCTCCCAAGGCTGGATCCCTGACCCTGAAGCCAGAGAAGGCACCTCTGGTGAGTGCACATTTGTAACTACAGTAGGGGGTTTAAAAGCAATAGTGTTCATGATCACCTGGTTGAAATAGGGGAATTTTTGTAAGGGAACAGTAAAAGGACCCCATTCATGCTGGGCTGTTTGTGCTTGGCTAAAAGGGATCATCCCAGAGAATAGCCATGCGGTGCGGTGGGGGTAGGTGTGGGCTGCACATCTACCCGAATACTGCAGCCCCTCCTTTTAAATGTGAAACCCAACCCATTGCTTGCTCTGGGGGGGTGCTGCAATTTGATAACATTCCCACATGTTATGAAGGCGTAAGAAGCCAACCCAATTTTTCTCTCCCTTTTTATCTCCCCCCAGGTGCAAATGTTTCTACGCTCCCCCTATCATCTCCGTCCCTGAGGTTATCGCAGATTAGAAGGCGGAAAAAAAACGCACTCGCAATGACATGTTTTTCGAGCTCATGCAGTCCTCCCGCACTGATAGTGCACAGCTTAATACATGGAGGCATTCAGTGGCAGAGGCCAGGAAATAATTAAGTGAGCATGAAGAGCGGAGGCAGGACGCGATGCTGAGGCTAATGGGGGAGCAAACAGAAATGATGAAGCATCTGTTGGAGGAGCAAATGGACATGATGAAGTGTTTGTTGGAGTTGCAGGAAAGCCAACAAGAGCACAGACCCCCACTGCATCCACTGTATAACCGCCTACCCTCCTCCCCATGTTCCATAGTCTCCTCACCCAGACGCCCAAAAATGCAGGGGGGCCCCCCTCTGGGCACCCAGCCACTCCACTCCAAACAACAAAAGGCTGTCATTCAAACAGTTTGATTTTTGTAGTGTGGCTACAATAAACAATGTGGCCTTGTTCTTCCCTCCTCCCCCACCCCACCCAGGCTACCTTGTCCGCTATCTCATTTTTTTTTAATTAGTAAAGAAAGAATGCATGGTTTGAAAACAATAGTGACTTTATTTTGAAGGGGGGAGAGTGGTTGGCTTACAGGGACTTAAAATCAACAAAGGGGGTGGATTTACATCAAGGAGAAACACACACAACTGTCACACCGAAGCCTGGCCAGTCATGAAACTGGTTTTCAAAGCTTCTCTGATGCGCAGCGCGCCTTGCTGTGCTCTTCTAATCACCCTGGTGTCTGGCTGCTCAAAATCGGATGCCAGGCTATTTGCCTCAACCTCCCACCCTGCCATAAACATCTCCCCCTTACTCTCACAGATATTATGGAGCACACAGCAAGCAGCGAGCTTTTAAACATCCAAAGGCACATTCTACCACCATTCTGCATTTGCTCAGCCTATAGTTGAACTGCTCCTTACTACTGTCCAGGGTGCCTGTGTTAGGCTTCATGAGCCATGGGAGCAAGGGGTAGGCTGGGTCCTCAAGGACAACTATTGGCATTTCAACATCCCTAACAGTTATTTTCTGGTCTGGGAAGTAAGTCCCTTCTTGCAGCTGCTCGAACAGCCCTGAGTTTCTAAATATGCAAGCGTCATACACCTTTCCCAGCCATCCCACACTGATGTCAGTGAAACGTCCCTTGTGATCCACCAGTGCTTGCAGCACCATTGAGAAGTACCCTTTGCGGTTTATGTACTGATTGGCAAGGTGGACCAGTGCCAAGATGGGGATATGTGTTCTGTCTATCGCTCCACCACAGTTAGGGAAACCCATTGCAGCAAAGCCATCCACTATGACCTGCACATTTCGCAGAGGCACTACCCTTGATAACAGAATGTCAATAATTGCATTGGCTACTTGGATCACAGCAGCCCCTACAGTAGACTTGCACACTCCAAATTGATTCCTGACTGACCGGTAGCAGTCAGACGTTGCAAGCTTCCACAGGGCTATCGCCACTTGCTTCTCAACTGTCAGGGCAGCTGTCATCTTGGTATTCCTGTGCTTCAGGGTGGGGGAAAGCAACTCACAGAGTTCCAGGAAAGGGGCCTTATGCATGCAAAAGTTTTGTAGCCACTGGGAATCATCCTATACCTGAAACACCATGTGGTCCCACCAGTCTGTGCTTGTTTGCCGGGCCCAGAATTGGCGTTCCACTGTATCAACCAGCCTCACTGCCACCATGATGTCCCAATTGCCACAGCCCGTTCTTTCAGGAACGTCTGTGTCCATGTCCTCTTCAAAATCCTTCTCGTGCTGGCGTCTCTTAGCCTGGTTTTGCATATATTCCAGGATAATGCGCGAGGTGTTTACAATGCTCACAACAGCAGCGGTGATGGTGAGCTGAGTGGGCTCCATGCTTGCCGTGGTATGGCATCTGCAGGAGAGCAGAGTTGCAGCGGAAGCGGTGAATGATGACGGTGAGCAGTCGTACAGCACCCAGGAGGACCAGCACAGATCCCCCGAGCTCATCGCTTGGGAGCAGGAGAGCAGAGTTGCAGCGGAAGCGGTGTATGACAATGGTTAGCAGTCCTACTGCACCGTCTGCTGACAGCAGCACCCAGGACACAACAGTAGTGACGACGGTGAGCTGAGCTGAGCGGGCTCCATGCTTGCCGTGGTATGACGTCTGCATGGAAAAAAGGACCGAAACAATTGTCTGACGTTGCTTTCACGGAGGTAGGGGTGACTGACGACATGTACCCAAAACCACCCGCGATAATGTTTTTGCCCCATCAGGTATTGGGAGCTTAACCCAGAATTCCAGTGTGCGGCGGAGACTGTGGGAACTGTGGGATAGCTACCCACAGTGCACCGCTCCGTAAGTCGATGCTAGCCACAGTAGTGAGTACGCACTCCGCCGACTTAATGCACTTAGTGTGGACATATGCAATTGACTGTATAAAATCGATTTCTAAAAATCGACTTCTATAAAATTGACCTAATTTCGTAGTGTAGACATATCCTGTGTGAAGAAGTGTGGATTGTGTTAAAATCATAGATTTTAAGGCCAAAAGGGACCACTAAAGCATTGAGTCTGCTTTCATGTAATCATAGGTCACCAACACCACCCAGCACCTGCATATTAAACCCGACAACTGAAATGAGACCAAAGTATTAGAATGCTAAGGAGACTGAACTATGACGTGCCACAGGACATACATGCCACCCAGTTCTATATTTGATTCATTGGATCAAGTTAGTGCACTTGAACGACTTATTCACTGTGTGGAAGAGAGGAGGAGTTAATGAGGACGAGCTGGCTGAGCCCCAACCTTGTTGAGACTGAGTAATGCTTCTGTCCGGAGTGCAGGAACTAGGCGATATCTAATCCCTCTACTGAGATAGTATGTCAACTAATTCTTACTTGTTGAATCTTCAACTGCCCACATATGTCTAGATATTTGTTTTAGTTATAGAACTTCTTAGGGTTGCTGCCACCTCTTCAGGTGGAGCAGCTTTCCCCATTCACAGCATAATGTAGGCATCCAATCAGAAAGGAAAGATAAGACGTCAGATAAGAGCCCCATAATGTGTATTTTAAACAAATATATACACAATGTTATGCTAGAGGTTGGGCACCTCCATGAGGGTGTGTATTTGATCTATGGGTCATCACAGATCTCAATGAAACTGGTGGACATGATAGCACCTTCCATTCAGGCTAACTGAAGCAGCAGTTAAATTCCCCCTTTTTAAGTGACAGATGAAACAATAGAAGGTACAGTCTTTGTTTAAAATGGTTTCTCTAGCAATCGCACTTTGTCCAGCATGGCTGACTGCCTCTCAGTCAGGACCTTCCACAGAAGCACAGGATGCTGATTCCTTCTTGTCTTTCTAGGAGAAAGTTAACTTGGAGTTCTTTGCCCCTCTCATTTATAGTCCAGTGAACCTTTGAAATGGATTCTTCTGAAGGTTACCCCCCAAAATAAAGTTCATTCAAGTTGTGAGGAAGGAGACATGGAGTATGGCGGTGAAGGCACTTCCATGCTGATTTCTTCCCCAATGGTGTTTGCTAAAATGCAAATTGGTTTGTTCCTGTCCCTTCAATGCAAATGAATGGCCTCTTGACATGTGATTGCTAATGGATTCTGATGACACCTGGCTGGAGGCATGGCCTTGTCCTTTGTCTGAGAGAAACCTGTTTACCTGCTCCCCAGACTTATCTGGTAAGCACATTTTAGTTCCACATTTCTTTCATATTTTTATGTTCCCTTGGGTGTTTACTGCACATACACAACACAAGAATATTAATCATCAGTGTGTTATTAGTTTTCCAATGATACCTTTCATGACACATATCAGATACAGTTTATGACATCAATGAACTGGGTACGCTGAACTGGTCAGACCAGCTGAAAGTTACTACCAGATACCAGTGAGCCCCTTGCCCTCTTACATTCGGATGCTGTTAGGGTCACATCCACTCAACAATCCATAAAGATACAAACAAGCAGATAAACAACCAAAACTATAAGTAGCTTTGTAAGGATTAGATTTTTATCAGTAAAAGTCAATCAACATGGATTTCACTGCACCCATACAAACTGACAAAAATATTTCCATTGATCATCAAAATTCACAGCTAAGCAAAGTAATAAATGCTTCTTGAGAACTTCAGAGCTTGATTTAAGAATATTTACTTTGTGTATTTTGACATGTGATGTTGAAAATTTGTTAATGGTTATAAAGCTTCAACATTTTGAATCTTAACATCTACTGTCATTAAATAATTAAATAATTGCCTGATTCCCTCCCCCACTGTCTCAACTCCCCCACACCATAATTTCCTGCAACTATGGAAATTTAAAATAAAAATGCCCCAGAATAAACAAATATCAGTCAAAATTATAAAAAATAAAAACTGAATTCTGCCAAGCCTAACTAATAACGTAATCAAGCTATTTCTCCTAGATCTTGGGAGAGACTAACACATGGAAGGCACTCAGACACTATAGCAAGGGGGCTATCTAGAGAGCAATGAAATGGTTAATGTTAACAAAGGCTCCAAACCAGCAAACACTTACACACATGTTAGACTTTAAGCATGAGTCATTCCACTGAAGTTCCTCTGTGTGCATGTGTGTAGAAATTATTGAAGTCAATGAGATTACACGTGTTGCAAGATCAGGACCTAAATCATCGTAACTAGGCTTTAGACTTAATTTACCATTTGAATGATGAGGAACAACTCACAGCACACAGAGCTATCATTTCAGGTTGTCTGCAGATGCAGGCACAGTTCACTATATCCATTTATACTCTGTTCACATATCTTCAGAATTGTAAAGTCTAGATACTTAATTTTTTATTTAAATAAAAGTTTCCATAGCACAAGCAGGTATCCTCAAAAGAAAAGTACTAGTTTGCCATTGTAAGGTACCCCAATTAAAACCTTGACTGAAACTATTCTGTGACCTTGACTACTGCATTTGTTACCAAGTACATACTATACACTTGTGCTGTATAGCTGCTTTCATCCAATAATTTCAGAGTGCTTTATTATAACCTGGTCAGATATTACCTGTTACCAATACCAAGTAAAGTACTGCCCCATACCATATTAGCTGAAAATAGAAGCTAAGACTTCTGAACCCTGCTTCCCACACACTGAATCATGCTGCCTGACTTCAGTTATAATGTTTATATAAGTTTAATAATAATTAGGTTTAACATTAAGACTGTTGTTCTGCTTTTATGGGTGTGTAATGCCTAATATAAGCCTCTCCCTCCCCCTAATTACTCACCTCCACATGAGGGAGGTGAAACTTAATATACATATGTTGGATTAAATGAATGCTTGTGTGGCACTTTGCAAATGCAAAGCACAATATAAATGCTAGTTAATCATTATTATGGTCAGAGTTCAATACTGCTCCAATTACACATGTAATAATTGTCAGGGTTTACTTTAAAAACCAAAACCAGCCCAAAAATCTAATTCAAAGCTGCTAGGTTGCTGTTGCCTCTCTGGCCTCTAGTAAACATGCTGGAGAATGCTTTTTCTTGTGAGGGAATCAGTTCCTCAGTCTGGTGCTGCTGCCTCCCCTGGAATCACCTTTGGGCTATGTGTGTGCAAGGGGGCTCATTAGCTTTTCACAGATATTTCCTGTTCCATAAGCTTTTGCCTCTTTGTTATTTGATTAACATAACTAATAGCCAAGTGAAAATATTATATACATATATGTATGCATATTGATGGGGTACATCCACCACAGTTTAATGGTAATTCTAGACCCCCTGTCGGTGCTGATCATATTCAAACAGTAACCCAGCTGGGTTTTTACCATCTGTGTCTGGCTAGGATGCCATAACCCTTCTTTTTAGATATAATTTTCACTGTGTTACTCATGCCTTTGCTGTCTCAAAATTAGACTGTTGCTACTGCTGCAACATGTTCTACATGTGGCTACATCTGAAAACCATTTGGAAACAAGCTGGTGCTAAAAGCAGCAGCTTTCTTACTGAGCTGAGCATATGGGTAAACACTTAAGGGTGTATGCTCTGACCTATAAATCCGTAAATGGCTTGTGACCTATCCTCCTGAGAGATTCCCTCACTCTTGTGGTATACCACCACAGCTGTGATAAGCAGAGGTATTTGAGCTGGATCCCACTCATTATAATAGAGGTTGGTGCTTACAGGGTGTTTTCTGTGGGTATATCTGCACTGCAGGCTGAACTCTGTGCTTTTGTGTGTGTGGTTTTTTTAGCCCCAAATCCCTATCATCCATGCACAAAATCCTTAAACAGATGCTTATATAAGTGTCAATTCTGTGTTTGCATGCATGACTGGAAGTATGGGTTAAGGTATGTCTCATTTTAAGGCATGCTCCTACCTGACCTTTTTGCAATAAAGATGCAACTTAAGTATGTGTAGCTGAGTTTTGTTTAGATTGTCCTAGCTAGACCTCCAATGCCATCCCACAATTCCTGGGGCCTTTATGTTCCAATCCTTCTACCTGCTCACTTCCTACTCATCTTCTAAGTACTAGAAACTGGTGGCTGGTTTATAGGCACCCGGTCAGCATTTAACCCTTCATTCCATGCAGCCTGCTCCATTTTCTGCACTGCACTCTTGGTCCTCCATATTGGTCAAAAGTAGCCCAGATTTGGAGACCATCTAGGCATGCTGCCTGCAAAAGACATCTGTTGGTAGGGTTTTTGGAGAGGGCTGAGAATATGCTTCCCAGAAAGATGAAGGTGGTGGAAGGGAGCATTCCTACAGGTGGCTGGTTGGCATAATTTCAGTTTAAATTATTTTAATGCTGCTAGTTCTAATCAATTATGTTAGGCTGCCTAGAGCCTTATAATAGACATATTTTTATTAT
Organism: Eretmochelys imbricata; assembly: GCF_965152235.1. Classification (NCBI taxonomy): domain Eukaryota; kingdom Metazoa; phylum Chordata; order Testudines; family Cheloniidae; genus Eretmochelys; species Eretmochelys imbricata. The sequence goes on from NC_135573.1 coordinate 193,394,853, forward strand.
TTAAATCTAAATAAATATGCATATTTTATATTTGCACATCTGTGGTGCATGTGTGTGTCATATTTATACACACACATTGTGTAGTGTGTATGTAGGCATAACTAGTGCCACAGCATTTTGTGCAACCAATCCTTTTAAATACTTTTTCCTGAATATCATTTTAGACATTTCCCCCCTAATTTAATGAGGCACTAATCCTCATCCATTTTCTTCTAATGGTCCCAAATGGAAGCAGAAGAATAGGGATGGTGGTTCTTAACAAAACCAAACCAGAAAAATGCTATAACATCCACAGGGTTGGCAGAAGATTTAGTAGTAGTCCTCAATGAGATTTCCTTTGCCTGTTTCTGTATTAGAGGCTGTTAGATTATCAAAAATTAATCTGCTAGCATAGAACCAGTTATTGCTAAAGCAGTGGTTTTCAAATAGGGGCACACATACTCCCGGGGGATATGCAGAGGTCTTCCAGGGGGTACATCAACTCATCTGCCTAATTTAAAAATAGGCTACATAAAAAGCACTAGCTAAGTCAGTACAAACTAAAATTTCATACGACTTGTTTATATTGCTTTATCTACCATACACTGAAATGTAGGTATAATATTTATATTCTAATTTATAATTACATGGTAAAAATGAGAAAGGAATCAATTTTCAGTAGTAGCGTGCTATGACACTTCTGTATTTTATGTCTGATTTTGTAAGCAAGTAGCTTAAGTGAGGTACTTGGGGTATGCAAGACAAATCAGACTCCTGAAAAGGGTACAGCAGTGTAGTCTGCAAAGACTGAGAGCCACTCTACTGCTGACTGCCAGAAACTAGGAATGGATGACAAGGGATGGATCACTCGAATTCACTTCTTGTGTTCATTCCCTCTGAAGCCTCTGGCGCTGGTCAGAAGACAGGATACTAGATTAGAGGGACCACTGGTCTGACCCAGCATGGCCGCTCTTAAGTTCCTTTTAGGATGTGTTTAAGCATGCTGCCCCCCCCCCGGCCACTCAGGACATTTGAGCACTCTACTTCTGACACGGATTAATAGAATTTGTTGACAGCATCACACGAAAGGCGCCTTTCTTCTTTTGTCCTGAAAATATGTCATCAGACCATTTGGATGTGACATTAAAAAAAAAACAAAACAACCCTCCAGGAATCTCTTTCTCAAACGTGCCCTGTGCACTGAATTCAATGACCTGGCTCAGGCCCCAGGCAGGGAAGAAAGCGTTGCTGGGGGCCCTGTTTGCGCATGACACACAAAATGAGACTACACAGAACCCTCCCTTAGAACGCGCCCTCCCCTCCCCCTCCAAGAATTGGCCCCTTCCGGCCCCCACAAAGAGCTCCCCAGGGAAGAACCGAGCACTGGAGGGCGCTCGCGGGGCCTTCGGCTGACAGCGCGCGCGACCTCCCGCGCAGCCGTGCGCAGCCCATTGCCCTGGCCGGCCCAGGGAGGGGCGGGTCCCCGAGACGCTCTAGCCGCACGCTCTGTGGTGGGCCGGCCCGGCTGGGGTGACGCGGCGGGCGGGTCCCGTGATGGCTGGCGGTGTCGCCCTGGCGTTGTCACTCGCTGCCGCCTCCCCGGCACCAGCTCGCGGCCGCCGAGCTCCCGCCATGGCCGAGGACGGGCACCTGGAGGCCTCGAGCGAAGGGTGAGCGCGGGCCGGCGGGCGGGGAGACGGCGCCACAGGCGGGGGCAGCAGTTGGGGGGGACCTCCTCCGGCCTATGTACACCTGCGAACCCCCAGATGCCCCCTCCCGGCCCCCCCGCACACCGCTCAGCAGCGGACCCTCGCATCCCAGGTGCTGCAGGTTTTTTTCTGTCTCACTTCCTCCATGTTCTTACTGCAAAACCACTGATGTCTTAGTTGCTTCAGCTACAGCAACTCCCCCCCCCCCCGCGATCTACTCACATCTCTCGTCTCCTCCACCCCGTACAAACTGCTGTTGCCAAACAGTAATTTTCCTCTTTTGTCTGTGTCGCTCCATCTCTCCATTGACTTCCACTTCCCTTCAGCATCAACTGAGAAACACAAGTCCCCTTTAAACCGCTGTGCAAATTGGCCTGACCCACATTTCTGCTACTATTCCTTCTCTTCCCAAGCAGCCCATTCAGAATGACTTAATCGTTGTCTTCACATTTTCTACAATGCTGCACCTTGTGTTTGAAACTATCTTCCCCTCCACTGTAGTTTGTGTGCCAAACAAACCTCCCTCTCCTTTAGAGAGAGACAAGGAGGGCGACGTAATCTTTTGGTGGACTAACTTCTGCTGGAGAGGTTTTGACTGAATAAAAGATATTACGTCACCCACCTTGTCTCTCTGATTCCCTAGGACCAACACAGCTATAACACCCTACAACATTCTTCTTAAAATACACAGTCTATAAAGCCTCCTGTTGATTTACCAAGTGAGTTTTAAAATATCTCTGCTTCATATTCTCAGACTCATTCAGTGCATTGGCTCTAAACTGCATTAGTTGCCTAACTTGATCCTTTGGGGAGTTAAGTGCTTCTTGGGTAGTGCTGCGTGCTCCCAACTTATTACCTTCACACAGCACTTTTCAGGATTTTGTTCTTAGAATATAAAGTCCTTGGGGTAGGAAAAAATGGTCTACATTTTCATAAGGGTTTACTGATTATGGATGTCCAACATGACATCTTTTAAAAGGGGTGTGATTTTTAGAAAGTGCTCAGCATCCACCCTCTGAAAATCAAGCCCTTTTAAGGTCTTTCAGATTGCGCACCCAAAATCACTAGTCACTTTTGAAAATGAAAGTTTAAGTCTCCTCTTTGCACATCAAAAAGTGCATTGGCAGTGGTGAAATGCTAGTACTTTGAACAGTTAGCACAGAGTATTTGCATTACTGCTTCTTAATATTGGCTAGTCTTAAAGCATGGTCATCCTTTCAAGGTGAACAAGCCTGGTTACAGCTAGAGAAAATTTAAATTAGTGTATTTCACTAATTCATACAATTACTTTCAGATTTAAAATTGTTTGGTTTGGTAGAGAAATACCTACATGCTATTAAAATTGCAGATTGGATACATATCTCAATGACAGGTGACATATTGGGTGTATATAAAGGAAAAATCTGAAATTTAATCTTTTTAAAAACAAATACAGCAGATAGTAATTCACCTAGTTACGCAGCAAGTTCAACTAGTTGAAATCTGGCAACGTGAGTGTTCTGTGGGAGCATAGTGGTGATAGCATAGTAAAATCACTATAAAATATATTAATCAAAACATGCAAAATCATACAGATGTAATACACAGTCTAATCTGAAGATAAAACTAAATATATTTGGATCTTCAATGTGGAATAAAGTATCTAGAAATAGTTTGTCAGCGTTCCGTATAAAATCACTAATTACTGCTCAGTTTGCATAAATGTGGGGAAAAGTTTCAAGGATTAAAACTGTTGTCTTTAAGATAAGTGGTAACTTTCTTTAAAAATAACTTTGGGTGGGTTTTTTTGGTGAATTTAGATGGAATGGCTTGCAGCAACTAGTTAAAACTAAGAGTGCTTTGGAATAATATATAGAACTATGTTGCAGGAATCATTGCAATTCCAATATTCATAACTGTTTTTCCATTATCCTTTGAGACTTTTCTTAGTTTGGGTTTTTACTTGTGAGGCATGTTGTTAGAGATGTTAGACTTTTTACAGTCTCAGAGTGAATGTAGTTTTAAAATCTGCAGTGATGAATTCAGTAGGTTTGAACTCATGAAGCACTTCCAGTAAGACACTCAGGGTACTATACTGCATAACATTCATAATCATTTACTTGCTCTTTAAAGAGACACTGTCAACTGCAGATTTGTCTGGCTGTCGCACCTTAAAATTTAAAACAAAGCGTAAGCAGGTAGGGTAATGAAATCATGCCCCAAATATCTGCACAGTTATAGTTCTTTTGCTCAGTTTTTCTTTAACTTAGAAATGAAGATTCAAAACAAATCAACTCAAAACAGTGTCACTGCCTGCAGGATCTTGTCTTAGTCCTTGTCTCTCATCATCAGCTGGGACTTCCTCCCTCCCAGCCAACTCTTGCTCCCTTAAAAGGTCTTCCTCTCAGGCCTTCTACCTGATAGTAAAGAGCTCTATGTTCCTCCATGACCCAGGGTCTCTCCTGTCTGCTCCCCTCCCTAAAAGTCTACAAGACTTATGTATCAGAGTAACAGCCGTGTTAGTCTGTATTCGCAAAAAGAAAAGGAGTACTTGTGGCACCTTAGAGACTAACCAATTTATTTGAGCATGAGCTTTCGTGAGCTACAGCTCACTTCATCAGATCTGATGAAGTGAGCTGTAGCTCACGAAAGCTCATGCTCAAATAAATTGGTTAGTCTCTAAGGTGCCACAAGTACTCCTTTTCTTTTTAAGACTTATGTAGTTTCTTGTAAGTCACATGACTAGCAGAGGCTTCCAGTTTTAAAGGGAACATGGGCAAAAACAGGTGCACTGGGATGTACACTTTTACCCCAGTGCCCAGTGTTACACACAGACTAAAGGAAATTTGCCACCCCTTTTCCAGGTTGGCCTTTTGCATTGATAGGAGTTTGTGTATAGGCAGATGCCTTTCTATGTCTATCATCGCTTTCACTCTCTGGTCTCATGCACTTGCATCACATTCATGTACTGTCCTCAAAGCTCAAGAGCAAGTTTTATTTTAGCCACTCTAGAAAGTGTATTTATGCAGTTTCCCTGCCCCTGCATAGATTTGGGAAGGGGAGCACTGTGGCTTTCATTGGGAAGGTGTCTTTTTTCCCCTCTCTTCTGGGTGGAGCCACAATGGAGACACAGTTAGGAGGCTGTCTCCTCACCCCTGGCCTGCTGCTAGTGTATTTCCCATCCCTGCAGATGGAGGCCTCCCATCTAGAAACTTCCCTGGGAGGAATGTTTAACGGCAATAGGGACTAGAACAGTGATATCCAGCCTTCTCAGTCTGAGGGGTGAACAGATTATTTGCTGCAGTCAGTATTGGAGATGGATTCTCTCTGTTCTGCTCTCCTTGTACCACTTAGGCCAGTGCTAGAGATTTAGGGTGACCAGACAGCAAGCGTGAAAAAGCGGGACGGGGTGGGGGATAATAGGAGCTTATATAAGAAAAAGACCCCAAAATTGGGACTGTCCCTATAAAATTGGGACATTTGGTCACCTTATAGAGATTCTCCTTTTTTGGGGGGACTCCCTCGGCTGCTTTAGCCTATGCAGGGGTTGAGGCAGAGAACCTGGGATCCATAAGGAGTAGTTCATTCTTGATTTCTCTTTTCCCCTCTCCTGAGCTGCCCTTAATGGCAATGTGGTGAAGGGGAACTGAGCCATCGTTCCTCTAGGCTCAGGCAGAGCCAGTCAAACTTCTTGTATCCTGCTCTCCTTCAGGCTTGAAGAGAAACAGTCAACAAAGCAGCTGAATTGCTCAACAGTTACCGGAGGGAAGGGACAGCAGCTGCTAAGATCATTCTGGGCTCACATCACAGCTCCTCCTTGGCTGTAGGTGAAGCAGTGGGAGGCAGTACTTCATTCCTCCTCCTTGTAGTGATGAGTTTAATTTGAACACCCAGTTTAAAAATTGCAGGGCATGGCACACTTTGAATTTGTAATCAAATATTTTATTCTTAAGTCTCCCTCAAGTACTGCAAGGTAGACACTGCCGAGCTAGAGGTTTTCTCCTGCCTCCCTTCTCAAGCCCAAACATGGGCTTAGTGGACAGAAGGGCAGCCTCCAGACTCCCCCACAAGGTTGCAGAAGGCATAAAGAGTAGACTGCCCTTCTTTCCCCACCCTTCAGTAATTCTCTAGTGAGTGCAATGGTAAAAAGAAAATATTGACATACTTTCAAAAAATTTTCAAGTAAAAAAAAAAAATCCAAGTTGAGTATGTCTTTAATAATCAAACATACCCCACTCAGTGCTCCGTGCCAGCATGGTACGTGCATGCACAGGGCTGTAAATTCAGGGTGAGATTACAGGGATTGCACACTTTTAAAGTCCTACCCATTACCTCAGGTGGAGGATCCTGTTCTCCGTGGCTAGTTGGCTGAGTCCCTGCTGAGTTGGGGCAGAAATCCTCCACCAGCTTGCTTGGCCAGTCAATCATCTGGGCTCTAGTCCCTTCCCTCTCAATAAAGTGTCAGGGTGGGGCGAGGAAGATGATAGTCATCTGTTAACTCTTGAATCATATTTAAAATCTTGAGTAACAGGGGTAATAGATATCTGGGAAGTAGTGTTCGGAAATCTACTACTGCCGCCCATACTGTAGATAAAATGAAGACTTCTGTCCTCAGGGCTATTGGCCTAGCACAAACCTTTCACTAGTACTAAATTCACAATTTATTCTGTGCTCAGTAGGGCCATTTATGCAGTAAGGAGCTGCACTAGGAGGAATTGTGCCTTAGGTCCTTTTCGTGATGCAGTATATTCACTCTTGCAGACTGGTCCAACTCCCTGTTGCACTGGGAGGAACAGCATCTTGGCCACGGGTAGGCAACCTATGGCATGTGTGCCGAAGGCTGCACGCGAGCTGATTTTCAGTGGCACTCACGCTGCCTGGGTCCTGGCCACAGGTCCGGGGGGCTATGCATTTTAATTTAATTTTAAATGAAGTTTCTTAAACATTTTAAAAACCTTATTTACTTTACATACAACAGTAGTTTAGTTATATATTACAGACTTCTAGAAAGAGACCTTCTAAAAACCTTAAATTAGTGTGAATAAATGAAGACTCGGCACACCACTTCTGAAAGGTTGCTGACCCCGATCTAGGTACTGTGAGCCCAAGAGGGTCACCACAATACAGGGCCTTTGGTGGGAGAACTAAAGGGTGGAAAACTGAAAACACAAATGAAGAACCTTCCCATTTAAAAAAAAAAAATCTGTAGTCTCTTCTGATTACAAATGTAACCATAGTGAATAATCTTATTTTTGGCATGTCTTAACTTTTGAGCACTTGACTTTGCAAATTTGACATGCCTTTAGCATAGCTTTTTGGGGTGTCATTGGTATTGACAGCAAGGGAGAAGAGGGGGAGGAAAGGTAGATAGCTCAGTTTTTGCCAGGTTGAGGTTGAGCAGGCAGTGAGAGCTCCAGGTGAGAGATTTTGATAACAGGAGAGAAGTCAGGGGAAGAGAGGTAGATGTCTGAGTCACTGAAGCTGTGTAAAGGGATGAGGTCACACTGGGCTAAAGTTAGAGGGAAAAGAGGAGGGATTTAAATACAAAGTCCTGAGTGATTGACAGTGTGGGGGCAGGAGAAGCAGGTGGTTAGTGGTAGGAAAATCTGGAGAGCAAGAGGCTACAGAAGTGAAGGAAGGGTAAAGTTCAGTCCTATATAATAAGTACTTTCTCTTATTTGCTAGTATAACATTTTTGTTAATGTTCTTGGTTAGGTTTGTTTGGATTTCAGTATCAAATACAAGTGTAAAATAATGTTTTATTAGACAAGAATGGGAAGAAAACACAAAGTCTTTATTTCTTTACTGCTGGTGCTGTGACTGCTTTGTAAATTATTTTTTTTAAAGGGGAAGTGTCTGATCTTGAACTTTGAATGTTTCTGCTCCTCCAGAGTTGATGAAATCAGAGCAGGAAAGGACTGGTTTCCTGACCTTTTAGCATTAATTATCCTCCATGTCTTTGTAGTAGTTTGACATGTCTTTTAGATGAAATGTGAGGCAATAGGGCAGTGTTTCACAAGCTTTGGGGGTAGGGAGAAAAGGGATACCAAGCTTGTCTGGGGATTTGGAGCACAGGCAGAGGAGAGTGGTGGTGGTCAGGAAAAGCTGAATGATCCCACCTGTGTAGGGCCCTACCAAATTCACAGCCATGAAAAACATGTCATGGTCCGTGAAATCTGGTGTTTTGTGTACTTTTATCCTATACTGTACAGATTTCACGGGGTAGACCAGTGTTTCTCAAATTGGGGGTTCTAATCCAAAAGGGAGTTGTGGGGGGGGGTCGCAATGTTATTTGAGGAGGGTTGCAGTATTGCCACCCTTACTTCTGCACTGCCTTCATAGCTGGGTGGCTGCAGGGCAGCAGCTGTTAGCCGGGTGCCCAGCTCTGAAGGCAGTGCCCCGCCAGCACCACCACAAAAGTATGGGTGGCAATACCATACCATGCCACCCTTACTCCTGCACTGCTGCTGGCGGGGCTCTGTCTTTGGAGTTGGGCTCCTGACTAGCAGCCACTGCTCTCCAGCTGCAGCACTGCTGCCAGCAGCAGAGCAGAAGTAAGGGTAGCAGTACCTCAACCCCCGTAACAATAATCTTGCAACACCCCTCCCCCTCAGCTCCCCCTACAATTACACCACCGTGAAATTTGAGATTTAAAATAGCTGAAATCATGAAATTTATGGTCACAGGATTTTAAAAATCATGAAATTTACCAAAATGGACCATGAATTTGGTAAGGCCCTACAGATATGTCTCTCAGAACTGCAAATGTGCTTAGTGACCTCCTGTTCTCTTGTGGCAGCCTGTAGTACTGTACAGCCAGTTGTGCAAGCAGCGTGGGTGTACTGGGATCCAGGCTCAGGCAGCAGTCTGATCATTTAAACTTTGCCCTTGTAGTACTCATCTCAGCTGCAAGAGCACATAATGCTTGACCCCACTGCATCAGTGAATGCCCTCTTAACACCCTGGAATGTGGGGAGGGGAAGTGGCAAAAGGAGGCATCAAAATGAAACAAAAATTAGAAAACAAAAAATACACAAGGGGCAGAAAAGGATGTGAGGAATTGCTGGGATACAGAAGAGAAGAGGGATAGGAACATGATAGTACGAGGAGTGAGCTAGTACCCATCTGCTGCATTTCAGGTAGGGGAGCTGTACCAAATTTGAGTACCAGTGTAATGCTGAATACCAGTGTAATGTTGATCTTCTCTCCTGCCTGAATTTGCAGCTTGTTCCAACTATTCCTAATGTCATGGTGTACTAGAATATCACTATACTAATCAGAAGAGATTAATTGTGTATGACTTACCTTGTTTACAATCTCTTGTTAGTATTTGGGAAGTCAGGGGCCAATGTAACATGCTGTTTATATGTACAGGAAACTTCAAGTGGCAAAATGCAATGTTTCTAAATAATTTAACATTGATAAAGTAGGTGCTGACTGTTCTAAATACCAAGTTCAAGATGCAATAAATATACAAGGAAGGCATTTTTACCTCTGACCTAATGTAGCAATATTCTGTAATAAGCTACCAAGAACCTCTTGTTGAAATCAGGAGGTATGATGTACAGGACACTTCCTAGAAATATTGTGCAGTAGTTTTCAAAATCATACGCAGTATTTTAAATGTTGCAAAACAGTTGGATAATTCAGTAACACTCAAGTAGTCACAGAACATTTTGGCTTGAAATTCTTCTAAAGAGCTTTATAAATAGGGTGATAATCCAGTTGGAAGAGGGAAAAATTGGCTTCAAAGTTAACCATGAAGCAGCTCCATAAAACTGTTGGATCTTATGGAAAATGCCAAACTGGTATTTGCAAGGGATACCATCCACCAGGGTTCTCACTTTGTGTTTTAGGCTTTCTAGTATATTCTCCAAGGCCCCACGCTCTTGAAGATTTGTAATCTCTGAGGGTAGTGATAGTGGGTAGAACATGAGCTGTATTCCATTCTATTAACATTCATGAGCCGCTTCTGGAGCTTATCTCCTGTCCTTGGAATCTCCCATCCAAATTGCATCTGTGGTCACTACATCTAACTTCCAATCCACATGAAGAAACTCTTCACTCACACAGCTTGGTCTCTTCAGAAATAACTACTACTCATAAAGCATCTGGACTCATGTGATCTTAAATGTACTCCTCATCTTTAGAGAGCTGATATCCCAAAAGGTCGCTTTGATTCAAACGAAGTTGAACTGCCATGTTTATAGAAACAATGAGGGAGGAATCAGGTTATGCCTCTTGTGTTGGAAAGCTCTGCAAGCATGGGAATGGATTCTGCTGCTAGACATTTGTAATCATTTCAGCCAGTCCCCATCAGACTGAGGCCTGGTCTTACACTGGGACACCCTGCTCTATTCCAACCCAGGAGCCCTCTTCCTAACGGACCAGGTTAGAGATCTGTAGATGTGGTGTTTCTGAATAGCTGACTTGTTTCCTTCAGCCTTCTTGGAATCAGTCTTGTAGATGAAATTCGAAATGGAAAAGATTCACAGTATAGTGCAAATGGACCCTTGTGGACCCATTTACTTTCCTCACATAAAAAACTATTTTCTTGACTTGTCTAACTTTGAAGACTAGCCTGTTTAATTTGGCAACTCTTTCAACCTATTGTGAATTTGTCTGCAGTTCCTTGTCACCAGTTTTCATGCAGGGCATGTTCCTTACATATTACAAACAAACTCTTTTTTTATTTAGTTATTAAATATGTTACTTATGATATCGGTCAGCTTTCAAATCTGACAATGTAAGTCACTCATTTTAGATCCAAATGTACTATATTTCAAACCTCTTTTCATCTCACTTATTGTAAAAATGAGTCTCACAATTTAACTACATTATACATACAGGTTTCTCACTCCAAATGTAAAAGGAGATGGTTTCATCATGCATTCATCTTGGTCCTCTGTAATTATTTCCTGCATTTTCCTACATGAAAACCCTCTGCACCCCCACAAGCTTTTTTCCCTTTCACAGCAAGATTTCAGCTTTGCCTGAAATACTATCCCAAATAATATGTAAATTTACTTTGCTTTAAAATGTGTCCTGTTTTGAGGTCCAGTGTTCTGATTAGTCTATTAGCTCTGTTGGCTTATTGAAAATCTTGTGTGTAGGAGGAAGAAACAGAACCCAGACATATTAGTGAAATTAAACTCTCGTCTGTTAAAACTACATCCTGTTTTTTTAGGATTGTGCTTCATTTTGAGTCTATTGTATTTTAAAGGCCTGTCCCAATTTGGTCTTTCAGTACTATGTAACCAAATAGCAAAATGGTATTAGATTTGATTCAAGGAGTTAGCAACTTAAAATCATTTAACTTGATTTTTTAAAAAAAAATTTTAAAGTACTTTCTGGTACTGTACCTGTCCATGTCTTCTTTCCAATTTCTTGTAGTTTTACAATCATGTGCTCATATTCTTTTAAAAGTATTTTTCTCCTCTGACGCTGTATGAAAGATCCATATAGTCAAGGGAAAGTGACTAAATGTTTTAATAAGACAAACAGTGAAACTTGAAGATACAAAATACTGTCAATGCACAAAGTAAATAAACTGAAAAGAGAAATACTCTCTGTAACACATTTCAATTATAAAAAGAAAAGGAGTACTTGTGGCACCTTAGAGACTAACCAATTTATTTGAGCATGAGCTTTCGTGAGCTACAGCTCACTTCATCAGATGCATACCGTGGAAACTGCAGCAGACTTTATATATACACAGAGAATATGAAACAATACCTCCTCCCACCCCACTGTCCTGCTGGTAATAGCTTATCTAAAGTAATCGTCAGGTTAGGCCATTTCCAGCACAAATCCAGGTTTTCTCACCCTCCACCCCCCCACACAAATTCACTCTCCTGCTGGTGATAGCCCATCCAAAGTGACAACTCTTTACACAATGTGCATGATAATGAAGTTAGGCCATTTCCTGCACAAATCCAGGTTCTCTCACTCCCTCACCCCCCTCCAAAAACATTTCAATTATAGTAGTAGTAGTCAATAAAAATGTTCAGAGAAGTGTGCTTTGTTGTTGTGTGTGTGGCTTTTTGTTTGTTTGTTTTTTTAAATTGATGGTGTCCTTTTTAATAGGTGGCTAGCAAATAGGTTGGTATGGAAACGTAACATCCTGCTGTGAGCGCCCATGTAAGCTATGTTCAGTTTTCAGGTTGTCTCAAATAACTAAACTATCAAAGTGGGAAATGAGATGCTAATAAGAACTTTTCTCTAAATTAGCCTGGTGTAAACCTGTGGTTGCTGTCTGCCCTCTTATTCCATACTAACTGCTTGTGTCATCCTTGACAGTTTCTCTCCGTTTGTCCTAAGGTCACAACCTTAAAAGGAACTCAAAATTTAGTAACTGAAGTAGAATTTGTACTGCAAACTCTATTACTGGTTGTGATGCATAAGGTTAAAAAAAAACCCCACAGCCTGAGTCTCAGATCCTAGGTTGAGTTTAAAGAGTTGACAGAATAAACATCTTGTAAATGGAATAAATTTTGATATGGAGTAGTTTAGACACAAACGTGGGATTACACGATGCCACGTCATTTTTCAGAGTAGAATTGCCCTTAAGAGCCTTTTTTAATTTGAAAAAGCTCCCTGGAACAGAAAAGTGGATGCTTTATTGCTGTAGTAAGTTTTCTTTGCTTTTATAGCATGAAGGCACATGAACTCAGTGATGCTGAAGAAAATGCTCAAAACTGAACATGTGTAAATTCAGTGGAACAGACTAACTTATTGGCCATTCCTCCCCAAAGTTCAAAAAAGTGGTGTATCTCATCACTTATCTTTAACTCATATATTATCCATATCTAAATATATCAGCCACTTGATGGCTATTGATGCTTCCTCTGTGAAATTGTACTTGCTTAATCTTCATTGTTTTCATGACTCTATGCAGGTTAGAAAGTAGTCATATATATTGACTAAAATCCACTCCCTTTTCAGCTAGTTGCTTTCCACTCCAGTTCAAAATGATATAATAGTGTTTTAATTTAAAGATTTTTTTAATGTAATTTTTTAACCTGACTTCTCTAGGACAGTAGTTGCCCAGCTCTCCCATTTGCTTTTCCTTTTCTCAAGTTTGTTTGTTATTATTTATGTAGCTCTTTAGGACTTGATCCAGGAAAGTGATGAGCACTCTGGCCCTGATGGAGTAAAGCATGTAAACACATGAGTAGTCTCAGTTAAGTCAAACGTTTAAATGTTTTTTCTGGATTGTAGCCATTGTGCTCAGAACCTTGCTGGATTGAGCCTTATAGTATTTTTCATATCTAAATTGCAAAGTACCTACAATTCTGAATTCTCTTGCTAGCAAAAGAGAGGGGTTGTTTTTTTTTAAACACACTGCCTGCAGAAGGCAGCAGAGGAAGGCATCTGTAGTTCCCTTTTGATATTGGTTTGTACTTCTGTATCTGCTCCACTGTTAATGTGTCTCAGTTTTGTACCAGTGCAATCCAACTGAAATCCACAGAGGCCATCTCATTAATTCATTAGGTCTGAAAACAACCACCTCTGTTCATCTCAGTGTTTAGGCAGCAAACTACAATAGGTTCTTTACCCTTTCCATGATAATCCAGTAGTGCAGCTACTCTATAGACATCCAGCACAAATTGGAAGTCTGGTGAGGGGAAAGGTTATTGTTTAAGTTGTAAAACCAGAAAACATTTGGATTTAAACAGGAAATTCAGTGCAATAGTCAGGTTATCAATTTCATTGTATACTCTTTTCAAATACAAAGTTAGAGTTGTGTAAGTGTCAGTATTCTGACCTGACCTTAAGGCTGAGAAGGGTTGATGAGTTTTAACAGGCTTTATTGTCCGTTGGCATTTATCTGACACTCAGATATTCTGTACATTTTCCTACAAAGTAGCACTAACCAATTTAAGGTTTGGTACACTGCATGAATAATTGAGACTGACCTTCAAAAGAAACAAAACAAAATTTCTACTACTTTAGAAATGTGGCGAATAATCACAATAACTAGGTTGAGAAGGTTATTTATCATATTCCCTTATAAACCACTTTTTCTTGGTTCTTTGATAGACCTCCCCAGCTACGATTGTCCAGAGCAATAAGTATCATAATCTTATATGCAGTAAAGCACTAGATTCTCCATGTTGATTGAAGCCAACCATATATGAGATTTACAAGTGACCTGGAAAGAAACTCCTGAATTAGCTAACTACATGTATATGAATACCCCCCATACCACTAACCCAGTTGTGGTAATACTGGCAATTAAAAACATGTAAATTTTGCTTCTCACATTTTTGAGGTCATTCTGCGGCTAAATCCGGGTTTGCTGTAAACAGTTTAGAATATTGTAATCTGGGACATCATAGAAAAGTTAATGATTCTATTGTGTTGCCTAGATCTATAGCATGGTTTGTTTTTAATTTTTCAATAAATACAAGAACAATGAAATGAGCAGAACATTTTAAAATTAGTACAATAATTGAAATCAGGACAAGGATGCAAACATAAGTATGTTGCTTTATGCTTTTAGCTTGTTTTTCTCTTCTAAATTTTTATAACATCTGTGTATATTATGCTCAAATGTTGATTTTTAGTAATATTTATAAACCTTGTTGTAACAGCTGCATTAATAAATCCATGCAATACTAATTTTCAGTTTTGTCCTCAATATAGTTATTTTCTCTGTTAAAGCTGTGCTTGACAGCCTTTCCAGACATTGTGAATAACTGTCTCATGCCATCCCAGACAAGTGGATATGATCAGTCAAACTAGAAGTAGAGTTGTGATGGTAGGTACCCTGTAAAAGGGTATGCTGGCTGCTGCTCAGTTTTTGTCCTTTGTTTCCGCAGAGGTGCTTGCTAGGCTGTTCAGATATATGGTATTGTTAGCATAATGTCATCTTAATCACACTACTTTCTAAAATGTCTGTATTCCTGGGTCTTCAGGAGAGAAGCTAAGGACAGCAGCCTGCTTCCCAGCTAGGAACCCTAACTTTTTCTCAGACATCAGTATATTTGAGTCCGTTTTGATTTGATCTATTCGAGAAGACATTCCTTCAGGCCAGAGAGTAACAAAGGAAAGTTTTATATTTATCTAGTATTTGTAGTCTCAGCTTTCAGCATAGCAGTGCTTTCAGGTTCCAGCCTCCAAGGTGGACTGCCTAAATATAGTTCCTGGGTACTCTTCCAAATAAGTCTTCTACAGTCTTTTCCTTTCTCACTGGTCCTCTCAGTCACAGAACTATGTCTTCTTCACTATAACCTCAAAAGTACTAGCCTCTCTTGATTGGTGACTGGTGGAAGCTAATTTCATGAAGGGATACATTTAGAGCCCCACTCCTGAATCCCAATAAATAAAGACACTTATTAAGGTTGCTGTATCTGTTTCTGGAACCATGTGACATGTAAGGCCTTACATATTCCCAGAAGAAGGCTAGAATGGTATGATATACTCACATACTACTCCTCCTGATGGTAGATCCTGTTAGGGATCCAAATAAAACAATGCTACCACTATTAAGCTGCTACAGAATATTTAGATTAATTAGATATGTTTAAGAGAGCAGGGCCTGATGAAGTTCATCCTAGGATACTTAAGGAACTAGCTGAAGCAATGTTGGAACCGTTAGCAATTTTCTGTGAAAACTCATGGGGAATGGATGAGGTCACAGAGGACTAGAGAAGGGCAAACATAATTCCCATCTTTAAAAAGGGGAAAAGGAGGAAACAAGGAAATTATAGATTGGTCAGCCTAACTTTGATACCTGGAAAGATACTGGAACAAATTATTAAACAATCAGTTTGTAATCACCTAGAGGACAATAGAGTTATAAAGAATAGCCAGCATGAATTTGTCAAAAACAAATCATGCCAGACCAACCTTTGGCAGGGTTTCTGGCCTAGTGGATGGGAGGAATCAGGAGATGTCTCTTGATTTTTAGTGAGACTTTTGTTACAGCCCTTAATAACAGTCTCATAAGCAAACTAGGGAAATGTAATGTAGATGAAATTACTATAAATTAGGTGGAAAACTGGTTAGAAGACTATACTGAAAGAGTAAATCAGTGGTTCGGAATCCAACTGGGAGATTCTGGGGTCCCACAGGAGTCAGTCCTGGGCCCAGTACTAGTCAATATTTTTATTAATGACTTGATAAGGTAGTGGAGAGTATGCTTCTAAAATTTGTAGATGACACAAAGCTGGGAGGGGTTCCAAGCACTTTGGAGGACAGGATTAGAATTCAAAATGACCTTGATAAATTGGAGAATTTGTCTGAAATCAACAAGATGAAATTCAATAAAGTGCAAAGTACTACACCTAGGAAGGAAAAGTCAAATGCACAAACAAAAATTGGGGATAACTGGCTTGGAGGTAGTACTGCTGAAAAGGATGTGGGGGTCATAGCTGATCACAAATTGAATTTGAGTCAACAATTTGATGCAGTTATAAAAAAGCTAATATAAACAGGAGTGTTGAATGAAAGACACAGGAGGTAATTGTCCCACTTACTCAGCACTGGCGAGCCTCAGCTGGAATGCTGCATTCAGTCCTGACACCACACTTTAGGAGAGATGTGACAAATTGGAGAGGTCCGGGGAGAGCAACAAACGTGATAAAAGGTTTAAAAAAGCCTGATGTGTGAGAAAAGGTTAAAAAAACTGGCCGTGTTTCGGAAAACAAGATTGGGTGGGGGACCTAGTACGTGTTGAGATATGTTAAGGGCTGTTATGAAGAAGATGATCAGTTGTTCTCCATCTCCACTGAAGGTAGGACAAGAAGTAACGGACTTAATCTGCAGCAAGGGAGACTTAAGTTAAATATTAGGAAAAGCTTTATAAGGATTATAAGGATGGTTAAGCTCTGAAATAGGATTCCAAGGGAGGTTGTAAAAAGAAAAGGAGTACTTGTGGCATCTTAGAGACTAACAAGGGAGGTTGTGAAATCCTTTTCCAGTTTTTAAGAATAGGTTGGACAAACTCGGAGAGGTCTAGGTTTACTTGGCCCTGCCTCAGCACAGGGGACTGGACTTGACCTGACGAGGTCCCTTCCATTTCTACATTTCTATAATTCTATGTATATAAACAGTCACCCAGGCTGTTGAGTAATGACAGAAGAGGTGGAGACGGTACTTCATTGGAAAGCATCAAATCTAATTGCTGTACAAATGATCCATATTGTGGATATCTTGACCTGTATGGCCAGCTCAACCATAGTGTACTTCAGAAAGGTGTGTTGGAGCTCAGCTAGTTTATGTTTCAGATTCTCTTCCAACAAGCATCACTGAACATACAGAATGCAAAGTGGGACTGCTGTTACGTAGCTAATTCTGGGACCCTTTGCATTGGGAGTACAAACACTCTCAAACATGTGACTTTGACAAGACTACATATTCCCGCTGACCTCCCCATATGCATCTACTCTTGATAGTAAAAATAAGAAAATACCCACGGAAATAGCTAAAGGAACCTTGGTAGTGCGAGATTATTCTGTCCCTTGATATTCCAAACTTGTAGCTGTTGTAAAATCCTCTTTTCCCTAACCTAAGGATGGTATCTCCTGTTTCAAGTGGTTCAAACTACGAAGCTCACCTTTATCTTACAGCATGAATATTGACAGTTGCACCTAATTTGGGAGGGTTTCTCAGGTAGTGATTTTTTTCCACACTGCTCCATTCTTAGGTGGTTCCACCTCTGTGGTTTATTAGATGGTATGAAGAACTTTTTGGCTTTGATGTCATGGAAGACATTAAACCAAGGATTGGATTGGCAATTAACTTTTCTTAGAGATGAGCTAGATAAGGGAGCTGTTTGAGCTTCCTCTGGGTTCAAGTTTGTACTCTCTTGAATGAGGCCTACTTGTGCTGTGGTTAATGGGGTGCCCATGCACTTTGCGGCAACCTAGTTAAGTTTCCTCTGACTCGTGCTCTGAACATAGTTTTGAAAGCTCCCATGCCTTTCAAGCCCTTAGGGACTTCTTCAGGTTATTTTAAGGTGGTTGCTGGTAAACTTGCATTTGCTTGGAGATTGTGTGAACTGTAGTTTCTGTCCTACATGGAACCATATCAGTGTTGTATCAAGTCAAAGATGTCATTAAAAGGACATTGTCTACTTTAAAAAAAAATACTTCATTGAAATTTTTTGCCTATTGGTGTTATAAGGGTAATCAAAAATGAGTTTGACAAAGATTAGAGAGGTTATTTTCTCTCTTTTTCCTTTTTGTTTACTTAGTGTATTTGATAACATTTTGTATAGTGAGTGTCTGTTTCTCTTTGTATAGTCAATATTAGTTGATTTTTTTTGTTTGGTAACTCCACACAGCAACTGAGGAATGAAACCACTTTTTAAAAAAAGAAAAGAAAATATGATTGTAAAACTATATAAATTGACAGGAAGATTCTGTGGAAAGTGTAGGACCTGAAACTACTTTAAGCTTTGACTAGATTTCAAGTTGACTGTATCCTTTTAGTACATGCTAACTGTTGCCGTCTGCCTATCACAGTCAGGATTACATACTCCACATGTCAAAGGCCTTGTGTGCATTGCTTCTCAACCCCAGCAGTGTGTAACCTTTTTATGTAGATGATAGAGGTACCCTGGCCATTTTCCTGCCTGATCTGGATCACCTTTTACTGCTCTGTTTGTCATATCAAAGACTTATTCGCTCTTCAAAAATCTTGTCTTTTTTTTAAAAAAAGGCACGAAACTAAGAATCTGGAATGAAAAATATGAAAAACCTTTAATTCAGATAAATACAAAGATATATACTCGCTTAGTTCTGAGAACTCTAAACCTTGAATTTCCTTTAATAATTCATCCACCTGTTGTAGGGTTCAAATTTATTTAACAGAAATTAAAATAGGCAATACAAAAATAAAGCTACTTTTAGTCATTTAAATATGACAGATTTATCATAGATAGAGGAAACTAAATACTTGTCTTCAGAAGACTGAAGTTTGCTTATCCCAAAGAACAGATACAAATAACAGTGTGATGGGTGTACTAACACAGCACTGGGCACCGGGGCCTGACCAATCAGGGAACTAACACTGAAATCCATCAGATGGGACAGGAGACCACACCCTTTTGCCCCTGCTATGCATGTTTCAGGTGGAAGGGACAGATAAAAGGAGGCAGCCCAGCTCAGTCTGTGCTGGCTGAGGAGGGGGAAGGACATGTGCTGCAGGTTCCTGTAAGAGGTGACTGCGACTCTCAAGCAGTGGGAACTGTGGACCTGGACAACACTGCGGATGATCAGCAGACCTGCACTGCTACCATTTTGACATGTTTGTTACAGCTGTCTTTAACAGTAGAGAAATTTCTTTATTGCTAAAAATGTTTTTCCCCTTAAAGAAATTTTAAGGGTTTTTTTTAATCAAGATATGTCTTAGGAATTTATACAGTATTGGGCTGAGGGGATGGGAAGAGAAGCGAGTGGGTGTTAAACTGCTGATCTCAGGATCATGTGGTAATATTCTTCAGCTTAGAATATCACTGGAAGAGACATATGACTTAACATGGTGGCCCAGCTGATACCAAGGTATTGTTATAATCAGTTTTTAAGACCGTAATTAATTAAAACTAAGTTGATTATATCAATTGATAATTTTCATTAAACTGTTTTAAATTTCATGGTACAAGTTGATGGTTGATAGTTGGCCAAATTGCTTTGTGTTGATGCCAAATTTACTTTTTTATAAAAATCTAAATTTTAGATAGCTAGTCTTGTCCATCAGCTTGGAAACAAACTGTATTCAAATACTTGTGGGGCTTGATTCAGATCCCATTAAAAATCAGTGTAAAGACTTCCATTGACTTCAGTGGCCTTTGAAAGAGAACCATGGGGTCAGATGCAACTCCCGTGACTTAAAATGAGACTCTTTCCATTGACGCCTTTAAAGGGAATTGGACTGGTCCCTTATATAGCATTAAGGTGATCCTTGGGTGCAGTGTTCTGCAATCTTTAGCACTGGTAGAAGCAAATATTTAATTGCTTTAGTTTCTTTCACAAATGCCAAGAGGCTGGGCAAACAAAAAAGTGGAAACATAAAGGGGGGAAAAGGATAAATGAGGCAAAATGATGTAAAAAAAAACCCCTTAAATGCAGAAGAGTTTTAACTGAGATTCTAAGAGAAAAAGGTTCTTGAAAATGTGTAACCTTTAGTTTGATTTGACATTCTAATTTAGCTGTCTTATGTTGTGTGTGTCTTCCTCAACTGTTAGTATTTTAAAAAATCAACATGAGAATGTATGGCAGACATGTTTGGACATAGGCACAAATTCCATGGGTGCTCCAGGGCTGGAGCACCCACGGGGGAAAAAATAATGGATGCTGAGCCGCAGCCCCTATATCAACTCCACCCCTACCCTCCAGAGCCTCCCGCCCACCAGTGGACCCCGCAGATCAGTGCCTCCCGCCCACCGTGATCAGCTGTTTCACAGCATGCAGGAGGCTGGGGCAGGGGAAGGAGCGAGGGTGCGATACGCTGTGGGAAGGGGGTGGGAGTGGAGTCTGGGGGGAAGGGTGTGGAGTGGGGGCAGGGCCTGGGGCAGAGTCAGGGGTTGAGCATCCTTCAGCACATTGGAAAGTTGGTGCTTGTGTGTTTGGATGCCAATGCCTAATGAGCTGACTTAGCTTAAGATGTAGAATTTGAAAAGTCCACTTGCCATAGGAAGTTTGGAAATTTTCCCAGGAGGGTGCCATCACTTTCTGCAGACTTCGAGCTTACTTTAAAATCAGTTAAATTAATTAATTGAAACCCTGGAAGTTTCTAACTTTTATGGGTGTAAAGAGACTCTTCCAAACAAAGATTGTAGTTAAAGCAATGCAGTGCAGTCTTCCTGAACCTAGAAACTTATGCCATTGCCTATGCTGCTTTTCAGAACTTCCATAATATGAAACTTGGGATGTTGGATGCATGTTTTACTTTTGTTTAACACTTTTTTTAATGTTCTTAAGAGCCTGCTCCTGCAAGATGCTGAGTGCTTTCAGTTCACTGATTGAGCTGAGCACCTGAGAGGATAAAGTAGTATTTGTTTTTAAATGTGTTTATTGAGAAATTGAAACACAGCTCCTAAATTCTGATGGTTAAAGCAAATCACTTTTTTACACAGAAAGGTCATAATTCAGAGTGACTGTTGTAAAGGTAACTAAATATTATTGAATGGCAATGGATACAGATTGTCAGATGCTGAATCCTGATTGACTGTCTTTCTGCTATAATCACCTGCTCTGTGTGTATCTGATCTGTGCTATCTGCAGCTTCACCGAGCACACTCGTCAGACTTTCCCTGTTGTGTTACTGCTTAAGCTTATGACACAAACTAATAAGTCAGGAGAAAGTAAAGGCTGAAACTCCATCTCATGCTCATTGTGGTCCTTGTACAGAATGGTCTGGGGTACTTGTGTGCTCTATTTGAGGCAATACTTGAAGATCTCTAAAGCTGCAGCTAATGCAGAATGTAGGTAGCTTGTTTATATATATTACAATTTATTTATAAATCTGTTTATTTTGTGTTTACTGCTACTGTAGGTCAGGGTGGCTATCTAGTTGGCTTCCTGCATGGTGCCCCACGTCACTGCCACATCTTAAAGAAGCTGAAGAGAAAATACTGAAGTGTAAGTATTTTTTTTTTACACATATGGAATATACTCAGATCTCATGTAATTTTTCTTCAGAAACAATCATTGCTATTTTTAATGCATTGCAATGAAGCAAACATGACTGTAATATAGATTCTCAGTGTTCCCTTGTTTAGAACCTTTGACCCTGCTCTGAAAGATACCTGATATTCCTGCCCTGAGCTTCCACTGAACAGACTGCTAGATATGACTAACAAAATAAAAAGTATCTGAACTATGTTTTTTTTCCCTTCAGGTATCACAAGCACGTACAGTAAACAGTATGTCTTCATATCCAATGGAAATAAAATATGGACGCTAACATTCTCTCAGGACCTCTCATATAAAACTCCACTTGTTCTCCTCCATGGGTTTGGAGGAGGTGTTGGACTTTGGGCTCTCAATTTTGAAGACCTTTGCGAAAATAGGACTGTTTATGCATTTGACCTCTTGGGATTTGGGCGTAGTAGTAGACCACAGTTTGACACTGATGCAGAAGGAGCAGAAAATCAGTTTATAGAAGCTGTAGAAGAATGGAGACAGGAGGTAGGGCTGGACAGAATGATTTTACTTGGCCATAATCTGGGTGGATTCCTGGCTGCGGCTTACTCACTGAAATACCCATCAAGGTATGTGAAAATAAAGGGAAAAAGGAAATCTTTGCTGTCTCTTACTAATGTTAGTACTACACATCTGTATTCATTTGACATGCAGCAGTATGTAAAACCAAGTTCTTTCTGAATTAGGTTTAGTTGTGAAAATTGGGTCAAGACTTGATTTAGAGAGACACTATCATCTAGTTTAGACCCAAAATGCAAATTGTTTTTGTTCTGTGTAGAAAAATATGAATACAGTATGAGCAGAAATTCTTTGTTTACGTTCTAACCATCAATCATTTTTGGTAAACGTCCTCTTGCAGTACTCTGAACCTGAACAGAAAAATCAGTTACTTCATGAGAATCTAAAAGCAAAACTGCCATCCTGAAGCATGTATAGTTAGTTAAATATTGTACTATTAATAATCTGCATTAATATAACTTTTAAAGTATATATTTACAAATTGTTCAGACATCACAAGCTGCAGATGTATTTGCATAATAAAAACATTAATAACATAACTCCCATAGTAGGCAGGATGAACCAACAAATTAATGACCTCTAGGTGATTTTTCTAATTTTAGGAGTCCATTGCTGTCTCCTGTTCCCCAATCCTTGTATAAATAAGGGTATCGTGTGTCTCTTTTTTTTCTGTTTTTAATCAGACTGTGACATTACAGTCAAATAAGTTTTATATTTGAATACTGTGTGCCCTTTGAAAAGTAACCTACATTTCTGTTTTAGTATTTTTCCCTCTCCCCACCCTGGTAAGTTAACATTAAGGTATAAGGATGGCTCTTAAGGTATAAGGATGGCTCTCTCCAACTTATCATTAGAAATCAGAGATTCTTAGCCAGTAGGAGATAAATGTTTGCTTGATTTAAACTAAAAATAATTACTTGTTAAATCTGTGTATTTAAATGAAAATACAGTATGTTGTTTTACCCCTTCCAATGCGTGAATCTCTTATAAGGGGGAATCTTAGTAGGAATGCATCTAGGAAGACAGAGCCCACAGTCTAATGCAGTCATTCTCAACCAATGGTACACATACCCCTGGGGGTATGCAGAGGTCTTCCAGAGGATACTTCAGCTCATCTAGATATTTGCCTAGTTTTACAGCAGGCTACATAAAAAGCACTAGCAAAGTCGGTACAAATTAAGATTTCATACAGATAATTAATTGTTTATACTGTTCTATAAACTATACACTGAAATGTAAGTTCAATATTTATATTCCGTTTGATTTATTTTATAATTATATGGTAAAAATAAGAAAGTAACAATTTTTCAGTAATAGTGTGCAGTGACACTTTTGTATTTTTATTTCTGATTTTGTAAGCAAGTAGGCAATCTGTTTCAAATCGTACAATTAGGAAGCTTTTCCTGAAATTTAATCCAAATCTGCTATTCTGTAGTTTGAACCCATTACCTCTTCTCTGGCAAGAGAAATTTTTTATGGCAGCCTTTCAAATATTTGAAGACCACTATCATGTCCCTCCTTAGTCTCCTCTTTTCCAAACTAAACATACCTAGTTCCTTCAGCCTTTGTTTACATGCATTCCATCACTTAGATCATCTTTGTTGCTCATGTCTGAATCCTTTCCAGTTTCTTTACTTCTTTCTATACATTGGTGACCAAAATTGGACACAGTACTCTAGCAACGGCCTAACCTGCGCTGAATAGAGTAGTACTGTCACCTTGTATGACTTGCATGCTATACCTTTGTTAATGCAACCTAAAATTGCATTTGCTTTTTTTGCAAAAGCATTGCACTGCTGACTCATGTTTAGGCTGTGATCCACCACAACTCCCAGATCCTTTTCAGTAGTGCTGCTGCCAAGCTACTTATCCCGTTCTGTATTTGTGCATTTGGTTTTTCTTCGCCATGTGTAGCAGCTTACATTTGTCTTTGTTGAATTTCATTTTGTTGTCTTTAACCCATTTCTCCAGTTTATCAAGATCCCGCTGAATTTTAGCTCTGTCCTCCAAAGTGTTGGCAACCCCTCCCCCCCTGCCGCCAGTTTTGTGTCATCTGCAAATTTGATCAATATGCTCTCTGTTCCTACTTTCAGGTTGTTAATAAAGTTTGTTAAAGAACACCAGACCCAGCACAGATCCCTTTGGAACCCCACTTGAGACCTCCAGTCTGACATTTCATTAACAGTTACTCTTTGTGATTGTTTAAACCAGTTGTGTATCTACTTAATGGTAGTTCTGCTAAGCATGCATTTCTCCAGCGTATTTACCAGAATGTCATGTGGGACTGTGTCAAAAGCCTTGCTGAAGTCCAGATATATTATGTCCACTGCATTTACCCCATCTATCAAGCCAGTTAGCGTGTCACAGAAGGAAATCAAGCTGGTTTGGCATGATTTGTTCTTGTTATTCCATGCTGGCTGCTAGTGATTACCCCTTCTGCTATACCCACTACCTGATTTACAAGGACACAAATCTCATCTTTCTAACTCACAGAATACAGTGCCTAGCAGCTGGTTTTGTGTTGAATCTTCTCTTTGATTTTACTTTCTTATGCTAATGAGGGATCAGAAATTAGATCATAGGATATGACCGTGATGGTGAATAATGTAGATTATTTAATCTGCCGATAGCTAGTTTTAATCTTTCTTGTTCCACAATAAATTGAGAGACTTCAAACCATTTTATACACACTAAACCTCACAAAACTTTTTTGCCAACAGGGTGAAGCACCTCATTTTAGTGGAGCCATGGGGTTTTCCAGAGAGGCCTGACAATGCTGAACAAGAACGACCAATTCCAATCTGGATTAAAGCACTAGGAGCTATGCTGAGTCCATTTAATCCATTAGCTGGGCTTAGGTTAGCAGGACCCTTTGGTGAGTGCTAATTAATATTTGTTAAAGTACTATTTCTATTTATTTTAAATATGAATACAAAGCAAATATTTCATTAAGAGGTTGTCTTCTTATAATTGCTAATTTCCTTCTTATAAATAGTTTTTGGCCCATCATTTATTTCATAAAGCATCTGGAGCTACATCAACCGTCTATCATGAGTTCAAAAAAAAAAGGGTGGAATTTCTAGCCTTTGTTTACATTTGAACTACCTGTATTCTTTAAAAAAAATATATATATATATAATTTAATATGCAAACCAGAAAGAGGCTTTTGTATGTTTTAAAAGCTTGACTAAGGTAATTAGCCTTTTGGACATATTAATTTGTTACTTTGCAAACAAGATTATTCTTTGAAGTAGAAGCTTTTCTAATTTACTTAATAGGACTATTCGATTAGCAAGTAGTTGCCCAGAAATAAAGCTAACAAATGATGCCTCTAACTTAAAAATTCAGTTTAGTTATTCTTAACAGTATTCCACTCTTTTTGGGGAAAGCAGAAATTCTAATTTAAAAATAGATTGCTGTGCCAAAGAAAATTCTCTAAAATGCAACCAGTTTGTCTGTCTTAGACGTAAAAAACCCCAACAATCCTAGCTTCTGTTGTAAATCTTCATGAACATCTGCTCAATTTTTTTGCATAAGGAATGGGTTTCCTTTCTTCCTATTATATAGTGGATTAACTGTACATTCTGACTTTCTGATGAGGGGGTGAGATTCTTTCTGGTGAGGGGGTGAGAATGTTAAATCCATTTATAAGATAGAAACTCCGTTACTTGATTTAATGTGGAGTATTTATTTTTTAAATTATTTAGACAACATGCACAAAAAAACTATCCAAAGGTTCAAGTTGTCTTGTTAAACATTAAAAATACAAACCAGTTTGATCAACAAAAGCAAATGCAGCCATCTTCTTAAAACTGAAAAGGGAGATGACCCTCACACTCCAACCACTGATCTCAGCACACACCAATATATCGCAGCTTCCTTCTCTCACCCTGCATTCCAGGAAAAAGAGATTTGGCAATGTGGACTTAAGATCAATAAACTTGGACTTATGACCAAGTGGAAAGTACAGTCCAAAATTGGGCTACCCACGGAAAATGCCCTGCTGGTAGTCTCCACTTTATTGAAGTGCAGGCACTTCATTTGAAGCAGGATGGTACACAGAAATAAGCAGTCTCTCAAATACAAGGTCCAAAGCCAGTTTTGGGGTTGTAAATCTAAAACAGCACTTTAAACTCTATGTAGAATACTACGTACAGCCAGTACAAATAACTGAGCATTGGTGTCATGCTCATGACTAAAACCTCCAATTAATAAGTGAGCTGCAACCTATTGTATTAGATTCAGTTTCTGAACTGATTTAAAGTGTAACCCTACATAAAGTATATTGCAATAGTCTGATCTCAAGGTTATAACAACATGGATCACGGTGACAAGTTCTACATAAATGGTCATAACCTTTTGGCCTGAAACAGGTAGGGGAAGCAGCATTATGATCACTGCAGTTGCTGTGACCGTTTACCAGCATGTGAGGATTAACCCTTACCTCCAGATTATAAACCGAAGTCATAAATGGTGAGGTCACATCTTCAGTTAAAGATGGAGCTATAGTCTTTGACATGTCTTCAGTTTGCTACCCCCTTTTACTAGCACCAATTCTGTCTTATCTGGGTTGACCTTCAGCCAGCAATCCCTCATTCATGCCCCAGATACTGGATAAGGCATTTAATAATGGATTATGGGTAGGATTTTCAAAAGAACTCAGCAGTGCCCTAACTCTACTATCATTCAAGCCAATGGTAAAACTGTTGTTGAATTCATTGAGAGTAGAGTTAGGCCAATGCTGCGCCGTATGATTACATACACAAAATATGTTAAAATAACGTCCTTTTAAGGTTGCAAAGTCAACCAGTTGAAAATGAAAAGAAAGCTAAGAACAATATCTTAATGAATGTGTACAAAAGGACAAAATGAGGATTGCATGGACAACTTTAATTCTGACATTTCCTAATTCTCAAGTGCTTGGTTTTGCACCCAAAATAATGTTGTTCTTATAATGTAGTTTTTGTATGTCATTTCCTAGAGAATGTTTTTTTAAGAAAAAAGTTTTAAAAAAAACCCTTAAATTCAATTACTGTGGTTCCCACATCATCCATAGGGTTCAGCCAGCAAACCTCCAGCCCAGACATCTACCTCTTGAGCTATGGGACTAAATAAATTAGGTGGCAACAGGAGAAGGCTGTTCCTCCAAGAGGGGGTTATGAGCCACTGAGGCCATATGCAAGGTCCAGGAGTTGCAGGAAGGAACCTGGCCTGGCTATCTCCTCCAGCACATCCTCCCTGCAAGGAGTTGGGATGCTCCTATCCCATGTAGAGTCCTCAGGGTGGGGAATGGTTTGTTGGAGCCATGTGCTGGTTCTGGAGAATAGGCTTAGTGGAGCCTGGCCCAGCCCAGTTCCTCTATCTTGACCCCTGTGGGGGTTGGGGGGATGCGGCTGCTGCTCTGATGCAGTTTGGTGCCCATTCTTTTTGAAATGTTTGTGTCCATTTGTTTTGATATCATGCATGGTGCCAGAATTTTTCTAAGGAACGCAAATGATGGAAGGGGAGATAGTGACTTGTCCAAAGTTATCTCAGCCACAACCTCAGGACCTTTTTATAATGGGAAAATGTTAGTCAACCTAAATAAAGGGGGTCACTACCAGCTCCCGATAATTATTTTTTAAACTTCTATTTTTTTTTACAGGGTTAAGCCTTGTACAGCGTTTAAGACCAGACTTCAAGCGAAAATATTCCTCTATGTTTGATGATAACACTGTTACTGAATACATCTACCACTGCAATGTACAGTCACCCAGGTGAGCATAAATTTGCCAAAATATTTTTGAAATTAATCTGTTTCCTAATTCAACCGCCACCCTTCTCCTCCTCCCTCAGCGCTCCCAGTAATGCATGCGCACTGGCTTTTTATTGTAGGGTTGTTTGTTAGGCTACTAGCATTTAATGTGTTAATTTTAAAAGCAAAACATTATTGAACTTTGCTTGTTCATTTATCTATTTGCAATCCTAATTTTAGGTCTACCAAGTTTGATTTTGTTGCCTTTTTTTTTCTTTTAAACTTTGGATGAGCACTTGGGAGCTAAGTTTCAATCAAAAGGATGTTCTTATAAGAATGCCCCACTGGGTCATACCAATGGTCTATCTAGCCTAGTATCCCGTCTTCCAACAGTGACCAGCATCAGATACTTCAGGGATAATGAACAGAACAGGGCAATTTTGAACCATCTCCTGTCGTATAGGCCCACCTTCTAGCAGTCAGAGGTTTAGGGACATCCAGAGATGGGGTTGCATCTGTGACCATCTTGGCTAATAGCCATTCATGGACCTGTTCTCCATGAACTTACCTAATTCTTTTTGAACCCAGAATCTTGTATTGCCAACTTCACATAGCAGGAAGTCACCAGACAGACCCCGAAAAGTCGCTAGATGTAGCTGTTTAAGCACTCAAGAGTCAAAAATGTCACAAAATAAAATTTCTAGAGAACTGATTGTGTGTGTGTGTGTGTATACACACTCACCCAGGCAAGTACATTCACAAAATCATTCACAAGCAGCTCAATAGTGTTAATAAAATCTATTCCATGTTCTTCTTACTACATTCTGACATTACTAAAGTCAATGTCATTATGTTTTGATTGAGCATGTCCTCGGAAGGATTCGCATTCCAGGGCTGCTTGGGCTGAGATCACTAATCTGCAGGCGAGGAAAAGAAGTTTATGGAGGATAATTAAATATTTTGCTAAAGCCAGGCACATTTTGGAGAGAGCAGCACATTAACCAAGGCTTGTTTTTATCCAAAGGTGTTCTTTCTCGCTGCTCTGTAGTAGGTAGTGTAACCTGTGATGCAGGGGAAGATCACTAATGAAGTGAGCAGGGCGGGGGAGGCAGGTTAGCCGGCAAGGCGAGCCGCGCGGATGGAAGGTGTGGTGGGATGAGACAGAGCCATGTGCCCTAATGGGGCGGGGGGACCGTGCTTCAAGGGATGAAGGCCTTACCACAGGATCAGAGGAGGAGCTAGCTTGATTTCAGTTCCCCTTTACTCCTTCCCTGACTTGGCCTGGGGTTAGCAGCCCAGCTGTTTTCAAAATATCAGACCCTGGAAGCAATGGGATTGGGATTAAATCTACCCTCTTGGCTCCCTGCAGCATCGAGTTCAGGTCAGGTGAATGCCCTCTTCCCCCTGGCTCTGGGCTCTCCCTTTCACTAACCTGTCAGCTCAAATCCAGGCTGGCAAGAAAGGGAGGCTTAGCTGAAATTAACCAATCCCAGCTGACCTGGGATGTGCTGTCTACTACGGAGCAGCGAGAAAGAACACATTTGGGTAAAAACAAGTCCTGACTAATATGCTGCTCTCTTCAAAGTGTGCCTGGCTTAGCAAAGTATTTAATTAGCCTCCACAAACTCCCTGGAATGCGATTCCTTCCAAGGACATGCTCAATTGAGACATAATGACATTGACTTGGTGTGCAACAGAATGTAGTAATTAAATTTATTAATCTTATTTGGGTTATTGCTGATTATGTACTACATATATTGTGTTACTTTTAAACCAACATTTGTACTTTGGTTAATATAAGCATTCTACGCAGATGCACAGACAGTCTTTTATTATGTATTACATAATTTTAATATTAGCTTTAATAAAAATTTTAAATCTGTAAGAAAAATAAAAAATAAATAAGAGCATGGAATGGATTTTATTAACACTGTTGAGCTGCTTGTGAATGATTTTGTGACTATACATATTGGTGACTTCTTTCTCTGAATGTCACTGTAATTGGCAGTGGAAGTCACTAGATTTGTCACCGGTCACTTTGAAACTTATTTTCTCGCTAGGGAAACCAAAGAGTCACTAAATCTAGTGACAAAGTAGCTAAGTTGGCAACAACACTGGTTATACTTTTGGCCTTCACAACATCCCCTAGCAATGAGTTGGACAGGTTCAGTGTGCATGAGTGAAGAAGGACTTCCTTATGTTTGTTTTAAACCTGCTGCCTATTAATTTCATTTGGAGACCCCTGGTTGTTGTGTTATGTAAAGGGGTAAATAACACTTCCCTATTCACTTTCTCCACACCACTCATGATTTTATAGATCTCTATCATATCTCTTCCCTCCTCCAGTCATTTCTCTTTAAAGTGGAACAGTCCCACTCTTTAATTTCTCCTCGTATGGAAGCTGTTCAATGTCCTAATCATTTTGTTGCCCTTGTCTTGTACCTTTTCTGATTCTATTATCTTTTTTCAGGTAAGACTACCAGAACTGCATGCAGTATTCCAAGTGTGGGTGTGCCATAGATTTATATATTTATTTATATATTTAACGATATTTTCTGATTTATTATCTATCCCTTTCCTGATTGTTGCTAACATTCTGTTAAGTTTTTTCACTACTACTTCACATTGAGCAGATGACTTTCAGAGAACTCTATGATGACTTGAGATCTTTCTTCAGTGGTAACAGCTAATTTAGATTCCATAATTTTGTATGTATAGTTGAGTTTATTGTTTCTAATGTGTGTTACTTTGCACTTATTTCATTTGACATTTTAAGTGGTGAAACTGCTTTCAAGAACATGACTGTTCCTTATGGATGGGCAAAAAGGCCAATGTTACAGCGGATCGCTCACATGCATCAAGATATTCCTATCACTGTGATTTATGGAGCACGTTCTTGTATAGATGGCAATTCTGGTAGTACCATCCAGTCTCTGCGACCAAATTCATACGTAAAGACAGTAGTAAGTGAATTTTTCTAGCCCTTGTTTTTTCCTTTTTATGGGTTTGTGTAAATTGTGTCCATTCTTTGCCCTATCTAGTGCCAGCCCTGGAATTGTAGTCTTACAGTTTAAAACTCTGGATAGGATATCTGATTTGATTTCTATAACAGAAAAAGGGTGGGAGAAAATAAATATTCCTCTTTGAGTGCTTACACATGTTCATTCCAATGTAGGTATGTGCATGTCCAGAGCACAGTTGCTAGAAATGTTTCCCTTACTCGTATCTGTTGGGTCGGCTCTAGCGCCCTCTGGTGTGGTGCACTCATATCGCCAGTATAAGGGGCCCTGCCCTGTTTCAGTTCCTTCTTACCACCTGTGATGGTTGCTGAAACCTCTCATTGCTTAGACAATCTCCTTATAGTGGTTTTCCTAACCTTTTAGTGTAAATAATTCTCACTTTTTAGTAGTTAGTTTTTACATAGATTGGACGTCTCTGCTCTTAGATAACAGAGTTGTCCTTTGTCCCAGTGCCGAGGCGTGCCTCGGTCACTGGGGTTTAAGCCTTGTGCGTCATGCAGGAGGTCTGTGCCTTTGAGCAACCCGCACTCAAGCTGTCTCAAGTGCTATGGGGTAGCTCATAGGAAGGACAGTTGCCAAATTTGTAAAGAGTTCAAGCCCCGGACTGAGAAGGACTGCTCTTTCAAAGGTCCTCCTTATGGAGACAGCTTAAGAACAGATTCAGAGCTGCGCTCAGAGTCAGCACCGAGCACCTCTGCCTCAGTGCAGCGTGTTCCTCTATCAACACAAGTCACCCAGCACCAATCATCTTCACCGGTGACAGGAGAAGAGCCGGTCTCTGGTGCAAAAGGACAAAGGAGACCGGGAGAGGGAGAGACCTGTACTGGGCCTCTCTTCATCCCTGGTGCCACACTGCCAGGTGCCCACAGTCCCGATATCAGAGCGTCCTACGTCACCCACTCAGGACCACAGTACTGGGTATTTTACAGTCCCGTCGACCCCAAAGCCTTTGCAGCTGAAAGGGATCTTCTAACCCTGCCAGTACTAGGCTCCCTGGAGGGTCAAGACTCGGCTCCATCAGTGCCCCCAAGCAGCAGGGAATTGACACCAGCACCTCAGCCAGAACTGTGTCAGATGTCCAAGGGGGAACCCTTGCTGAGAGCCTCAAGAGCCCTTGAGCAGCCTTCTCCGACACCCGGGGGCATGGCGCTGCCTTGGCCTCTGCAGCGCACCTCTTAGTCCTCAGCAGACTCAGAGGCGGAAGTGTACTGCCCCGCCAAAGCAGCCAACCCTTCTGCTCCCCAGGCCATTCCGACTCCATCATGGCACTGAGTTCATAGGGGCCTCCGGGTGCATGGCCACCATACCCAGGGGGCCCCACTACCATGCAGTGGCCTTTTTGGAATCATTGGGGGTTTCACCCACCTCAAGCTACCCTGTCAAGACGCTCTTATTCGGTCATCTCGGAGGCTAGAGCACCCTGATACTGTGCAAAGGTACTCCGGTACCAAACGCTGCACCAAACCCTAAGAAGAAGCCCTGCAAGCTCCTGCAGACAGCAGAGGCAGCAATTGAGGCTCCCCAACAAGCTTTAGCCGCCGCCACCTCCTCCTCCACTCCAGGTGAGGCCGCAGTGGCACCTGGGATCTCTCCACCTCCAGATGGCCATAAGGGGTATCAGGACCTACTAAACAGGTAGTCTCAAGCCTAGGGGTCCAAACAGAGGTAGTTAAGGAGGTTACACACGGCCTCCTGGATAGTCTGTCACAAGCAGGCCCATCCAGAGTGGCTCTGCTGCTACACGATGCCATCATGGACCCTATTAAAGCCCTGTGGCAAACTCCTGCCTCCCTTCCACTGATGGCGAAATGCTCAGAGCGTAAATACTTTGTTCCGGCCAAGGGGTGTGAGTTCCTCTTCTCCACCCCCATCCCTCCTGGGATCATTGGTGGTTGTGGCACCCAAAGAGCAAGACCACCAGGGACAGCAGAGCTCTGTGCCAAAGGCAAAGGACCCTAAAAAGCTAGACCTCTGAGTGTAAGGCTTACCCATCAGAGGGCCTGAAACTTTGTATAGCAAACCAGCAGGCCCTGCTGGGGCACTACAGCTTCAACATGTGGGAATCCTTGATTAAATTCAAGGATCTTCTCCCCCAGACAGGCATTTTCCTCCATAATTGGGGAAGGGAAAACTGTAGCTCAAGGTTCCCTGCAAGCAGCCCTGGATGCCGCTGACTCCATGGCCAGATGGAGAGTGACTGTGGTGACGATGCATAGGAGCTCCTGGTTGCAATCCTCAGGTCTCCCTCAGGAGGTACATCCAGGACTTCCCATTTGGAGGATTGTCGCTCTGCTCAGAGCAGATGGATGCTAGACTGCATGGCCTCAAGGACTCCCAGATGACCTTGAAATCCCCAGGACTCTATGTACCAGCAAGGACCGCAGGCCACAGCAGCCAAGCTGTTACTTCCCTCAAACAACCTGTCAGGGCCAACGGAAGAGAAGGAACAGAGGGTTTAGGTGAAGGCCCCATCCGCAGTCATCCTCGACAGACCCTGTTCAGTTGGCTCCCAGACACCCCGGGTCATCAAAACATTCTTTTTGATGAGACGATTGAGGTTGACATCACAATACCTTCTACACAGGATCCAGGTTACCCCCTCTACCCCCAACCATATTCCAACCACCTTTCCCATTTCTTGGATGCCTGGACCCAGATAACTTCAGACAGCCTGGGATACACCATAAAACTGGGTTACACCATCCAATTCTTGTCCACCCCACCTTCTCACTGGTCCTCTCTGTCTCTCTTTAGGGACCCTTCTCATGAGCTCCTGTTGGAACGAGAAGTCCAGTCCCTCCTTTGGGTGGGAGCTGTGGAACAAGTTAGAGTCATAGACTTTAAGGTCAGAAGGGACCATTATGATAGTCTAGTCTGACCTCCTGCACAATGCAGGCCACAGAATCTCACCCACCCACTTCTGTAATAACTCCCAAACCTATGTCTGAGCTATTGAAGTCCTCAAATCATGGATTAAAGACTTCAAGGTGCAGAGAATCCTCCAGCAAGTGACTCATGCCCCACACTGCAGAGGAAGGTGAAAAACCCCCAGGGCCTCTGCCAATCTGCCCTGGAGTAAAATTCCTTCCTGACCCCAAATATGGCGATCAGCTAAACCCTGAGCATGTGTGCAAGACTCACCAGCCAGACACCCAGGAAAGAATTCTCTGTAATAACTCGGATCCCACCCCATCTAACATCCCATCACAGGCCATTGGGCATATTTACCACTAATAGTCAAAGATCAGTTAATTGCCAAAATTAGGCTATCCCATCATACCATCCCCTCCGTAAACTTATCAAGCTTAGTCTTGAAGCCAGATACGTCTTTTGCCCCCACTGCTCCCCTTGGAAGGCTGTTCCAGGACTTCACTCCTCTGATGGTTAGAAACCTTCATCTAATTTCAAATCTAAACTTCCCAATGGCCAGTTTATATCCATTTGTTCTCGTGTCCACATTGGTACTGAGCTTAAATAATTAGTCTCCCTCCCTGGTATTTATCCCTCTGATATATTTATAGAGAGCAATCATATCTTTCCTCAGCCTTCTTTTGGTTAGGCTAAACAAGCCAAGCTCTTTGAGTCTCCTTTCATAAGACCGGTTTTCCATTTCCTAGTAGCCCTTCTCTGTACCTGTTCCAGTTTGAATTCGTCCTCCTTAAACATGGGAGTCTAGAACCGCACACAATATTCCAGATGAGGTCTCACTAGTGCCTTGTATAACAGTACTAACACCTCCTTATCTCTACTGGAAATACTTAGCCTGATGCATCCCAAGACCGCATTAGGTTTTTTCACGGCCATATCACATTGGTGGCTCATACTCATCCTGTGGTCTACCAATACTCAGAGGTCCTTCTCCTCCTCTGTTACTTCCAGATGAGTCCACAGCTTATAACACAAATTCTTATTATTAATCGCTAAATGCATGACCTTGCACTCTTCACTATTAAATTTCATCCTGTTACGATTACTCCAGTTTACAAGGTCATCCAGATCTTCCTGTATGATATACCGGTCCTTCTCTGTATTGGCAATACCTCCCAGCTCTGTGTCATCTGCAAACTTTATTAGCACACTCCCACTTTTTGTGCCAAGGTCAATAATAAAAGATTAAATAAGATTGGTCCCAAAACCGATCCCTGAGGAACTCCACTAGTAACCTCCCTCCTGCCTGACAGTTCATCTTTCATTATAACCCTTTGTGGTCTCCCTTTTAACCAGTTCCTTATCCACCTTTCAATTTTCATATTGATCCCCATCTTTTCTAATTTAACTAATAATTTCCCATGGGGAACCATATCAAATGCCTTACTGAAATAAAGGTAAATTAGATCCACTGTGTTTCCTTTGTCTAAAAAAATCTGTTACCTTCTCAAAGGCGGCGATCAGGTTGTTTTGGCATGATCTACCTTTTGTAAAACCATTTTGTATTTTGTCCCAATTACCATTGACCTCAATGTCGTTAACTACTTTCTCCTTCAAAACTTTGTCCAAGACCTTACATACTACAGATGTCAAACTAACAGGCCTGTAGTTACCCGGATGACTTTTTTTCCCCTCTTTTCTTAAAAATAGGAACAACATTAGCAATTCTCCAGTCATACGGTACAGCCCCTGAGTTTACAGATTCATTAAACATTCTTGCTAATGAGCTTGCAATTTCATGTGCCAGTTCCTTTAATATTCTTGGATGAAGATTATCTGGGCCCCCTGATTTAGTCCCATTAAGCTTTTCGAGTTTCGCTTCTACCTCGGATGTGGTAATATCTACCTCCATATCCTCATTCCCATTTGTCATGCTACCATTATCTCTAAGATCCTCTTTAGCCTTATTAAAGACTGATGCAAAGTATTTGGTTAGATATTGGGCCATGCCTAGATTATCCTTAACCTCCACTCCATGCTCAGTGTTTAGCAGTCCCCCTTCTTCTTTCTTTGTTTTCTTCTTCTTTATATGGCTATAGAACCTTTTACTATTGGTTTTAATTCCCTTTGCAAGGTCCAACTCTACATGGCTTTTGGCCTTTCTTACTTTATCCCTACATGTTCTGACCTCAATAAGGTAGCTTTCCTTGCTGATCCCTCCCATCTTCCACTCCCTGTCTGCTTTTTGCTTTTTCTTAATCACCACTCTGAGATGCTTGCTCATCCAGCTTGGTCCACAACTCCTGCCTATGAATTTTTTTTCCCTTTCTTGGGATGCAGGCTTCCGATAGTTTCTGCAACTTTGAAGTAATTCCAGGCCTCCTCCGCCTTTAGATCCACAAGTTCCTCAGTCCAATCCACTTCCCTAACTAATTTCCTTAATTTTTTAAAGTTAGCTCTTTTGAAATAAAAACCCTAGTCACAGATCTGTTTTTGTTTATCCTTCCATTTAGTTTGAACTGAATTAGCTCATGATCGCTCGAACCAAGATTGTCCCCTACAACCATTTCTTCTATGAGTTCTTCACTACTCACCAAAAGCAAATCTAAAATGGCATCCCCTCTTGTTGATTCAGCAACTATTTGGTGAAGGAATCCATCAGCTTTCACATCCAGGAAAATCTGAGCCCTATTATTATTACTAGCACTTGTCCTCCAGTCTATATCTGGGAAGTTAGTTTCCCATGATCACACAATTCCAATTAGTATTTACTTCATTGAACACATTAAAGAGGGCTCTATCCATATCCAAATTGGATCCTGGTGGTCTATAGCACACCCCAAGCACTATCCCAGGGGAGGCTCTAGTAGCGTTCTTCCCTGATGTGATTTTTGCCCAGACAGACTCTTATTCATTCCATCACTTCTTATTTCTTTACAGTCTACCTCATCATTGATATACAATGCTACTCTACCACCTTTGCCTTTATTTCTGTCTTTTCTAAACAGCACATACCCTTCAATACCTGTACTCCAGTCATGACTACTATTCCACCATGTTTCTGTTATCCCTATAATATCTGGTTTCACTTCCTGCACCAGTAACTTAGTTCCTCCATTTTGTTACCTAGGCTCCTCGCATTGGTGTACAAACATCTTAATTTTTGCTGTTTGGCCTCGCTCATATTCTTTACCCGATTAGGCAGAGACATTCTACAGCCAGTATGACCTATTAGACTGGT
Organism: Eretmochelys imbricata; assembly: GCF_965152235.1. Classification (NCBI taxonomy): domain Eukaryota; kingdom Metazoa; phylum Chordata; order Testudines; family Cheloniidae; genus Eretmochelys; species Eretmochelys imbricata. The sequence goes on from NC_135573.1 coordinate 193,431,554, forward strand.
ATCCACACTGCCCTTCCTCCTTATGTCCGTTCTCCTACCCACGACTGTATCCTTTCTTCATTTTCTTCCCTCTCAGTGTTAAAATCTGGCGTAGAGATTACCTGGACATCTCCCAAATTCCTAGTTTAAAGCTCTCTTAATGAATTGTGCCAGCCTCAATCCTAGAAGTCTATTTCCCTCCCTGCTCAGGTGAAGTCTATCCCGAGAGAATGGTCCTCTGTCCATGAATGCCTCCCAGTGGCCATACATCCCAAAGCCCTCCTTATAGCACCACTGCCTGAGCCATCTGCTGATCATCATAACCTTGTCACACCTTTGTTGCCATTCTCTAGGAACAGGCAGAATCCCACTGAAGATCACCTGAGCCTCGATTTCCTTAAGCGTCTTCCCCAGCCTGGCATAGTCTCCCTTCATACGTTCCAGTGAGAATCTAGCCATATCATTTGTTCCCACATGAAGGACAATCAGTGGATTCTTTCCTGCTCCCGTTAGGATCCTCTTCAGCCTCAGGTCCACATCCCGTATCTTAGCACCCAGCAGACAGCACATCCTTCTGTTCTCTGGATCAGGTCTGGTTACAGGCCTGTCTATTTTTCTCAGTAAGGAGTCCCCAATCATGTAGACCTGCTTTTTCCTGGTGATAGTGCGATTCTCCAGTCTATCTCCTGTTCCCTGTGGCTGCGAGTCCTCTTGATTCCTATTCTCCCTTGCAATCCTCTGCAACCCATCACCTGAGAGGAAAGGGGTTCTATTCCCACTATTTCCTAATTCTGAAAGCCATGGGGGGTGTCTCAGACCCATTTTAGACCTGCCCAGTCTCCACTGATTTCTAAAGAACCTGAAGTTCCACATGGTCTCCTTGGTCTCCATCATCTCTTCATTGGATCCCAGGAATTAGTATTTCACCCTCGATCTAAAGGATGCTTACTTCACATTTCGATCTTCTCTGTTCAGACATTTCTTAATATTTGTAGTGAACCAAAGTCCCTTCCAGTTCATGGTGCTCCCTTTTGGCCACCCTGCAAGTTTTCACAAAATGTCTGGCAGTAGTAGTGGCCTTCCTAAGGAAAAAGAGAGTCTACGTATTTCCATACCTGGACGACTGGCTGATCAAGGGCTGGTCCAGAACTCAAGTAGAGCCCGACATCCATCTCCTTCAATTAACTTCCTATGTATTAGGCCTTCTACTGAACTTTCCTGATCCCAGTCCAAAAGATCAAGTTTATAGGGGCAAAACTCGACTCAGTGCAAGCGAGGGCTCTGCTTCCAAACGACCGATTCCTCACAATTGCATTCCTGATACGATCTTTCCGAAGCTATCCAATCATGATCGCACAAAAGTGCTTGAGTCTCCTGGGCCACATGGCATAGTGTACATATGTAATGCAACATGTAAGGCTAATACTCAGACCCCTGCAAGCCTGGCTAGCCCTGGTCTACTCCCTCTCTCGCCATCACCTGGACTCAGTTCTCACGGTCCCAGCCTCATCTTGTGACTGGACAATGGTGACTGGACAGCCCCACGGTATGCGCGAGGGTACCCTTCTCAAGACCTCACCCATCCCTGTCCCTGGAATGTGACACATCAGCCCTCCGTTGGGCAGCCCACTTAAGACCCATCAGAACCCAAAGCCTTTGGGCCCAAGAAGAGCTCTCCCTGCAGATCAATGTCAGGGAATTCAGGGCAGTATGTCTAGCATGCCAGGCATTTCTACCTAACTTGACAGGCAAATCTCTTTCAGTGCTCACGGACAATACAATGGCTATGATCTACATAAATAGATAGAGTGATGCATGTTCTTCCCCCCTGTACCAGGAAGCATTCTGCCTGTGGGTACTCTGCATCGATCACGACATCACTGTAGAAGCATCCTATCTTCCTGGGACTCAGAACCAGCTAGCAGATCACCTCAGCTAGTCTCTCTCCTCTCACCATGAATGGTTTCTCCATCCAGACATTGTAAGGGACATCTTCTGATGGCGGGGGACTCCCCTTATAGACCTGTTTGCCACCTGATCCAACAGGTAATGCCATCAGTTCTGTTTCCTGAGGGGCCACAACTGGGGTCTCTCAGAGATGCGTTCCTGTTACCATGACAAGGCACCTGTACTGTGCTGTCCCTCCTATCCAGTTGATCCACTAGTTTCTGATGAAGATCAAGCGGGACGGAGCGTGGGTTATCCTCATGGCCCTGGCAGCACTGGTTATTCATCCTACTAGGTATGTCCATGGAGACAACCCTGCAACCCCTGTCGCACACAGGCATAATATCCCAGGATCACGGTCGACTGTTGCACCCAAACCCTCATGTCGCTGCACCTGGATGACTGGAAGCTCCACGGCTGAATCCAGAAGAGCAAGTTTGCTCGGAGCAAGTCCGCAAAGTCCTAATGAGCGGTAGAAAGCCTTCCACCAGAGCTATCTACCTGTCCAAATGGAAGAGGTTCTCCAGCTAGTGTTCACAACTGCCTCTGCAGTTTTCTCTGCATCTCATTCTAGACTACCTGCTGTCGCTAAGACAGCAAGGGCTAGCCTTTTCCTCAGTAAAGCTTCATCTAGCGGCCATCTCTGCCTTCCATCCCAAGATCGACAACTGTTCTATCTTTTCACATGACATAGTAGTCTGGTTCCTCAAAGGCCTGGAGATGGTATTCCTCCAAGTTAGATATCCCACCCCCCGTGGGACCTAAACCAAGTCCTGTCAAAACTCATGGGACCCCCATTGGAACCACTGGCAACATTCTCGCTGTTACGCCTCTTTTGGAAAGTAGCCTTCCTGGTGGCCATCGCTTCAGTCAGATAGGTTTCCTAAAAATGAGCTCTCACTTCAGAGCCCCCATACAGAGTCTTTTTTAAGGACACAACCCATCTGCGACAGCACCCATCGTTCGTTCTGAAAGTTGTATCACAGTTTCATTGGGGTCAAACAGTTTTCCTGCCAGTGTTTTACCCTAAACCACATGAGAGCAGGGAGGAACAGCACCTCCACTCATTAGATGTTGTGTGCGCTCTGGCCTTCTACAATACAAAGTACCAAACCATTCTGCAGATACATTCAGCTGTTCATAGCAATAGCAGAAAGGATGAAAGGTCTCCCCATTTCTGCACAGCAAATCTTATAGTGGATCACTTTGTGTATCAAGGCATGTTACACCCTCACGAACATTTAGCCCCCAGCTAACTTAATAGCTCACTCTACAAGTTTGCAAGCCTCTTCTGCTGCTTTTTTTTAGCACATTCCAATTCAGGACATGTGCAAGGCGGCAACCTGGTCATCAGTTCATACCTTCACAATGTACTGTGTCATTACACAACAGGCTTGAGGCAATGCCAGTTTTGGCTGGGCTGTGTTACAGTCAGCCTGCCCTTGATTTCCAAACCCACCTACAGGACAACTGTTTGTGTGTCACCTACATTGGAACGGACATGTGAAAGCACTCAAAGATGAAAAAACTGTTCCTAACCTTCCTGTAACTGTTGTTTTTCAAGATCTGTTGCACATGTCCATTCCAAAACCCACCCTCACTCCCCTCTTAAGAGGCAGTTGGCAAGAAAAAACTGAAGGAGGGCAGGGCCCCTTATTACCAGCACTTTGAGCACCGGATACCAGAGGGTGTTAGAGCCAACCCAACGGATACCACTAAGGGAAAAATTTCCAGTAACTGTGCTTGGGGCGCGCACACACCTACATTTGAATGGATATGTGCAACACAGACAGTTACAGAAAGGTCAATAACTCTTCATCTCCATTTTTTTCATGTGGGGGAACTTGGGCTCAAGTCAAAAGGAAGTTTGGTTGTGGCATTCAGAACTGAGCCACATTTCTTCCTAATTTCCAATCCAGGTACTTAACCATAGGGTCATTTTTCCTCTCTAAGAAAGCATGAACTCTACAGTGTTCTAATGAAATGTGTTTTGTAAAGAAAAAATACCTACAGTCTAAATTTACATACTACTTAATCAAGGAATCTTCAATGTGATAAATTGTTCCAATCATTTTGTGTAGTGCGAACATTTTTTATGAGTAACTGTTTTCTTCTGAAGTTTTGGAAGTGCCCTCATCTGAATCATTGCAGAAATATTGAATTTTGTCATTCCAGCCAATGTGGCTTTACTTATATATGTGAGGAGAGCTACTCTTTCAGATGTGTGTGCTTACATCCTAGATTAATATTTACACACACACAGAGGCCACTTTTCTAATGAACTAAATGAAATTTACTATTATCATTGATACTCAGAATCATACTAGACATCTGTGACTGTTGAATATGGATGTACGAGTTACTTTTATGAGTTGGTCAGATCTTAGAATATGCTGGATATCGTATTACTGTTGTGTGGTCTTCCGGATGTGACTGACCAGTAACTTGCCCAAACATGTTCTAGACATAATATATTGTAGGTCATGAAGTTGAACAAAAGATTGTAATGACTATTCACGTGTATCAGAAGTAGGTATACGAAGAAGGGAGTGTGGACAAGATGAGATTTTTCTCTCTTAATTTCCTGATTCTATAATTCACTCATAAATACCGCCCAATACAGTATAGGAGGATTAGGGAAAGTCAGATCCTTCTAAAGAGCACTTCTGCTCTTCCTGAAGTAGTGACATGTTTGCGAATAAAAATATATTTATCAAAAGTGATCTGTTATGGCTTAACAAGCAGACTTCCTATAACAGAAGTTACTGTTAGGGAGTGGGGAGTAGAAGGGTAGGACATGCGTGAGTCATGCAAAGAGGTATAACCAATCTGGTCTGAGGGACAGGAGGGCTAATTTAATGTCCTATTCTAATTCAGGTTAACATTTTGTCAGCCAAGATGTGGGTTATAAAAGGCAAATGCAACACGGAAAGAAAAATGGGGACACTGAAAGGCATCCTTTAGGGTGACAGAGAGGCTTCTTCCAATGTCTCTCTTTAGGTAGTAAAGTGTCTCCCCAGCAATGTTTATTCTAATATCTAACTAGATCTCGTTATTTCTAATTACATTTTATTTTGTGACTGTTTCTTAACTTCCTAGTATTTCTCTTCTCTTAAGATAACTTTTCTCAATTCCTAGAGAGTTAGTAATCCAAAACAGTAATTGTCCCTCCGAAGTGCAAGTGAATTGTAATTTCAGGGAAGGCGGGCTCAAAAGGGGATAATGCCTCGGTATAAAATTAAGTACAAATTGTTCAGGTGCCTTTCCCATAGAGTACTGTAAAATGGCCTGCTTTACCAGTCTGGGCATGGAGAGAACTAAATTACAGAAGTATCAGGTGTAGTTGCAAATGGCCCTTAGTTATATCTTTTTAGTAAAATTATCTATTCAGGAGGGTGCCAGCAGATGTGATTTTCAGCATCTGACTTTACTTTTTTCCCTGATTATCATAGAAGTTAATTTAGAGAGTTGAAATGACAAACAAGCTGCTGCCACAGTCTAGAAAATCCTCAGCAATTAAAGCCCTCAGTCAGTTCTTAATCATCTATTGTCATGCTCTTTCAGTCTTTCCCAGAGCATACATTTCATATGAGATGAAAAACATTCAGACATTCTGTGTTTAGATGGGAAGGAGTCAAAGAACCATTGTCCACATTTTTTTGGGAGAGTTGGAGCTGCATTTTGGTAGAAAGCTTAACATGTAAAGCACAATTTCAAGTTGGTTTGCAGAGGCTCACTTCCACTTAAACTTTTTTGGCATTAAAGCAAGTTATTGAATAAACAGTAGTTTTACTCTCTTTTTTCCTTTTGTTTATTCCTATGTAATAATGGTTCCTCAATAGAAAGAATAAACTGAGGGTGAAATAGGAAGAAAGTTTGCACCTCCTTTGCAGTTGCTTGTTACCTCCTCATGCTGGAAGCCAGTCTCACAGCTGAATCCATATGGATTGAGTGCAATAGGCTGTGTGAGAAAGTTCTTCCTCTGCCTTGGTGGGTCCTGTGCTTATTGGCGGATTTGTTTGCCTCAGAGATTCACTGCAGCCCTCAGTTTCGCCACTTTTGCTAGTGGCTCAAACCTGCCGTCCACTCAGCTAACCTCATCACTGGCCACATGGGGGAACAGAGAACAATCCCCACAGTCTCTGTGTCCCACCTAGTGGGTCGGGGACAGGCCAGATCCCTTTCCAATTTAGACCTTCCCTTCTGGTGTTTCTCACAGACCAGGTCAACTCCTCCTGTGTCCAATCAGGAGTTGGCGGGGATGGGGGAGAACCCGGGCCCACCCTCTATCCCAGGTTCCAGCCCAGGGCCTTGTGGATAGAGCTGTCTACAATGTTCCCTGTATCAGCTGAGTCCCAGCTACAACTACCTGGGCTACTTCCCCATGGCCTTCTCCCAGTACCTTCTTTATCCTCACTGCAGGATCTTCCTCCTGAAGCCTGATCACGCTTGAACTCTTCAGTCCTCCAGCAGCAAACATTCTCACTCCTTGTACACCCCCCCTACTAACTGATGGGAGGTCCTTTTCAAACCAGGTGTCCAGATTAGCCTGCCTGCCATAATTGATTCTAGAAAGTTCTTAATTGGCTCCAGGTGTCTTAATTAGCTTGCCTGTCTTAATTGGTTCTAGCAGGTTCCTGATTGCTCTAGGGCAGCCCCTGCTCTGGTCACTCAAGGAACAGAAAACTGTTTATCCAATGGCCAGTATATTTGCCTTCTACCAGACTCCTGTACCCCACTGGTCTGGGTCTGTCACAGTTGTCAGTTTTTTAATCAATGTTCTCATCTAATGCACATTCTAACACTTGTTAGATTTGTCTGGTTTTAATATTAGCACTTGTAATGTAATGTACAGGAGCTGGCGCCAAGATTTAAAATAAAGGAACCTAAAGTTTTATAAGCTTCTACATCCACATTTAGATGTCTTAAGTAAGTGTTAGAAATTTTCCAAAGTAATGAGCACCTACCAGCTCCCATTGATCGCAGGCTTTTTAAAAATCAGGTTTCTGATTTAGGTGTAAAAGCCTGTTTGGAAATCCTGGCATGGTGTTTTTGTTCAGGGTGACCAAAGGAACTTGCAGTATGACCAGACATGGGGGAGAGTATGTCCTTCTCACTATGTAATAACAGACACATGATTATGTGTGAAGGTTTGGATATGTATTTATTTTTATTTTTCCTAATGTATGTTTTTCCCATGTCCTAGTGTTTCAGGATTTGTTGATGTTCTTGTTATTCTGACTTCTCTTTTTCTACTTCCTCCTCCCAGGCTATCCTTGGTGCTGGTCATTATGTGTATGCTGATCAACCTGAAGACTTCAATCAGAAAGTAAAAGAGATATGTGATTCTGTGGACTGACTGAATTCAGCTCTTTATAAAGTCTGATCATACATACAGTTTACTAGCAATACTTTGTAGAACATTACAAAAATTTAAAGAATGCAGAGCTAGTGGAGCAGGCTCTGTTTGCACACAGTTTCTTCCAAGAAGTCACCTGCACACTTAAACTACTTAGTGCCTTTTGAGTAGGGTATATTTTAAATGGAAACCTTGTACAGTTTACTTTAAGACTTGTCTTTAAATATTTAGAGATGTTGTTTGCCTGTCTGATATAGTGAAAATAGAAATAACTAATAGTTTTTAAACTGGGGAAAAAATTGAATTGATTGAAATTTGCAAAATTTTGAACACTTTAAATTATGTTGCATTCTAAATCTACCATAAGAATGTCTATACTAAGCCACTATATAAATAATATACTGTATAAAGATATGACTTGGTTACTTTATAAACATTCATACTTGGTAGGCCAATGCATTCATAGTAAGAATGTGAAATTAATATATTTCTTCTCTTTCGATCCCAAGACTTTATGTACAATATTTTAACATTTTATTTTGGCATGATGACAGATTATGAAGCAAGTGTCTGGAGAGTGTCAGGGCCAAAATAATTAGCACAGCTTGTCATTGGAAATAAGGTGCATTGAAGCTTACAGTACTTTTTTGCCTGTTGGATTCTATTATATACTTCACAAGACATTCTTCCATGTGTCTAATCTCCTAGGAAGCTTCAGTTTTAAGAGACAATGGTGTTGCTGACACTCATGCTTCCATTACAGATAAAATATGTTTGAATTTAATGACTTAAAATACAGAAGTTGCCCGCTAGTTGCACAACCTATTTTTATGTTGATACAATTATCGTAAGGTCTGTTGCCAGCCCAAATCTATTGGTTTTAGAATTGCCCATTTTGATTAATACCAGGAAATAACTGTCTGACTAATGAGATTAATCCTGATCTTTTGCTTTTGATATTAAGCCTGCCATTTTCTCACACATACAAATTTTTAGAATACTGAAACTAGTCTAATTGGAAATGCAACAGAATATTGGATCTTAGTAGCATCCTTATAGGAATGGATATTACTGGAATAAATAGTATCAATGAAATAAACAGTAGCATGTTTTGGGAATTCCTTCTTAAGTGTTTGACCAATTCAGTATTTCACAATTGGAGCAAATCTATTCTCTGGATCTTTACAAAAGTGTAGTTTGACATTAGTTTTCAGGTGCTTAGTAAAATACATTGAACAAAGTACTTTGACACTTTAAAGCCAAATTATGTGGTGTTTTTATTTTTTTAAAAAAGCAAGTTTACGTTTCCATTTGATTGTTGGAATAACTACTGAAAGTATCTTGCTCCTTTATATAAAATATTTAATGTTATCACCTTCTAAAGGTTTAAAAAGAATTTCTGGATATCTTTGCTTTCCATATTATGATTACATGTAACAAATTTTCTCATAGATTGTATTCCAGTAGAGCATAGTCTTTCTTCTTACTTTACTTACATGGTGCTATGAAAACATCAGACAGTCCTTGTGATTGCCTTGACTGGTGGTACTTATTATACATCTAAATTATTTAATTGCAATGAATTAGTAAATTAAATTGCATCTTTAATTAGCAAATCCAGATTTATATAAAACAGAACAATATTTTCTAAAATTCGATGTTCAAAATGGAGATACAGAACATCACATACATTTTTGTACATAGGTCATAAATTGGCAGCATGACTGATTGGTTAATGAATGCCTTGTTGGTGAATAGTTTTTTTTCCATAATTATCAGTCTAATTTGCATTGATAAACTGAACTCAGCTGAACATTTTGAATTACATACAGAAAGTGACACCAAAATGTATGGTGTCTCTTTTCTAACCAGTAAAAGGTGGAACACATTGTTAATAGGTTTCAGAGTAACAGCCGTGTTAGTCTGTATTCGCAAAAAGAAAAGGAGTACTTGTGGCACCTTAGAGACTAACCAATTTATTTGAGCATAAGCTTTCGTGAGCTACAGCTCACTTCATCGGATGCATACTGTGGAAACTGCAGAAGACATTATATACACAGAGACCATGAAACAATACCTCCTCCCATCCCACTCTCCTGCTGGTAATAGCTTATCTAAAGTGATCACTCTCCTTACAATGTGTATGATAATCAAGTTGGGCCATTTCCAGCACAAATCCAGGTTTTCTCACCCTCCGCCCCCCCCCCCCCCCACACACACACACACAAACTCACTCTCCTGCTGGTAATAGCCCATCCAAAGTGACCACTCTCTTTACAATGTGTATGATAATCAAGGTGGGCCATTTCCTGACAGCAGGATTGTCTGGCTATGTAGACTCCCTCCTCAGGCCCTACGCTACCAGCACTCTCAGCTACCTTCGAGACACCACTGACTTCCTGAGGAAACTACAATCCATCGGTGATCTTCCTGATAACACCATCCTGGCCACTATGGATGTAGAAGCCCTCTACACCAACATTCCACACAAAGATGGACTATAAGCCGTCAAGAACACTATCCCCGATAATGTCACCAGGCTAACCTGGTGGCTGAACTTTGTGACTTTGTCCTTACCCATAACTATTTTACATTTGGGGACAATGTATACCTTCAGATCAGTGGCACTGCTATGGGTACCCGCATGGCCCCACAGTATGCCAACATTTTTATGGCTGAATTAGAACAATGCTTCCTCAGCTCTCGTCCCCTAACGCTCCTACTCTACTTGCGCTATATTGATGACATCTTCATCATCTGGACCCATGGAAAAGAAGCCCTTGAGGAATTCCACCATGATTTCAACAATTTCCATCCCACCATCAACCTCAGCCTGGTCCAGTCCACACAAGAGATCCACTTCCTGGACACTACAGTGCTAATAAGCGATGGTCACATAAACATCACCCTATACCGGAAACCTACCGACCGCTATTCCTACCTACATGCCTCCAGCTTTCACCCTGACCACACCACACGATCCATCGTCTACAGCCAAGCTCTGCGATACAACCGCATTTGCTCCAACCCCTCAGACAGAGACAAATACCTACAAGATCTCTATCAAGCGTTCTTACAAACTACAATACCCAGCTGCTGAAGTGAAGAAACATTGATAGAGCCAGAAGAGTTCCCAGAAGTCACCTACTACAGGACAGGCCTAACAAAGAAAATAACAGAATGCCACTAGCCGTCACCTTCAGCCCCCAACTAAAACCCCTCCAACGCATTATCAAGGATCTACAACCTATCCTGAAGGATGACCCAACACTCTCAGAAATCTTGGGACACAGGCCAGTCCTTGCCTACAGACAGCCCCCCAACCTGAAGCAAATACTCACCAGCAACCACATACCACACAACAGAACCACTAACCCAGGAACCTATCCTTGCAACAAAGCCCGTTGCCAACTGGGCCCACATATCTATTTAGGGGACACCATCACAGGGCCTAATAACATCAGCCACACTATCAGAGGCTCGTTCACCTGCACATCCACCAATGTGATATATGCCATCATGTGCCAGCAATGCCCCTCTGCCATGTACATTGGTCAAACTGGACAGTCTCTATGTAAAAGAATAAATGGACACAAATCAGATGTCAAGAATTATAACATTCATAAACCAGTCGGAGAATATTTCAATCTCTCTGGTCAGGCAATTACAGACATGAAGGTCGCTATCTTACAACAAAAAAACTTCAAATCCAGACTCCAGCGAGAAACTGCTGAATTGGAATTCATTTGCAAATTGAATACTATTAATTTAGGCTTAAATAGAGACTGGGAGTGGCTAAATCATTATGCAAGGTAGCCTATTTCCCCTTGTTTTTTCCTACCCCACCCCCCCAGACGTTCTGGTTAAACTTGGATTTATGCTGGAAATGGCCCACCTTGATAATCATACACACTGTAAGGAGAGTGGTCAGTTTGGATGAGCTATTACCAGCAGGAGAATGAGTTTTGGGGGGGGGGGGGGTGGAGGGTGAGAAAACCTGGATTTGTGCTGGAAATGGCCCAACTTGATTATCATACACATTGTAAGGAGAGTGATCACTTTAGATAAGCTATTACCAGCAGGAGAGTGGGATGGGAGGAGGTATTGTTTCATGGTCTCTGTGTATATAATGTCTTCTGCAGTTTCCACAGTATGCATCCGATGAAGTGAGCTGTAGCTCACGAAAGCTTATGCTCAAATAAATTGGTTAGTCTCTAAGGTGCCACAAGTACTCCTTTTCTTTTTACGTTGTTAATACTTTCAGATAGCATTAATGTAGGGAGCTCCAGTTCGTCACATCTAAGGATGTAAGGAAGGGGAGAAAAGTTCTATGCCAAACATGAAAATTTCTCTAAATAGCTCTTGTTTTTCCAACTCACTGTGCTAGTAAAAATCACTGTTTATGTAAGTTTTGCACTATTAAAAAAAAATTGCATTAAATGCTTGTGTGTGTTTTCTGCTAAGAATATTTCTATTGGCAGTTGCTTTTCTAAAGATACTTGTGTGACTACTTTTGATTTCCAGAGGTTAATTACAGAAATTGAGCTAAGCCATCCAAAAATGTGTAAAGAGGAAATGTATAGGATGTGTTAATTTTTTACACGTCTCAAACTTCTTAGCATTACTTTGTGCTGAACTGGAGACTTGAGTATAGGTTAACAGGTAACTGAAAGGTTCCAGAACTTTGGCTATGCATACAAAGAAAATGTTTTTGTTTGTGTGTGTTGTTTGTTAAATGAAAGGAAATGTTAGCTCTCCTCCTCCTCCTGAAGGTTAATACTGCAGTTTTGAATGTAATCATATTCTGATGATATGTTTCAGAGTAACAGCCGTCTTAGTCTGTATTCGCAAAAAGAAAAGGAGTACTTGTGGAACCTTAGAGACTAACCAATTTATTTGAGCATAAGCTTTCGTGAGCTACAGCTCACTTCATCAGATGAATACTGTGGAAAGTGTAGAAGATCTTTTTATACACACAAAGCATGAAAAAATATCTTCCCCCACCCCACTCTCCTGCTGGTAATAGCTTATCTAAAGTGACCACTCTCCTTACAGTGTGTATGATAATCAAGGTGGGCCATTTCCAGCACAAATCCAGGATTTAACAAGAACGTCTGAGGAAGGAGTGGGGGGGGGGGGATGGAAAACAAGGGGAAATAGGTTACCTTGCATAATGACTTAGCCATTCCCACACAACCTATCCTGAAGGATGACCCAACACTTTCACAAATCTTGGGACACAGGCCAGTCCTTGCCTACAGACAGCCCCCCAACCTGAAGCAAATACTCACCAGCAACCACATACCACACAACAGAACCACTAACCCAGGAACCTATCCTTGCAACAAAGCCCGTTGCCAACTGGGCCCACATATCTATTCAGGGGACACCATCACAGGGCCTAATAACATCAGCCATACTATCAGAGGCTCGTTCACCTGCACATCCATCAATGTGATATATGCCATCATGTGCCAGCAATGCCCCTCTGCCATGTACATGTCAAACTGGACAGTCTCTACGTAAAAGAATAAATGGACACAAATCAGATGTCAAGAATTATAACATTCATAAACCAGTCGGAGAACACTTCAGTCTCTCTGGTCACGCGATTACAGACATGAAAGTTGCGATATTACAACAGAAAAACTTCAAATCCAGACTCCAGCGACAGACTGCTGAATTGGAATTCATTTGCAAATTGGATACAATTAACTCCCAGTCTCTATTGAAGCCTAAGTTAATTGTATCCAATTTGCAAACGAATTCCAATTCAGCAGTCTGTCGCTGGAGTCTGGATTTGAAGTTGTTCTGTTATAATATTGCAACTTTCATGTCTGTAATCGCGTGACCAGAGAGATTGAAGTGTTCTCCGACTGGTTTATGAATATTATAATTCTTGACATCTGATTTGTGTCAATTTATTCTTTTACGTAGAGACTGTCCAGTTTGACCAATGTACATGGCAGAGGAGCATTGCTGGCACATGATGGCATATATCACATTGATGGATGTGCAGGTGAACGAGCCTCTGATAGTGTGGCTGATGTTATTAGGCCCTGTGATGGTGTCCCCTGAATAGATATGTGGGCCCAGTTGGCAACGGGCTTTGTTGCAAGGGTAGGTTCCTGGGTTAGTGGTTCTGTTGTGTGGTATGTGGTTGCTGGTGAGTATTTGCTTCAGGTTGGGGGGGCTGTCTGTAGGCAAGGACTGGCCTGTCTCCCAAGATTTGTGAGAGTGTTGGGTCATCCTTCAGGATAGGTTGTGTGGAAATGGCTAAGTCATTATGCAAGGTAACCTATTTCCCCTTATTTTCCAACCCTCTCCCCCCCCCCCCCCGAGGTTCTTGTTAAATCCTGGATTTGTGCTGGAAATGGCCCACCTTGATTATCATACACATTGTAAGGAGAGTGATCACTTTAGATAAGCTATTACCAGCAGGAGAGTGGGGTGGAGGGAGGTATTTTTTCATGCTTTGTGTGTATAAAAAGATCTTCTACACTTTCCACAGTATGCATCCGATGAAGTGAGCTGTAGCTCACAAAAGCTTATGCTCAAATAAATTGGTTAGTCTCTAAGGTGCCACAAGTACTCCTATTCTGATAATATCTTATCACACATTGAGACAGTACAACATAATCTATTAAAGTACTGTAATATGAACCTTAAAGAAAGGCTGTTTAGATTATGAATAGCTCATATTTTGGATAATTAGGAGATAAAACACTTGTAATGAGTTACTCTCTAGTCCCCTTACAAAGTGTGAAGCTCACCTCCTTCAAAAATAGACTTTGCTTCAATATCTTGAGTAGATGTTTTGCAGTATCTTTAAGTATGCTGTGTGTGGATACTGTACTGTGCTGTGATTATGCTATTTTTATAAGTGCTTTAAAGTAGCACAGGCACCACAGGGACAAACACAGACTTTTCTCCTGTAATAGCATCAAAATTAACACAGACTGCTTATAGATGCCAGGGTATATAGTAACAAAAGTAATCCAAAGTATTAATCTGATAAAACTAAGATTTAGAGACTATCTCCAGAACACTTTCTACCTTCAAAGATTGACATGATACATTTTATTACAGTAACTTACTAATGTTTTGTTTGCATGATCTACTTCATTTTTCTTGCTTATTGAAGCACATCTACTTAATCTTGAACCCCAAGTGTGTATTTTGGAGAAGTAATTTATTTTTCTATAACACTGCATAGTGTGGACAACTTACAAAAATTACAGTAAAGCAGCAGCTTGTTTCTGATCATGAAATGGAACATAAGTATGTGACTTGGTATGTACTGAGCATAGAAATGGATCCAAATAGATTAAATTAGATTAAAACTCCTTGTTCCACTGTAGTTAGAACTATGCCAACATTTGTATTATAAACTCTGTTTTACAAGGTTAGAGTGAATCGTTATAACTAAGGTACATAAACTGAAATGTCATGTGATGGTCTCCCAGACTGAAGCACTCACTGCTGTCTCCTGCCAAAAAAGTGTAACTGACTTTTCAAGTACAAGTTAAATTGAAGAGTATGAAACTTGTCTGGATATACAGTGTGGGCAAATAAATGTACAAAAAGTCTATTTCACTTGTACCAATCAAAATTTGAACCTCTAGAAGTGAGAGGCTAGTGTTGTTGTTTAGCTTCATAGTTAGCTGTTAAATACATTTTTCCTGAGTGTACTAAAAGAGATTAGACCCTACAATGGCGTATTCACTTATCAAATTAGATTTATAGAACAGTCGTCTTTTAGTATGAGTACCTTTATTAAACATGTATGAACTACAATGTGTTGGATGGTAATCTGTGCTATCTCAGATTCACATCTTTCCCCCCTGGATTCGTTCAAAAGTTGTGACCAGTCCTTCTTTTGGAGTCAGAATCACTTCTCAGTCAGTTGGAGAAAGAATAGACTAGCCATGGAGCAAGATTACAGGACCAAGAACTAAACTGATTTTCCACAGGGAAGTAGAATTATACATAAGCTTCTGACCCAAATACCAATTAATTAAAGTCTTTGTATGTACGCAGCTTCAACAGTGACTATTGAATGAGACTGCACCATAATATATAGTCGTGACAGACATTTTTACTAACCTCTGGAGCCACATGAGCTACATTAGTGAGTTTATTTTCAGTTTTTCTTTAGTCTATACTAATATTTTTCATGTAGTCCTGCACATAAATTGCCACAAAGTTTCTATCCTGTGGACCACTTTTGATCTATGAATGGATTGATGTTCAATGGCCCATGCTATGAAGGTTTAAGAATCACTGCTGTAGGTGAAACTGGGCTCACACTACAACTTCTGTAAAGCTAAGTGGAGAGAGTTATCCACAACCCAAGATATTAGTGGGTATAGTGAGGTCAGAACAGACTAGAGTAGTGCTCTGCTACTACTTTTTGGGATAGTGGCTATAAATAAAAAGTGGGTGAGGCTTTACTACAGTTTCACAAGCAAGGAACTGGATGGATGGGTGAGAAGAGCAGAGAGAAATAAAGGGAAGGAGAATATAGAAATAAGGCATAACAGGAACTAGAGATGAGAGTGAGAGAGAAGCAAATGGGAACAGAAAAAAGCATTGTTAGCTTCAAGAACTGGTTCAGACTTGGTTGAGGCAGGGATGCACAAATAGAATCTCAAGCAGGAATAGAGGTTATTTTACCTCTATTTGGCACTGGTGCGACTGCTGCTGCAATATTGTGTCCAGTTCTGGTGCCCACAATTCAAGAAGGATGTTAATAAATTGGAGAGAAGAGCCACAGGAATGATTAAAGGATTGGAAAACATGTCTTATAGTGATAGATTCAAACAGCTCAGTCTATTTAGCTTAAAGAGAAAGTTAAGGGGTAACTTGATTACAGTCTATAAGTATCTACATGTGGAACAAATAGGCTCTATTTAATCTGGCAGTTTAGGCTTCAGTCTAAATCTAGCAGAGAAAGGTATAACATAATCCAATGGCTGGAAGGTGAAGCTAGATAAATTCAGAATGGAAATAAGGTGTAAATTTTTGACAGTGAGGGTAATTAACCATTGGAACATGGATAGGGAAAAACTACACAATATAAAAACTACCTGTTGCTATACTAGTTCTATATACAAAGCAGTGTGAAAATTTGGCACGCCCACTCTTGTCTCATGCATGTCAGGTTTCACAAACTAAAAAGACTTGTATCAGATTAGTATTTTGGGGGTAAACAACTAATTAGTTTTAAGAGAGAACTTGATGAATATATGGGATTGTATGATAGGATTGCCGGCACTGATGTGGGGGCTAGGCACAATAGCCTTGAGGGTTCCTTCTGGTTCAAGATTTATGTTCCTAAAATCTCATGCTGTGGGGCTTCAGTAGGGGTCAGGAAGGAATTTACACACACCTGCCTTTTTTTTATCTCTCACTAAAGCATCAGAGATTGGCCACAACTGGAGATGGGACACTGGATGGAGTGGATCGGTATTCTGAGGAGGCACTAATAATTCTTCAAGTAGGGGCCCTATGGATGCTCCACTTCAAGTGCGCATGTGCCTCTCGAGCCTTTGATCAGAGATTTTCCATTAGTGTCCATTTGGCCTATGCTCTATGTACAACCCCCATGCCATACTCCAAGAGTACATAGAGCTGCGCGGGCAAACCTCCCTTAGATCCTTCTCTGCTGCCTCTGACTGAGACAGTGCTCTAGCATGTCCACCTCATGCATGCCTCAGTGTGTTTTGTAATTGTTGTTTAGTTAGTTTAGTGGAGGTTGGGAGAGGTTTCAGTTTTTCCTTACTCCCTTTTTTCTCCCCCATTTTTTCTGGGGAGCTTATTTGGCCTGGCTGGGTGTGCCTGGCTTGCCAGGTTTCAAACTCTGCCTCTCTTGTCTGAAGGCTACTCCAATCAGCGATGTTCACTCTGAAGTGTATCCGTTGCTTGGGACAGTACCCTGTTTCCCAAAAGTGTAGCTTTTGTCTGGCTCTAAAATCTAGAATTTGGAAGAATCTGAAGACTAAACTGCTGCTGCTGAACGCTTGCTTCAACCTGCTTCTGAGTCAGGAGACCCCGCTGTACATCTGACTTCAGCTTAGATCTCATCTAAGAAAGGGAAAATATCAGAGGACTCAGGGAAGTTTCGGAAGAAGAGGAGCTTGATCTCTCACCACAAAGAGCCACCTCCCAAGAAGTCCCAATCTTCTGCTAGGTCTGTGATGATGTAGGCTTCGACCTCTCAGCTTGGTACCATGGAGGCAAAAGACACTTCCTCTGGTACCAATGGAAGAGGGAGATCCCAGACCACTTAGGAGAAACACGGCCACAGCAGAGCCCCAGTACCATCCACCTCCAGATCAGCACTTAGCAGTAGTGTCTTCCCACTCAGCTCCATCAAAATCAAAGCACCCATGTTTGGTCATGGTGCCTGTGTGCTCCAAACCAATGGCACAGCCTAAGTCAACTGCCTCATTGGTATCGACCCACTCAGTACTGCAGGAATTCCATTAGTTCAGGGACTCGTCAGTGTTAGATGAGCCAGAGGCCCCACTGCTTATTGGGTGCCAAAGGATTCTTGGTACTGACACCCTAGTCTCCTGATTACCAGTGCTTCCCGGTACCATGGGATTCTCGTTTTCTGCTGGGGCTCCCCAATGTAGTACATTGAGGGAGACATTCAAACATCTCCTCCTTATCAGTGCACGGTTTCCTTTGCATCATTACAGGAACCCGTACTTTGACAAAGACCCTCAACCACATCAGGACTGATCCCACATCAGGGATGGTGGGATCAGTCCTAGGTACCACCCGTCTTCTATATAGGCCCTCCTCAATAGCCACACTGGGATCCTTGTGAGGTATATAGGCACAAATTGGCAGACCACTGGCTCAGCTGCACCAGGAAACTAGGGTTACACAATCTTCTCCAACATGAGGAGGGCTTTGAGGAACAGGAGCCTACCCTTCAAACCCCTAATTCATCTTTGTCTCCATACAAGGCAGTCATGCCTCCACCACATCAATGGCCAATTATTTTCATCAATTCCAGGATCTTGTGAGGAGGGTGGTGGAGACCTGCCAGAAGTCTCTTGAGGAGGTTAAAGACTCACATCACAAGGTCCTGGACATCTTGCTGTCAGCAACACTCACCTGGGTTGCGCTACTCATTAATGAAGCTCTCCTGGATCCAGCAAACACTGTGCAGCAAATTCCTGCCATTATACTGCCAACTTGTAAACAGGCTGATAAGAATATTATGTTCCCCCAAGGGCCTCAGAATTTTCCCCCCTCCCCCACTTCCTTGGTGGTGGATGCCATAAACAAACAGGGTAGATGGCATTACTCCAGATCTTCTCCTTATGACAAGGACCAGAAAAGGTTAGACCTTTTGGGGCAGAAGGCCTACTCATCTGCAACCCTCCAATTTCAGATTGCAAACTATCAGGCGATCATGGCCAAGTATGACTATACAAATTAAAAGTTTGCATCCTCTATTGAACATCTTCCACAAGAGCACAGCAAACACTTCCAGGCCATCAATAAGGAGGTTCAGTTATTAGCCAGAACCTCTCTCCAAGCATCCTTGCATGCCATGGACACTGCTGCTAGATCCATCTCCACAGCAGTTGTCATGCACAGGGTGTCATGGCTCCAGTTGTTGGGATTCCCAAAAGAGGTTCAGAATACTGTTGAGGACCTCCTGTTTGATGGTTAGAAGCTCTTCTTGGGAGCTACAGTCAAGTCCCTGCCCACACTGAAATATTCCATGGCCATACTGAGGTCTCTGGGTATATATGCCCCTACAAACAAGAGGAGAGTTAGCAGGTCTCAAACTACCCAGAAATTGGACCCAGCTCACTTCTCCGGGTTTCACAGAATCACCAAACCCATTAGAAAAATACAGATTCCAGAGAAAAAGAACTTCTTTGAGTGCTGTCCCTGTGGGTGCTCCACTCTAGGTGTCGGTGCATCGCAGTGCCATTGATCAGAGATTTTCGGTAGCAGTGCCTGGTCGGGATGCACGTGCTCAGCTGGGATCTCCCATCTTGTTGGAATCTTCCTGAGCACGTGCGTCCCGCACCCTCCTCAGTTCCTTCTCGGCTGTCCTCAGCTGAAGATGGGACTCGGGGCAGTGCTACTTTTCTTCCCTGGTCTCTGTAGGAAACAGTAACAAAGAACATAGAAATAGTTAGTTACATCCCAGTTGTTTCCTTTCCTTTAGTTAATTTTAGTTATTTAGTTTCCTGTCAAGACTCCATGCTACGGCCGGATGGGCACTCACGTTGTGTGAAATGCCTTGGGGAAACTCACATCCCTGCAAAGTGCCTCCACTGTACGAGCCTCAAGTCAAGAGCTCGGCGCGACAGGGACCTGCAGCTTAAAATGCTTCTAATAGAAAAATTCCTGCAGCCGCTTTCGGAGCCGGGGAAAGTTAAACCTAGTCCCACACACGCCCCAGCCAGATCCGAACCAGTTGGGAGCGTGGCTTCACCCTCTCTGGAGCAGAGGCAAGAAGCACAACAGTCTCAAAGGAGAGACTTTAACAAGGGTAAAGGGGCTCCCGCGAGATCCTTACCCTCTGTGCTGACAGTGCCAAAGGCAGGCGCCTCAGTCTTTTCTAACGCCTGAGCCGCGGCTCGCACAGAAGCAGGGACCCGACCTCCCGTGCTGGGAAGGTTTCCGCAGCCCTGGTCCCCTCGGCACCGAAAATAGACACGGTGCCGACAGCGTTCTCTACCCCGGTGCCGAGAACAACGTCGTCACCGAGCCTGCTTCCCACCCCGGCACCAGCAGCAGACCCCCTGCAGGGCACCTCCAAGCGCTCCGCGGCACCGCTGACACTTTCACTTGATAACGCGCTAGAGCACAGAGCAGGCTCAGCGCAGCCCAGGGAGCAGGAGCAACAGTTTCTCACTCCATGTGACCTCTCAGTGCCACCTGAGCCTAACTCCCCGCTCCTGGATACACAGGGCTCACTTTTTGAACAGCCGCTCTCCCAACCTGAACTGGCTACCTTTACTGACAGCAAACTCGATATACAGCAGCAGGCGGAATTCTCCCCACCTGCCTCTCCTCCTCCACCAGAACCTCTTCCACATCAGGTCACGGCTCACAGCCACCAGCCTCAGTTTCCCTACTTCGCCTCCCTCCGTGGGTGGCACTGGGTTCTCCTACCCTATGCCTTGGCCTCAGTGGTGCCCTTGGCCACATCCTCCTACCACTCATCCTCAGACCTCTTCTACCAAACCACTGCCTCCTGTGCCTCGATCTCCAGCTCCGTCCACTTCTAGAGTACCTGAACCCCCTCCTGAGAACGTGAGCTACGCACCATATCCTGCCTCACTGACCCCTTACTCTCCATCAGCTCCAGATGGAGCCCTCTTTCTCTCCGCCTCCACAGAACTTGGACGACTGTAAACAATTTCAAGAAGTTTTTAGGAAGGTGACACTTAGTCAAGACATCCCCTTAGAAGAGGTTCAGGAGACACCACACAGACTCCTCAGAATCCTTCAACCATCTGCGCCCTCAAAGATCGCGCTCCCCATAAACGAAGCACTACTGGAATCAGCTGACACTCTCTGGCAAACTCCAGCTTCTTTATTACCAACTTGCAAAAAGGCCGAACGTAAATACTATGTTCCTGCTAAGGACGCTGACATCCTATTTTCTCATCCACAACCGAACTCTCTTGTAATGGATGCAGTCACACAAAGGATGAAACAGCCACAATATCGGCCCACCCCGCAAGACAAGGACCTTAAACGCCTTGACTTCTTGGGTCGCAAGGTTTATTAATCCTCCACTGTACAATTCAGAATTGCGAACTATTCTGCCCTCCTCGCCAGCTAGGACTTCAATAATTACAATAAACTTTTTGAATTTGCCTCCTACATTCCAGAGGATAGGAGAGCAGACTTCAAATCAATCCTGATTGAGGGCCAACTGATTTCCACAACGGCCCTATAAGAATCTCTAGACACAGCGGACGCAGCAGCCCGTGCTACTGCAACTGCTGTGGTTATGCGCAGATCTTCATGGCTCTGTGCATATGGCATCCCTAAAGATCTGCAGACCAAAGTGAAGGGCCTCCCCTTTGATAAACTTTGATAAACATCCACAAAAACCAATGAACTCCTTCACACCATGAAAAATTCTAGAGCGACACTGCACACTCTGGGCATTCACCCATCTCTTCCCAGGAGACAACGATACCAACCCTACCAAAGACCACGCACACAACAGTATTATCGGCCTCAACCCAAACTATACGACATAACTAGTAATCGCGCTAGACCCCCTAAGCGCAGACAAAATCAAGCTCAAGCAACCACCTCCCACCCATCGGGGAATAAACAATTTTGAAACATTGGACGAGGGTCTGCATGACCACCCCTTGATTCCACCACTGACTTGCCATTTGGCCACTGCCTCCAGAGTTTCCAACACGCCTGGCAGTGGATTATTCAGGACCACTGGGTCCTCTAAATAGTTCAGTTTGGTTACTCTATCCCATTTATATCCTACCTTTCCCCATTCCTCATCCCTCTTCAGGGACCCCTCTCACGAACACTTACTTCACGGAGAAGTGGCGCACCTTCTACAACTAGGCGCAGTGGAACTTGTGCCGGCACAACATCGAGGGAAAGGGTTCTTCTCCCGTTACTTTCTGACCCAGAAAAAGACCGGGGGATGGAGGCCTATACTAGACCTACACCGACTGAACAAATTCGTGAGGATACAAAAATTCAAGATGGTTACACTGGGCACAATAATTCCTGCACTGGATCAAGGGGACTGTTTCACAGCCCTAGACCTACAGGATGCTTGTTTTCATATATCAATTCATCCAGCTTACAGACACTTCCTACGATTCACAATCGGTCACAACCATTTTTAATACAGAGTTCTTCCTTTCGGACTCTCCACAGCGCCAAGAGTCTTTTCCAAGACTCTAGCTGTGGTCATGGCTCACTTCCACAGACATGGGGTCACACTTTTCCCCTACCTGGACAAGTGCCCCATCAAGGGCAACTCCTATGACGAGACACTTCAAGCTACCCATTTCGCCATCTCCCTCTTTCACAGCCTAGGTCTCCAGATAAACTTCCCAAAATCCACCCTGACACCTACACAACAGATGGAGTTCATTGGCGCTCATCTGGACTCAATCCAAAGCAGAGCCTCGTTCCCAAATCACAGATTCCTTGCTATCACACAGCTTATACGCACGCTCTCTATTCGTCCCAGGACACAGGCAAGTATCCGTCTACAGCTCCTTGGTCACATGGCAGCCACCATCTTCATGGTCCAGCACACCAGGCTACACATGAGATGTCTTCAGGGCTGGCTCAACTCCAACTTCAACCCCAACAGACACA
This sequence comes from Eretmochelys imbricata, assembly GCF_965152235.1. NCBI lineage: Eukaryota > Metazoa > Chordata > Testudines > Cheloniidae > Eretmochelys > Eretmochelys imbricata. The sequence goes on from NC_135573.1 coordinate 193,454,199, forward strand.
CCTTAGGGATGCTGCTAACTCCTCCTCCCAATATTCTAGCTTCCCTACAATGGTGGACGAGACCAGAAAACCTCTGCACGGGCATACCCTTCCAGCAACGATCCCCAATGCTCATGCTCACCACGGACACTTCCCTAATCGGCTGGGGAGCGCATCTAGGGGGACACAGGGCACAAGGTCAGTGGTCCGCATCAGAGACGCGCCTACACATAAATCTCTTAGAGCTCAGAGCAGTGAGACGAGCTTGCCTTCACTTTCTTCCCCTCATAAAGAACAAATCTATTCGGGTCTTAACAGACAACATAGCATGTATGTTCTACATCAACAGACAAGGGGGAGCCCGATCACATTCCCTACGCATGGAAGCCATCCCACTATGGAATTGGAGCATACAACATCACATACAAATCATGCCTTCCTACCTACCAGGCTGCCACAACACTACTGCTGACGCACTTCTCGAGAGAACATGAATGGGAACTGCACCCTGCAATACTTCAACTCTTCTCCCTCTGGGGCACCCCGTCAATAGACCTCTTTGCCACAACCCAGAATCGAAAATGTCGCCTGTTTTGCTCCAGAGCAGGACTCGGGACTGAATCCCTAGGAGACGCATTCCTCATTCCGTGGAACACCACTCTCCTGTACACCTTCCGACCAATCCGTCTGCTACACAGTGTTCTTTGGAAGATCATAGACAACAAGGCCCGGGTCATACTTATTGCCCCGGCTTGGCTGAGACAGACACGGTATCCTTACCTGCTGCGCCTGTCCTCCCGTCATCCACGAGCTCTCCCCAGCAGGCCAGATCTCCTTTCCCAGGACAATGGACTGGTCCTTCACCTCCAGCTCCAAGAGCTCTACCTGACAGCCTGGTTCCTTCATGGTTCCAAACCCATGAAATAGCCTGTTCAAAGCAAGTCCAATACGTCCTCCTGCATAGTAGAAAAGACTCCACTCGTAAAACTTAGCTGCAGAAGTGAAAGCGTTTCGCCCTCTGGTGCTCACGTAATCACTTAACAGCCAATACGGTGACCCTCCCTAACGTCCTGGACTACCTTCTGCAATTAAAACAGGATGGACTCTTGCTCAACTCCATCAAAGTACACCCGGCACTTACTACCTTCCATGACTTGTTAGAAGGTTACTCACTCTTTACCTACCCCACCATAAAAAGATTTCTCACGGCCTGCAAAATCTCTACCCTGAAATTTACCCAACGGCGGCTACATGGAATCTTAACCTCATTCTTCATGGTCTCATGAAACCTCCATTTGAGCCCTTGGCTACCTCATCTCTTCTTCATATGTCAATGAAGGTAGCTTTCCTAGTAGCAATAACATCAGCAAAGAGAGTAGGAGAAATAAGCACCCTGATGGCGTATCCTCCCTACACAATCTTCTCCAAAGACAAGTCACTCTGAGACCACATCCTAAATTTCTCCCTAAGGTCGTATCCACCTTCTACCTTAACCAACCAATATACTTACCTACTTTCTATCCCAAACCTCACAAGACCCTGCACGAGGCAACCCTGCATACTCTTGACGTCAGGCGAGCAATCGCCTTTTATTTAGACAGGACTAAGCCATTTTGTAAGTCCCCACGACTCTTTGTCTCCATTACCGAAAGATCGAAAGGTACAGCTATCTCTAAACGACGTCTGTCCAAGTGGATCTCTGAGTGCATCAGACCCTGTTACCACACTCAAAATATTCAACTGCCCGAAGGCATTAGAATTCATTCCACTCAAGCTATGTTGACATCCATTGCCTTCTTACATAACGACCCATTCCTGACATATATAGAGTGGCTACATGGTCAGCTGAACACACGTTTGCCAAACACTATGCTATCACGCAAGATACCATGGCAGACACCATAGTAGGCCATACAGTACTCTCTACAGTACTCACTGCCGCATCTCCAAAGTCCCACCAACCATAGTGGGTATTGCTACACATTCACCTAGAGTGGAACACCCACAGGGACAGCACTCGAAGAAGAAGAGAAAGTTACTCACCTTGCAGTAACTGAAGTTCTTCAAGATGTGTGTCCCTGTGGGTGCTCCACTCCCCGCCCTGCTCCCCTCTACTTTGGAGTGCTAGTATGATTTCTCCACGGTAGAGAAGGAACTGAGGAGGGTGCGGGACGCACGTGCTCAGGAAGATTCCAACAAGACGGGAGATACCAACTGAGCACGTGCGTCCCAACCAGGCACGGCTACCGAAAATCTCTGATCAACGGCGCCGGAATGCACCGATACCTAGAGTAGAGCACCGACAGGGACACACAACTCGAAGAACTTCAGTTACTGCAAAGTGAGTAACTTTCTCTTCCCACCCTCCTTTAGCTAGTAGTACCCAATCATTGTCAAAATTGCTGTTTTGACAGGTTGGTCGAAAGCCCAACTCCTCCCTCACCTCTAAGTTTGCAAGCTGCAAATTTTTGGAGACCACCTGTCCCATTTCCTGCAGGCCTTAAGGCATATTACAACAGACAAATGGATCTTGGAGGTTATAAGATCAGACTACACCATCCACTTCACATCCCTCTCCCCATTCTCTGGCCCTCTTGTGAGATTATACTGAGTCAAGAAGTACATTCAGTCGTTTATTTAGGAGCAATAGAACTGGTTCCATCCTCTCACAGGGGGGAAAGGATGTTACTCAAAGTATTTTCTCATGCTGAAGAAGGATGTAGGGTGGAGACTGATTTTAGATCTAAGACAGCTGAACAAATTTGGAAAGTCTCAAAAGTTCCAGATGGTGACTTTGGCAGCTGTAATCCCTTTTCTAGAGGCAGGATATAGGCATCTAGGGCCAAAAATCAATTTCCGTATAGCAATACATCCCATGCACAGGAGATACCTGTGCTTCACCATGGGCCAGGATCACTTTCAATACTGAGTACTTCCCTTTGACCTTTCTTCAGCCCCAAGGGTGTTCTGGAACGTTTTAGCAGTAGTGGCTGCTTACCTTCATCAAGAAGCAATTTTAGTCTTCCTGTATCTCAACAACTGGCTACTCAAGGGCGGATCTTACAAAGCCACATTAACTTCCACCGAGACAACGCTCTCCCTCTTTTTTAGGAATTGGGTCTTTAGCTAAATGTACTGAAGTCAAAGTTAGCCCCTGTACAGAGAATACAATTCATAGGGCATGTTTGGATTTGTTGGCAGCCAGGGCCTTCCTTCCCACAGGCAAATTCATAACTTTGTTGAATCTGGTCAGAACAATTTCAAGGAAGCCCCCATACTACAGTAAGGAACTGTTTGTAGCTCTTGGGTCATATGGCAGTTTGCACCTTTGTGACTGAGCGTGCAAGATTACACTTCAACTTCTTTCAGGGCTGGTTCAGGAGGAGCTATTTCTTTACCAAAGACAGCATGGACAAACAGGTTACGGTTCCCCTCCAGATGAAGAATTCCCTGGGGAAAGATCAGTGCAGTGTCTGTGTTGGCATCCCTTTCATCCACCTAGCTCCAAAACTAGCTTTGACAATGGATGCATCACTGTTAAGGTGGGGAGCACACCTCAACACGCTCACAACTCAGGGCATAGTCAGCTCAAGAAACTGATCTCTTTTGCCCTGGAATTGAGGGGTGTGTGTCTCCTAGAATGTGATCAAGTTAATTGCAACCATACTATGTGCATTCAGCCACCGTGAAGTAATGAAATAGAACATCACATAGTTAAGGGTTAATTTGGTCATAGGCTTTCAGAAGGTCATATCTAGCTGACAGTTTCTCCTAATCAGAATGGGAGGAGGGGACAAACAAGTAAACAATTGAGACTAAAAACCTTAGTGGTTGGAAAACCTTGAGTCTAGATGCCTCTGATATTAAAAGTTTATTGAAAGTTTAAAAAGGGGTGATCCAGGAGGGGTCATTATGGCCTATGAGTTTTGTAGAAGTTAGTTATCAAAGATTAGCTAGTATAGTATACTTGGGAGCAGTCCTCTGAAGCCATCTTGAGACATGTTAATTACGCAGTACCATTCCAGATGTTAAGTAAATATCTGGGATGTTCTAAACCTATTGTTTATGTTTGTGTGTGCTTAAATCTAATAAACTGCAGTTTTAGATAGAGCATGCTTACTTGCATGAATCTTATCAGATGGAATTGCTGTGTTCCTATTGATTTATTCCTAACACCACCTGGAATGAAATAGTTAAGTTGCCCCTGTTTGGGGTTCTGAAAACCCCAGGTAATAGTCGCCATCAACTTGTTGGAACTCAAGGGAGTCAGGAACGCCTGCCTTCAGTTCCTCCTACTCATCAACGGCAAATCAATCAGAATTATAATGGACAATGTGGCTTGCATGTTCTATAACACAACAAGCAGGGAAGAGCAAGATACCCTTCTCTGCACACACAAGCTCTAAAGTTATGAAACTGGCGGATAGCCCGTTAGATTTAGATCTCAGCCGTTTACCTTCCTGGAGTCCAGAATGTCACAGCCAATTATGCTTACTTATCATGTTCTTCTCCCAGGACTCTGAATGGAACATGGACTCTCAAATCCTTTATGGGATAATCCAGAAGTGGGGACTTCCACAGGATGGACCTATTTGCCCCATCCAGCAACAGGAAATGTCCCTTATTCCGCTCAAAAGGAGGACTAGGTCGCCTGAATTTGGAAGATGCTTTTTTCCTTCCTTGGACAAAGAGCCTGTTCTACAGATTCCCTCCAACACCACTAATTCTAAGAGTGCTGAACTAGATCGGATCGGACAAGTCCAGGGTTATCCTCATAGTACTGACCTGGCCTGAATTAGTTTCATTTCAGTGCTCTGACATCTTTTCAGTGAAATTTCTTAAATAAATAAATAATATTAATGAAAATGTTACTAAACCAAAGACCAATAGCAAAAACATATTTTAGCCCAAAATGTAGTTTGTCTTTCACATAAGTGATGGTAACAAACAACAGAAAGCATCAGATATAAAAGATTGAAGCACTAACATCTATGCATGTTATGTATGCTTGTGTACACTAAGAACATTCCATACATGTTTTATTCTGTTACTTATAGAAGAATGCTAGCAAAGTAATAGTCCCTATCTGTATTCCATTCAATAGGCACATGCACTCCATCTGCCTGAGGATCAGATGATTTTTGCAAGCAATATCTGTTGGTCCACACCTGCACCCTTCTTCTCATACTCTGAACTGAAGGCATAAGGGGCAGTGTGAGAGAACTACCTCTCCAGTTTCTTTCTACTGCCCACGGTCTGAGATGGAACCTCTTCGTCTTTAGTTTTGTTGTCTAGTGTAAATAGTTATAAGTAGTTTCACCTGGTCTTAGATATGTTTGTTTGATAGGTTAGCAGGGACGTGTGCAGGAATTTAAATTTGACCACTTTTGGAGGGGCATGTACTGTGCCCCCACCGCAGCCCCAGCCTCAGGGCCAGAGGAGCTCACTCGCTCTCCCTGCTGTGGCCATGGAGCTGGAGGAATTCTGTGCCCCTGCTTGCCCCCCCCCCCCACTTGTGCACACCGCTGTAGATTAGTGTTAATTTTAGAACCAAGGGATCTGGAGGTACCCCAGACTCCCCTACCCTCTTTACAGGGTTCCTAGTATGCTTGAGCCCCCAGGATTCAAGACCTGCATGGTCTGCCCCTAGGCTTTCCCAGTCATTGACGACCATGACGCTTATCTGTATTGCCTCGGGGAAACTCACATCCCCTCCTAACATACTATCTGCAAGTCTTTTTCTTAAATGGTTCCTGATGGATCATTCAGTGAGACCACATTCCAACCCCAGCCCCTCAGGCCCCACGCGCACCCCCCAGATAGGCAGTGCCCTTTCCAGCACAGTTGTCTCCAGCTCTGGGACTGTAGCAGCAGAGTTAAGGACTGTAGCAAACTGACATGAGGAAGGTAAGAGTAAACACTGTCACAAGAACAAACACGAGAAATCTTAAATCCTCATCTAAGAAGAAAACTTCTTCTCCAACTCACTCTAAGTCAGGTGAGGCTCCATGCCCCAGTACAGGTGAATCAGCAGTTGATTGGGAGCATGGTACCAGTTCCTCAGCTCTGAGATCCAAAAGTGCCTCATGACCATTGTCCACCAAAGGAGTGGGACTGCACCCTCAGCACCAACAAGGGAGAGAAGCAAGTGCATGCCTCCTGCACCCACAAAAGTCGATATTGACTCTCATGGAGGAGTCCTCAGTACTGAGAACCACTGTCCTTCCAAAGCTGGCACTTCCAGTGCCACCAAGGGACCGAAGCCCTGTTTATCTACCAGCAACAGGGGGTCAATACATTATCCTGGAGGATCTTATTATCTATGCCGACCCAGAATCACCAATAGTATCAAATCCGGTCCTAGCCAGAGAGATCCCCACACCATCGGTGTGACATTCACTGGTACCGTCTACCAACTGAGGCAGTGTAAGACCACTTCCTATGCCAATGGCCTGTCTATCAACACAGAGGCCTCATACTCTGATGAATCCAGGCTCAGTGAGAGAACTTCACCAGCCTTATCAAGGTGGAAATCATCCCCAACAGAAGCTCTGAGATCTTTTGGGCACCTTCCCACTCCCACAGGAGAAACTATGCAGCTCAGGACCAGTGGTACCGTTCTCTATGGGGACTACCCCATCTCCCCTCTGATCCTCTCAATGACCTTACTGGGGTCTCTGGGATCCATACATGAGACATCCTGAATCCAGACAGACAGAAATGGGAATCAAGTCATGTATCCCCATGTGGGGAAGAAGCTGAACCCACAGAGGAACGCTCTGAGGAAGAGAAACAGCCTGACCAGGCAGCACCACTAGTCTAGATCAGCTTATCAACAGCCTTACCAGATGAGGTAGTCATGCCAGCATCACTGTCACCACCTAAGGACTATAGACAATTCTAGGGTCTTCCAAGAAGAATTGCAGATACACTCCAGATCCCCCTAGAAGAAGTGTAGGATACCCCTGGCCCTGATAAATTACTGGATATGCTCCAGAACGTGTGTCCTAGTAAAGTGATGTTGCCAATCCATGAGGTATCTTAAAACCAGCCAAGATGGTCTGGCACACTCCAGCCACCGCGCTCCCATTGCGAAAAGAACGAAGAAAAAATATTTTGTACTGTCTAAAAAGGTGCAATACTTATTCTCACACCCTACTCCCAACTCAGTAGCAGTGCAGGGCAATCACAAAAAAGAACAAGCAACACCAACCCATATCTACACCCATGGATAAGGAGGCCAAATGTCTACAGCTTTTTGTAAGAGAGAACTTCCCACTCACTGGCAACATCTGGAGGATTGAAGCCCATGAGACGTGGCTTCAATCCTCCAGATAGCCCAAGGAAGTCCAATAAGCTGTGGAATATTTGCCTTTTGAGGAAAATAACGTATTCAGTTAGAAAATAGATGAATAATTATATACCCTCAAAGACTCAAGAACAACACTCCACTTTCAAGTGTCTGTGCCCTAGCACCATGGAGAAAATACTCTACGTTTCAGTCTTACAGGCAATGGTCAGCTCCTCAATGCTCTTACCATCAGGGGTCTTAAGAGCCTCCTAGAAAACACCAAAGAATGCAGCACAGGAAACAGAATGCCCCCCGCCCCCAGCCTCCTGTCAAGAAATCCTTTTGATGGGACCTTTGAGAGCTACAAACTAGTCCTCCTTCCAAATCTACCTGGACTGGATTCCCCGACCCCTTGGGTAGCTGCTTAGCTCACTTTCCCTCATCATGGCACCATAAAATGGACAGATGGATTATGGAAATCACCACCAGTTGTGCAAGCGTTCTGTTCCTCCTCCTACTCCAAAACCCCTTTCCCCATCCCTTTTCAGGGATCCCTCTCACAAGAGGATGCCCAGTCAGGAAGTAGACTCCCCACTCCACCACTCAGCACAGGGGAAAAGGTCTTTACTCAAGATATTTCCTCATTCCAAAGAAGAAAGAAGGCTGGAGCCCATGCTAGATCTCCTACAGATGAACATCCTCCTCTGCCATCTGAGGTTCAGAAAGATCACCCTGCCTTCTATAATTCCCTTGATAACAAAGGTTTACAAGTCTAGATTTAAAGAATGCTAATTTCCATATAGATCTCCACCCTGCACATAGGAGGTTCTTCCAGTTAACTTTAGGCCTGGACCAGTAGTTTTCAACCTTTTTTCATTTGCGGACCCCTAAAAAAATTTCAAATGAGGTACAAACCTCTTTGGAAATTCAACCTGTGGTCAGCAGACCCCTGCCATAAAAGTCTTAGACTGAAAACTGACTGAACAGAATTCAACTATAAATGCTACATGTGCTCAGCACGGCATTTGATGCAGCGTGAGAAAGGGCGCTAAACTGTGGGCTTCTATAATAACGACAACACTTCTAGGTTTTGACCTGTAGGTGGGGGTATTCCCATACTTTTGATTGATCAGAAAAATGGAATGCCTTTTCTGGGATCCGAAACTTTATTTTTCATAGTCACCTTTCATGGACCCCTTACACATAGTGTGTGGTTCCCTGGGGTTCATGGACCATAGGTCGAAAACCACTGTCCTAGACCATTACAAATACAGAGTGCTCCCATTTGGCCTCTTGACAGCACTGAGAGGGTGTCAGAAATATAAAGGGAAGGGTAAACACCTTTAAATCCCTCCTGGCCAGAGGAAAAACCCTTTCATCTGTAAAGGGTTAAGAAGCTAAGACAACCTCGCTGGCACCTGACCAAAATGACCAATGAGGAGACAAGATACTTTCAAAGCTGGAGGGGGGTGGGATGACAAAGGCTTCTCTCTGTCTGTATTGCTTTTGCTGGGACCAGAGCAGGAATGCAGGTCAGAACTCCTGTAAAGGGTTAATAAGCAATCTAGTTAGATATGCGTTAGATTCTGTTTTGTTTAAATGGCTGATAAAATAAGTTGTGCTGAATGGAATTTATATTCCTGTTTTTGTGTCTTTTTGTAACTTAAGGTTTTGCCTAGAGGGATTCTCTATGTTTTGAATCTGATTACCCTGTACTGTATTTACCATCCTGATTTTACAGAGGTGATTCTTTTACTTTTTCTTTAATTAAAATTCTTCTTTTAAGAACCGGATTGCTTTTTTATTGTTCTTAAGATCCAAGGGTTTGGGTCTGTGTTCACCTATGCAAATTGGTGAGGATTTTTATCAAGCCTTCCCCAGGAAAGGGGGTGGAGGGCTTGGGGGGATTTTGGGGGGAAAGACGTTTCCAAGTGGGCTCTTTCCCTGTTATATTCGTTAGATGCTTGGTGGTGGCAGCAATAAAAGGGACAAAAGGTAAAAGAGTTTGTACCTTGGGGAAGTTTTAACCTAAGCTGGTAAAAATAAGCTTAGGTGGTTTTTCATGCAAGTCCCCACATCTGTACCCTAGAGTTCAGAGTGAGGAAGGAGCCTTGACAGAGGGTTTGCAAAGGTTTTATCAGTAGTTGCAATCTAAGTTCCCTGTCAGCTGTGTGGCCACGCAGGAGCCTATTTAGTGCCATGCAGGTGCTCAGGGAACCTGCCTGGAGGAGAGGCGCCCCTCCCCCAGCCCCCACCTAGTCCAGCACCCAACCTGCCGTGGCCAGGGCACCCCTCTCCTGGCCCCAACTCAGCCTGCTGTCTGGACCAGCCGGGGTGGTCTGGCTGGAGTGACCTGGCCCCAGGTGTGACCCGACTCAACCCCAGAGCAACCCAGACCCAGGTATGGCCTGGGCAGTGTGGCCCGGGTCGGCTCCAGGTGTGGCTGGGGCGGCATGGCCCAGCCCGACCCCGGAGCGACCTGGACCCAGGCGCAGCCAGGGTGGTCCAGCCCGGACCCAGGTGTGGCCAGGGCGACCCTCCCCCAGCCCAGAGGGGGACAGGGATGGGGTGCCTATCTTGTAGCTCCAGGTCCAGAGCTCCTGTGATGGGCAGAGGCACCTCTGCCCCCAAGCCCAGGTGCTGCTGTGGGGAGAGAGCACGAGGAGTCCTCTCTCCCCGCTGTAGTCCCAGAGCACTCTCCTGCACCCTAAACCCCTCATCCCTGGCCCCACCCCAGAGCCTGCACCCTCACTCCCTGGCACCCAACCCTCTGCCCCAGCCCTGAGCCCTTCATCCCTAGCCCCACCCCAGAGCCCGCAACCCCAGCCAGAGCCCACTCCCCTGCCCCAGCCCTGATCCCAGAGGCCGCACCCCCAGCCGGAGCCCTCACACCCCTGCAACCAACCCTCTGCCCTAGCTCTGAGCCCCCTCCCCCACTCCGATCCCCTCGGCGCCAACCCCACCATATGCATTTTTGTTATGTGCACTATATGAAGGTGATGTGTCACACATCACCTCCGTATTGATGCACATAAAATTCATTCCGCACATGGGTGGGAAAAATTAGAGGGAAGACTGGTTGCAATACACCTTCACTGTCAGGGTACAACAGTGTTCCCCTATCTTGCTGACTGGCAGCTCATTAAAAAATCAAAAAGTGCAACCCTATCCTTATTCCAACTACTACAATCATTAGGACTCTAAGTGAGCTCAGAAAAAATCCAGTTTAGCTCGCACACAGATTATAGACTTCACTGGCATGACCTTGGATTCGATCATGGCCAAAACATACTTAGTTTGGAACAGATTCCAAGGTATAAATGGTCTAATCACTCAGCTTTGACTGAGCCCTCAGATGGCAGTGTGATCCTGTCTCATCCACCTAGGCCTCGTACTTATGTGATGCCCTTTGCAAGACTTCATATGCAATGTCTACATGCTTGGTTGTGGACAGTCTATGTGCCAAGCAAACAAAGTCTTTACAAGCTGGTCTCACTCCCCCAGAGTTCTGACTTCACTAATCTGGTGGGGAAATGTGAAAACAGTGTGTATAAGGGTTCCCTTCATCACTTCGCCCATCCATGAAAAGATTGATTACAGACACCTCTCTGCTAGGTTGGGGACCTCGTCTGGTCAAACATGTAGAACCTAGCAGGAATCCAAGTTACCTACTTGAACTGTGTGCAGTCCATGAAGCCTGCAAATGGTTCCTGCCGTTTATCCAGACCCTGCATGTTCAAGTCATGTTGGACAACGTGACAGCAGTTTAGTATATCAACAAACAGGGAGGGGCAAGATCCATCCTTCTTTGCACAGAGGCTGCCAATTTCTGGAATTGGTGCATCCTCCACCATCACCCTGTTTACTTTCCAGTGGTACACAACACGTTAGCAGACAGCCTCAGAAAACACTTCTCCAGACACCATGTCTGGGAACTACATGACTCTATGGTACATTTCAACAATAGGTATTCCTGTTCTGGGACCTCTTTGCATTTCAAGAGAACAAGAAATACTTGATCTGCTACTACCAAGTAAAGAGGGGGCCACAACTCCAGAGGGGATGCATTAGTAGGAATGCTATTGTAGCATTCTTACCTGTCGATCTCTTACTACAAGTCCTGAGGAATACTGAACAAGTCAAAGTGTCAGTGATCCTCATGCTCCCATATACCAAAGACAGTTCTGGTTCACCAGTATTCTCCAGATGGCCTCATGTCTGTGCATCCACCTTCAGCTCTTACCAGATGTATTGAATCAGGACAGAAACACAATCCTCCATCCCAACCCTACATATTTCTGTCTAGTAGCTTGGTATTTGGATGGACAATGAACCTAGAAATAATTATGTTCTCTTTATAGTTTCAGCATTGTTGGCTACTCCCCAAAGGCTTATGAGGTCCCTACAATTCTGGACTACCTCCTCTCTCTGAAAATATCACAGTTGTCTCTTAGCTCCTTGCAAGTGCATTTGGCAGCTATTACCACCTTTCATCCTCCAGGGAACAACCATTCAGTCTTCACCCATCCAACTATAACAGGGTGGGCAAACTTTTTGGCCTGAGGGGCATATCGGGGTTTCAAAACTGTATGGAGGGCCAATGTAGTGTATTAAATTGCTCCCCATAGGGAGCTACTTACAGTGTACTACTTACAGCTGCCAGTCCTGGTGCTCTGAGCGGCATGGTAAAGGGGTGGGGAGCAGGGGAGTTGGATAAGTGGTAGGGAGTCCCGGGGGGCAGTCAGGGGACAGGGAGCAGGGGGCAGTTGGATAGGCGTGGGAGTCCCGGGGAGCCTGTCACAGGATGGCAGTGGGGATAGGGGTCGGGGCAGTCAGGGGACAGGGGAGGTTGGATAGAGGGTGGGGTCCAGGGGGGGCGGTTAGGAGTGGGGTGTCCTGGGAGGGGGCAGTTGGGACAAGGAGCAGGGGGGGTTGGATGGGTCTGAGGGGGCAGTCAGAGAGAGGGAAGTGGGAGGGGGCAGAGGCCAGGCTGTTTGGAGAGGCACAGGCTTTGCTACACGGGTGTAGTGTATTAAATTGCTCCCCGTAGGAATGTGTCACTTATGGTGTACTACTTACAGCTGCCAGCCTGGTGCTCCGTAAGTAGCACATTCCTACGGGGAACAATTTAATACACTACACCTAGTAGCTCTCGCAGCTCTGCCGCCAAGAGCGCTGACGGCACGGTGAGCAGAGGCTGTGTGGGACTGGCTGGGGGTGAGCCTCCCTGGCCGGGAGCTCAAAGGCCGGGCAGGATGTGGCCCACGGGCAGTAGATTTCCCACCTCTGAACTATAATAAGGTTTCTGAAGGGACTTGTCAGAACCTTACCTCCGGTGCTGAAACCTACCCCACTATGGGACCTCAGTTTAGTCCAACGATTCCCAAACTTTTTCATGTTGCAACGTACTTTGGGCTCACCACTGTTAACGCAACCTCTCTCCCCCCAGTACTTAATATTCAGATTGGCTTCGCACAAATTAACTCCATTTTAACAGTCTACTTTGAAAACTATGGGTGGATAGCCGAGCCTGGATTAACCAATGTGTACTCAGTGCACTTGCATAGGAGCCAGTCCACTGGATAAAAAAAAAAAAAGGCAACTGGTGGCCCGGGACCACATCCAGCCAACCAGATCATTTTATTTGGCTCGCCATCCTATCTGCAGTCCATTATGCACCCTCCTTCCCATCTGCTTTAGATCTCTACCCTATGGTTATTCATGGCAGAGCAGGACCTGGAGATGTGGTCAGTCTTTGTGCCCCAGTTTGGAACATGAAAAGCAAAATGGGTCATACATGGACCAATGGGCATGGCTAATGAAAATTCTTCCAGTCTCAGGCACATAGAGCTCATGCTCACCTTGAGTGGAATACACATAGTGATCACACATCTCAAAGAACTCTAGTTACTGTACAATGGAGTAACCAGACTTTTAGCTTTTATTGAAAGTGGGGAGAGGGTGAGAACTGTGAGGTAAGGGCTATGTTATCATAACCGCAATGCCTGGTAGATAGATTCCCCAAACAAACTTCTAAAATCAGTGTTGCAATAAAGGGTTATATTTCTGCACCCCTCTCCTTCAATGTATGTAACTCATGTGTGAACAACTGGAGTTGCCCATGGAGAACGGTGAAGATCTAACTTTCTTTGTAGAGGCATGATATGTAGATGCTTTTCTAAAATCAACGTGCTTTCAACTTTAAAATATTCCTTTGCTTTGTTGATTTCATTTAGCATGTACATCAGTTGCTGCTGTTGGAAAACTAAAACTGATATTAAGCAGGTCACAATATACAGGCGCACAGATCCTGATATGACAAACCTACTCTGAACAGAATAGCACTCACTTTTGCCTTAAAATCTCTTATTTGAATTTTAGTATTGTCACGGAGCTGTTCAAGCTCCCCCTGCTAGATACTCACCCGGCTGCTGTGTTTGGATCCAAACCCCGGATCCTGTGTGCTTCTAGGGGTATGTCTACACTACGAAATTAGGTCGATATTATAGAAGTCAATTTTTAGAAATCGATTTTATACAGTCGATTGCGTATGTCCACCCTAAGCGCATTAAGTCGGCGGAATGCGTCCTTACTACCGTGGCTAGCATCTACTTATGGTGCGGTGCACTGTGGGTAGCTATCCTACTGTTCCCGCAGTCTCCGCCACCCATTGGAATTCTGGGTTAAGCTCCCAATGCCTGATGGGGCAAAAACATTGTCGTGGGTGGTTTTGGGTACATGTTGTCAATCGCCCCTCCCTCCGTGAAAGCAACAGCAAACAATCGTTTTGCACCTTTTTTCTGTGCAAACACCGTACTACAGCAAGCGTGCAGCCTGCTCAGCTCAGCTCAGCTCACTGACACCACTGTTGTTGTGTCCTGGGTGCTGCTGGCAGCAGACGGTGCAGTAGGACTGCTAACCGTCGTCATACACCACTTCCGCTGCAACTCTGCTCTGCTGCTCTTGTCTCAATAGTGAATTTCTCCATGTTGTCTGTCATGGGCTCCCAAGTACATGTGTTCTTCCTCGGCAAATGTGCACGGTGCTAACTGTCATCCTCCACCGCTTCCGCTGCAACTCTGCTCTCCTGCTCTCATGAATCCACCTCGCAGGTCCTCTCGTCATTCTCTATAAATATCTATTCTCATGGCATCCGTTGTCAGCCACTCTTTCTGCTGCAACTCTGCTCTCCTGCTGTCCTGCAGACGCCATACCACAGCAAGCGTGGAGCCCGCTCAGATCACCACGGCAGTTATGAGCATTGTAAACACCTCACGCATTATCCTGCAGTATGTGCAGAACCAGAACCTGCACAAGTAGGTGAGGAGGCAATAGCAACATGGTGACGAGAGTGATGAGGACATGGACACAGACTTCTCTCAAAGCACGGGCCCCTGCAAGTTGGACATCCCGGTGGCAATGGGGCAGGCTCATGCCATGGAACGCGAATTCTGGGCCTGGGAAACAAGCACAGACTGGTGGGACCGCATAGTGTTGCAGGTCTGGGGTGATTCCTAGTGGCTGTGAAACTTTTGCATCCGTAAGGGCACTTTCATGGAACTTTGTGACTTGCTTTCCCCTGCCCTGAAGCGCAAGAATACCAAGATGAGAGCAGCCCTCACAGTTCACAAGCGCGTGGCAATAGCCCTCTGGAAGCTTATAACACCAGACAGCTACCGGTCAGTTGGGAATCAATTTGGAGTGGGCAAATCTGTTGTGGGGGCTGCTGTGATCCAAGCAGCCAACGCAATCACTGAGCTGCTGCTATCAAGGGTAGTGACTCTGGGAAATGTGCAGGTCATAGTGGATGGCTTTGCTGCAATGGGATTGCCTAACTGTGGTGGGGCCATAGACGGAACCCATATCCCTATCTTGAGACCGGACCACCTTGGCAGCCAGTACATAAACCGCAAGGGGTACTTTTCCATGGTGCTGCAAGCACTGGTGGATCACAAGGGATGTTTCACCAACATCAACTTGGGATGGCCGAGAAAAGTACATGACGCTCACATCTTCAGGAACTCTGGTCTGTTTGAACAGCTGCAGGAAGGGACTTACTTCCCAGACCAGAAAATAACTGTTGGGGATGTTGAAATGCCTATAGTTATCCTGGGGGACCCAGCCTACCCCTTAATACCATGGCTCATGAAGCCATACATAGGCACCCTGGACAGTAGTCAGGAGCTGTTCAACTACAGGCTGAGCAAGTGCAGAATGGTGGTAGAATGTGCATTTGGATGTTTAAAAGCACGCTGGCACAGTTTACTGACTCGGTTAGACCTCAGCAAAACCAATATTCCAATTGTAATTGCTGCTTGCTGTGTGCTCCATAATATTTGTGAGAATAAGGGGGAGACATTTATGGCGGGGTGGGAGGTTGAGGCAAATTGCCTGGCCGCTGATTACGTGCAGCCGGACACCAGGGCGATTAGAAGAGCACAGCAGGGCACGCTGCACATCAGAGAAGCTTTGAAAACCAGTTTCATGACTGGCCAGGCTAAGGTGTGACAGTTCTGTTTGTTTCTCCTTGATGAAAACCTGCCCCCTTGGTTCACTCTACTGCTCTGTAAGCCAACCACTTTCCCCCCTTTGATCACCACTTGGAGAGGCAATCAAGTCATTGTTGTTTCAGAATCATGCATTCTTTATTAATTCATCACACAAATAGGGGGATAACTGCCAAGGTAGCCCGGGAGAGGTGTGAGAGGAGGGAAGCACTGGATGGGGTGGTAGAGGAGGGAAGGACAAGGCCACACTGCACTTCAAAACTTATTAAATGCCAGCCTTCTGTTGGCTGGGCAGTCCTCTGGGGCGGAGTGGTTGGGTGCCCGGAGCCCCTTTGCTCCCCTGCGTTCTTGGGCATCTGGGTGAGGAGGCTTTGGAACTTGGGGAGGAGGAGGGCGGGCAGTTACACAGGGGCCGCAGTGGCAGTCTGTGCTCCTGCTGCCTTTCCTGCAGCTCCACCAGACGCCGGAGCACATCAGTTTGATTCCCCAGTAGCCTCAGCATTGCATCCTGCCTCCTCTCATCACGCTGCTGCCACCTCTCATCTTGCTCCCACCACCTCTCATCACGCTCGTCCCTCCTGTCCTCGCATTCATTTTCTGCTTTCCTGGACTCTGCCATTGTTTGCCTCCATGCATTCTGCTGAGCTCTTTCAGTGCGGGAGGACTGCATGAGCTCAGAGAACATTTTATTGTGAGTGTGTTTTTTTCACCTTCTTATCTGCGCTAGCCTCTGGGATGGAGATGGTAGGGGGAGTGTTGAAATATTTGCAGCTACGGGAGGAAAAAAAGGAGAGTAGTATTTAAAAAGACACATTTTAGAGAACAATGGGTAGACTCGTTCACAGTGAACTAAGCTGTTAACATTACATAGCACATGTGCTTTCGGTACAAGGTTGCATTTTGCCTCTTATATTGAGGGCCTGCCGATCACACACGCAGGGCCGGGCAACAGAATTCGGCTTGCAGGCAGCCATGGTAAGCCACAGTCTTTAGGCTTCTTCAACCTTCATAACATGAGGGAATGGTTTCAAACAGCAGCGCCCTCTTTTCCCATACCAAGCAAAGCCCTTTGGGTTGGCCATTTAAAAAGAGGGGCTGTGGTTTTTGGGTTAATGTGCAGCACAAACCCAACTAACCCTCCCCCACCCCCCACCCCCCCGCCGCCAGTTCTCTGGGATCATCACTCTCCTGAGGATAACAGAAAGATAAAGAACGGATGTTGCTTGAATGCTAGCAAACACCGGGACCATACGCTGCCATGTTTTGTTATGCAATGATGCCAGACTACGTGCTACTGGCCTGGCATGGTAAAGTGTCCTACCTTGGAGGACAGAATAAGGCTACCATCCCCAGAAACCTTTTGCAAAGGCTTTGGGAGTACATCCATGAGAGCTTCATGGAGATGTCCCTGGAGGATTTCTGCTCCATCCCCAGACATATTAACAGACTTTTCCAGTAGCTGTACTGGCCACAAATGCATCCCAAATCTTCAGGGCAAATTAATCATTAAACACGCTTGCTTTTAAACCATGCATTATATTTACAAAGGTACACTCATTAGAGGTGCCTTCTCCGGCTTCATGGTCTGGGAGCCTGCCTTGGGAGGGTTGGGAGGGTATTGGCTCCAGGGTGATAAACAGTTCCTGGCTGTCGGGGAGAACGGTTTCTCCGCTTGCCTGCTGTGAGCTATCCTCCTCATCATCATCCCCAAAAGCCTCATCCCTCTTGCATGAGACTCCCTCCTTGCAGGTGTCCATGGACAGGGGGTGAGGTAGTGGTAGGGGCCTCCCCAGAACTGCATGCAGCTCATCATAAAAGCGGCATGTCTGGGGCTCTGACCCGGAGCGGCTGTTTGCCTCTTTGGTAGGCTTGCCTGAGCTCCTTAATTTTCACGCAGCACTGCTGAGCGTCCCTGTTGTAGCCTCTGTCCATCATGCCCTTGGAGATTTTTGCAAATATTTTGGCATTTCGTCTTTTGGAACGGAGTTCTGATAGCATGGATTCATCTCCCCATACAGTGATCAGATCTAGTACCTCCTGTTCGGTCCATGCTGGAGCTCTTTTGTGATTCTGGGACTGCATGGTCACCTGTGCTGATCAGCTCGCCACGCTGGCCAAACAGGAAATGAAATTCAAAAGTTCCTGGGGCTTTTCCTGTGTACCTGGCTAGTGCATCTGAGTTGAAAGTGCTGTCCAGAGCAGTCATAATGGAGCACTCTGGGATAGCTCCCAAAGGACAATACCATCAAATTGTGTCCACACTACCCCAAATTTGACCTGGCGATGTTGATTTCAGCGCTATTCCTCTCGTCGGGGAGGAGTACAGAAATTGATTTTAAGAGCCTTTTAAGTCAACAAAAATGGTTTCGTCATGTGGACAGGAGCAGGGTTAAATCAATCAAATGCTGCTAAATTCGACCTAAACTCATAGTGTAGACCAGGGCTAAACCTATTGAGCCAAGCAGCAAGCAACCCCTACAGAAGTGCTCATAAGAAAACAAGAATGGCTGTGCTGGGTCAGATCAATGGTCCATGTTGCCCAGTATCCTGTCTTCTGACAGCAGCCAGTGCCAGATTCTTCAGAGGGAATGAACAGAACAGGCAATTTTCGAGTGATCCATCCCCTGACATCCAGTCTTAGCTTCTCGCAGTGACAGGTTTAGGCACATGGAGAGCATGGGGTTGCATCCAAGACCATTTTGGCTAAATGCCATTGATGACCCTATCCTTCAAGAACTTATCTAAGGGTATGTCTACACTGTGGAATTAGGTCGAATTTATAGAAGTCGTTTTTTTAGAAATCGGTTTTATATATTCGAGTGTGTGTGTCCCCACAGAAAATGCTCTAAGTGCATTAAGTGCATTAACTCGGCGGAGCGCTTCCACAGTACTGAGGCAAGCGTCGACTTCCGGAGCGTTGCACTGTGGGTAGCTATCCCACAGTTCCTGCAGTCTCCGCTGCCCATTGGAATTCTGGGTTGAGATCCCAATGCCTGATGGGGCTAAAACATTGCCGCGGGTGGTTCTGGGTACATATCATCAGGCCCCCGTTCCCTCCCTTCCTCCAAGAAAGCAAGGGCAGACAATCGTTTCGCGCCTTTTTTCCTGAGTTACCTGTGCAGACACCATACCACGGCAAGCATGGAGCCTGCTCAGGTAACCATCACCCTATGTCTCCTGGGTGCTGGCAGACGTGGTACTTCATTGCTACACAGCAGCATCCACCCCTTGCCTTGTGGCAGCAGATGGTACAGTATGACTGGTAGCCGTCATCGTCATGTCCAAGGTGCTCCTGGCCATATTGGCCAGGAGCGCCTGGGCAGACATGGGCGCAGGGACTAAATTTGGAGTGACTTGACCAGGTCATTCTCTTTAGTCCTGCAGTCAGTCCTATTGAACCGTCTTATGGTGAGCAGGCAGGTGATATGGATTGCTAGCAGTCCTATTGCATCATCTTCTGCCGGGCAGCCATGAGATGTGGATGGCATGCAGTCCTTCTGCACCGTCTGCTGCCAGCCAAAGATGTAAAAGATAGATGGAGTGGATCAAAACAAGAAATAGACCAGATTTGTTTTGTACTCATTTGCTTCTTCCCCCCCCCCCCCGTCTAGGGGACTCATTCCTCTAGGTCACACTGCAGTCACTCACAGAGAAGGTGCAGCGAGGTAAATCTAGCCATGTATCAATCAGAGGTCAGACTAACCTCCTTGTTCCAATAAGAACAATAACTTAGGTGCATCATTTCTTATTGGAACCCTCCGTGAAGTCCTGCCTGAAATACTCCTTGATGTAAAGCCACCCCCTTTGTTGATTTTAGCTCCCTGAAGCCAACCCTGTAAGCCATGTCGTCAGTCGCCCCTCCCTCCGTCAGAGCAACGGCAGACAATCGTTCCGCGCCTTTTTTCTGTGCGGACGCCATACCAAGGCAAGCATGGAGGCCGCTCAGCTCACTTTGGCAATTAGGAGCACATTAAACACCACACGCATTATCCAGCAGTATATGCAGCACCAGAACCTGGCAGAGCGATACTGGGCGAGGAGGCAACGTCAGCGCGGTCACGTGAGTGATCAGGACATGGACACAGATTTCTCTGAAAGCATGGGCCCTGCCAATGCATGTATCATGGTGCTAATGGGGCAGGTTCATGCTGTGGAACGCCGATACTGGGCTCGGGAAACAAGCACAGATTGGTGGGACTGCATAGTGTTGCAAGGTCTGGGATGATTCCCAGTGGCTGTGAAACTGTCGCATGCGTAAGGGCACTTTCATGGAACTTTGTGACTTGCTTTCCCCTGCCCTGAAGCGCATGAATACCAAGATGAGAGCAGCCCTCACAGTTGAGAAGCGAGTGGCGATAGCCCTCTGGAAGCGTGCAACGCCAGATAGCTACCGGTCAGTTGGGAATCAATTTGGAGTGGGCAAATCTACTGTTGGGGCTGCTGTGATGCAAGTAGCCCACGCAATCAAAGATCTGCTGATATCAAGGGTAGTGACCCTGGGAAATGTGCAGGTCATAGTGGATGGTTTTGCTGCAATGGGATTCCCTAACTGTGGTGGGGCCATAGACGGAACCCATATCCCTATCTTGGCACCGGAGCACCAAGCCGCCGAGTACATAAACCGCAAGGGGTACTTTTCCATAGTGCTGCAAGCTCTGGTGGATCACAAGGGACGTTTCACCAACATCAACGTGGGATGGCCGGGAAAGGTACATGACGCTCGCATCTTCAGGAACTCTGGTCTGTTTGAACAGCTGCAGGAAGGGACTTACTTCCCAGACCAGAAAATAACTGTTGGGGACATTGAAATGCCTATAGTTATCCTTGGGGACCCAGCCTACCCCTTAATGCCATGGCTCATGAAGCCATACATAGGCACCCTGGACAGTAGTCAGGAGCTGTTCAACTACAGGCTGAGCAAGTGCAGAATGGTGGTAGAATGTGCATTTGGACGTTTAAAGGCCCGCTGGCGCAGTTTACTGACTCGCTTAGACATCAGCAAAACCAATATTCCAATTGTTATTACTGCTTGCTGTGTGCTCCACAATATCTGTGAGAGTAAGGGGGAGACGTTTATGGCGGGGTGGGAGGTTAAGGCAAATCGCCTGGCTGCTGGTTACACGCAGCCAGACACCAAGGCGGTTAGAAGAGCACAGGAGGGCGCGGTACGCATCAGAGAAGCTTTGAAAACCAGTTTCATGACTGTCCAGGCTACGGTGTGAAAGTTCTCTTTGTTTCTCCTTGATGAAACCCCCCCGCCCCCGGTTCACTCTACTTCCCTGCAAGCTAACCACCCTCCCCTCCTCCCTTTAATCATTGCTTGCAGGGGCAATAAAGTCATTGTTGCGTCACATTCATGCATTCTTTATTCATTCATCACACAAATAGGGGGATGACTACCAAGGTAGCCCAGGAGGGGTGGTGGAGGAGGGAAGGAAAATGCCACACAGCACTTTAAAAGTTTACAACTTTAAAATTTATTGAATGCCAGCCTTCTTTTTTTGGGGCAATCCTCTGTGGCGGAGTGGCTGGTTGGCCGGTGGCCCCCCCACCGCATTCTTGGGCATCTGGGTGAGGAGGCTATGGAACTTGGGGAGGAGGGCGGTTGGTTACAGAGGGGCTGCAGTGGCAGTCTGTGCTCCAGCTGCCTTCGCTGCAGCTCAACATACACTGGAGCATACTGGTTTGATCCTCCAGCAGCCTCAGCATTGAATACTGCCTCCTCTCATCACGCTGCCGCCACCTTTCAGCTTCAGCCCTGTCTTCAGCCCGCCACTTACTCTCTTCAGCCCGCCACCTCTCCTCCCGATCATTTTGTGCTTTCCTGCACTCTGACATTGTCTGCATCCATGCAGTCGTCTGTGCTATGTCAGTGTGGGAGGACAGCATGAGCTCAGAGAACATTTCATCATGAGTGCGTTTTTTTTTTCTTTCTAATCTTCATTAGCCTCTGGGAAGGAGAAGATCCTGTGATCATTGAAACACATGCAGCTGGTGGAGAAAAAAAAAGGGACAGCAGTATTTAAAAAGACACATTTTATAAAACAGTGGCTACAGTCTTTCAGGGTAAACCTTGCTGTTAAAATTACATACATAGCACATGTGCTTTCGTTACAAGGTCGCATTTTGCCTCCCCCCACCGTGTGGCTACCCCCTCAACCCGCCCCCCTCCCCGTGGCTAACAGCGGGGAACATTTCTGTTCAGCTGCAGGCAAACAGCTCAGCAGGAATGGGCTCCTCTGAATGTCCCCTGAAGAAAAGCACCCTATTTCAACCAGGAGACCATGAATGAAATCTCACTCTCCTGAGGATAACACAGAGAGATAAAGAACGGATGTTGTTTGAACGCCAGCAAACATACACTGCAATGCTTTGTTGTACAATAATTCCCGAGTACATGTTACTGGCCTGGAGTGGTAAAGTGTCCTACCATGAAGGACGCAATAAGGCTGCCCTCCCCAGAAACCTTTTGCAAAGGCTTTGGGAGTACATCCAGGAGAGCCACGAATGCCAGGGCAAATTAATCCTTTCACATGCTTGCTTTTAAACCATGCATAGTATTTTAAAAGGTACACTCACCGGAGGTCCCTTCTCCGCCTGCTGGGTCCAGGAGGCAGCCTTTGGTGGCTTCGGGGGGTACTGGCTCCAGGTCCAGGGTGAGAAACAGCTCCTGGCTGTCGGGAAAACCGGTTTCTCCGCTTGCTTGCTGTGAGCTATCTACAACCTCCTAATCATCATCATCATCTTCTTCGTTCCCAAAACCTGCTTCCGTGTTGCCTCCATCTCCATTGAAGGAGTCAAACAACACGGCTGGGGTAGTGGTGGCTGAACCCCCTAAAATGGCATGCAGCTCATCATAGAAGCGGCATGTTTGGGGCTCTGACCCGGAGCGGCCGTTCGCCCCTCTGGTTTTCTGGTAGGCTTGCCTCAGCTCCTTAAGTTTCGGGCAGCACTGCTTCGGATCCCTGTTATGGCCTCTGTCCTTCATGCCCTGGGAGATTTTGACAAAGGTTTTGGCATTTCAAAAACTGGAACGGAGTTCTGATAGCACGGATTCCTCTCCCTATCTGATGAAGTGAGCTGTAGCTCACGAAAGCTCATGCTCAAATAAACTGGTTAGTCTCTAAGGTGCCACAAGTACTCCTTTTCTTTTTGCGAATACAGACTAACACGGCTGTTACTCTGAAATCTCCCCATACAGCGATCAGATCCCGTACCTCCCGTTCAGTCCATGCTGGAGCTCTTTTGCGATTCTGGGACTTCATCATGGTCACCTCTGCTGATGAGCTCTGCATGGTCACTTGCAGCTTGCCACGCTGGCCAAACAGGAAATGAGATTCAAAAGTTCGCAGTTCTTTTCCTGTCTACCTGGCCAGTGCATTTGAGTTGAGAGTGCTGTCCAGAGCGGTCACAATGGAGCACTCTGGGATAGCTCCCGGAGGCCAATACCGTCGAATTGTGTCCACAGTACCCCAAATTCGACCCGGCAAGGCCGATTTAAGCGCTAATCCACTTGTCAGGGGTGGAGTACAGAAATCGATTTTAAGAGCCCTTTAAGTCGAAATAAAGGGCTTCATCGTGTGGACGGGTGCAGGTTTACATCGATTTAACGCTGCTAAATTCGACCTAAAGTCCTAGTGTAGACCAGGGCTAATTCTTTTTTGAACTCTCACTTTTGGCCTTCACAACTTCCCCAGGCAATGTGTTCCACAGGTTGACTCGATTGTGTGAAGAAGTACTTCCTCCACTCATAAGCAATTTTTGGGATTCCCTCTGATACCTCTTTCCACTCAGTTTCTGAAGTACTCAGTTTGACTCTAGATATTGTCACTCGGTTATCTTTATTTGGCATACAGCAAAGCTACACTGAGTTGATAAGGCTCAAGTGTAACAAGTGGGTATAGGGCATACCACACATCCAAAGTTACACAGAAAACCTCTTCCTTTATATATATTTACACATGATATTGCATTTACTATACACTGCATCACATGTTTGGGATTGGTTTGGTTACTTTATAGGAACCAATCCCTGTACTGCATGCTCTGTTCATGCATAATCTGATCTCTACCTTTCATTTAAGATTGTGTACTAATTCCAGGATGTTCCTGCTGATCTTAGCTAGCCATCCTAACTCCAGCATACAGCTTATTATGACAACTTAATCTTCCATTCTCTTTCCTAATCATGCCCACTAAGAAATGAGGCAAGTTACTTATGTCAGACCAGGCCTATAGCAATCAAAATGGCTGATTCAATTCACACTGAGGGTTAAACATAAAGTTCATAAAATCAAACAAAATTAATAAATTGTAAGTAGACATTCTCCAATTGGTCACAAGAATATGTTTTATTATTCAATTATAACAGCAAATCAACCATTTAACTCCTTTTTAAAAAACAACAGTATTTTACAGTAATTAGACAAAAGCTACACTTCAAATACTCACACTGCAGTATTTGGGGTGATTATTTATTTATTAGAATAAGTGTAATAATATCTTTTCAAAGGATCTTATTGTGGAATTGGTTTAAATGCCACAGAGCTTTACAAGAAGACTTTTTTTAAGCAATATCCTGGTACAGTAATGAAAATGCATCCAGCTGAATGATTCTTAACTTCCATCAAACCAAATCTTTAATAAGCAGGCTAAATAGTTAAAAAGCTTCCCACTATTATACAAACCAGCTCAAATATTGGGACTGTGCATTCCCGTCCAGTAATTCTACAATATGTGTACCTTAAATGGTAAACCATGCAGGGGCACTGGAACAATTTATATAGAGCGGGAGCTGAGAACCATTGAACCAAGCTGTAAACCCTGTGTATGATGGAAACCACTTCAAGCCAGGGGTGTGGCAGCACCCCTAGTTCCCGTAGTTCCAGCACCTATGAAACCATATCGAAACCCCAAGTGGTGAGTTAGACCTATAGGCTTTCAATTTCTTCTCAGTTCAGTTCCTTTCTCTGTCCACCAGAGGGAGAACCTCTAAAACATTGCTACTGTGTCTGATTGCAGCTTCTGTATGGTACTTGTATAAAACCTCTGCACTGCAATTCCTTTTTCCATGCACAATATATTGATAGGTAAAATAACAGGGCTGGGCAACAAAGAAAGCAAGGAGGAAGACGAAGCTGGGGTTTCATGTACTCGAACTGACTTTTTTAAATATAGGGAAGTGGGGATGGGAAATGAGATCACGGTCTTATACTATAAAGTTTACAAATACATTATATTGTACCTTTGTTTTATTTATTTTAATTTCTTCTTTTAGCAGAGGAATGGAGCTCAAGCAGAAAGTCTAGACATGGGAAAAGAGGGGCTGGAGTAGAAAAATGAGCCCTCCTATATTGTGTCAGACCAAAGCCAGACTGATAGAAAATGGAGATATAGGTAAAAATAACTACTATGTAATTAATCACTAAGGACCACTTTTTTAAAGAGTCACTAGTCTGGTTTCTAATTTTGTTCCCATAATTTGATTGTGGGCACAGACGAGACTATTTAGACATTAGCTACTTGATATGCAAGCAACAGCAAGTAGTTAGCACTTAAATACCTATCATTTGTGCCTGCAGTTGATTTGTGATAGAATCCCCAGTGCATTAGGTGCTGGCTTAGAAAAAGTATCATATTTGATCTTTTGGTTAATGATGCATTTTTGACTCCTTGCCCCAGAGTGGGGGAGGAACCTGACTCTGTCTTACTGAACCTGTCTTCAGGGATGGCGTTAGACTCACTGGGTTCCAGGGCAGAAACTAAGGAGTAGGCCCCCACTCTGCCTCCCTTCGCTATTCAAGCATTAGATTTTTCCAGTGTTTTTGAAGCTGAAGCCCGAGCCCTGCCATGTGAGGCTGAAGCCAAACCCCAAGCCCCACCAGGCCGCCTGTGGCCCCAAGCAATTGCTTGCTCCTCCCTCATACCAACCCTGCCAGTCTTTTGGAACAGGTGTTACTGAACCTGATTTACATACATACACAGTAGCTTCGTATAGGGGCGCTAAAAGTCTCACACCCCTCCAGGGAAGGCCTCTCCCAGTGCAAGCATAGGGGTTGTATTGGGTACAGAAGGTCTGTCAGCAGTGGGGGAACCTGTATGCAGCACTGCACAGATTCCAGGCCACACTGCGGCCGTGGACAATCCCTCCAGAGCTATCTAAATTACACTGCATACTGTGGAACATCCAAAGATCAAGTAGGTGCAAAGCTGGCTAAAAACTGCCTTAGTCCCTTCTTCCTTGGGGCTGAGAGTTCTGAATCTCAACCAAAATCAGACAAGTAGGGAGGGACAGCATTGTGAAGTGCCTTGAAGGTGAGGGCGAGAAGATTGAACTTGATATGGTCAAGGAGGGGGAGCCAGTTGAGGGATTCCCATGGTGAGGGCAACTGATGGCATACATTAGGGCTTCCAACATTGTTAACACTGATGGAATTGAACCAGAGTTAGCAATTCTTTAAACGTTTCCCCACACATAGATAGGGCCACAGGAACAGGCAGAAGAGAAAGTGTGTAGTTTAACCTTCATTCAGACTCTTACACATGCTTCTCATTCTATGCTACACTCCACAAAGAAGAGGTAAATGTCATGGGCAATCACTAGATCAGCACAGCTTTGTATATTATTCAGTGAGCGCAAAGCATATACAAAAGGGAGTGCTATGATCTTACATTGATAACTAAAGTTTTCACAGTGTTTGAACTTTTTGGACCACCTTCTCTCTGTGTTCCCCAGAGATTGTGATTTCTAAACTCTACCTACCACTGCTGGCTGGGGCTGTTGTAGTAGAGGGGAAGACATTTTAGCTTGAGCCCTGTTCCATACAGGTCCCTGAATGTTTCTCCGCTCCGCAACACAGGCGTGCACTATAAGTTTATGCTTTAAAGAATTCTAAACATTTATTGCCTAAATATAAAATGATTCCAAGTACTAGGAATATGTGGTTACAGGAAAGAAATGACACTTTGTGGATTTTCTCTGTGTTAGACACTATGTACAGTAAAGGAGCAGGAAAGCTTAGACCACGTGGCTCACTGGATTTGGGGGAGAGGGGGGGCGGGGTAGGCTTGTCAGGGGTTTGAAGTGGCGAGATTAAGGGGCCAGGGATAGGTGAACCCAGGCCCTCCCTGCTCCACTGGGTGCCAATCCAGGATCCTGTGACTAATAGTTCAAATACATGGCCTAGGGGCGAGCACTCTTACACCTGTTCCCTGGGCCACTTCCTACCTCAGCTTCAGTGCCTCCATCAGTGCCTCAGGTCTGTTTCAGGATTCTCTCAGAGTTCTCTCTGATCACACCCTCAAGAGGGCCTTCGTTCCCAGCCTCTGTGGGGTGAAGGGCCTGTGGCAGCAGGGCCTGATGTGGACCACAGGGAGTGACAGCAGCTTCTCTGCAAGAGTTTGCAGCACACAACTACTCCCCTGTTCTGTCCACATAGACTAAGCTGAGCCATTCCCTTTTTATCCCAGCCGCCAATATGAGCATGCCCAGCTGGTGTGGCTGGGACGGACGTCCTGGGCCCAGAGCTGTTCTTTAACCCTTAGTTCACCAGTGGGGCTAGTACGCCCCATCACAATGCTATTGAATCCATTTGTTCAGTCATGTTAAACTGTGTTTGAGACATTTTCATTGGAGCCCTGTTTCATACAGACCCCTGAGTCGCTCTCTGCTTTGCATTACAGCTGTTTGTACTGTCTCAAGTAATAAAGAATTCTGTGCCTTCAAAGAACAGAATCTTTATAGTTTGCACTTTGCATGTTACCTTAATTTTCCCTAGTGGACACACAGCTACAGAGAAGGAATGACAGGCAGTGCAAGTAGGAGGAAAGAGCTAAAAGGAAAAGCACTACAGCAAGCCCCCTAAACCCATACGTAAGCCCCTAAATAAATAGCCTGCTATTCGGAGTGGCTGAGCACACGCAGTTCCTGTCAAAGTCAATGGGACTTGCGTGTGCTCAACATCTGTCAACATCAGGCTGCTTATTTAGGGGGGCTAGTTTTAGACTCCCAAGTGTGAACATTTTGGCCATTGTACAATATCAGGTGTTCGGCAGTTTCACAGTGGGGAGAAGGGGGAACCATTTAAAAGAAAAGTCATTTCGTATTGTAGAAACAGGAATCAGGACTACTCCAGCCACACAGTAAGACTGAGCACAATAGCACTAAAAGCAATCTAAGTGCATAGACCCATCTAAGTGTTTAATAATATAGCACTTTCTCTCTACAAGCCAATGCACTAACATTAACTAAGCACTGCCTCACAGTTGTGAGGTAGGTAAACAAGCAACTATCATTGACCTCACTTCAGAAATGAAGATGATGAAGCCCAAAGAGGCTGACTTGCCCTCTTCTACTGAGTGGAGTCAGTGACAAAATTAGAACGCGGGAGCTCCTAGCCTCAGGCTACCTTCCACATCTCAAATGAGGCAATGCTGCATCATTTGGGTCAGTTTCACAACTGGAAAGTTCATTCTCCCTAAAGAATTAAATATTACATTATTTTAATGAGGGATGGGTGAATCCTTTTGATTTTAGAACAATTTCCAGAACCTTAAGTTCTGAAAAATTACTGTTAAGCTTAGAAAAATGGGTATAGCTTGTGGAAAGAAAAGCAATATGTGTTAAACTCTTTTACATAGAATAGTTGAAACTAGGCCCGAATTTTGTCTTGCACATAGGTATATTAGCAACTTTTACGCAGTTAGTTTTTCTTTGTTAGGCTGTGTGTGCACATTTGTGTGTGTGTGGGCGCATGTGTTTTGCAGTGGATCTGCGTCTACTGTAGTAATCCATGATGGTGCATAATAAGCTTTGCATCTATGTGGTGGGATATCATAAGTCTTATTTTTGCCTTTGCTGAAATAACTTATAAAACCACATAAGAATTTGTGTAGGTAGTAATTCATTTAAACAAAATTTTGCTAAAATTTACAGTTGTCTTATACACCTTAAGCTGATAGGCACTAATTTCTAATAAATATAATAGGTTATGAAGAAAAACATTGCTTTGAGTAAATGAAATAGAGAGAAATAGAATAAAGGTTAAACACATAATACGAGCAGGGATTCTCTAACGGTTTTTAAACACAGATGCAAAAAGGATTATGTAGAAAGAGGAAATTTTATTCCTGGTCCAGAATTAAAGAACAAATAAGGCTAATTGATAAATTTACATAGGTTCTATAAAATAAAAAAAAGACCAATAAAACAAGCTCCTTTTGATTGGTATTTTATCTTTAATTTGCATTTTAGTAGGCTGTGATGTATAATTCCATAAAAGGCTATAGAGCTAAAGAAAACCTTCCCACTGGCTCAGAAAAATGTGGTATATTCTAATAGTCTATGATGTATAGTTCTATAAAAGATCACAGGATTAAATAATCTCTTCTGACTGGTTCAGCAAATGAGGCAAAGTTTTTCCCAAGTTCCCAGGACTAGGGTTTCTTTAAACCATGACACTTGGTAGGTTTAGCTGCTTTTCCTCTTCTCTCTGCCTTTTATTTCCTTAATTATACTTTAAAAAAAAACAACGTTCTTAGACAACCTGCCCATATGTAAGTTACTCTAGGTATATTTTATCTATCACTGATGCTTTGCAGACTTTGGGCATTAAATTAATTTAAATTATTTAGAATTATACTAATTGCATAAAAGAATATTTTCCCATGAAAGAGAAGGAAAAATTCATTAAATATATCTGCATTAACTCTTCCTCTGTATTCCTCTGTTACAAAGCCTATTTGCATGCATTTAATTTATTTAGAATTGAACTAACTGCACAAAAGAACATTTTTCTTGAAAAATGAGGAAAATGCATCATAGATAACACATACACATCTCATTTGTTCCAGTGTCACTAAGACTTTGTACAATTGTTTAGTTAGAATTGTACTCGTGGTTTTCTGCAATTATTTAGTTCAGTTTATTAGATTTAAGATGGTAGCGTATAAAGCATATTTTCATCTGAAAAATAAGGAAAAGGCATATGATCTTTATTTATTTGTTTGTTTGTTTTTACTGATCCCAGTAGGGATAAATTAAATAGATTTTTTTTTCAAAAAAATTCCAAAATGGCCAAATGGTGCCATAAACATACACATAGCCAAAAGTGAAACCTCAAGCCCTGGAAAGGATAGAAGAGTCTTCCTAAGTCATACAGTTGGCTCATTAGACAAAACAGGAACAGGACAAAAGGAGGAGGTCACACAATCTAATATGGTGTTCTAATTGGTGCAATATTGTGGCAGGGGTATGGAAACCTGTCAAAAGTACATGATAAGGAAAAGCACTGAGTTATTAATACTTACCCATGGTGATGCTCTGAAGGTGCTTGAATGGTGTAAAGTATAGACTGAATTTTAGAAAAAATGCCAATTTTTAATAACCCATTGACATATAAAATGATATTTTAAAAGATCACATTACTTTGCACCTGGCAGTCCTAGCTGCCTTTTATTCCATGGAAAAGTTACAGTATATACTGAGCATTGCTGGTACCTTTACCCCTCAAGAGAAAGGCAACACTGCGGTGAAATTAAAGGTCATATTTTACAGTATTTGGAATGAACCCACACAGGTATTTGTCCAGAGATAGGCAGAAATGCACATTTTTATTAATCCTTAGAATGCTGATATTTTCCAGACTGACAGTCAAGCAAAAAGAATAGGACACACTCACTTCACAGAGTTTAAAATAAAAATTATACAGAAAATTCATTGAATAATTTTGAGTAACATATATGAGGAACTAAAAGGCATTTGAGAGATTCGGGAGGATTTAAGTCTCATCTATTTAGTTTTATTATCTCTGTTGACTGAAATGACACAGTTTCCTCTTTCTTCATTCCCTTAATATATTCATTTTTTGGGTGATATTTTCCTACCTATTTGGAACTCGCTCAGTGTTTTACCAGGTGTTCTCTATGTGGAGCTCATTCCCTCCCTTGTTTTAGTCTTAAATCACCTGGAAAGATAGATAAATAATGATCTAGATAAGGATCAAGAAAGAGATCTTGGAATCATTGTGGATGGTTCGCTGAAGACATCCACTCAGTGTGCAGCAGCAGTCAGGAGGGTGGATGGAATGTTGGGAATCATTGGGAAGGGGGTGGATAATAGGGTAGAGAATATCATATTGCCTTTATGTGAATCCATGGTACACCCACATCTTGGATAATGCGTGCAGATGTGGTCACCCCATCTCGGGGAAGATGTATTGGAGGAGTTGGAGGAGGTTCAGAGGGGGGCAACAGAGGTGATTGGGGGTATGGGGCAGCTGCCATGTGAGGGAAGATTGAAGGGACTGGGACTTTTCAGCTTGGAGAGGAGACGGCTGGGGGGGATGTGATGGAGGTCTATGGGATCGTGACTGATGTGGAGGAAGAGGGTGGGAAGGTGGTGTTTGCTCCTTCTCATGGCACAGGAGCTAGGGGTCACCGAGTGAGGTTAGTGGGCAGCAGGTTTGGAACAAGGAAGAGGAGGTATTTTTTTGCATGGCATGCAGTCAACGTGTGGAGCTCCTTGCTGGAGGATGTTGTGAAGGCCAGGACTATGGCAGGTTTGCGGGAGGACTGGATAAGTTCGTGGAGGATGGGCCAATCAGTGGCTGTTGACCAGGATGGACCTGGATGGTGTCCCTGGCCTCTGGGGGTGGGAGGCTGCGAGTGGGTGACACGGGATGGGTCACTTGATGGTTGCCTGTTCTGTTTGTTCCCTCTGGGGGCACCTGGCATTGGCCACTGTTGGAGGACAGGATGCTGGGCTGGATGGATCTTTGGTCTGACCCAGTATGGCCGTTCTTATGATATTTCAATTGTGAACTCTTTTCATTAGATCATTTGACTGCATTACCTTAAAAGGTTGCTAGTGCCACCCTCCTGGGATTCAAGGGAAAGTCTTGTACCTTTGCAAGCTTAGTCTACAGGAAAATTAAAGAATCCCACATTTATTTAAGCCTTGAAGTTGTGACATAGCATCATGTTGTAGTAACAGCATGTCCTTGTGTCATGACTCTGCATCAGTAAATAATTATCATTAAGGCTACGATTTTGTCATGGCGGTCTTTGGAAGTCACAGATTCTGTGACTTCCAAAGACCTCTGTGACTTCGGCAGCTGGGAGCTACAGGGTCCTGCCACCTCCTGCAGTGGCCGGGAGCTGCGGGGTGCCCCCGGAGCCTGAGGCAGTGCTGGGGTCCCCAAGCTCCGAGCCACCTTTGGCAGCAGGGGTACTCTGTAGCTGCTGGCTGTTGCAGGCAGCGGGGGACCCCCGCAGCCCCTGTGCCCCAGAGGTGTCAGAGGGATCTCCACGCCCTGGCTCTTGCAGGTGGCAGGGGACCCCTGCAGCTCCAAGCCATGGATGGAGAGGAACCCTGGAGCTCCAAGCCCCCAGGAGTGGTGGGGGGCCCCACAGCTGCCCAGCAGCTTCCCATTTTGTCATGGATATTTTTAATATTTTCCATGATTTTTTCTTTATTGCCCATGACCTGTGCGTGACTTTTACTAAAAATATCAGTGACAAAATCTTGGCCTTAATGATGATGCATGACAAGGAGGAAGCAGCCTGATCATATGACAAGGCATCACTGCAATGCTGAATACAGTTATTCATTCCACAGAACAATATGAAAAAGCGGCATTTCAATGGGAGTTAGGTGCCTAAATACCTTTGAGGATCTGGGCCTGTATTCACATGTAGTGAGAAGATGGTTCCTGTCCCAAATAGCTTGCAATCTTAAATATGAGACAGGAGACAACAGGTGCATACAGCAAACAGCTGAGGGGAACACAAGGTAACAGTGAAGCAGTTGTGATTAGTGTAGTACGCAGTGGTCACTAGTAAAATTATTCAGTCAGTCTGTTTTAAGAAATGTGGGGACTTCTTTAAACTAGTCCAGTGGAATCTGGAATCAAGACTGCTAATGACCATGTACACATACTGGACAAAATTCTCCCTTTTCAGATCTGCCTTGGGGATCTGTATTATATATTGTGTGTTGAATCAGCATGTGTAACCCTCACTGACATCAACAGAACTTCCACATGTGAAATGAATGCAGAATATATGGAAGACATGCACAAAGGTCTCTGTAAAATTGAGATAATACTACTTTTCCCTCATCTTTTGTCTGTCCTGTCTATTTAGATTGTAATCAACTTGGGGCAGGGGGACTGTCTCTTACTCTGCATTTGTACAGTGCCTAGCATAATAGGGCCGTGATCTTGGTTGGACGGCTGTACACTATTATAACACTATTAATAAAAAGATGCAGTATTACTTGGTCTGTATTATGTGTTTTCCAAAAACAAGGGAATATGAAGTTCCTGCTCCAAAGAGTGTACAATCTAAAAAGACAAAGACAGGCATAGATGGGGGAAAGGGATTCAACATACAAACACAGTGACCCCAATTTTCCTATGGAAAATTCCAATATTTCAGCATCTGTTTTTAATCCTCCAAATCGGAAGAAAAGTCCTAATGATGTTAACCCCCTGGCCTGACACCCGAGAGAACACGGAGCTCACTATTGACACCTGTTGGTGAACAGAGAGAGAAGAGTAGTGCAGAGCTGCTTGAGAACTCAGGATGGGCAGGGGCTTTATCGGGGAGAGAGTGCTTTGTTAGCATCTGTTGGAATCAGGACAACTCCAGCCACATAGTAAGATTGAGCACAATAGCAATAACAGGGTCAGGCCTCATTTGCATTTTTGTTAGGTGACAGTTTGGGGCATTTTCGTTAAAATCCAGTTAAGTTTTGAGTTTGCGGGCAATAAAATATTGACCCTGCTGGGAAATAAAGGGACAAGAGGTCGACCCCAAATGTGCCCAGCATGACGGGTTACCCTGCCTGTGATTGCAGTCAGGTGCAGTTGTGTAAAAAAGCCTGGACAATTAAAAACAGTGAGAGAGGCTCATATCTTTAGTTTGGAATGTTTCTCTGGTGGTAGAAAGGATTGTGTTGAAGGTCCTAGATACCATGACTCCACTCTTCTGAAGACTTAGCGCAGGATGACTTCGAGATAGTCCATGGGTAGAAGGCAATGAGCTGAGCTAAGGCAGCTTGGAGCTGGTGGATGGAACTGATCTAAGGAGGCTTTGAGGTGGCAGTAGATGGAGCTGCACTGAGGCAGGTGATAGCATTTAGGCAGCAGCCTACCTAAGGGAGTCTGGTGTGGACCTCCCTACCCAGCAATTAAAGCTGAAATCACTTCCGCTGGGGCAGGTGATAGAGCCCTTGGCATAACTTCCTTTAGGAGTTGGAGAATGACCTGGCAGAATCCTTGAACTCTACCAGCCCTAGACAACAAACGGTAAGTAGGAAGCTGGGGAGGAGGGAAGTGGCTAGAATGCATTAGGAGGTCTCAGGCTGTTAAGATAATGTGGGTGGGTGGGTAGACATCGTTAGTGTATTAATTGGTGGCTTTCCCAAGTTCATTCTGTTACCCCCCCTCCTCTTTCCCTAAAAGTTCTTTGTTTTAAACCCCCTGGACCCAGTGCTTGCAGGTGGGGAAACATTGCCCCTCAAGGGAGTATATATAGTTTCCCAGATTTCTGGGTGGGGCCTCAAGTCAGTGTTGTTTAGGAATCCCGCAAGTAGTTCTTGGCTGCTCTTCATTAACCAGGTGTCAGTCCCAAGCTCCCTTCTCTCTAGGGCTTCAAGGCTCAGGATTTACATCATTATGACTTTTATTCCCACTTTAGGGCTTAAAACAGACACTGCAATATTGGAATTTCCTGCAGTTCTGACATTTTATTTTTCAAACAACTTTCCGACTGGGTCACTGTGTTTGTATGCTGAATCCCTTTCCTTGCTGCTCACAATACCTGGTAGCAGAGTTACCATAGCAAATATTTTTGCAGAACAAAAAGTTCTGAACATTTTTTAATTTAGAAGTGATGAAACAAAATATTTTGATTTTTGATTTAAATGAAATCTTTTGTCTTGAATTTTGCCATTTAAAAAATTGACATCTTCCTGTGGAAAAATTGCTGATGAAATATTTCAGCTGAAAACTTTCAACCAGTTATATTAGTTGGTTTTTAGGTAGAACACACTAGCTCTTCATCCTCCACAGTTTCAACCCCTTGTGTCCCCTGGTTCTTTGGTCACTATCAATGGGAGATGTAGATGCTTAGCACCTTTGAACATCAGTCCAGGATACTATGGAATATGCCTGCCCATTTCTACACTCAGGATTCCTATTTCCTTTCAGGCTGCCTCATGTTCAAATGGTTAGAAACTGAAATCCCTTCAGATTAAGTTATAAAAAATGTATCTAAGAAACCATTTGTTGCGACTGCTCTAGCTTGGTTGCTGTGTATTTCATTACTGCTGGGAAGTGAAACCAGAAACCTAGCAAACACACAAAATTAATAATAAAAAAAAGTTAACTTTTAACAAAAAACAAACTAACAACCACCCCTGAAAGCTCAGTTTAGGTTCAGTCTGAATTTGAGGAGAAGAGCCAGAGTGATTTTATCTATTTACTGTGCCTTAGTCCTGAGTGTCAAAAGCCTCCCATGGGTTTTTCAGACAGCTTCATTCATGGGGGGGAATTGCAGCAGTGACTTATTCAGAAGACTAATAGTTAAATGTGTGTTGTGCTGCAGCCTCACAAATTTAGCTGTTCGCTGCCAAGTGGCACGTATCACACTGACTAGACATCAGGTTATAGGCATCTCATGACTGTCAAGGGAAACTTCTCCCATTTCTGCCAGTGGCAATGTTAAATGTTAAGCCATTTACTTCCTCTAGTCACATGAATTACAACACATTTCAAAGGGTGTGAATAGCAATCTCCTTCTTAGAATGTCTTTATGTATCCTCTTTGCCTTTGTGTGTGAAAAGTTGTAAACTACAAATGGCACGGAGGGTTAGTTGTTATCTTTCTGTTTGGCAGGAGCTGAGAAAACTGTGTCCCTTGGAGAGGGTGCCTTAAGATTTTAGTTTTGTCCCTGAGACTAAAACCACAGAACACATGAAACTGATTACATGACAGACAGGATGTTGTCTTTTGAAACAAAACCTCTGATCCACTCCCAGCCACTTTGCAAATGGTCAAATATTTTGCCTTCAATATTTCTGCCTGCAGATTCTGTCAGCATTTCAAATCTATGTAAAAATGCTATGCCACTAATAGGTGGAAGTGAGTGAATAACCTGTAGCAAATGATTTATGTTGATTTTTTTCATTCAGCAGAATATAAATGAGCCTCTGAACTTCCTCAGATTTAGTCATTATTAAGAAACTATTCAATTATATTTTTGTTTGCCTTTTTTAACTCTATGCATTATTTCCAACCAATATCCTCCGATTCATTTATGTCAGTATCATTGGTCAAAATATGCTGATCTCTTGTGTATGGTCAGATAAGTAACATGGTATCATTCCTGTACTCTGATTAGCATGCATGTGCTTTTGGTAGCAATACCTGCATATGCGACTTCTTTAATTTAGTTTAGGATCTATGATCTGGGCCAGAAGGGTTAAGTAATTTGTCTATCCCTACACAAGTCTGTGTTCTAATCCTTGCTGTACCACTGAAGTATTCGGCTCCTATTCTTTGACTCTGCTGCCTGTTTTGTAGGTGCTTTTGAGTGGTGCTGTATATTTACAGTTGGTGAAGTATTTGGGGATTTTAGGACAAGACACTCTAAATATATTATTTTAATGTAGTACTCCAGTCCCATGGAAGGAACATTTTTAAAGAAATTTGTTTCCAAATTTATGTACTGTACAGACCCTATTGCTCTATAGTGCAAAGATATTGTACACTTTCAGTCTATTTATTATCAGCACAGCAGACGGGTCAGTTGTTAGCTTCTTGGATTAGTGACTCAGTACTTTGAAATTCCTCTGTCACCCAAAAAGGAATTTGTTGTATTGTTTGTGGCCATATTCTTTATAGCCTGCCAATTAATAGTGTTTTTGCTTCCTAAATATCTATCCCTTAAGTAATTGGTAACATCATTCTTGACAAGTGAGCCATAGCCAGAAAGGCTGTATGGCTATTAAATCCAGATTGACGTATTGCTTAGGTGATTTCAAATGGTCTCATTCTTTTGCACCATTCGATGACCTACTAGAACAAGTCACTATTCCAGTTATCCTCCAGTCATCACCCAGGCACTCTGATACCACAGTAATATGCACTTTATAGAGCACTGAGATAACACTTAATCACCACCAATCAAAACCTCTCCCAGCTTGACACATTGCTGTAGTCCTCTTAAAGTTTATCGTAAAAGGAAAGCTGACCATGCTTCAGGCTGCACCTCGTAGGCCAGTAGTTCTCAACCAGGATCCGGGGCCCACTGCGGGGCTGTGAGCATACAGGGCCAGCATTAGACTTGCTGGGGCCCAGGGCAGAAAGCCGAAGGCCCACTTCCTGGGGCTGAAGCCCAAGGTTCTAAGCCTTGCCACCTGGGACTGAATCTGAAGCCTGAGCAAATTAGCTTCGCAGGACCCCCTGTGGCATGGGGCCCTGGCGGTTGCCATGTTTGCTTACCCCCCAATGCCAGCCCTGGCTTTTATATGCAGAAAAACAGTTGTTGTGGCACAGGAGGGCCGTGGAGTTTTTATAGCATGTTGTGGGGGCCTCAGAAAGAGAAAGGTTGAGAACCCCTGTCCTAAGCCATGGACTTAGGGGAAGTTTACCTGAGCTATCAAGGCTAACCTCCCTATGCACAAAGAGAATAATTTACTCATCCCTGGTGATGCTACAAGCAAGAGAACTTCCCTCTCTCATTACTTACTGTTCTTCAGCAATTACATGGTGGTACATAGACCACTATCCCGAGATTAATAACACTATTGCATTAGATACAATGTTAGAATGAGCTCTCTTCTGCTTGTCTTTGGCTGGTGTCCAGGTGGAAGCTAAAGATCCCCTGGCTCTTTTCATAAAGAAAGGAGTAGAAGCCTGGTATCTTGGCCAACACTCCTTCTCTCAATAAAATAATTGTCACTGTCCAAGATCAAGCATGAACAATTCTGGAGTACGTAATATAGTCCACCCTCCTTGCACAGGTATCTAATGTGCTGCTTTTCAAATAGCTTTGGGGTCCTTGCACCACTTCAGCATATATATCATCTTCCATTCTAGATATTTTATTTTAACATGTTCCAGTCCAGGTCTTAGCACATTGGCTAGTGCTAGGGGCAATGCCCACTGAATATCCAGCAGACAGACTGTGTATAAAGCATAGGTCAAATTGATTAGCATTAGCATAGTATAGCCAGAGATGAATTTGGCCCCATGGGTCTGGAGTAATATTAGGTGACCCTCATAAGCTATCTGGCCATATGCCAAGTCTTTCCCATACACTTCAGTCCTGCTGGAGAATAATCACCTTCTACTGGAGGCTCTCCACAGCAAATAGTGGGTTTCTCATGTGGATTGCTGTGATGTTCTGTATTAGTGCTGAATGCTGAGTGGTTTATTCCATATGCTTCACTTCCCCTTTTGGGACTGGGTCATGAAGTGAGTAGCGCTGCTTTACTACAGATGGGTCTGCTTTCACTGGCAGTTTTTCCTTGGGGAAGTGGTTGGTTCTGAAAACTGGCAACTCCTTTTGTCACTTTCTTTGAGCCTTCATAGACATGCCATGTAGACTAGCAGCTATGTATTCTCTGCTGTTCAGCAGGTCTGCATAGCACAAAGGCTGTTTGTCTCAACAGGATATTAAAAAGAAGAGATTATTTTTAAAAAGTTTGATGCTGAGCTGTAGCCTTGCTAATAGCAGGGACATTTATCTTGTTTCTTATTTAAATTCAACTTACAAGAAGCATCAGCTTTGCTAGGTTACATATTCCCCCTCTCCGCCCCACCACGGTAGCTTGATAAAAACAAACTAATCTGTTTTAACCTACTGTAGCAGGGCATGGTCTGCTCCTGCCTTCTTGCACAACAGAAATATGCTCAGTCAGCACTGACTAGGTGCCCACACTGTACTGTTTGTTTATGTTCCCTCCACCAACACCTTTACAGTCCCATGCAGCAATGCTATTTAGTGCCCCTTCTATCTTCTCAGTCATTTTCCCAGGAGGTGAGGAGATCTCTGACTCTGGACTCAGCTAGTCCTAGCCCTCCCCCCGCCATTTCCTTCCTCTGTCTTTTTTTTAAATCAGTCTTCAGCTGATGGGCTAATTAATCTGTTAGCTCACCCAACTTGCTATCCTGCTTAGCTAAAATACATTTCATCCCCCCAGCCAATTAGTTTGAGTGATCAGAGTGCTGGCTCACTCCCAGCACTCTGTCACCCCTCTCTTCCCTTATTTTTTTTATGTGAAAAAATTGTCCAGGGAAATAATTAATCTGTCCCTGGAGGTGCATAGTCAGAAACAATAAATCTAAAATATCCAGAACAACATAGGTGAGTTTTCATTCATGTGCTCTGAAGTGGAGCAAAGTGGAATGTAGTATTGTATTCCTGTAGACCGTAGGATTTGCCACATCCTAGGCAACCCAGGATCCAGCGACATGAGTAGTCTGATGTGGGCAACGGCTAACTGCTGAAAGAGGTAATGAACAATCAAAAACAAAATCTATATATTTTTGGACTTTGACCAATACATTCTTCCTGTACCCTCCTCGCCTTCTGAGAGAGCAGCATCAGCCCTAAAAAATGGAATTTTTTTGTCATTCATTTGGACTAACTTGCTATCTTAAGTATAGGTGTCTGTAATAGTCACAAAGTCTTCCAAAACTCTTAAAATTCCATTCTATTATTTTACTTGGTGATTTCTCAGGAAACCTATGCTGGGTTAAGATTCCAAGAAGAAAAGTCCTCTTATTTTCTCTAACCTTCTACTGTGCATTCTGGAGGAAAAAAAGAATGTGAACCATTTTCAATAAATAACTATTAATATGACAATAAGCACTGCTTGCAATTTGAGTGGTGAAAAAGGAAGTGGAAACTACCTGTATCTGTCCAGTTGGGCATTGACCCCAGTGCAGATGAGTTCCTAGTAGGTGAAGAGCTGGCATCGTTGGTATATGCTCTTCCTCCCCACACCAGCACTCTTAGAACAGCAGGTAAAAAGGTGGGGAGGCAGAATTGCTGATGTGTACTGTGCTTCAACTATTCACAGTTGATGACACATTCCATTAGGGAGTTTTACTAGCTGGAAGAGCTGAAAGCAGCCCGCAGACTGCTCTAAACTTGGCTGGTATGATATAAACTCATCAGGAATCAGGGAGTCATACATGGCTCCCTGGGGAAACTGGACTCAGCGGAAAATCTGGACACTTTTCTTTGAGGTTTCAACTTCACTGGCATCAATAGTTACCAGGTTGAATTTGGCACGTGGATTTTTAAAATGTATAATCTTGGTTTCTCAACATGTACAGTGAAAGATTAACATAATCTGATGCACACCTTTGTGGTCCCAGAGATCTGGTGCACATGCTTTTGATATTTTTCTGTATTATTGCCTGTTATAATAGTTTATATTTCTTTCCCATCCCTTTGCTAAAACAAAAAAAATATTGGTTCAGATTGCTATTTTATATGTACAAGAAATATTTTACAATCCTATTTTAAATATATTTCTCAGTAATCTACTGCCTTAAAACCGTAGGAGTTATTTTAAAATAACATGTTTTTTAAAAATATTGCAGTTTATTGATTTTGGGTCGTACAATGTTAGACAAGAAGCAAGCAACTTTTTTGGACTGTATTACTGTAATTATTTCTCCTGTTCTAGTCATCACCTATAATAGCGTATCCATCGGCTTTTTGTGGTTGTCAGGGTAGCCAGCACTCCCTAGCTTGGCCAACAGGGGAAACCCCCTTTCGCTAAGCTTCTCCATCTCCTCCTACCTGCCAATGATTGAGCTCTGCGCTCTCATTATGTACTTGGCCTCCTTCTTTAGCTCTAACTCCTAGTCAACAGCAAGTGATTCTTTTGTTTGGATTGTTGACAGTGTATTGAAAAGTAACAAATAACTGTATTTCAATTCCTGCTATTACAGTAAATAATGAACATCGGTGGAATCCGTAAGGGGTAGAGGATACTTAGAAATGTTACCACTGTTAATGTTTAGTTTCACCATGGTAAAATGTCAAACACTTTGAAGACCAAAAAAAAAATAATCAGTCATGTCAGTGGTGTTTGGCTTTCTGATGTGCCATTTGTTTCTCTTGCTAGACTCACTTGTTAGCACTGCCTCCTGCTCCCTGCCTGCCTCAGTCAATCTTCGGTCTAGATTTTTGTTTCCATTTCAGAGTTTTTGAAATGAAAAGTATGGGGAATCTTTAATATGCAGACAAGCAGCTGCAGACAGCCAGTGGAGGAAGAGGCTAGTCCAGCCATGTTCAGAGATGGCTGCAAAGCACAGTTGTGCCCAGCTGCATCAAAGAATCCAAATGACATTCTGTGAATGCAGCAGGTTTTGTGATGCTGGTTACTGGAAGTGTCCAGCTTTACTGCTCTGTTCATTAACACTAGATGCATCAGAGTGTGGAAATGCAGTTTGGAAAGAAGATTTATTTGAAACACATTGAAGTACTGCAGTGGTTTATTAAAATATAGATTGTTCCTTCATTTTAAAGCCTCCCTGGTATAAAGGCCGTTTTTCTCCAGCTCCATGACTGCCACATGCACTAGCCTCCTTAAAATCATACTGATGGAAAGAGAGAGAAGAGAAGCATAATGATTTATTAATAATAGTAAACCATCTACTACAGAGTTTCTTTTGTCTGTCTCATTTAGGTAATTTGTTCCATTTCTTAATGGTGTGTATTCCTTATTAGACTCTTGCAGGGGAGTAGCTATGAGTCTCTGTAATTATAATTTACAGGATAATCTACCAACTAGGGCCAGAAGAATGTGCCTAGGGAAATTTCCAACCAGATCAAACTCTGTGGAATCAGGTGAAGCTTTTGAAAAGCTCATGATGAGCCATCGTCCAAGATGACACAGCGAAATGATGTGAGCACTGGCCACCTGCCCTGTAATAAGCACACTGAGTGCATCTTCCCCCTTGTAGTGGGGAAATCAGCAGCATCAGTGCAGGACTGGAATATGTCAGTGTCAGGAAGAAGCATGGTTAGCAATGTCAGTGAGGCCCAGGAGTACAGTCAGAGAGGATGTGAGGAAAGAAATGAGAGAAAGAGGTAGAAGAAGTGAGACAACTCTATTTTGGAGGAGAGAGAGAGCTGTTATGGAGTGGAGAAATGGGCCCAGGTACTTTTGAGCCTGGTGAGCAGAAAGAGAGAAAAGGTTCCAGATGCAATCAAGAGGGGCCTAATCCCACTGTGAGTGAAGTCAACGATAAGACTACCATTGACTTCAGTGATGCGGGAGCAGACCCAAGAACACAGCCCGTTGTTTTCTATGAACTCACATGTGGAATCAGTGCCCTGATCACAGCCCTCCACTGTAGAATGTCACATTTGTTCTGGTGCATTTCTAAGGATGGAGACTAAAAAAATACTCTCCCCTTTCCCCATGATTCTAGTTTTACAGTGATTTAGCGGGCCATGTGAGATGACATGCAGACAGCCATCATTGAAAAATGCTGTTTACAAGTCCTGGTGGCAGTGAGAAAGCAGCGTGCAGAGCAGGCTAAATCCTCAGGTGTGCCTGAGCTGAGTTCTGTGCAGCTATGGGGGAGTGGGGAAGGGAGAAGAGTTAGTGTATACCATCTTTTTTCCTCCACCATCCCTATTATCCTTGGGCCAGCAGTTGACCAATGTGTCCCCTGGAATAAACTAGAGCTCCCCCTATGATGTTTGCTCTAATTTACATTAGCAATAATAGCTCCCTATGAACACTGTGTACCCTGCCCCACCAACCCGTTTCACTAAGATCTGTGACCTCACCCCATGCTCAACTTATTGAGTTGTTAGCGCCTCACCCTGCCCTGGAGAGTCCCACCAACACCAGCCCAGCAGAGGATGCTGGGTGTGGCAGGAGAATACAACAGACACAGTCAACTCATCACGCTCTGCTTGCTGAGCTAAGTGCTTGGAGCCCCCCATCTACCACCCCTGCCTCTTCACAGGAAGAAGTGGGGGAACCCTGATGTCACTTAGGGGGAACCTTTGCTGCTGCTCCTGTTGGGGACAAGAGGGCCTCTTGTCGTTATCCCTTTCTGGAAGGAGAGGAGTCGCCCATGACACTGTCACTCCCCGTGGGGAGTATACCCACAAGGTGTGTGTGGGGAGAATGGGTGCAGAGCTATGGGAGGGGATTCCATGCCATGGTGTGGCTGGGGTCCTGGATTGCCTTAATCAGGCCTTAAATTAATGAAACTTCACAACACCCCTGTGAGTTAGATAAATTATATTATCCATTTTACTGATGTAGAAACTGAGGCCCAGAGCCAGACAAGTATTTTGGCTCTGGTCCACTCAGATCACACCTTTGTTGATCTGGGCTAGAACATTTAAGGGCTGAAGTCAAAAGGGTGGCCTCTGCTTTGTGGGTGGACATCACACCTTAGCTTTTTGCAGCAGCACTTAAATTGCACGTGTAAATCAGATAGACCTGCTGGTATTTGGATTTTCATTTTGAAGGTGCAAAAGTGCAGGTGCAAATTGTACCTGAAAAAGGGAGATTCGGCCTCAACTTTTTTTTTCAAATTTTCCTCTAAGCTTCTTGAACAAGGTCACACAGCAAGTCAATGTCAGAGCCAGGAATGGAATCCAGGAGACCTGATCCCCAGACAACCCCACTAGACTGCACTCTAACCTACTGCTAGAAAATATTAAAATTTTGAAAAGTGCCAGAACTTGGGAGTTTTCAAGGTTCTGCCATATCTGCTATGTAACATATAAATCACAAAGCTTTTCTTCCCATTTCTAAATGGTTAAAAATAGCTTAGTAATTAGCTTTCTAGAAATCATGTGCAAATCTGGTGACATCAAACTGATGTAGCTCTCTGTGACTTCATGCTGTCAATATGGAGCTCTGGTCCAGTCAGCCTGAGTCACACAGCAGTTAACGTAAATGCCATTAATTTTATTTCCTCCTTATTGTCTCCAATCACTCCCACCCAAATAAATTAGCAGAATTATTTATTAGGCAGAGAAAGGGCGAGACACTGAAAGAGAAAAAAGGAGAAAGGAACAGAGGTAGAGAGTTAATATCACTCCTATATACCA
Organism: Eretmochelys imbricata; assembly: GCF_965152235.1. NCBI lineage: Eukaryota > Metazoa > Chordata > Testudines > Cheloniidae > Eretmochelys > Eretmochelys imbricata. The sequence goes on from NC_135573.1 coordinate 193,498,086, forward strand.
GCAGTGAGGCTGCTTGCCAATTCTACAAAAAGCTGCAAGTCATTCTGTCAGGATGCAAGTCTCTGGGATGTTCTAATGAAAGTGCTGCAGTATAAACTCAAGCTAAATGGAATGATGAAGGGGGGGGGGAAGAAAGCAAGCAAGTTATTAAAGCATTTTTCTTTTTTTTTTTTAAAGCAAGAGCTTCTTGGCAGGATTTCAAAACAGAGTTATCTTCAGGTTTTCTTTTGTCCTTCCTTCTTTTTTTTGGCCCTCATCCTTCATAGATTGGTTGTACTACCCAAATGTCCATAGCAACAGCCTCACTGGTAACGGAACAATAACGCTGCTGCCACAAGCCTCTTCAGACAAGAGGAGACCTTTGCTGGTGCTGGCTGCCCATCCAGTAGCACCTGCCGCTGTTAATGGCTGTGCGTCGCATCGTTGTGTTCCTCTCAGCTAGTTGCTCCCTTTCTGGGTAGCAGACAGTCTAAAAAAATACCTTTTCCCACCTTCAAGAGTGCTGGGTGACTGAGCTGGTGCTCTGAGTCCAAGGATCTGTCTGTCCCAGTGACAGGCTGCTTCTCAAGGTTTAGTTTGTTGATCCTCTGGATTCCAGTGTTTTTTCCACTTACATTATGTATTTGCCCTTTTAACAAATGAATTGCAATAAAACATAAAGCTGATCTTACCTTAACACCAGTACATGCAGTAGAACTTCTTAGGGGGTTGTAGAGTGCAGGACCAGCCCTATACCATGCAGGTGCAGGATTCCCAATTACACTCAGGCCACTTTGCACCACTCTTGCTAAATAAAGAGAGCTTACATTGGGAGTAAATATCACTTATTCCCTCTTGAAGGCCCCTTTATGCTATCAGAGTGGAGTAAAGTGGTCTTTGTGGCCCAGATTCTCATTTACGCTGACTTGTGTGTAGAAGCACCAGTAAAAAAGGCAATGAGTGATACAGGAAGCAGAGGGGAAGCTGATTCTGCATCAATGAGAGTGTTACTGTGTGCCTAAGAGCAGGAGTGAGACCAAAGGCATATCACTAATTGCCTTATTAGTATTATATGGATCACACTAAAACCCATAAAGAAAAGCAGTACTTGTGGCACCTTAGAGACTAACCAATTTATTTGAGCATAAGCTTTCGTGAGCTACAGCTCACTTCATTGGATGCTGTAGCTCACAAAAGCTTATGCTCAAATAAATTGGTTAGTCTCTAAGGTGCCACAAGTACTCCTTTTCTTTTTGCGAATACAGACTAACATGGCTGCTACTCTGAAAACTAAAACTCATGTTTCCTGGCACACCTACTCTTCACCCACACCCCAGCCTGTTTTTACCGTGCACACCGAGGTCTGAGAGTAAAGGAGGAGCTGCAAAGGACTGCCTAAGGTATAACTTCACTGGCATCCCCTGGTAGCCTTGGCTCGTGCTCATAACAGCCTTCTGCACTATATTATGCACTACTCACGGGCAGGCTGCAAGCCTTAATCCATACTCTGGTGGAGGAGCCATTGTAGAATGTTCTGATTGGTGAGTATGCAAAAAAAACCCAAACCACCCAGCAAATAAACCTTCTTCCCAGCCCCGCAACAGACCCACATTACCCAGGGATATTTTGTCAAACAAATTCACAGCAGAATCTCACTGATCCGCACTGGACAAGCCTAGTGTGAACTGATGAGGTTTGTGGGCTAGCAAGTACTGCGGATGAGGATGCAATGTTACCAGCAGCACAAATTATACATATACATATCCTAGCACCCTTTTAGGATATTGCTGAATGCCAGGGAGAGGCCCGGGGGGAGAATGATGACACCCACACAGGCCACTGCCTGGGTCACAGCAGGGCAATCTTCTGAAAACTCCACAATTGTATTTGTAGTTCAGCTATATGCAACTTGGCGAGGTTCTCCTGCCATTAGTATAACCCGCATTTAAATGTTAAGTACCACCCAGATGTATTTCTTTTTATATCCACATCTACTGAGAGAGACAACTGCAGAGAAAAAATATCTACCAAAAAATACCCAGGAAAGCAAAATAAAATAACAAACAGAATAACAAACAGCCTGCCCAATAATCATAGACTTTGTGTCATTTCAATTATATGTCAAGGCAATGGAGCCTATAGCTCATCTGTTTCTTTTACAGTTTTTATTAAGTAAATTTAGTGTTCATGAAGTTGTCAGCCTATTTAAATCCTGAGATTGATGGTCAGAGCTCTCCAAAGCACACATCCCCACAGGTGTAGGAAGGCACCAAAATCCCCACATCAACTAAATACTGGGAGGAGGGGGGAAGTAATGATCAAAGAGTGGTGGGGGTGCAGGTCACTGGTCAAAACAAAGAAACTAGAAGTGGAGACTAAACACACAATCCTCGACTATGTCCACAGCTCCAAGAAGGCGTTCAAGCCATCAGCGGACAACACCCAGAGGAACTTTGCCAGATGCGTGAACAGACCAAGGAATGGGAAAAGGCCCCATCAACCCCAGAGAACATCCGCTTTCCCCGCTTCATACAGCTTCCTCCTCCTGGACTGATGGATGAGCACCTTGGCCAGTACCAGGAGGAGGTTGATGAGGAGGTCTTGGGACTTTGTGGATCACCAGCCCAGGAGACCCAAGTTCTTCAAGTATTGACAAGTATGATATGGACAGTAGCAGGGTGGGCTTCCTCACCATTGTAGCTTAACTCTGCTCTGGACAGACCACCTATTTTGGAATAAGAGAGTGATTCAGCTTCCATGTCTACTCAGTCCTTGACCTTACCACTAAAACTTTCAACAAAGATGGCAATTATGTCAGTGTTATGTTTTCTATACACATAGAACAACTGTGTACTCCTACTTTCAGCCCAATGATTAGAGCTGACTGGAAACCAGTTTTTCCCTCCAGTGAAAAATTTCAAATTTTTGAAAGAAATTTTCAATCCCCATCTGGACAAAAGTTTTTAAAAAATTGAAATTTTTCACAAGAGCAAAAGACTGAAAAAATTCTGTTTTAGGAGAATAGAAAGGGATTTTTTTTGGCTTATTCCCTGGACTGCCCGTCTCATCAGAGAACCATGAGCCTGAGGCGTTCTGGCAGCCTGCCATTGAGGCAGGCAACCTGTGAAGCCTTGAAGGTCTGATAGCCCTGGTTCCTTGGCAGCACAGCTGGTGAACTGTAGCAGAGCCAGGTGGGTGTGCTTCCTGCTGGGCTTCCATCTAAAGTTTCATCGAAACTGACTTCCTTCTGACAGAATGTGGGGTTCAACAAATTGGCATTTTTCTATCAGAAAATTTCCAACAAGCTCTATTAAAGATTTATTGTAGAGGAAAAAACAAGAATGAACAAAAGTAAAATCCCAATGCGGGTACGGTGCCTCTCCTCTGGAAAAATCTGCATTTTAACTGGAAACAAAATGGTGGCTGCCTCCAGTAAACAGCAGACTCCTAGAAATTTAAAGATGCTTTATGTAGAGAACAAAATCATAACAAGATACATAGCTACATACACCCCCTTGGTGACTTGTGACATGTACACTGATATAGTAGGAATTGAAATGAGGCTGCCAGCTCATTTCCCATAAGCATCCTTCTGTGTTTTCCTAGCCTAAATTTTGAGAGAAGCTGACTTTTTCTTCCTGTGAATTGTTTCACCAAATTAAAATGTCTAGACTCTCTTCCTGGTGGAAAGAAGTTGGGGCTATTATATATAGCTGCTTATCAGCTCATGGTGCTATGGGCAGTGGAAGGAAAAGAGAGAGATTTGGATAATTTTCTATTTCAGGGAAAATCTCTCTCATAACTGGATTCCACTTTGATTTTGTTGCTTGGCAGCCTAAAAACTGTCCAATTAAAGGCAAGAAAAACTGCCAATATAATTTCCTGTCTTTTTTTTTTATATATAGTTAGAGCATTTTACATTGCATAGTGAGACTCTGGGCTTTTAAGGAAGTTTCAGTCAATTAAAATTAGCTGTCCTTTCCCATTTAATACCAGGGTTCAAATATTCTTCTTCGCCAACAGGCTGAAGGAGAAAATGGTGCATAAAACAGATAATTGATGGGGATGCAGTTTTTTTTCCATCCTCTGCCTTCTATTCCTCTGTCATCCCAGGCTCAGCTGAGCATTGTCCTGTGAATCAGTAAAAGCATGCAGGAGTATGGAGAATCTCAAGACTGTCACTGTTTTACTGCCATTATTATTCACCCCACATATTCTCAGTCTTTGGTGACTCAGGAGAGCATGAGGAAAGTGGTGAATTGCAGATGTGGAGGAGGGGGTGTTACTTCAGCTGGAAATAGAACTTTTCCCATCAGCTGGGAAAGGCTTTCGCAGGTTTTGGTAACCTATGCTACTCAATTCCAAATGGTTCAAAGCTATACTTCTGCTCTTGTACTGGACATTGTCAGAGACTGGACTCTGGACTAGATGGGCCATTGGTCTGATCTAGTCTGGACATTTATGTCCCAGTCTGGTCAGTGGGAATACAAAGTATGGTTAAATATGAACAAACAAAAATTTCCATGCCTTCAAAGAGGAAGTATTAAAATTAACAATGCTCAATATCTTTGCTCTGCAGAGGGAATCAAACCTTTCCTTGTCTTTTTTACCCTTTTAATGCCATGCTCGGATTATGCAAATGTATATAATGGAATAACCTTTAGAGAGAGAACTGTGCTGCTCATAGCTGTTGGTTTAGATCAGTGGTCCCCAAACTGTAGGGCGCAACCCCCTAGGGGGTCAGGGAGGAATGTCTGCGGGGAGATGCAGTGGGACCCGGGCCAGACCCCACAGAATGGGGGAGGGAAGGGAGTGCCACCCAGCCCCACCCTGTCCCCAGCCCTGCCTCTGGCCCTGCCCGCAGCCCCAGCCCCTGAACGCAGCTGCAGCCCCAGCTATGCTCCTGGCCCCCACTCCCAGCAGTGGCTTGGCCACTGGCCCCTGCTCTCAGCCTCCAGGCCTGGCCCCTGCTCTCAGCACCCGCTCCCAGCTCTGGCTTGGCCCCTGCTCACAGGCCCTGCTCTCAGTCCCTTCCCCAGGCACGGCTCTGCTCCTGGCTGCAGCCCCCAGCCCAGCTGCAACTCTGCTTCTGGCCCGGGGGTGCATGGACACATTCCATTACTGGTAAAGGGGGGGCACGTGAGGAAAAGTTTGGGTACCACTGGTTTAGATGATGAGAACCCATGTATCGCTGCATTTCTGGCAGGAAAATATATTTCCCTAATCAAAGGTATATTATTGAAAATTACTTTAACTCTTTATCACTGTGTTAAACCAGTGTTTGATGCACTGATTATAACAACATATTCCACAGAAGCAGTGCTGCAGTGGCAAAGGGTTAAATTTCTATCTCATATACATTGGATGATATGTATCTACCACTCCTGCACAGATCTAGGGTGAAGATGAAATAACTCATTACTCATGCACTGCAAACAAAGTGCTATGAATCAAATTAATGGTTAGGAAAAAAAAAAGAGGAGGATTATTGGCTTCTCATTGTTTATTGTCTTTCTTATCTTACAAGAACACCAAGAAACAAACAAGCATGGCTGGACTGTTTAGAGAACCTTATCATGCCAACATGCTTTACAATAACATTCACATTCAATGGTAATCCATTCCACACCATTAATAATTAGTGAAAATCTGTTGAAAGCCATAGAAAATAAATGTGACTTAATTTTTATGTTTAAAAAAAGGAAAAGTTAGGGACATTCATTCGGTGGATAGACAATGAGTTTCACAAAGCTCAACGAGTGACCACCCAAAGTGACATATTTTAGAGGTGAAAATGCAGCTCTATCAGTTGACCATATCTGGTGATCAGGAGAGTAAGGAGTGCTAGGTTGTGCAAGGTTATATGGTGCCTGTTTGCAAAGTGCTTTATAAATCGGCATAAGGACATTCTAATGAATAGGAAAGTTGACTGGGTAAATGCAAATCAGGGATAATGAGCCAAGTTTGGGGTTCACAGGAGCAAAATTCCCTTTGTCACAATCTCTGCCTGCCCCTTTCTGTTGCAGGTCTGTATGTGCGTCTGTCATAAAAACCAGGCACCACAACGTCATTTTATTTTCAATCTTTTTGCTTCTAGAAATTCTCTCACACACCCCTTAAAGCTTTCCCAGTTTCAGAACTTCATCTGTTTTAAAATAGTATGCTCAAGGTCGGGGGAAATAGGGATGGCATCAGGATGGAGCCATGGGTCAGGATTAGCAAAAGAACATAAGGGAATGGGGCACCCACTTCCATTGACATTTATTGGGAATTGGGTGCCTAACTCCCAGAGACTCATTTGAAAATCCCACCCATAGTGTGTAACTAGTACAGTCTGAGAAGTCCTAGTTATAGCTGAGAGATGATCTGGTATGTGTCACACTATTCCACAAACATAGCTTCTACAGCATTCAGTGCTGCACAGCACTCTGTGTAGCTGATTCATCGGGGCAGTGAAGGATCAAGATAAGACCTCCAGCAGGCTTTGTGAATTTAAACCTGATGGTAATATAAACAAATCCTGAAAAGAAAGGTCACATTAATGGAGCTCCATCCTGCTAGCCTGTACATGCTACACAGACAAGGTTGGAAACACTGCAGTAAGGAGAGATCACTCACCCTTGCAATACCTGCCTGGAGTTGTGGGGGTGGAAGTTATGCAGAGAAAGCCTTGCTGGATTACTGGCTACATCTATTCTACTGTATGCTTTATTGCAACAACATCTATGGAACAAGAAGAAAAGCTCCCGTGACTCCCCACTTTAACCCTCTGCCCCCAGAAAGTGGTTATACTCACTAATAGCAAACCCAGCTCAGTTTTTGAATAGGATTAATCTTGCCCATTCATGAAATGCCCTGTCATTACCCACCATAACGATGTCCTGGGCAGCAAGGGTTAGTTCTCTTCCCTGTAGTTTGACTGCTGTAGGAGGCTGTGAGACACGTGGCCTCTTTACTATCATTTGTATTCTGCCCCAGGCAGGTGGCGAGTTATACAGGGTGCTTTTCTGTAGTGAGGTGAACTTGAAACCTACAAACAAAGATCCCTACCTCATTAAGCTGACTCTGCTTTGGCTCCATAGTTACCAGGGGCTTTTATTTCCATTTAAAATTCCATCTTCATTTTGTTTCATCGAGTTTCCAAAATAATTGAACCGTGGCTTCTCCTAACCACCTTCCTCCTTCCAGACCTCCAATTATCCCGTTATATGGGACAGAAAGTCTGCATTCTGTACCTAGATGTGTCTCTGCTGCACACAGAGCTGGCCCTATTTCATTAGAAGTGTAGAGAAAAATTAAAGGTATTGGGGGGGTAAGAGTAGGGTTGCCAACTTTGTAATATATAAAAACTGGACACTCCAGCAGGAGTGCCAGAACCTCTCCTGCCCCGCCTCTTCCCCCTGAGACCCTGCCCCACCCCTTTCCCCAGGCCCCACCCCTGCCCTGCCCCTTCCTCCTGAGGCCCCACCGCATTTGCTCCTCTTCCCCCTGCCCTGAGTGGGTTGGGAGGGACTCAACGTCAGAGCCAGAGCTGGGAGCTGCCCAATGCAGGTAGGCGGCAACCCCAGCTGAGAAGGGGCTTGCGTGGGTGATGACTTGGTGCCTTCCCGCTTCCCATGCCTGCAGTACCCAGACTTCGGGTGTCCAGGCAATAGGCCTGACCGGACACCGCCAGGTCCCCATTTCGATCAGACTTTTTGGTCAAAAACTGGACACCTGACATCCTAGGTAAGAGGGAGGAGGAGGAAATCATGCTGGTATCATAAAGGCCTGATCCAAAGAGCACTGAAGTCAGTGGAAAAACTTCCATCAGCTTCAGTGAGCTTTGGATAAGAACCTCAGTCCTTTTCTCTTGCTCTGTTCTCGTGTATGTTCCATATCGGGGGGGTGGAAATAGCCAGCTCAGGGTTCCCCATCAGCCCATGATCATGCTTCCAGCTGTCCCTCATAATTGGCCTGATCCAAACTTATTGAATCAAAGGAAAGACACCCAGTGGGATTTGAATCAGACCCTATGTGGGAAATTCTTCAATAGTCTCAAATTTATCTACATTCCATACACCTTTTCTGGCATCCCACTTATTTTTATTGTAAATCAAGTGCCTCATGAATGTGGAATCGTGACACTGTGGCTAAAGACAATGATATTTAAAGTAAAGAACTAAATCCATATAATTTTATGTTGCTTGCACAATTATTTTTCTTGTGTCCTTCATTTTGGACATTGGTCACATTTTTGTGTCCCATATCTTGGCCTCAAGTGATTGAAAGGTATGTTCACAGTAGAACACTATTGAAATATGACTCTCAGTTCTGTTGAACAACTTTATAATTCCACTTTCATAGCATCTGCCTCCCTGGATCACACAAGCTCTTTGAGATCCAAAAGGGATTGATGTCCATGTTTCTAGATCATTTTTCATGGCTAATGAGAGGCCCAGAAAATAGTTCTACAGAGCACAGGTCAAAAAGTAAGAATTTTTTTTCCTATTCTTATACATGATGATTACCATATAATGAGCCATCTAATGTTACTCATAAGTAATATTCTTTGCTGAAAGCTGTGAGAATTCAGTCTATTATGTGCATGAGTTTTAAAAATAGAAACCCTTTTAGCTCTGTGCCCCATCCCCACCTTCCACCCCACACTCTTTGCTTCATCTTCCTGCCATCCCAAGTGGCCATTAAACAAATTTAGAATGCACTGTGGAGAACAATCTCCCTTGCTTGTCTGTCCCACTGTCCTGAATGTCCCTCATTTTGGTCCTAAAGTCACCTTGGTTCTACACCTATGTGATGTCCCCTTCATTTTTATTTATTTACCTGATGGAAGTGTAGCAGGTGTTCAAGCACTTACGTATGTAATGTATTCTTCTCTAAATAACAGCACTTACTCTTTGAGTACAGAATGAATTTTCTGAGAATTTCACAAACGAATTGGTTAACGACTATGAAGTAAAATGCATTTAAAAATGGGTCCTTTAATAAATTTAGCAACTATTGTCAGACATTTCTTTCTCCTAAACTATTTTAATAAAGGAATAACGCAGATGCTTCAAGCTTCCCTTATGGTTTAAACTCACTGAAATCTTGTGATTAGGCTACATTTGAAGTCTTTTTATTTTTATTTTTTTAGGATTATAGGTCATTTTCCCCCACTTAGTCATCATGACTGAAAGTGTCTTCTTCCACAGGGGCTGACAAATAAGGTTGTACTACAGAGAAATTCCACATGAAACTGCCCTGTTTCAAAACAAATGCCATCTCCCATTATCGTCAGTAGGGCTGAGGAAAGAATTTGCCCTCAGCTAGGTGACCATTTTGAGAAGGGCACCAATCTCCAACTCTTTCTGGAAAAAATAAAAAGGGGGGTGGTGGCCATTTTGAGACAAAGCACAGTAACTGAGGGCAGCTGTAGCCTCAATACCATTGAGAACAATGGGAGATGGCAGCCATTTTGAAAAAGTATAATTATTTGTGAGTTTCTCTGAAGGAGATTTTTATGCACCAGCTTCTGCTGACAGACAGACTTTCAATTGTGGAAAACAATGGCAAAAAATGACCATTAATCATAAAAATGTCTTTTCAAGAGCTACCCATTGTACTTGTTCAACTCAACAGAGAGGATATGAGGAGGGGAATAAGAATGTGTATGTGGAGGGACGGCAAACCTGACGGGTGTGCGCAGAGGACTGTGGGGTGCAAGAAGGAGGGGGAAACTGGTATATGTGTGTGCACACGGGCACAGTGGAATGAATGTGTGATGCAGGAGCGAGGGGGATTAAGGAGGCAGGAATGGAGGGAGGCACAAGAGGCAGAGGGAATTTGCAGGATTAGAGGCGGGGGAAGCTGGGGTGTATACTTCATAGCATAGCTCTGGCTGATTCGTGCTGCTCCAAAGTGGCATACAGCAGCCAGAATGTACAGATGAATATGGCCATAAAAGTTAATATTTAATAAGTGATTATGTTCAGTTTATAATTCCTGTCTTTAAATCATTAGAAACATCATATGATAGCAGTTTCTTGTTTACTGTTGTTGTTTGTTTTTTAATGGGAGGGAAAAAAAACAAAATACTTTTCAAATAAAAAAATTAAGATGGAGAGCAGATGCCAGTAATTACTCAGATGTTGCAATTATCTCAAAACCAAGCATTTTAAATTCAGCAAATCCAGAGTTAAGGTTAAACTTTAAAATTGTATGGAAATCCACAGTTAGCACTTCCAAGCAGCCTTATCTCTTCCCTGTAGTGACACCATGGTAAGTCGGTAAAGGAAAATAATCTAATTTGTCTTTTAAAAACCAGACTAATCTAATCTGGGACCACAAGATTAATCACAATCAATCACAATTAATCACAATCATATAATTGTGGCAGGTGTCACTACAGGGCTGAGTTAAGGTTGTTTGGGTGCTCTAACTGTAGATTTTCATTCTTCTTAGATTTTTTTATGTTTAACCTTCATTCTGCATTTCCTTGGTTTATAATGGTTGGTTTTAGGATAATAACACCCCTATGGTGTATTTTACCCTAAATTACTAATATATACTCTCAACCTTACCTCCATCTTCCTATATTTTTTGTTTTGGAATTAAAAATAATGAATAATAAAACTGACATTACAGAAAGAGTTGTTTACCATACCAGGAGGAATGCCACAGCTTTTTCAGTTTCTTGAAATCATAATTTTTTTTGTCCCACATTTGAGCCATGGCAGGCTGAGAGATTCCTCCTGCTCCTTCCCCCCCCCCCCCCAACTGCCCCTCCAGTTCCTTGTAACCAGAACCTATTGCCCTTAATTTGGATATATTAATGATATGCTGACAAGCTGCAGTCTATCTTTTGTGTCCCTCATTTGTTCATATTGTGCATGTGCAAATTAACCAACTTCATGATCTATTTCTTAATTCCTCTTTGAATCTGCAATATGCCTCTTAGCACAGGTATAAAGCCAAGCGGTGAGGAAAATGGGATTGACAAACTGAAGGCTTTCCAGATTAAATATGAAATATTGTTTGACGAGCAGCTGATCTTGTTCTTTGGATTCTCAGTAGTGAAAGGGAAGCATTTACTTCAGTACATTAGCACTCCACCATTTTTAATCAGATGTTCCTTGGTTCATTCTTTCAGCAAATTAGAACAATTACTGTGCAATATTTACCAGTCTAAATCAACATTGCTCTGCTTGCATCAGACAGTGACTACAGAAATCCTTGCCCCTACTCTTCCCCCAAACACAGAGACACGCCCTGCTATGTTTATTCTGAGCTCACATTCACAATGGTAACAGTGATGAGTGACAAAGTGTCAGGCTGTAGACAGTTTAACTTCATTTTACTTAAGAAAATAAAAAGCATGGTGTTTTTTGTGGCTACCTTTCTCTCTTTCATGTAGCGCAGATTAGGGATAACAGGTGTAGAGAAAGAAATATCTTCCAGGAGGGTGATGCATCAGGTTGCAGACAAGGGTAATCATGATGATCCTATTGTACCCGCTCTTTGAATGTTGGAGCTGACCTCCCAATAAAGTAGAAGTGCTGACCAAAGTTGCTTCTCCTCCTCCTTATTTGCTCTCTGGAATAATGCACATGTGCTCTGTCCATAAATATATTATTTTGTGTTCCTGCCAGCCCAGACTAATAGGGCTAATGCTTCCTGAGGAGCAGCCCAAAGCTGCATTAGCCGCAGATGTTTGATTGATTTAAAACAAAGAGCCTGACCGCCAAACTGCTCTATATGGTTTCTCTTCCTGTCACTTTGCCTGCAGGGTTATCTCTGAAATGCAATTAAGGTGCTTAAAAGTACATTTTCAGGAAGATGCAGAATTGATGAGGGTAGCTATGCCGATGGGTGCCTCCAAATTGTTAGCGCTACTGTGAAGGAAGTCGTGCCCTACCCTTAATAGTGGCATACAAGGCCTTTCCACTTAATCCAAGGTCTTAAATAGGACGGCAGGCCAAAAAATGCCCTCATCATAAAGTCTTTGGTATAGATGTACATTGCCAGTTAGACTTTTGTCTCCTGATCTTTTGCTCATTTATTATTGAAAATCAAGTGTTTTTCTAATTAGATGTTTACTTGGAAAGTTAAGTGCTGCAGAGATTTCACTCAGCATCCCCCTCTCCCCTATTTAGACGTTAAGGATGAAAGTCGTCCCTGGTGTAACTCTGCTGACATTCCTGGAGTTGCAGCAGGGATCAGGCTGGCCCCATATTTTATTTTCTGTGAATGAGGCTATCCTTCCCCTCCTTGTCTGAGTGCTGAGAAGGCAGTCATCCAGATTCTGACTTCAACACAACCCACCCACCCATCCCCACACACAACCACACACACACACACGAAGGATAACATAGTGAGCAGGACTGGAGAGGACAGCTTTTGGAGCCTGCCAGTATCATTCCTTAATGGTCTAGTAGACTTGTTGTTGAGCAAAGCTAGACAGTCCTCCATCCATCCTTACACCAGGGTCATAGTGCATTATTTCTGCCAGCACAGGGCGCCACAGCAGAGCCAGAGTCAGACTCAGGCTTCCTGCCTGGAGTGTATACACCACCACTAAGCCAGCCTGTGACATGGGCTAAATTATTTTTCAAGTTCTTTCCCAATCCTGCACACACTGAAGTCAGTGGTAAAAATTCTATTGATATAAATGGTGTAGGATCCTTCTTTTAGTGTCTAGTCCTGAGTCCATTGCAGTTCAATGGACCGACTCTCATTGACTTCAGTGGGTATTGGATCAAGCCCTGAATCCCCAAGCTGTTTTGCTTGTGCATTATGGCTAAGATAAATGCATTCTCTGAGGAAGAAGACATTTTATATCATAGACTTTAGTTATCATGTAATGTGATTGCCTGACACTGTTACTCAGTGTGATAGGGTCTCCAGGGTGCAACCTAGAACTGGGGTACCGATGAGCCCTCTGTCCCACCAACCTGGGCTCCCTCGCACACTGTGATGCCGTGACAAGCTGCAAACCTTTGGCAGGTCCTGTACTTACACAAACATCCACAGGCAGGGACACACCCAACTGAGTTACATAAATGCTTCTCCCAGCCACTCATGAACTAACAATAGAGAGGCTCCAGACAATTCCTCCCAGCTCCTCAACCTTACACCCCAGGGCTGTACCATCTTGCCCTGGTCAGAAGCCTGACCAGTGTTAAGTTTATTACTCAGTCTGCCCCTCCCTTAATGTGGAGAGGACATGCACCAGCTTTTGTACCTGACCTGAGGTTTCCCAAGCACTTCAAGCAAAACACACTGTTTTAGGTAAAATATAAAACAGATTTACTAACTACAAAAAGATTTTAAGTGATTATACATGGTAAGTATAAAAGATTAGAGAAAGTTCCCAAAGAAAATTCTTGTCAGCAAGTTAAAGAAGTATGGGCTGGATGAATGCACTATAAGGTGGGTAGAAAGTTGGCTAGATTGTCGGGCTCAACGGGTAGTGATCAATGGCTCCATGTCTAGTTGGCAGCCGGTGTCAAGTGGAGTGCCCCAGGGGTCGGTCCTGGGGCCGGTTTTGTTCAATATCTTCATAAATGATCTGGAGGATGGTGTGGATTGCACTCTCAGCAAATTTGCGGATGATACTAAGCTGGGAGGAGTGGTAGATATGCTGGAGGGCAGGGATAGGATACAGAGGGACCTAGACAAATTGGAGGATTGGGCCAAAAGAAATCTGATGAGGTTCAATAAGGATAAGTGCAGGGTCCTGCACTTAGGACGGAAGAACCCAATGCACAGCTACAGACTAGGGACCGAATGGCTAGGCAGCAGTTCTGCGGAAAAGGACCTAGGGGTGACAGTGGACGAGAAGCTGGATATGAGTCAGCAGTGTGCCCTTGCTGCCAAGAAGGCCAATGGCATTTTGGGATGTATAAGTAGGGGCATAACGAGCAGATCGAGGGACGTCATCGTCCCCCTCTATTCGACATTGGTGAGGCCTCATCTGGAGTACTGTGTCCCGTTTTGGGCCCCACACTACAAGAAGGATGTGGATAAATTGGAAAGAGTCCAGCGAAGGGCAACAAAAATGATTAGGGGTCTGGAACACATGAGTTATGAGGAGAGGCTGAGGGAACTGGGATTGTTTCGTCTGCAGAAGAGAAGAATGAGGGGGGATTTGATAGCTGCTTTCAACTACCTGAGAGGTGGTTCCAGAGAGGATGGTTCTAGACTATTCTCAGTGGTAGAAGAGGACAGGACAAGGAGTAATGGTCTCAAGTTGCAGTGGGGGAGGTTTAGGTTGGATATTAGGAAAAACTTTTTCACTAGGAGGGTGGTGAAACACTGGAATGTGTTGCCTAGGGAGGTGGTGGAATCTCCTTCCTTAGAAGTTTTTAAGGTCAGGCTAGACAAAGCCCTGGCTGAGATGATTTAATTGGGGATTGGTCCTGCTTTTGAGCAGGGGGTTGGACTAGATGACCTCCTGAGGTCCCTTCCAACCCTGATATTCTATGATTCTATGATTCTATGAAAATAAAATAAAAATGCACAATCTAAATCTTAAATTGTATTACACTAGGAAGTATTTAGATCAGCAATTTTCTCACCCCAACAGACGTTAGAGTTCGTAACACACAGGCTTCCCCTTAAGCCTGGACCAGTCTTCTCAGATGACCTTCCTCATCTTGGTTTTCCAGTTGGTTCCAACGTAGGTGGGAGGAGAAAGGCAAAGACATGTCGCAATTGTTCCTTATTTTATACCCGCAATCCATGTGCCAGGGAGACAGTTGCCTAGACATGAACCAGTGAGCTTTGCTGAGTCACAATGATCAAGTAAAGCCTCATTGTGTGGACTTGGGCAACTGTCATTGAATTATAAATCCCTTGATTACAACTGCCCTGCTGATTGATAGTTGTGGCGCACCCTTTTCGGTGGGGGGCCTTCGCATGTCAAAAGCAAATTTACAGTATATTTCAGTAACAACCATACAACAATCTCATAACTTTATACACACTAATGATAAGCATATTTGGACAGAACAATGTGCTTCAGCAGATTATGGCCTTTTTATGCTATTTTACATGGCTTGCTTTGTATGAAATATCACAATCATATACAAATGATGAACATGGAGTTACAGGGTGCTATTCTGCTGCACAGTGGCACTCAGCAACATGTTTGTTTACAGTCACACTATTGTGGACTAATACTATTCTTAATAATATGCATTTTTAGTTGCACAGTTTCTCAGCGTTTACTGGCAGGATTCTTATGTGCAAGACATTAAATATGGTTGCTATTTTCAAACATACTTAAGTAAGACAGGAACCCATCTGCCATTGTATTTCAATGGGAACTGTGTGCCTAACTCCATTAGGCCTCTTTGAAAATCCCAGCCTGTGTGTAAGCATGCTCTTTCTATATCAGTTTGATTTCTGTCCTCACTTGAATATTAGTATATAGAAAAGATAGAGATGGTAAAGACCTACTAAATCATTGAGTTAACCACACAAGGGCAGGATACAGTCTTCTAATAGAGCACATATCAAATATTAAACTGATAGTACAGTTGATCCTTGTCAACCAGTCCGTGAGGTTGCAAGAAGTCTCTGGGGAACCAAATTCTGCCCTCAATCACTCCTTTGCAACATCCTAGACTTCAGCGGTACAGCAGGGTGAAGCCGAGGGCAGAATTTAGCTCTGTAAGGATTAAAGTAAATTTCTTTTTAAAGTACGCTGCAAAGCTGTTGACATGTAAAAATATACTTCTCAACGTCAATCACCAGCCCCTGCATCCCAGATTCTCTTTAATTGAATAAAAGATAATTTACCTGTTACAGGCAACCTGTTACAGGCAAACAATGGCCTTTTACATTGCATTATATTTGCATTATTCAGGAATTGACTGCTTTCATTTCTGAAAATGGGTATTTATTTCAAAATAGTTCGGTATAGCTATTTAACTGAAATCTAAGGCCACCATTTTAAACTTGGGAACCTAAGGGTAGGCATAGAAATACTAAGGCACCTAAACAAGAGTGAGAGAATTTTCACAGGTGATGAACACCTGTTGATTTCACTGGGGACCTGCAGGTGTTCACTAGCTCAAACTCTGGACACGTGTTGGAACACTCCCTTTCTTCCTCACCCCCCGCGCACGCACGCGTGCACACATACACACACACCCAAATATGGAAACCAACTAATTCAGATGAACAGGAAATTCCAAGCCATGATGTGGAAATAATTTGGTACAATTGTGTTTTAGAGTGCATAAATAACCACATTGCAACAAGTCTGCAAATTCATGGCAACTGTATGTTGTAAGTATAGGACAGCTACTGTATAATCACAGCATAATTATCTGGTGCTTTTTGTCTTCTAAACTAGACCCCTGTTAACCTTCCCCCTATCTCTTTCTCAACTAAAACTGTAAGTTACATGGTAATTCATCATAGAAACACTTGGTAGCTTCAAGTATAATTACGAAGTAATCTTTCAAGCACATGTAATTACAATGTCAGATTAACCTATTCATGAGCCTTGAAACCAGACTGTTTAATGTGCCTTCAATCTAAATGCACTGTCTGCGTGCACGCGCATGCATTGTGTGCACCATGTTTGTGTGTGTGTGTGTGTACCGTCTGTGTTTTGTATGTGCAGACTCATGTGCATGTGTAGGAAAAACATCCGAAATACATCTTCCTCAACGGCCTACTTCACTGCATGATTAGGCATTTGTAGAAATTTTACAATGGCTGTTTTGTAATCTCCTAAAAAGCATATATTTCTGTATTACTCATATGCAAGATCAACATTATCCAGACATCCATAACCCTTAAAAGTGCCATTCTTCTTAGAAAAGTGTGCAAACCACATCATGTTTGTTTCCTCTCGATGGCTTCCAGAGCAAACGTGCTCAATCTACACACAAAAAGATGTTTTTTCTTATTGCCAGTCATGCAAACTCAACCTGAAATCTGACGTTCAAACTCCTCTCCCTTCCCGGCTTGTGCATCATCACCAATAATAAAGATGCTGCAGGGCAAATTCTCTCTGTTGCACTAATGCACTCCCATTGTCTTCAAATGGGCTGCAGTGATATGATTGAGGGCAGAATTTGGCTTTCCAAGTGAAACTTGATTAAGAACTCAGTTAAAGAATGGTGAACTGGAGTAGAACCCAGCTTGCTCTGCTCACCGTGTTCGCTCAACAGTGCTAACAGGAATACAAAATAGTAAACATTTATTTTGGAGCACTTAGTCTACACTAGCAGTCATGAGCCACCAGTGTGTCTGACTATGAGCCTGAACCATAGCACACATCTTGCAATAGATTGAAACGTGGAGTTCAGTCAGAAAATCCCACTCTTGCATAAGTGCCAGGCAACCCCAATGAGTCTGTTCAACTTCCCCTAGAATATAAATGATACACAATCTTACCCTCGCTATTTGGAATCTGTTAACCCATGGCAGCCAGGGCAGATGCATGGGCTATAGCTCCACCCACCCAGGGCTCTGGCTACTGTCATAATATCTGGGCCTACAAATTCATAAATTTCTAATTGTGAGTTGAACTGTAAGAAGTATGTGGAAGTTCATAAAATGTCACAATGACCTATAATAACAAGTGTTGATGGAAAAAGGTATGAAAGGGAGACAGGCTGCATTTGTCTAAACAAAAAGGCCTACCGATATAACTCAAGGACTGTGTTGAAACCATACTTGGTAAAAACAGAAGATGTGGAACAGGAAATTAATTAACCAAAATTTGGTTTGTACTGGATATTAGGCCTAACTGGTGGACAAATAATTAGGCTATTCCACCCATTACTCCCTTTTTGAGTCCTCAAAGAAAGAGACTGTAGGGTAGAAATGAAAGAACAGAGGGAGGCTACTGAAGCAAACTTCACCATCATGACTGCCAATCCCACTGTCTCCTGGACCCCCGGACCTTCTTTGTCCTAATTCTAAGGGATGACCTGACAGGACCAGGCCAGAGAGAGGAATCCATTTGACATCACCACCACTACAAGCTCCAGCTGAATCCTAAGCACCAGCTGAGATGGAACAGGATTGTACTTTAGGAACAATAGCTCCAGCTCATTTCAACTATCTTCTCTTTTACCCAAAAGACAGTTATTACCATCTTCGATACCATTTAAAAGAGTATCAAATAAGGAGGGTTTTCCTTCTAAAACTTTCTCCAGCTAAAGGAAAAGGGACCAAAAAATGTTGTTAAAATGAAAGCCTTACTTAATACTTTACATTTCAAATGTTTTAACTGTTTTTCTTTCTTTTCTTTATTTTTAATAAAGGGGTTACAAGATTTTTAATGGTGTGTTTGCCATGGTACTAAGCAGACAGAGGTCTCTGTATACCAAACCCCAGACCCTGTTTAACACTGTTTAATGTTGAGCAGTGATTGCGTTATGTTAATATCTTTGACCCATTTATTCCATCTAAATTAATACAGCAGTACGTACTTGAGCAGTCGCCATGGCTTCACTGCTATAGTTACTTGAGCTAGCTTTGATCTAGTTAGATCAATCAGGTATGTCTACACGAGCAGCAATCACATCGCCTGATTGCAGTGCAGACTTACTCTGTGCCATGTAGGTAGTAGATTGCACACCTGCATAGTAGCTATTTTTTTTTTAAAAAAAAGGTTATGATAATTTTCCTGTTTAGGAGGCTGGATTCCTCAGGTGATAGATAATAAGCTACTGAGTCTTTCATCTCCTGGTCACCCCTTTGGTTCAAATATGATTCTAGTTGGTGCACATGATCAAAAGCCATTCTTTTCTGATGGTTGTTTAGTACCCTATGGCAAACCAATTGGTGCTCTCACTTCAGGTCCTAATAGACAGATGTCCACAAAATAAATTACACCATAACCTTTGATACCCTTGTTGGCAACAGAAAAGCCAAGGACTGAATAGACAAGAATACTATGCTATCATCTCACCCCAGGAAGTGATGCCTCCAGGTTAGGACTGAGACAAATTGGCATGGCATTGTGGGAAGATTTGTGCTGTGCTTAAAATTACATATAGAGGATTTCAGTGCCCAGAGCCATCATTCTAGCACATTTCCAAAGCCCAAAGGCATCTATTTCTTAATCTTTATGTTAATAACATAAAGGTAACTGAATTAAGCCATTTTTTGACACACAATGTTTGACCTGACCTACAGTCTAAATCAGGGGTGGCCAACCTGGGTCTTCAGAGCCACATGCAGCTCTTCAGAAGTTAATATTCGGCTCCTTGTATAGGCACAGACTGTGGGGCTGGAGCTACAAGTGCCAACTTTCCAATGTGCTGGGGGTGCTCACTGCTCAACCCTTGGCTCTGCCACAGGCCTTGCTCCCACTCCACCCCTTCCCACTTTCCAAGCCTGCCATGCTCTCACTCCTCCCACCCACCCCCAGCCTCCTGCATGCCAGGAAAAGGTTGATCAGGGCTGGGGGCGGGTGTGCAGATTAGCGGGGCTGCCGGTGGGCGGGAGGCACTGGGAACTGATGGTGGGGCTGCTGACTTATTACTGTGGCTCTTTGGCAATGTACATCGGTAAATTCTGGCTCCTTCTCAGGCTCAGGTTGGCCTCCTCTGATCTAAATGCTGTGTTTTATCCTGATGCAAATTATAATGGACATATTATTAACCCTCAAATTGGGCTTTGTAATAACCCTTGTAATGTCTTTTAAATACCACTGTGACCAGGTGCCTGGATGGGCCATGCTGAGAATGCCAACTCAGGGCAGAATTAGGGCAGATAATCCCCAAGATTGATGATTTCTTCTATAATTAGATTCACCAAGCCAGTAACAAAAGAGCTTCTGTAATGCCACACTGGTTAACCAGAAGTCAAATATAGTCCCCTTTAAGGAATCCAGCCATTGGTTCCCATCTAGACAGCCAAGTCCAATATAGTGAGGGATTATTGAAAACCTTATTCACCATACTTAAAGTTCTGCCAGTCGCAAAGGACTGGACACATTGCTCACCAGGTCAATTAAAATTTCAGATATCATCCAAATACAGGCTTACAGCCAATCCTTATTAACTACATCTAAGATTTATTAATAAAAGAGAGTTATGTAAGATTAAGAGATCAATATTACATACAAATGTGTGTAAGGTCCTGAGGTCAGTTTCACAGCAGAGATGGTGAGGCTGCTGATTTGTAAAAGTCTTTCTGGAATCAACTTAAAAGGTTGTAGTCCAGTAGGCAGTTCAGGTGCAGAGTGTGTTCAAATTCTTCCATGAGAATTCCTGGGTAAATCTAGAGTAAACCTGGAGACCTCCGCCTTGTGGCTTAGCCCTTCCCAGTCAACGTTTAAACAGACCTGAGATTAAAAAGGATCAGGCCCAGGACTTTTTACTTATAGGCTTTTAGCAAACTCATAAGCCTCTCGACAGCAATTGTCACAGCAGGCCCTTCCTCAGATGAAGAATAGGCAATGTGTATTGTTGCTTTGAAGCTAATCTTCTGTTTCCTATGCATACACGGATAACTAGCTGCATTCATTCACATAAGGAAATCAGCCATTCAAACATCAAGCCATTTCATTATAGCATAGATAAATAAACTGAAGACAATGTAAATAATATTATTAGTTCCTACAGTATCTTACATCTTTGATCTTAAGGTTAGCTGAACCATTCATATGCATAATATAATGCCATTAAGACATGAAAGGAAATGAGCATCTACAAACTAATCTGGTTACACTGTTAAACTTCTAATAAGAAATAGGTAAACACAGACAAATACACGTAGCATCCACTCTTGATTCTCAAACCATGCAGGGAAACATTTTAAAGATTCAAGTCTATTTAACATGGCTTTGATAACTATCTACAAGGAATGACCTTGTTTACCATTTCAATACCCTGTTGATATGTCCATAAGGGTTGCTTCCAGGTCACCCGGCTTGCTGATTGTTTGACCTTTGCTGACTGAGCGTTACAACAGCCAGCAACAGTCCTGGTCACCTCTAGAGTAACCAGCCTGTCTTTCCTTTCGTTACTACTGTCTCTGGCCATTTCAGGCCCCTTTGTGTAGCTGTATGGCTGCATATACCTCAGGGACAGCGCTTCTTGTTCACGTGCTTTCCGTGCAGCATTACTGAACTCCTTTCGAGGAAGACTTCACCTGATAACATCTGGTGTAATGGTGCTGTTGCGCCACGGCATTTATAACTCCAGCCTACAGAATTTTAGAGCAGGAATATTTCAGTCTACAGGAGAGTTCAAAATGCCGTATTTATCTATCACACTTTTACAAAAGGTTGTGAAGCCTGAGGGTGAATTAACGTTTGTGTAGCACCCCTCTGTCCTCAGAAAGACCTTTAAAAAGGTCTTGGCAATTGTGTTTTGATGCAGTTGTGCTGTCAGGCAGCTGTGAGCTGTAGAACCAGCAAAGTAGAAGAGGATCTCGATGTAGATGTAGACTGACCTGACCTCCTGTGTATCTTCCTCTAGATCCGGGGGATCCAGAGCTGAGACAACTCCATTGTCCATTCCATCCAAAGGGAAACCCTGCCGAAGGAGCTTAATGACATTTTCCTCCCCGCCCTCCCCACTGCCCAAACCATTCCCTAGCGCTATTCCCATGGGAAAAGATGATTGGGCCCCAAGACTAGGCTATTTTGAAGAGCAAGGAGTGTTGACATCCATGGATAAAAGGAAATAGCTATGGCTGTGAGTCAATGCATACCTTGGACCCCTCTCATATACCTCTTTATGCTTCAGCAAATACAGCTGGCTCTCGGAGCTATACTATCTCCCCCTCTGAAAGGTTTTTGGGTCAGCTGTAATAAAATGCATTAATTCTTTAGGGGAGTCAGTAATCTGACACATCAGTGCGAGCTGAGTGAATGGGAAGAATACGCAAATTTATAACAATATATAAAAAGAATCCTAGAGTTTTGCTCTCTGTAAAAAAGCAGCATGGAATCTGTCACTCTAGGTCACAACAGCCAAATTAAACAAATGGAGTCTGACAGGAAGAAAAGAACCAAAGGACTTCTATCCAATTACTTCCAGAGAAATATTAAATTATGGGGGCACTAGCCTTTGTGTTAGCAAATAAACACTGAAACGGAACTAAAGTCCTTCATATTCTGAAAGTTGGATTTGTGTGCATGAAAAAAAAGCATGACATGGACACACACTTCTGAAAAGAAAGGGAAAATAAGATGATTGCTTAGAAGATAGCTGCAGACAGCAAGAACAGATTCATACGCTGTGATTGATAATAAAAATTCTACGACTGATGAGGTGAGGAAGTGTTGGATGTTAAGGTATAAAGAGAGACATGAAGAGGAAAAGAATTTGGGCTTGTGCTGTTTTTTATTTATTTCTTTTAATGTATAAAGAAGACTTGAAAGTTTTTAATGTTTTTTTCCCCTGTTTTTAACACTAGAAATTTAGGTTTTGCTTGCTCTGGAAGATGCTGTGATAACTGGAGAACTTAATTTCACGAAGAGGGAGAAAGTCGAACAGTTAACAGAAGGAAGGCATTTGTAACTGGGGTGTTTAAAACTCCTAATTTTTAGTTTAGGTTTTTTAAATTTGTTTAACACTTCAATGGCTAATTAATATCACAGAGAAAGGAAGTCTTTGTTAAAGATTCAATATGTTCACTTAAAGTGAGAGTGCTCACAATATACAAGTTAGTCTTGCAGCAAAACCAGAGAATACCAGAAGTGAGATTCCTGAAATTTAGGATTTAAAAAAAAAATCAGAAGAGGAACTCCTTTCAGGCCTTCATTCTACATAAAGAGAGAGAAAGAGAAAAGTCAGTTTTAAAAAATCATTTGCATGCCACCTTTAAGATGCTAAAAAACCTACTTTTCACTCTTACAGAATTAGATAGCTATTTGTAGTTCATTGGCTTTGCTTAAAGGGACTTTGGCTTGCTTTTACTGTAACAATCATGCTGTACAAATCCTCTTAAACATCTATTAAACACGTAACAAGAAAAACAAAAGAAAATTAAAATATTTGGGATTGAAAAGCTATTTGGATATCCGTTTTGGAAAGGTTCTCCTTTACTCATAGACTCACAGACTTTAAGACCAGATGGGACCATCATGATCATCTAGTCTGACCTCCTGCACGTTGCAGACCACAGAACCTCACCCACCCATTCCTGTACTAGACCCATAACCTCTGGCTGAGGTCCTCAAATCATGATTTGAAGACTTCAAGTTACAGAGAATCCACCATTTACTCTAGTTGAAACCTGCAAATGATTTGTGCCCCATGCTGAAGAGGAAGGCAAAGAACTCCAAGGGTCTCTGCAAATCTAACACAAGGAAAAATTCCTTCCCAAATATGACGATCAGTTAGACCCTGAGCATTTTGACAAGACCCACCAGTCAGACACCTGGGAAAGAATTCTCTGTAGTAACTCAGAGCCCCGTCTAGTGTTCCATCACCAGCTGTTGGAGATATTTGCTACTAGCAGTCGCAGATCGACTTCATGCCATGGTAGGCAGTCTATCATACCATCCTCTCCATAAACTTATCAAGCTCAGTCTTGAAGCCAGTTAGGTTTTTTTTTGCCCCCCAGTGCTCCCCTTGGAAGGTTGTTCCAGAAGTTCACTCTTCCTAATGGTTAGAAACCTTCATCAAATATCAAGCCTAAACTTGATGATGGCCTGTTTATATCCATTTGTTCTTGTGTCAACACTGGTGCTTAATATAAATAACTCCTCCCCATCCCTGGTAGTTATCCCTCTGATGTATTTATAAAGAGCAATCATATCTCCTCTCAGCCTCCTTTTGGTTAGGCTAAACAACCCAAGCTCTTTCAGTCTCCTTACATAAGGCAGGTTTTCCATTCCTCTGATCACCCTAGGCGCTCTTCTGTGCACCTGTTCCAGTTTGAATTAATCTTCCTTAGATGTGGAAGACCAGAATTGCACAAAGTATTCCAGATGAGGTCTCCCAAGTGCCTTATATAATGGTACTGACACTTCCTTGTCTCTACCGGAAATACCTCACCTGATACATATTAGGATTGCATTAGCCTTTTTCACAGCCACATCACATTGGCAGCTCTTTTAGTCATCCTATGATCAACCCAGGTCTTTCTTCTCCTCTGTCACTGCCAACTGATAAGACCACAACTTATAGAAAAAAATCTTGTTGTTAATCCCTATGTGCATGACATTGCACATTGCATTATTAAATTTCATCCAATTTCTATTACTCCAGCTTTCAAGGTGTTCCAGATCTTCTTGTATGATATTCCAGTCCTCCTCTGTATTGGCAATACCTCCAAACTTTGCATCATCTGCAAAGTTTTATTAGCACACTCCTACTTTTTGTGCCAAAGTCATTAATGAAAATGTTAAATAAGACTGGTTTCAAGACTGATCCCTGAGGAACTTCACTAATAACCTCCCTCCAGCCTGACAGTTCACTTTTCAGTATTACCCATTGTAGTCTCCCCTTTAACCGGTTCCTTATCCATCTTTCAGTTCTCATATTAATCCTCATCTTCTCCAGTTTAACTAATAATTCCCCATGTGGAACTGTATCAAATGTCTTACTGAAATCCAGGTCGATTAGATCTACTGCATTTCCTTTGTCAAAAAAATCAGTTATCTTCTCAAAGAAAAAGGTCTGGTTGGTTTGGCATGATCTACCTTCTGTAAAACCATGCTGTATTTTATCCCAATTACCATTTACCTCTATGTCTTTAACTACTTTCTCTTTCAAAATTTGTTCCAAGACCTTGCATACAATTGAGGTCAAACTAACAGGCTTCTAGTTTCCCAGATCACTTTTACCCCCTTTCTTAAAAAAGGTACTATATTAGCAATTCTCCTGTCATTGAGTATTACTCCTGAATGCATGGAGTCATTAAAAATCCTTGCTACTGGGCTTGCAATTTCATGTGTCAGTTCCTTTAATATTCTTGGATGGAGATTATCTGGGCCCCCCCAGTTTGGTCCCATTAAACTGCTTGAGTTTGACGTCCACTTTGGATGTGGTAATTTCTATTTCCATATCCTCTTTTCCATTAGCCACCCTGCCACTAGCCCTAAGCTCCTCATTACCCTTATTAAAAACTGAAGCTTGCTTTCTTTTATTTTCAGTAAATCCTTCAAAGGGGAAATTTTTGGTTAAAAAGCCTCTTGCTTGTACCAAAAGCCTTTTAGGAGGGAAATGTGTCAGTGCACTATTAGATTTTGACTCAATTGTTAATATTGTCAAGACAGTTGCTGTCTAGGAATAGTAACAAACTATTCCCAATGTAACCAACATGCACAAAAAAGAAGGAAAAGGGGAAACTTTTGCTTCCTTCACACTAGTTTCATTCATGTGCTGCAGGCATTGACTGGACAGTCATGAACAGTGTGGACTTTTGCTCACTTCTGTGGTCTGAAACATCATCCATGCTCTGGTTTTCTTTCACAGTTTCTCCTGTATGCTGAGGCAAGGCTGCTTAAAAGAGAGTGATGAATTTGCCTATGGAAATAATTCAGCTTCTTGAAACCAAGCTTGGAATCAGATGGAGGCCAAACAGATGGACAAGAAGGACCTTATGGTGATAAAGTGACCCATGAGGAAGAGAGAAGTAGGAGTAGCAATCCTTAAATCCTAGAAGATGCTTAGCATTCAACCAATCTGATGGCAAAGAGCTGGCTTTCTCACCTATTGGTTTATGTGCTGGATGTATCAGAGAATTGTCAGAGATGATCCCTTAGATGAGATCCCCCATTCTGATGGCCTCCAGAACCTTCCAGATACACCTGTGGTTTTCTCTCTAAAACATCTAGAAGGGGATTGGTACCTATGCTGTCTGATCACTTTGTCCAACCATCATCATTTCTGATGCTCCAAAAACAGGAATTTCTTTCCTGTTTAAGGCATTTTTAGTCCTTTGTCGATAACTGTGACAGTCAACTCATGACTAACTGCACTTATGACTTCTTGATCTAACTGCACCTCTGGCCCTTCCTGGTGTCTTTGATGACACACTAACTCAGGTCTCAAGTCATTACCTCCCTCAGGGTGGAGGGAGAGGAAATCTCCTGGGCTGCAGTTCCCTGTTGTACGCATGATCACCTCCGCATGCCTAACACAGATCAGTATTAGCAGTTCTTTTCCCTCGGGGAGCAATTAACAAGTGGTTAATATGGTGACCAAACAACCATCTTTAAGCAAAGTATTATTTTATTTAGAACCAAATCGTCTCCAAGAAAACCGATCTAAAAACAATACATAGCCTAAATGCTTCCCTGTTTTTCCCCGCAGCTTATCACTTCCTGGAAGCTAAGGAGGCCCCATCTGCTTCAGGCTACACAGGACCTGTGTCTCTGTCTTCCATGTCAGCCTCTCTCTCCAGAAACACTCACAACTCCCCAGTCCACTCTCTACAGAGTCCTTTTAACTGCTTAGCGTCCCTATAGCTCTAGGCTCCTAGCCTTGCAGAACAGCTGCGTAACTTTGGGCTAGAGCCTGGACATAGGCTATGGTGCCAATTCCAAAACAAAGTGTTGTTGGGAGGTTGCTTATATAGAGCCACTATATTCCTTTTCTGCTTGTTTTGCCAACAGGCCCTATTAATCTAGACCAATGCATCCATATGGGATAGTCTAATAACCCAAACTGGCTATACAGTAACTTTACCTCACTGACCAGGGCACATCCAATATTCATAAAATTATTGCATAGTGCTGTTCTTAGAATATTACCTAGCAGCTTCACATTCACTTCAGTGACCTTATAAGAGTCTGTGGAGATCACTGCACCACCAAATGTCAGCCTAATATAGCAACCTGCATGGGACTTGGAGGGAGGAGCACAGGTTCAGGAGGGAGGGTTTTGGAGGAGGCACCAGGAAGTCCATCTGTATGCACGACTGGAATTCTAGTTGCAGTTGCAGCTTTTTAGTCAATCGTTCTCTTAATAAACAGCCAGTTTAGTTTTACAAGCATGGAGTCCTCTCATGTTGTTACCCAACACGCAGTACTTTAACTACCTAACAGATTTAGCACATGATTCCTTTGACTCTTTTGTGTTGGTTTTTACCAACAATTTAAAATGAAGCATTTACAAGTCCAGACAACTTTAAGCACCTTCTACCCACCTTGGTTCAGCAAGGTCTTTCCAAATCTAGCAACACTTATTTAACTTCAAAATTTTCAGCACAACAGGGCCTTAATCTAATCTTAGACACAGGGGAAAATTCTTTGCCACATATTCTGGAAAGTCCACTGTTGCCTATGCATGCATAAGCTTTAAAGACAGGCAGCACTGAGCACCTTTGTATTACAGATTGGTACAATCAGATCTTTAGGAGGAGAGTGAGGGAGAGAGACAGATTCTATTACCAGTTACTCTGATGTAAGTCCTCAGTAATTCAAGTAAATTTTTATACACAATACCTTCCCTGCTCCCACTTTGCTCCTGGGGATAGTAATTTACTGCTGGACAATATCAACAGAAAATTATTTTTCTCCACTCGTGTGCCGACTCGACTGTGCTCGCCAGTGAATAATAGGGTGGAACAAAAGTTCCACCCGTTGCCTGCCTCTCTCCACCCACTTGTTCCAGAAAGACTAAGCAAATCCATAGCCCCCCTTCCTCCTGCATGCTGAGACCTAAAGTTGTAGGTAATGCCTCCTACCCATTTATGCAGGTGCTTAGTGCAAGCCATAATATAACCCCTCTATCTTTTAATTATTAAATGTCAGAATTCTCCTGTTTGTTAGTTAGCAGGATAGAAACCACTTTACACTGGTCTCCTCCCATGCTAATTTATGGTGTTGCAAATGATGCCTCTTTTTTTTCTGACAGTGTGGCTGGGAGCTGGATTGGGTGGCTGTGATTGCTGTACAAGGGGCTTAGAAAAACCAACTGCCGTTTAAAGGATCTTGTTTTAAATTACAATTCCCAGTTTTTACTTGGCAATAAATGCTGTTCCCTGGGTGGAGTTTCACCTCCTGCCCTGAACAAAATGGGTCCAGTAAGTGAGCTTATTCAAACCACCCCAAATATCCCTTGTCTGTTTGTGTGTTCCTAAACAAACAAAAGTCTCTGAAGAGTGGTATCACTGAGCCATCTGGAATCTTTTGCTGGGAGTGGTTTTAGAGGTAGGATCCATACACTAACAGTGAATCTGGGAAATAGCCTCACACTTAGCACGAATTATTTGATGATCAAGCTAGATCAAGGAATAAAGCTCAAGGGGAAAAAAAGAGGGTCGAGTTGAAGGAAAAAAGGGTAATAAAATTTCAATGAGCAATAAAAGACAGTTGGAGCAACCTCACCATTCAGTGGTTATATGAAAATGTGTGATATTTATGACTGTTCTTAACTTAAAAAAAAAGTTCAGTAATCTCAAATGGTAATTCAACTAACTGGCCCCACAAGGCATTAGCCCTTGTAAGCTAAAGTATCCTAGATAAAGGCCATGGTCTTTACTCATATTGAGCTTTATGCTCAAGGAGTCCCACTGAAATCAAAAGAGTAACATACCACTCAACATGAGTGTATCGGAATAGGCCCTCTGAATATGTTCTTAGGAAGACAAATGAAAACCCAATACAATCATGTAAGATTATGAAAGCAACTAGATAAATTTAAATCATCTTAGTTTGTGCTCAATAAAGCCCCTATTCAGGGTTTGACTACCTCCAGTGTGGTGCTAGTCACCCTTAAAGTCTAATCTCTTCAGGGGGTCCCCTAAGGCCTGCTCCCTCCCTGAGTGGCTTCATGGAGCAGAAGCAGGCCCCGAGTTGGCAATCTGTTCTAATTAACTGTTAGACTATGCCTGACAATTGCATTCCTGTGTTAATTTGTTGAATCAGCCGAGTGACCTCAGGATCCTAAAGCAAGTATCTCAAACCACAAATGATGCGACTTCAGTGCAGTGGGATTCAGGACTTTTGTGCAACACCAGTGCTGTCAGCACTACTAGGACCTTCTCTCTGTGTCATGTTAGAGTAGCTTTGGGAAAGCAGCAAAATTACAGATTTTCCCAGTGGCACTTGAACCCTAGCGATCCGTTTCATTTTGTGTTAATAAACATATATTATTAGGCTAGCTGATTGAGCTGATTGCTATTTTCATTTGCTGCATGTGTGTGGAGATATTTTTAGAACAATAAATCCATTCTTTTGTGCCCAAATCACTCACACTTTAAATGATTCAAGACCATAATGCATCTGTACTCACTACTGAAAACAAAGGGTGAGTTTCATTTGCACCTAGGGAGATGTGATTTCCCCTGAGGCTCCTATTCCACAGCAGCACTTCAGGAAGAAAATCCTGCAGAAAAACAGCATGCTCTCTGCTTTCTTCTGACAGTGCAGGCCTGAGATTTATGCTGTCTGTAATTGTAATCAGAGTTAATTTAATTCTGATGTGTAGGTTGCTGAGCAACTAAAGACAATTTATCCAGAGGAGAGAGAGACTGTAATCATCCAGCCTGGAGTGAAGTTGGGAGGGTAAATACACAACCACTGTAGTGTTCACTAAAGTGAACTCTACACTGTGAGAAAAATAGGGTAGTTGTGTTGGTGAAATCAACTGAAATATATTTGAATCCTGCTAAAAGAGTTCTTTTCTATAGTGTTTTAGAGAGGACACTAGCCTGAAAAGCTGATGACTTTGTAGAACAACTGAATTTCCAGAAGAGCAAGTTGGCACAATGGCTAAAAGGGCAAATTCACCAATGGCAAAAGTGAGCTCAACTCCAGGGAAGTAGTGAAACTGCCTGTTATTGTTCCCCATCCCCTAAGCTCTGTCTACTTGTCTGTTTGCAGACTAAAACTCTCAGAGCAAAGACCATCCTTCATACATGTTTGGGATGGATCTAGCACATAGTAGGCACTATCATAAACGAAGTATTAATACATCAATAGGATTGTGCCTGCTTACACCAGCAGATAATTGGCCCTGAGTTGTAATAGATTTAGAGGTACTGATCTGAGGGTATTTTGAGAAGGGAGTCTCTGGATTGTGTTAAAAGATGCCTTTGGACGAACATAGGAAACATTTGAAGCTATTGTCCTTGTAGTAGCTTATGAAACTCAAGCACATTTATTTAGAGAAGGCTTCTGTTCAGCTCCTACTGTGCCATCATCAGGCTCATTTGTCAGTGATTAGCACATTTCATGATGTGATCTCAGTTGGCATTTGCTACTTTGAGATGGGAGTCAGACTGCTGAAGGCAAGAGTGATTTGTTGATTAAGTGCTTCAGTGGGGAAGCCCATCCTAGTTAAGCTTTACTGTCATCAGCATTGCAACAGTCACGGAGACTTTTTCCTTCATGTTTTTCAGAAAACAAAGCGAATCCATGAAATTTTGAATTCTCTGAGTAAGATGTGGGGAAGAAGTGTGGGGAGGCAGGCTCAAAAACCAGACATAAGCAGTCTGTTAAGAAAAGGATTTCAGTGTGAAGAGATGCAGTACAAGCATAGGTTTCAGAGTAGCAGCCTTGTTAGTCTGTATCCGCAAAAAGAAAAGGAGGACTTGTGGCCACTCCTTTTCTTTAGTGTAAGCATAGTGAACCCAAAAGTATTGTCTGAGGTTTCCAAATGTGCTGTGGGGTGCCTCATTTTAGACACCTCTAAGGGGCTTAGTTTTTTAGAGGTTAGGTGCCTTTAAGGTTTGCCTCCGGTTGAATATCTGAAACCATCGGTCACTTTTGTAAATCTTGGCCACGAAACTTTATACATTTTTGGGGAGGGGGCAGGTCTGCAGTGACATCCCTGCAATACCGTTGCCGTCAGTGGTTGTGCACAGGTGGAAGTGATTGAAACTTAACAGTTGTATTGATAATGCACAAAAGGGACTTGAATCAAGCTCCTGCTCTTGTAGCCAGGTTAGCTCTGCAGGGCTAAACAGGAGTAAAATGCCAAAAACTTATTTGTCACTTTAAGTAAGCAAATAGGATTCTGAACACACTAAAACAGCAGATCTGCTGAGGAAAATGGTGCTATATGTATATGGTTGCTTTTCACATACCTTAATATGGCTGAGATAGCAAACTCAAAATTGGATTTGGTAACAGAAAAGCTACAATGAACTGAGAAGTAATGCCATTGAGCACCAGCCCTAGCGAACATAGTTACAAAATTTGAGTAGGCACAGACCAGCTTTAAATGGGTTACAAGGGACAAGCATTTGGAAATGGAGAAAATATTGGAGTTTTATCTAGTTCTTTTCTTGCACACAAAAGTTGTGTACATTTTCCCTTTGCTGTTTCCCTTGTGACGAAGTAATGTATGTATTGTAATTTCCCCCAACTGGGAACATAGGCTCGTTTGTTCCAGTGTAAGGGTAGCAATCACTGCCTCACTCTGTAGAATCCATCTGAGAAAAAAAATCATGGGGACGCAAACCCTCCTGGTATTTGCCTGATCTGGCTGCAGTACGATGGAATAGAAGCCCAGTATCTGTGTATCCAGTGTGAATCATAAGACAAGCAAGTGGCAATATACATTGGACCATTTCATCTATGTGGCACTTCACTTTCACTTGCCATCAGGCAAATAGATTACGGCATGGTTGTTTATCAAACACCATTGCTCTTTTATTTTGCTTCGACTACTCACTATTAAGGACAAAAATAGCATTTGTCTTGCCATAATGAGCACCAACAATGTGCTGGGGGCTAGCTGCCGGATTGCCATTCCTACAT
This sequence comes from Eretmochelys imbricata, assembly GCF_965152235.1. Classification (NCBI taxonomy): domain Eukaryota; kingdom Metazoa; phylum Chordata; order Testudines; family Cheloniidae; genus Eretmochelys; species Eretmochelys imbricata. The sequence goes on from NC_135573.1 coordinate 193,529,689, forward strand.
CTGAAGCACAAAGAATGTATAGTGCATACTATGGGAAAACGGTAAGTATTTACCATGAAAAATTGAGAAAGGAAGTACAAAATGTTGGTTTTTCAGAAATAGAAATTTCAAATGAAATAAAACTTTTGACAGAAGCTTTAGCTTTGGGAAAAAGGCCATTTTTTCCTTAAAAACAAAACAAACAATTCTGTTTTGACCGGCTCTATATTTTATACTTTTTTATTTTATACTTTTTTCCTCTTATTTTGCTGACAATAGCCTTTGAGGTCCTGACTCCTTAAAATGATCATTTCTAATCTGAAATTGTCATCATTTGTATCTTTTTTTTCCTCTTCTCCCCATTGTTTTGTAAGGTTTCTTTAGACACACACATTTTTAGGAGAGCTGCTCGCCATTTGTCCACAAAGAAGAGTAACAAAAATGACTCTGCTGCTCTGACACTATGGGAACGTAATGTGCTGGTCAGATTAAGGTGGGACACTGAATGGCTCTGTGGTGTTGATAACGGGACATCGTCTTTTGCATCTAACTCACTGGTTCAAATCCAGCCCAAATGTAATAACTGAAAGACACCAAGTCCCTTCCCAATGGGAAATTGTTTGCATTACAGCCTGCAATCTCTTGATGAGCATGATGAGCCAAATTTATCCTTGGTGTAACTCCATTAAGTTCAGTGGTGTTACACTAAGGCTGAATATGGTCAGCAGTCTGAACGATCTATCATTCTTAGCATTAATGGCCCTAATTCTGGATTGCCACAGAGCTGTGAAGTTCAGGGAACAATCGTGGGAACGTGTTCTAAAGCCCCAGGCCAGCTATATATATATGGCTCAGGTTCCTGGCACGGCTAGAGAGAGAAACTGTTTTTCTGTAGGGCCTTAAATGGGCTGTTGATTGTAGATCACACAGAGTCTGCAGATAAGAAGCAAAACCTGTGCTTTTTGTGAGGGAAGTATTATTCATGAGGATACTGGGCTGACAAACATGCTTCCCTTTTATAGAGGATTATAATATGTGATGCTAGAGCTTGGAGGAATTCAATATTAAAAGAAATAATCATATGAAAAAAATATAAATGTTTTAACTTGTGTGTATTATTACTGACCCTTTGTTCAGAGAAGGATCTTTTCAAGCTAAGCCAGCTAAGCATAGCAATTTACTTATTTTTTTGTCAGTCACCCATTGATTAATATTCAGATTGTTACAGTTTGGGAGAGTAACCCCTTTTCTTGGGTTTTAAAGAGCTCTGTGTAGGACTGGTATACCACGATCAGTGTGAGATTTTCCAAAGTGTGCCCTGGAGTTAAGGGCACAAGATCCACGGGAATCTTACCATGGCTGAACATGTGGCATGAGGGTTTAATCCCACTTAGTTCAACCATGTTCAAAGGGGTCATCCTGCACTATACTGACTGCTACACTGTGTTAGGGCTTTGGATCATTGAACACAGTTGTGCCAGGAGTGAGCTCCTTCAGCTGAGCCTGGGGCCTAGCCAGCCCAGCCTCCAGGCAGATAAATAAGCTCAGCTGGGCTGTGGTAGCACCACCTGATTTGTTTAAGGGAGCCAGCAGGCCTGCTTTTAAGCTCAGCAGCAGCAGGTTGCTGACTCCTCAATGTGTATATCTGCAGTTGCAATTGCTCCTGCCCTGGTGGGTCAGTCTGTGTTCCATCCAGGTCCCACAGCCTGCTGGGGATATTAATTGGCGATGCCTTCACGTGAACACAGGTGTGTGCTTGGTGCAGTTCACCCCTCTCCCTGACACTTGCCCCTTTTGCAGCGAGAGGGAAACCCTGGTGCACATTTATATCGAGTGCACCAGGTTGCAGCTCCTCCTCCAGCTCCTCCTCTCCTTAGGTCCTGGCTGCACTTTTCCCCACACCTCCTGATCTACACTCACCCCGTCCGAGGCCCCATGAAGTCACAAGACCTCCTTGTCAACCTCCTCCTGGCGCTGGTCAAGGTGGCCATCCACATACCAGGAGGAGGATGTTGGACAGAGAGGTGCTCTGTGATTCTGGGGCCGATGTCCGCTCCTCCTTGAAATCATGTCTCCAGGCAGAGTTCTTCTGGGCCGCGTCCATGGGCTCCCTGGATGCCTTCGAGGAACAGCTGGTGCTGTCCAGGGTTCTATGCTCAGTGTCCCCCTCTGGCTCCATGCTTTTGACCCTGTAACCCTCACTTCTATCCCTGTTTTATCATTTGTTGTCCCCCAACTTTACTTGAGTCTTGGGCTCAGTGGCTCCTCCTCTTAGACAGGGGGAGAGGCCTTTAGATGCGGGCAGGTGCAATCATTCCTGTGTCTGCCTTGCTCCTGTTCTGCTCCAGCTCTTCTTCCTTGCTTGCTCCTGACTCTGGTTTCTGACTCCTGCTTCACCCACTAGGTCTGACTCCTGCTCTAGCCATTAGATGTGACTGCCCATGCCCTGGTCATGACAGATTCTACACAAGAGTGCATGGCCAGGGTAAAACGCCATACAGGTAAGTTTTGAGCCGTTATTTGACTCTAGTCTCTAAGCATGTAGAGTTTTCCAGTCCCTGCAGGGAGATTCAGAGATAATAATTGAGAGATAATAATCATGAAATGCCATGCCACATTTTTACAGTCACTCTTCAGAGTGGAACTGCCTTGTGAGAAAGGAGCTGTTCTAGGGGACTCTAGCAGCTTTCCGATTGGGAGGGTCCCTAAATTTCCCAGCAGTTAGTAGACACAAAAAAAGCAAAAGAGAAGCCATGAATACTTCCCGCTTCCCCACGCCCGTCACTGTTTGTGAAAGATGAGTGCTGGCAAGTGCAGTTGCACGTCAGCATTTTAGCACATTGCTTGTCACTAATGCAGCTACTCATCCGTGGAGTCGATATATTCAGTGTAAAGAATGAGTTTAAAATGTGGTGCTACTGCTGAGTTTATTACTGTAAATTTAATACAATGGTAGCACAAAAATATATGTATGTTTGGGCCTCATCCTGTGATGTGCTGAGTGCCCTCAGCTCCTATTAAAGTCAATCGGATTTGAGAGACTCAGCACTTTGTATTACAGGGCTCTTGGTTTCCATGTCTGAATATCATTAACACTTCTTGACCCATAAGTTATAGGCCAAACCTCAGGCCCTAATGCAAATCAAGGGGGAAATTACCTTTGCAATGACAAATGGTATGACCTTCAACATTGAATAGGCTAGGAAAAATTCACATTCAACCATTCATACAGTCAGAATACTCCCTTATAACTTTCACAGTAGCAAAATCTATAGCTGAGATTTGTAGCTCAAATTTCATTATTGCTTCCTGTTTTATTAGGTTAATTACCTACTTAAAATTCTCCTTTAGGGTTGAAACTTTCCATGCTTGTAGCATTTTACTGCCAAGCAGACTGGTGTCAGGATGAGCCTTTTATTATGAATAGGGACTATGGACAGAATAAGGTAACCAATTTTCTGCTGCTCTATGTAGCTACAACCTGTAATTGCCCTGTCCTGGGCTTCTCTGTTTCTGCCCCCAGCAGGAAGTGTCTCATCGGAAACCAAAGACTCGTTCTAGAGTTTACAGGAAGTGTGCCATCTCTCCCCTTCCTGGAGTACTTTACACTATGCTTGGTCTCAGCCACAAGGTCAATTTGTGTGGTAAAGAAAGTTTGAATGAAATGTGTTCTGTCGTTTGAGTTAGATGACCAGGAGAAAACAAAACTTTTTTTCAAATTAAAATAGTCATAAGACCTAATGCCCCTCCTCCTCCCCCCAAGCAAACAAAAATGCACACAGCTGAAAAACTGTTGAACCTTTAAAATCAGGTTTTTAAAGGGGTCTCTATCTTTCTGTGACACTTCCCAGGGGCAGCCAGGGTTGTAAGGCACCTTGGGACCACCTGCCCTTTGCATGAAGAAGCCTTGTCTGTGCCTGCCATGGGTCAGCTTCCCAACCTCATCAGCCATTGGCAATATAAGCACTCCCCTCTAGCCTCTCAGGCCACTGTCACTCTGTTAGCAACAGGTATACTCCAGCCCTAGAGCCCTCTGAGAGTCTCCCTGGAGCATGCAGTCCCTGGTCCACTGGAAACTTGCAGTATTCACCAATTCGCTGCTCCCAAAGAAACAGTACACCCCAGCTTACCGGTTCCTCATCAGATCACCACTCCACTTAACTCATAGTACTTAGATTTGTTTATAGTGAAATCAAACACAAGTTTATTTAACAAAACATAGATGTTCAAGTAGCAGCAAGTAGAAAGTTTGGAAACAATTGGTTACACACAAAATATAATCATAACACTCATTCTAGAACCGGGACTTAATTAACAGGATAGATGCCTAGGTGAGTATTGCTCACCCAAAATCCTTGCAGCTCTTTAACAGCCAGGCTGGCTGTGATCCTCTTTTCATGAAACACACATGCTGGCGACCTGCCTTAACTCCAAGACCTTATAAGCATAATTTTCAATGTAGATACATAACTCCTTAAACATTAGCTACACATAATATGATTATGATGATCAGTGGCCTACTGGCTCAGTAGGGACCTCACGTGCCACCCTTCTGTGAACTATTATGTAGATATCTGACCCAGATGATCCCTGTAAAACCTATGCACCAGCTGGCACCAAAGGGTCCCTGGGTCACACTTTCCTCCTTTTTGGGGTGGGTGGGTGAAGAGTGCAATTTGTGTCTGCTGTAATTGTGCCTACATTTTATGAGGCCACAATTAATTGCCAGCAGAAATCTTCATTGCACAAGCCGATGGGGTACTTTGCTGTCTACATGGTAGGCTTTGCTTTCGGAATCAATTGGCTGTGCTTATATTTGTTTGTACTATTTCCTATCCAAATTGTTGTGCCCACGGAAAGAGGCTGGTTTTTGAAAATCTGGGTCCTAAAACTGCACACTTCTAATGTGGCTACATAGTCCTCAGCAAGGAATGGCCTCTTGGAGAGTTTGGAAGAAGATTTTAAAATAAGGAACTTTGAAATAATTAAAAACAGTGCTTTGTTATGCTAAGTGAAAATGTTTTGTTTGGCTTTTAGTTACATTTTTGCTGGTGTCACTTATTCCATAGTCCTTCAGTTGTAGTTCTGTTGTGTGACTATAGACCAATCCAGTTTAGGATCTGTGGAATTGTACAAAACACAATTGTGCAACCTTACAGTGGTACAACACTATATGGCCCCATTTTCCTTTTAATGTCGCTCATTAAAAAATCACACATGATGGTGAATCAACTACAATACAGTAATAAAATAATTTTGGTAACTGGTTAAGTTATTAAAGGTGTAAGTTGATGTATTCTCTGTGCAATGGGGCTGAGTTAACATTGCCATTGGAAGTTGAACTTTTGCATTTCCTGTGGAGAGGGAGATGTTCATTCTGATTTGCAAATGTAACATATATTACTGCAAGTTTTGCATCTAATTTATTTTGATGATTATCACTCTTTAAAGGGACACTGTCAAGGCTAGCAAGCCAGAAATGTGACTAACCCATTGAATTTCTGCTCACATATATGATGTTGTATTCCATTCTTCCCCAGCCGTGCCTGTCTGTTCAGTGCACCTAGTTCTGATTTCACACCAGTTTTACACTGTTGTAATTTCATTGACTTCAGTGAAGTTACTCTCAGTTCACACTAGTACAGATAAGAGTACTTATCTTCTTCTTTACAGCCAGGCTAGCTGTGATCCTCTTTTCATGAAACACACATGAAGAAGAATAATCATGTACTCCTTATATATATAAACATTTTCTTTCATAGGCATTTTTAGATCAACTAAAACAGACATATTATTTTTCCTTCTAATAATCCTCTAGGAAATAGTCTATCAATTCCATGCATCCGCATTTCTCAAGATCTGGATTCAGAGCAATCCCCCAGAGGATACAAAAGCACAAAAAGCTCAGAGATCTCAGGCAGCCTATTCCCAGCTCTGATTCTTAAACTCATGTATATGAATTGAATTGCTGCTGAAAGTTCACAGGTAAGCAAATAGTCTCTGTAGTTTGTCTGTGAACCACAGCAAAAGATCAGAGCCACAAAGGAAGAAGAAGGAGGAAAAGACGAGATGTAGGTTGTTAAGCAAAGGTGGGGAGCAAAAGGGATGAAATGGATAAAGTGCAAAGCTAGATTATTCACTCCAAGGCTCCATTTAGTTCCTCGGCCCTGGTAGTTTCAGTGGAGTGAAATTCTCTCTGGAATCAATACTGCTATCATTTCATAAAATTACAGTGGTTCGAACAGAAAACTGGTCATAAATCAACTTCATGTACAGACAGCCAGAGGAAAGAGCTTTGCTTTGAGGATTTTGGTGCTTCAGAACCAGCTAAGGCAGATCAGTCAGTCCTGGAATCCATGATTACTATTCCATACAGAAATACATACTGGTACCACATATTCAGAAAATATGTACATCAGACATACTAATTTGAAAGAGAGAGAAGGTGTCCATCTTTATCAGGTAAGTGAACAATTATTAAGACTGTGACTCTTCAGCATTTGAGCATATTTAATTTCAATGAAATCCAACCATTTTGGAAGTTATTGAGAGATGTTCCCTTTCTCCAATTCCACTTCCCTACCCACCCATCCAAATGAGGCCACAAAGATATCCTAGTTATTTCTTTCTTCAAGCTCTATCATAGTTCTCATAGGTCCTCAGGGATTTCCGCAGTTCACCACTTTAACTTAGGGCCTGATTCAGTTCTTACTGAAGACAGTTGATGGGAGTCTTTCAACTGATTTCAATGGCAGCTGGATCAAACCTTTAGCTTGGAGGGAAAGGGACAGATGAGAGGAGGTTGCACTGGTTCACTGTACTCTGGGAGCTCCTCTTTTAGGATCCTGCTAATAAAAATATGGCTACTATATATGTCATGAATGTATCAGAACCCAGCCCACTTGTCTTTTTTCCCAAACATCTCTGAAAGTAATCATTTTCTTGTAGTCTAGATCCTCTGTCTTCCAATGAAGTAGTAACAGGAGACCGGAAATTACCTCTTCACATATCTTAAGGATTTTGTGTATATAATATAGGGACAGGTTCTCTTATGTGGCCAAGCTCCACAAGGTGCAAAAGAAAGGAAGTTTACAGCTCTCTGGCTGTGAGGGTTGGTCTATTCCTGCACCAATTCTGATGTAAGTTATTGATGTATGGGTCCTCAAAGCACCATACACGTGTGGAGCATTGGTTTAGTGGAGCATAGCTCTATTCCTACTCCTCCCTGTCCTTTCCTCCTTGGGATGCTCCGTAAGCTTGGAGGAACTCTCAGTGACTAGTTACTGCCAGAACCCACTCCATATTTATGAATGATCTGCCTCCAACAATCTCAAGGCCATTTAATTATGCAGATGACATCTGCCTAGCCTCAACAGAAAGAGACTTCAAAAAGACTGAGACAACCTGAACCAAGATATGGTAGCCATCCATGGCTATTTCAAGAAGTGGAGACTTCAGCCCAATGTGTCAAAAACAGTGTCGTCATGCTCACATCTCAGCCACACTAACACTTCACAAGAACTCAACATCTTGAAGGGAGAATGACTGGCACATGTCCCAGAGCCATAGGAGTAACTCTAGCTCATACACTTACCTATAAGGACCCCTCACCAAGATAACTCAGAAGATGAAGAGCAGAAATGGCCTCTTAAATTCGCTTGTACTCTCAATGCCAAACTATGCAGTGTTTGCGCATTAGCTCCCCAAGTTAACTCTCTGATACACAGTTGGAGAACACTGTGCTCCTATGTAGTTAAACCCCACACAAAGCCAACTGATGTGCAATTGAGTCAAACAATAAGAATAATAACTGGGACTATGAGACCACAAAACACTAAGTGGCTACCAGTCCTTTCTAATATCCCACCACTTAACATCAGGCAGTATATTGCCACAAAGAACCATCTTGACAAATCCAGGAGACACCTGCCACTTTTCAAAGTTATATGGGAGGTGCCTCGCCATGGACTCATCTGTAAGAGGCCATGCTGGACTATGTTACCAAACATCTCCATGGCAGAAGCTATCACATTGTGGCGAGCAGAATGGAAATGAGCTTCTCTCGCTGTAAAAAACTCCTTTCTCATCACTCAGCCTTGATGACAACTTGCCTGGCTTCGCACTACAACACCATCGCTGGTGCAAGCTCACCCGTGTCAGCTGCGGGGTGGTGAGGTGTGCAGCAAATGAATCCATCTGGGGACTTAGCATAGTCCTGTGTGTAGCTGCTGCGTTGGAATGCTAAACCTCTACAAATGTACCAGAAGTGAGATGCGTCCTGGGGATGGTAAATTTCCTTGGTCGATACCTAAAAGACCTTTCTTCAGTGACAAAACCACTGAATGAACTGTTACAGTCCAACACATTGTGGCTATAGGGGCCAAATCAACAGGTCAAAGAAATGAGCTCAACAGGTCTAGTTCTCAGGCTACTATGGTGCAAACAAACACACACTGGTCAGTGCAAATGGAAGCAGCTAGGTGATATATTTGTAAGCAGTCAGGATGAGCTCTACCCTGACATCTGGTGGTGAGTTGTGGTGGGTTGTGGAAAAGAACTTCAGGGTCTGATCTCATTTGCATAGGCGCACCCACCCCGCCTAGATGGTCACTTTGGCTGCTGTGGAATCCCCAGTTTCTCTGTTATTGGGGCAGGAAGAATAAAGTGTTATTATCTTGATAATGTGAATCAAGGACAGTGGAACTGTACTTGGCTTTTTGGTATGATTGAGGGACTCAGCATCAACTAAGTAGCACTTGCTAGGGAAGGGACATGGGTTCCAAAACTCAGTGAGGAGGGAGAGGCTGGGGATAGGCATTTGTATGTTGTGGTAGGGTTCCCTTCTGAGGGCCCTATATGCCAACTGCAGCTCCTCCTCTCTCTGCTATGTAATAGTAGAGCTAGTTTTGATTCTACTAGGAGTCTGGTTACAGATTGCAGAGCTGAATTCACTTTGGGCTAATGGTGTACTAGCACTGGGGTTCCCCTACTATGAGCTGAAATCACTGAATACTGTGGTAGGGGGCCTGAAGATATATTGGTGATCGGCTCTCAGGACAGCTACTGGGGAGGAGCAGCGGCGGAGTTGCTTGCAGGATAGCTACCGGGGAGGAGCAGCTGGTGGAGCGGTTTCCAGGACAACTACTGGAGAGGAGCGCCTGGCAGTGAAGACTGCAGAAGAAACTCACGGAGAGGTGGGGCAATCGGCCATTGGAGCAAGTAAGGTGCCTCTTTACCCCCTCCCCCCCATTTCCACACAGGCTGGGGGGAGTTAAAACTCTGCAGAGGAACTTTTGAACTCTGGACTCACAAAGGACAGAGACAGAAACTTTTGGGTTGCTGGACTTTGGGGTTGTTGAACTTTTGAGACTTTGCGTGACTTTTGGGTTGCTGGACTCAAGAACCAAAGGGAAAGGACATGGCCTAATTTGCTTGGGGTGGGTTTTTGCTCATGGTTTGTATTATGAATCCTGTTGGTGGTGTTTCCCCAACATAAGGCCACATTGTTTCTCTCTGTTATTAAAAGGCTTTTGCTACACTCAGACTCTGTTCTTGCGAGAGGGGAAGTATTGCCTCTTAGAGGTGCCCGGGGGGTGGTATATATTTGTCCCAGGTCACTGGGTAGGGGCTCGAGCCGGTTTTGCATTGTGTAATTGGAGCAGAACCCCTAGATACTGAACCCGGCCCTTGTTGCTGCCAGCTCTGACGGGCAGAAGGGTTACATATTATTGCAACAACATGGATCCGAGAGGAAGCCAGTTGTGTTTTGCTCTCGCACACTCACAGAAGCAGAAAAACAATAAGCATAGATTGAAAAGGAATGCCTGGCATGCATATAGGTAAGTGAGAACTTTTAAAGAGTTCTGTGTGGTTGGATTCTTTTACACTGATAACAGACCATAAACCGCTTGTAACCTTCATCAATCGAAAATACCTAGATCAAGCACTGCTGAGATGCCAAGGTTTTTTGATAATGTTAATGTGATTTATTCCAATTGCTAAATATGTTCCTGGGAAAAATCTGTTAGTAGCAAACACTCTGTCACGGAGTCCAGCATCACACTCAACTTCTGCTGAGCTCAAAGATGACAGAAAGGCATACCAGTGGTTGCTGTGGAAGCATACAGACCAGCGTCAGACTAAACTAGCTACAACAAGCATCCTCGACAAACACACAACTTTAAAAATTTCTAAGTTACGTTAGGGTCATGATCATGGGCTGGCTGATCCTTTGAGACAAGCACTGAACACCAGAAGGGGACTGAACTATTGTGTGACTTGGCCTGAGGGCTGACCCATAGAGCACAGAAGACCCAGTCAGAGAATCTGGGGAAGAGACTGCCTGGGATAGGTCATCATGGCTGAGAAAGTGGTGACCAGAGAAGTGTGAGAGGCAAAGTCCCCTGCCATGTCATGCCTGGGCAGGAGGAGGTGCCCTGGAGGTAAGGATGCATGCTCCCAGATTGGCAGGCCCAATTATCTAAAGGGCACTAAGGAAGGGACAAGAGACTACTTTGTGATACATGGACAATTAAGAGAGTCAAATGGACTCATTATTAAAGACAACTGCATCATAATTCCAAATGCAATGAGAGGAGAAATCCTAAACCTCATCCATGAAGGACATCAAAGAGTAAATAAATACCCTAAACAGACCAACTAGTCATTGCATCAACAAAGACATAAAGAATAAAATATCTGCGTGTTAACATTGCTAAACTAACAGACCAACACAATAAAAAGAACCTTTAACAACAACACTTTTACCAGAAGAGACTAGCTGCGGATTTATGAGAATTCAGAGGATATCATTACCTGGTCATAGTGGACTGTTTTTTCAGGTATACAGAAATAACGTAATTGAACAGCATAACACATTGCAGTGTTATCAAGAAACCGAAGAGCATTTTTTCTCACTTTGGTATTCCAGAACAACTAGTGATGGACAATGGGCCACAATTCACTCAGCAGAATTTAAGTAATTCCAAACAAAATATGATTTTGATCATATTACTAGCAGCCCACATTACCCACAAGCGAATGAAGAGGCTGAGAGAGCAGTACAGACAGCCAAGAAAATCTTACAGCAGGAAGGTCCATTCCTTGCTCTTCTGAGCTACAGATCAACACTGATAGCCACTAATGGGCATAGTCCAGCACAACTCCTGATGGGAAGACAACTCAGAACTACTGTTCCAACTTTGGAAAAGAATCTGTCTCCAAAGTGGGCAGAAATGAAGAGAATAGCCAATCAGATAAAAAGGCAAAAAGAATTTATGGACACTTGTATAACAGATGTCACTCAGTTAGAGAATTGCTGGATCTAGAACTTGGTGACCGTGTTTGTGTCAAACCGATGGAGAAAAAGGATGGAGAACTCCAGCTGTCATAAATAAAAAGAATTCATCACCCAGATTATATGTGATTGAGACTAAAAGTGGAGAGTTCAACAGAAACCATTGACATCTTCAGTTTGTTCTTCAGAAAGAACAATCAATAGAGCAAACTCTACAGATGGTGGATGCAGAACAAGAAGAAGATGACTGAAAGATTCCAAACAGACCACAGCCAGTCGTTGCAACTAATGGACATCCAGATGACCAAGTGGTTACACATTTGGGTTGTGTAATTAGAAAGCCAGAACTATTCAGAGACACTTAACAGACTGATACATACTGAACTTTAAAGATAGTATAATAGTATAAATTTTGTAAACGGTAAGAATGTGAATCTCAAACGGTGAGAAGTGATGGAATGCCAAAACTATATTATAATGTTCTAGGTGGCACCATGTGTAACATATTTTACCTGAGCTGGTATTAGCCAGAGCTGGCAGTGCATGAAAATATCTTAAAAAGAAAACACATCTCTTGTATCTTTCTCCATGATGGAACTGCTGTAGCCAGATCAAATGTGTACAGAAGCCTGATCTGCTAGTAGCTGCCCTGCAACGTACCATGTACAGGGAGGACACAACAAGTGCGGTGCAATTGAGGATGCTCCGCCCCTACTGAATGGCGCTCGTCTTGTGCTGGTCTGTCAGGACTTTCCAGACTGTACACTGCTGATCCCAAAACTATTGAATAACTAAACATGTATGATATCTACCTAAGCCTGTCTCATACTTATGACTTTTTTTTTACTTATACATTTCTGTTTTTCTCCCTACTTCATATTTTGTGCTTTGAACCTCTTTTCATCTTTATTGTACATCCACTACCGGTAAGGAGAACAACTATTCTCTTCATCCTACTCTGCATTACCAAATTGCTGAGGTGGCAGTTTTCTATTTGATTATTATATTTAAGACACTTTTGTAGTGGCTTGCTTGCTTCCAAAGTTATTTGTAAAGTACCCATTTATGCAGAGTCTAAACACCATATGGCTATAACCAATTGTAATTATTTCCAATAGTTTTTATATTATAGGGAAGTTTTCTTTTAGCTGTGATAGATTTTTTTTCTGGATACTACTTAGTTAAATTTGAATTCATTAACAAAAGCAATAATAATTGATTGATAAATACCGTAGTTAAATCCATTAAACAGTAAAACATTGCAAACACTAGCACAATTAAGTATATGCAGGAGTATTCACGCTGGATTTCCATTCCTGGCATTTTGAAAATGTCTTTTATTATTCACACTGAAATTTTCAAACAGCTACAAATGTTCATGTATCACTTGCAAACAGGAAAAAAAAGGATTTGTCTCATTTATGAAGCTTAGTGTCTCCAGTCAGGGAACAGAAACAATAACATGTGACCAATCGTGTGGCATGAATACTAATAGCAGCCAGTTTGTTAACAAACCTTAGGCTCTAAACAATTGAGGATAACAAGCAAATCTGTAGAAATTATGACCTGACTGTGGCTAATTTGTGAACAAAAAAGGAGCTAAGTGTGTTGGAGAAGTTATTCACAATGAACAAGTCAATTAGCTCTATCGCTAGGTATTTAATAACTAGGGGACTGGCCTAAGCATTATGGAGTAGCCCTTTGTAGTCTGAGGGGAAGTTACCATGGGTAAAAGATGTCCATTTAGGAGAGGGTTGAGTTATATACAGAGTTATGGCTGCTGGGAATCAGGAAAGTATTGGGGCTGTTGCCTGGATTGCCTGCTGGGGACCCACCTCTTTCTCTGGCGTAGGCTATCTCACTGCCAGTTTCTAACTCCTCTCTCAAGTGGGGAGTAATGGAAGGGAAGGTGCGAGTCACTGAGTGGTCATGCTGTGATCGGAAAGGAACTAGCATGGAGCCCAGAGTGACTCCAGGCAGGGAGGGGAGCTGGCGATTAAAGGAAGGCAGCTCAAGAGGGTAAAGCTCTTGGTCTCCTCTGGGGAATAGAAGCCGTTTTGCTGTTGGGTGGAGGGAGATAGAGTAGTGGTGGAGGTGAAGTCTTGTTCGAGTGAGGGGAAGTGTTAGGAGTTGGGAGTTCTGCTGATGTTAGAGATTGGAAAGGACAGAAGTCAGCCCCTCCTTTAGTTTAGCAATTGGGTGATAACATGAAAAATTCCCACCCATGCCCATTTAGGGTCTGCTTTTGATGCTACCTACTCATGTTCTAAATCAGGAGTAATTAATTCCAAGTTAAGTGAGATCAGAGTCAGGTTTATGGAGGACACCAATTGATTCCCTCCCTATCTCTGCCAATCCTATGGGGAGAATGCATTTTCTCCTCCATTCTCCAGACACAGTGTGCACAAAAGAGCCATTAAAAAGCATTGACAGATTTTTATAACTTATTTCCATCAAACAATCCACACATTAGTGACAGTGACTGGCCAGAGTGCCTCACTAATGTTTAACTAGTCAAGCTCCATTGCATTGGAGCTGTGTCAAGGAGGCAGGAGCTATTTAATTAGTCAGAAGCAAGAAGCAGCAACTGTGTTGTAGATCTTTCTTTGCTGTCTTTGGGGCCTTTGCTGTCCCTGACATCTTAATGTTGGAAAAGCAGAGGGACAAACACTCTGTTTCGCATCATTCACATGGAAAAGGCAGGAGAAGGTTGTAAGGGGTGAATTTAATAGGCGTGTGTAATGGACCCCTCTGACTTGGGTTTCCATTTCTTCCAACACTGCAGTTTCATGGGCATTCACCAGAAGATGTGTTAGCTATATATAGACAATTGCCAATTGAGCACTAGCTGCAGAACTGTGCAAAGGGTGTGTGGGGAGAAATATATTTGACAGCCTGTTTGCTAAAACTGATTGCTGATTGGACCCATTCCGCATCTGTACCCTTTTCTACTGGCTTTTCTGAAATATTTTCTGAAATATTCAAGTGAGCAGTTTCTCTTGGCACAAACATTTAGTAAGAAATCTTTATTTTGTGAAATTGACATATTAATAAACATTCACCTCAGAAGAGCTGGCGCACCCAAGCCTTTATACAGAACACAAGCTTTGAGTGTTTGCGACTGAGAACCAAGATCTCTGGTCTCACATTTTTCTGATTGACCACTTCCCTGTTGTAGGCAAATCATTTACAAGCTCTGTGCCTCAGTTTTTCCATTAGTGAGATTGGGATGTAAATACTCATCTACATAAAGTACTTTGATATGACTGGATGAATGGTGCTATATAAATATCATATTTTTTACAACTGTAGCTCAGCCTTGTAGTCATACAGATACATGTGTGTGCGCCTAGCTGCAAAAAGGGGAGAATGGACATCAATTACTGGCAAAGTACAAATAAGGTTACACATTACAGCTACTGTACAACAGTATCCACAAGAGTGAATCGTGGATCATAATCTCACTAGGAGGCCCACAGGATATGACAAAAACTGGCTACTTACAGTAAACAGAAAAGGAGGACTTGTGGCACCTTAGAGACTAACCAATTTATCTGAGCATAAGCTTTCGTGAACTACAGCTCACTTCATCGGATGCATACCTTTGGAAAGGAAGATGATGTCTGTCTGTATCTGTACAAGTTTTTTCATGCAGTTGATAGATTTCCACTCCATACGGCTAAGTGCAGTGCCTTGCATAATGACAGGTTTCAGAGTAACAGCCGTGTTAGTCTGTATTCGCAAAAAGAAAAGGAGTACTTGTGGCACCTTAGAGACTAACCAATTTATTTGAGCATGAGCTTTCGTGAGCTACAGCTCACTTCATCGGATGCATTAGCTCACGAAAGTTTATGCTCAAATAAATTGGTTAGTCTCTAAGGTGCCACTAGTACTCCTTTTCTTTTTGCGAATACAGACTAACACGGCTGTTACTCTGAAACCTTACAGTAAACAGTTACTTAAAATGTCTTGTTCTCAGTGTTAGGCCTGACTTTTCATTGCTTAGACTCACATTCTGCAATAAATATTTGTATTTTTCCCTTCACAACACACATTGAATAGTTACATAGTTACAAAGGTGGTGTTATACTTCCCAGGCAGTGGGAAGTCACTGCTTTCCTGTGGCTATGGGTTCCTTTCTTTTCTCACCTTACCGTACTTGGTATCAGTTATGCTTTCAGTACTGCTAGGTGTAGTAAGGGCTCAGCTGCTGTTAGCATGAGTTCCAATCTCTCTTTATTGAGCACTTGAAGCAAGAGACCAGTATCCCGAGAGCTCTCATCTTCTCTTTTGATTCACTCCTATTTCTCTAACTGCTACCTTTATAGTTTCCAATAGAAGCTTTACATTAACTCTTTCTTCTTGCCTCCTGAGAGTGCCTTAAGGCTGCTGTATTCCTGGCCTTCTTCAACAACTCCAGCTCCTATTTCCTTCTGGGACATTCCCTTAGTAATTTCAATCTTACCCATTGCTTCTTTATGGTTGACACTGAACTATATATCTCCCTGGATCTTAATCTGATTGTTCTATCTGTCTTTATCTGGTTGTCTTGCTTTGTCAGCTACCACTTATATCCTAGCTGCTGACTACAGAAGGCTTTGGAGACTTAAGTTTTCCTGGGTAAGTCCTCTTTGGAGGTAATTTTGATCCGAAGTTTATGTTTCTTCCTTATCTCCCTTCTTTGTAAAACATCCTATTATAATTTCTGGACTATTGCTAGAGTTCATCTTTGTTTTCACCTTGGCGGAAATTGTTATTCCTACCTTAGACCTTGATCTAGCAAACCACTTAAGCATGTGTTTAGGGATTGGGGCCTTACCTTCTTCCAGTCTCGTGTTCTTAATGCAGTTTGCTAACTCACTGAGACAGCTTCCCCCTGCTACACTAAAGCTATTTCCAAAATATTACAATTTGCCACAGTTAACTCAAAGAGCGGAACAACAACCGTCTTCATATCCATGTCTCGTGAAGCACTGAACCATCGTCCGTGCTTAACAAATACTAATAAATCAGATTTCATTTTGCTTCTAGTTATTGTATTTTTGTGTTATGGTAGCCTCCACAATGTGCTGGGTGCTGGCCATGCAGTTAGACAAGAAGTCACAGTCCCTGCCCAAGGAGCTTCAATCTGAGAAGGTATTTGCATATATCCATGAGCTCATATCTTTCAATTTTCTCTTTTCCTCAGTAGGTGGCGCCTCGGTTTCTACATTATAATCAACCTGCCACGGCTTTTTTTGTATTGATTATTTCAGTCCCTAGCTGAAAGGGGCTGCTATGCCACAGATGTCTTTAACAAACCTTTTTAGTATCTCATACAGTTATTCCCAATGGATGCCAGAAATGGTCGTTTTCAACAAGGCGGTTATCTAGGAGCGGGAAATGAAGTTATTGGGGGCTGGGTAGGGAAGAATCATGGCACATCCACTTGGGATGCTTTAATTTTCTTAAAGACAGCAAAGAGTTCTTCATTACCAGATTCCAGACTATTCTCTCAAACAGCTCCAGATTATAACTAGAGCATTAGTTACAATATCTTTTGGACTGTTCCCAGGCACTCCTAACAAATAGGAATATAGCAGACATTATCCTGGGCCCAGTCAATACAAGATTTGAAATTGACTTCACTGGAGCCAGTATTTCCACCCTGGCATTCAAATCAAACCCTTTGCAATAGTCTCAGATAGATATTCACCTTTAAGTTGCTCCATTTAAATATAATACTGAGCAGAGCATAAAATTATCATCAAACCAAGCTTGCTCCACCTCTCTGAACAACACCCTGCTGCTTAATCCACACACATCTGATGTATCAGTATTGAATAGAGGATCTCATTCTGCAAGACATGGAGCACTTCCCTCAAGGTGCTGAGCAAGGGCACTCAGCACCTCACAGGTGGTGTTCAGCCCATTGCAAGATCAGGCCCTGCTCATGCTTCAGGGACATTTCTGCTTTCTTCCCTTCAACCACAAGGGGGAGCTTTTAACAAAGAGAGTGGCTAATTACATTACTGTGATAATTTTTTCTTGTTTTCTTGATCTTCCTAAATTCTTGCTCTCTAAACTTCAGGAGGCCTGCTGACTATATGCTATGTCACTCACCTCTTTCTGCTATTTACAGTGGCTTCCTGCCTACCTGTGAGTCTATTTCCAGAATGTCCTTATGGCTTTCATAACTTTCTATGGGCTTGCTCCATCCTGCCTGCCTGCCTGACCTTATAGCCACCTTGTTCCCTATCTCCTCCAATTTTGGCCTCTTCTCAATCTCCTCCCTGCAATTCTCCATAGCTGTGAGTCAGTCTCTCTCTCTCTCTCTCTCTCTTGTGCTGCCCCATCGACCATATCTGGAATGATCTCTGCAAGCCACTGAGTCATTCTTTAAACCTCACATTAAATCTTCTGTTCAATCTTTAGCCTCTTACCATAAAGCACTTTGTGATACTATGTGTTACAGCTGCTATTTACAAATGAGACCTATGACACTGTATTGCACTATCATCTCCAGCACTGAATTTCACAACATTTTCCTGTTTGTTAGTTGTTTGCCAGATATGCTGGGAAATAACTGTGATCAATGCATAGATTAAATGATAACTTTTCAGGGTGACCTCGCTCAGGGACAATACAGGAAGAACAGATTCTCTGGTATGGTGCAGCTTCTGACTGATGAACCATCAGAAGAATCTGGGCCTGAATGCACCATAACCAGCTCGGGGAGGATCACCCTCAGGTAAGAACAATCCTCCAGTGACATTGAGCCAGCATAGGGACTCATCTATAATTCCTTGCCCCCTGCTGGTGGCGTGGAAAGGAAAAATGGCTTGGTTGCAGCAAAGGGGACATGGCCGGGACACATCTGTGCAATACCGATCCCAGCTATGGTTCTGGCCCTTTATGATGATTGCAGCTGCTGTTGACTACAATCCTCAGGCTGCTCTTAGTAAGCACAGAGAGCCTGGCTCTGCACAGAGGCTACACCAGAATCAGGAGACCCACCTTCGTGGACACACAGCCCTGACCAGTGCTCTGTGCAGTTCAGCTGCAGCCCTCGACATGGCCCCTAGCTGGCTATATTTAAGAATAGCATTGTTAACACTGGTAACTCTCCTCGTCCTCTGGCTATCAACAATCCATTTTTGATCATCTGCAGAAATGGACTCTTCCTTCGTCAGAGCACAGTGGGCCTCCTTGTGTCCTCTTTGATGCTGCAGTTCTTCCTGTGGAAGAGGAGACCGCTATTCCGCTGATATTCAGCTGGGCTTGCCTGGCACACGGTGGGCCTGGCTTCCCACTGCCTTGCATACTGGGTGGCCATTTATGTGCAAAGCAGGCACAAACTGTTACTGCTGCTTTGAGTGAGTGGAGAAGTCCAGTAGTTAGGGCACTAGCCTCAGATGTGGGAGACCAGCTTTGGTTCCCTGCTCTTCCACAGCTTTTCTGTGTGACCTTAGGTCAGTCTTTTTTCTCCGTGTCTCAGTACCCTAACTATAAAATGAGAATATAGCACTTCCCTACCTCCGGGGGGGGGGGGTGAGGGGGGTCATAAGGATAAATGGGTAAAGATTCTGAGGGACTCAGATACTATATAATGGGTGTCATATAAGTACCACAGAAGTAGAATTCTGAGTTGACAACCACTTTGTACAGCTGTAAATTACCATACAACTGCAAGGCAGTGGTGAATTGAGTCACTGGTCTGGAGCAAAGTGACACAGGAGAAAATAAAAATTTTTAAGGGAGAGCATGTTTTGATTTTTTTATTTAAAAGATTTGATAAGGCGCGCCCCTTAGTTGGAGCATTAAAATGCTCTGCCTTGGTCAATAAATAGCCTTTCAAGTGCAGCTAGAAGCCTTGCCAGTTTGTTTTCCAACAGACAGAGTGATACAAGATTCTCTTTAGTAAAAACCACAGCAAGATATTGACTGGAGAAAGCATTGCAGCACTTCAGATGATTTCAACCTTCTTCAATATCAAATTTTAATACAGCAATAATTGTGGGGGCGTTGACCAGGCCAGAGCTGTTCCACATCGTGTCTGTACTTCCAGAGAGCAGGTTCCAGAGATTCAAGTATCAGCTAAAACAGTATTTTTCAATGACCGGTCCACGGTCCGGCACCACCAGTCCCTGAGATTTCCCTGACACAGTTTAGGAAGGCAGCAAGCTAATCCCTGGTATCAAAAAGGTTAAGAAACACTGAGCTAAAATTAATTCAAACTGAATTTTTGGATTTAAAGGTTCTACTCCAGAAACTATTTTTTAAGGGAGGGATGTCTTCTCAGATTCTCTCCACAGCCCTCCCGTTGGTCCCAGCCTGTCTTGAACACTAGATGCCTTACAAAACACGTTCATACAGTTGTGTCAACCTGTCCTGACTGCAGAAGACTCAAAAAGGCGCATTCCGGAAATTCAGCGGTATTACAATTATGACTGAATTGGCTGAGGGAGGGTCCAAGGAGGGAGTTGCTTGAAACAGTATGACACAAAGTTCTCCATCCATTCACAAGAAGCTATGACTGAGGTATGGGCTTCATCCCTGTGCAAATATTAGGGTTAGTGCAAGGACAAGCAGAGGGGAGGCATCTTGTACTTCCTCTGCTCACCATTTCTCAGGGTCAGTGCAACTCCCGGAGCAGGCTAGGATAGTTTCAACAGCTGCCCTAATTTGCAAGCCCTGCTGCTATAGCACTCATTAGGGCTGTTGAGAATTGCTCTGCTAGAGGAAAACCCTGGTCATGACTCCTCCCATCCTCTGCCAAGCCCTGACCCAGCCAGTAACAATTTTAATATGTCTGCCACGCCAGAGGGAGGGGCTCCTGCAGGGGATGTGCAGAGTGGGCAATGGTGGTGGCTCTGTGTCTGATAGGCCCTCTGTGCTGATGCTATTCTTTGGGAGGGCTTCACCCCTGTGCTATGACTCCTTGGCACCAGCATAGTTAGTAGGAAGGCACTGCAGGGCCACAAGGAATAGATCCCGGTGTGTACTACTTTTGCAGGATTTCCAGGCTCTGCAGGCCAAGAGATTGAATAATGAAGGTCAGGTTCTAACTCAGAACCTCCAGGTGGCTGCACATTGTGCCAACAGGTAGGATTTTTCCCCATCATCAGATAGCAATAATATCTAGATGCATTCTGGAGGTTTCTTTAGAGTGGTATTTCTAAGCCATCCAGTACTGGCCGCGGCTGGAGGCAGGATCCCTGACATGAAAGTCCGATATTCGTTGCTTCAAAAGTAACAAAGTAAAGTAAAGAACTTTGCAGAAATGTGCACTGGACTAAGAACCAAACAACCATGTATCTAACCCCATGCAGGATAGCTATAGCTCCAGGCTTTAGCAGGACTCTGCCTGCTGATACAAGGTCACTAGCACAGCGTGGGACATCGCTTTGGCATAGGGTTACAGTGAACGAGAAGCTGGATATGAGTCAACAGTGTACCCTTGTTACCAAGAAGGCCAATGGCATTTTGGGATGTATAAGTAGGGGCATTGCCAGCAGATGGAGGGACGTGATCATTCCCCTCTATTCGACATTGGTGAGGCCTCATCTGGAGTACTGTGTCCAGTTTTGGGCCCCACACTACAAGAAGAATGTGGAAAAATTGGAAAACGTCCAGCGGAGGGCAACAAAAATGATTAGGGGACTGGAACACATGACTTATGAGGAGAGGCTGAGGGAACTGGGATTGTTTAGTCTGCGGAAGAGAAGAATGAGGGAAGATTTGATAGCTGCTTTCAACTATCTGAAAGGGGGTTCCAAAGAGGATGGATCTAGACTGTTCTCAGTGGTAGCAGATGACAGAATGAGGAGTAATGGTCTCAAGTTGCAGTGGGGGAGGTTTAGGTTGGATATTAGGAAAACTTTTTCACTATGAGGGTGGTGAAACACTGGAATGCGTTACCTAGGGAGGTGGTGGAATCTCCTTCCTTAGAAGTTTTTACGGTCAGGCTTGACAAAACCCTGGCTGGGATGATTTAGTTGGGAATTGGTCCTGCTTTGAGCAGGGGGTTGGACTAGATAACCTGCTGAGGTCCCTTCCAACCCTGATATTCTATGATAGAAGCCCGTGACTCCAGAGGGCTAGATGCTGTGAGTTCTATGATGGAAAAAGAAATAAGGAAAGTTTTAGGTACTAATGTGCCAATTGCCCTTCTTAGGTCTTGTCTACATTCATTTTGTATTGTGTAGCCACCACTGCACATCCTGCATCAGTGTGGCTCATCCTGGCTTAAAGCCTGGTAAATGCTTCAAACCAGGATAAACCACACTGATTGGCTCCATTTTATATCAGGGCAACACATTTATGGGAGGGGTTACAAAGAATCCTTAATGTAGATAAGTCCTTAGCCTTCCTTTCAGGGAACTCAAGTGGAGGGAAGTTCCCTTTGCAGCTCATCTTTACATCATGTGAGCATAAAGAAAGAGAGCTCTCATTTAAACACAGAATGTATAAAAAGGGACCAAGCCCTTTTCCTTCTATCGGAGGTGGGGGGGGAGTTTAGACAAAGTGATGTGGATGTAAAAGGGTAAAATACCACCTTCCTGTCTGCAACTGAGCTAATCAGGTACAGCTGAACCCAGTTAAGCTGAGAGACTTAAAAAGGAGCTAAGCACGTTTCACCCAAGTTTTAAGAGGTAGACTGAAGTATGAGAGTGTCATGGTTTAGTTTTTTACTTTTTGTTTGGAGGCTGTGTGCTATTAAGCTGCAGGAAGGGAATAGATTGAGAGTATGGATAAGTGACTTTTCTGAAGTAGAAGGGGTGGGGGGAAGCCCCTATAAACAAATTACAATGGCAGGAAGGGCTTTTTCCAGATTAACAGGAGACTCCCGATCGGTTTCTATCCCCGGGTAGAATTATGCTGGGTTGTTCCATAAACAAGGACTAATCATATATTTGGGGCTTATTGTAGATGAAGGGAAAGAAGCACAAAAAAGAACAAGAGTTAGCTGTCTGAGAGAGCTCAGTGGGTATATTTCCCTTGCACAGGCTACTGCAGGTCTCCAAGCAGAAGGGCTGCTCTCCCTGCACAGACGCTGTACTCTGCGGCACATAAAGAATAAAGGTATCCTAGCTTCTTGGCTCCACACAGGCCTATCCTCCAAACATCTCTCTTGTAATTTAAAAAGCTTCCTCTTAGGAGGCCTTCAGTGACATTGCATGAGGGGAGAGGGAAAACCAGTTTCATAGCTGCATATCTCCCCAAAACAAGCTGCGTATAGTGTAGCAAGCTGTGGATGTGCAGACTCATAGCTCAAGATATGCCAGGGAGAAGGCATTTTTCTGACTCAGAAAATACTTAAATTTGGTTTCCTCCCAGCTAAAAATCCCCAGGCTTCTCATTTTTAATAGGCTTGTTAGTCATGTCAAGGTTTTATCACCATTGATATTTCCATGGTGAGAGGTTGGGATGTAGCAGGTTGCTAAGCGGGCAAATGTTTGTCTATGGGAATATTAGACAAGCCATAGCTAAGTATCTCCTTTTCTTTAAGAGTTAACGCTTCAGCTGGCAAGGCTTGTAATGACTGCTTTGTATAGAGCCCCTAATCTACTTCATCTTTAAGGAACATGTGTGAGAGAGACACAGAGATGCATGGAAGTTTAATTCTATCATTGTTCTTGTGCAGGGAGAACATACTCTGACCCCTGCCAGGGCAAAAGGCCCTTTCCAGCTCCCAGCCCATTTAGGTTAATAAATGTAACAAAAGCACAACAGCAGCATGCCTGAATTTGTTTGTTTGCTTTAAACCCTACTTTACTAATGCTCATTATTAATCAGGAAAGTGAGAATTTGCTGCTCCGAATCTTCTGAGTGCAGGCAAGCAAGGGGAGAAAGTTTACAGAAGCAGGTGCTCTTCCGATGCCTGCTGATTGAAATGGGACATCACTGAAGCATCATCATTATGAAGTATATTTACATAAGGTTATCTGTGAAGGACATAGCAGCTATAATGCAATCAGTGCTATACAGTTTAAAGTGTAACTGAAATGCATTATAAAGTCAGCTGTGGAAAAGAACATATGGTACAGCTTGCCACCCTGCTATAGTATTTCTTCAAAAGCCATTTTTCTTACAAAAACCAAGGCATATTATCAGTCAAATTGTAAGTAACACATTTCCATTTATACTGTATAGTCTACTTTCTGAGTCACACAAAAGATCAGTAATAACAGCTGTGAGGGGTTTTGTTTGTTTGTTTGTTTTTGGTTTTACATTCTTGAATTTGAAAACTTAGCCCATTTTTGCTTGAGCAGCTAGTCTCTCCTCCCCTCCATTTGGAAAAACCCCGCTAAGCACGGATGCTGCCTCTTGCCTTCCCCAGACTTGCACGCATAGCTCAGCTGTTCCCGGCCTACAGTAGGTATTTATCATTGCCAGCCAGACATGGTTATGGCTGGGAGAGCGAATGTGATGCTCTGATGTTTCCTTTACGTCAGGGCAGGGAACAGATATCCTGCACTTAGCGGAACTTAAGACAGAAAGTGAGTCCACTGGGGCTGGGCTGATTTTGTGCATAAAAACCTTGGCGAATCAGGGGAAGTCCCCTGGAACTATGAATTATTTACTACTGTTATTGAATTCTTCCTTCCATCTTTGGCATTACCTGGAAGAACAGATGCCCAAGAGCAGAAAAGCTCTTCACACTGCTCATGAGAATTTTTCAGCTCTTAACATTTTGTCATGTTTTTTTTTTTAATTATTTCAATGCACTGTTTTTAGAGCTTATTTTGGAAATGGTTCCTTGTAAGTGTTCTCTGCACAGTTCTAAGGTCAAGTTTGTTTCTTTGGAGCAGGGAGGATTGGAGGAAGGTCAGAAAAATATTTAACCAAAGAAATGATGCACCGAACTGTCAGGAAAGAAGTGAAGCAGAGCAGATGGGCTATGTTTGCAGGCTCATTTGCATCCCGAAGGCTCTGGTGTTGCAGATCCTTCATAAGATCCTTTTCTTTCATGTTTATTATTTTATTTTCTGCTCACCCTCCAACTCCCCATCCCCTTATTTTACTAAGAGGTAGAGATGGACCCATTCGCATCCAAAGTTCAGCTCCAGCCTTCCCCGAAGTTAGGATCCGATGCTTTGGTTCAGTCCCATCTCTAGTAAAAGGGATCAACAGGTGGCTTGGTAGCCCTGTCAACTCATAAAATCCTGTTTCTGCTTAAACATGGAGATAGCACTTTGCAAAAGGAGAAATATTGTGGAGCCCAAGGTAACTTTGGGTGTTTCACTGTGATGTAAAAAAAAACATTTCAACAAGTGCCTGGTAGGAACTGGAATCTGCTTACAGCTTTTTGCCAGTTTTCCTTTATGTTCTTCTCTCATAATATCAGCATTCTGATTAATATATATATATAAAAAAAAGCCGAAACCCAGAGCATCTAAGATATGAAAAGAGGGAATCTGATTTAGGGCCCCAGTCCTGCAAACACACATGCATGTGAATAGTTTTTAATTCACAGGAAGATGTATTGAAGTTAATGAGGGTCCACTTGTGTGGCCCAGGTTGCAGGATAAGGGCCTAGATGTGAAAAACACCTGCTTCTCAGCTGGTAAATCTGTAGGGGGTGAGAGGGGATATGATGGGGAATTCCTGATAGATCATGTATATGTTTGATTTGTGCAGGAAATGGCCTAACTTCATTATCATGCACATTGTGTAAAGAGTTGTCACCTTGGATGGGCTATCACCAGCAGGAGAGTGAATTTGTGTGTGGGGGTGGAGGGTGAGAAAACCTGGATTTGTGCTGGAAATGGCCTAACCTGACGATTACTTTAGATAAGCTATTACCAGCAGGACAGTGGGGTGGGAGGAGGTATTGTTTCATATTCTCTGTGTATATATAAAGTCTGCTGCAGTTTCCACGGTATGTATCTGATGAAGTGAGCTGTAGCTCACGAAAGCTCATGCTCAAATAAATTGGTTAGTCTCTAAGGTGCCACAAGAACTCCTTTTCTTTTTGCGAGTACAGACTAACACGGCTGTTACTCTGAAACAAATAGAATGTTTGGGCTTGTGTATTTGAAACTGGAACGGTGTAAGAATCTCGCATCATCTCCATCTTTCCTAAAGGGAGTTCAGTTCTTTGTGACAATACAATTTTGGAGAAGTGGCTCCAGCACTTTCATTACCATTGGTTACCAGATCACATTAAATGTCAGACAGATGGGCCCTATCAGCAACAAACACATTTACAAGATCAATCATGCTCAAAGAGTCTTCTTAAAAATAGCTATGAATGGATGGTAAACTGGGCCAAAACCATCCTAGCAAACAGCATGTTCATTACCAACCTCATGATGGGGAGTGTGGATGGAGAAAATCCTGATACAATGTATGGTATGCCATTCCCTTCTCTGGACTGTTCCCTTTAACCAGTGTGTGTGTACACTTCATATTGCTACTAGACTCCTGCTTAGATATCAGTGTAACCTTCCCCGCTAAACAGAAATAATTACTGCAACACACCATACTGCAGCTGTCCATTTATTTTTGTTAAGGAACTTGGCTACTCTTCAACATATAAATTCAGAAGCATGAAAGCAAGAATTCCACACTGTAATTTGCTGAAATCATAAGCCCCCTGCTGAAAAAAAGAACTTTATCCTGATTAGGAGCGGTATAGCCACTCTCCATGTTAGCTTGCATGTTAGCACCTTAGCGTCTCTAACGCTGGGCTTTAATGCAGCAGGAATTTCCCATTCCACTCAAGTTGCATGTAGAACTGCACTAACTTGTGGATAATGATCATCCTTCATGAGCTACTTGCTGGTAGGAAAACAAAATACAAAACATTTGATTGAGGACTACATTCTGGATTAAGGTTTCAGGAATAAAATGAGATCACATCAATGGGTCCTCAGAAGTACATTGGCATCTATATTTGGCTGTGAATTAGGAAGCAAAATTTAAAAGGAACAGAGTGTCTGAACAGTCCACCTCAGGCGGTAGAGAAAATAATGGGGTGCCAAGCAAAAGGCTCGAAGAAAATTCTGCTAACCATCTGAATAGGAGCACACCAGTTGCAGTTATTAGGCTGAATTCTGAGCCTTGTAATGGGAAAGTAAGGGCCAGGGCCACCCCTTACACCCACATATGGTAGCTTTGCATCAGTCTGACCAATCAGCTGTTCCATGGTCTTAGATAATTGGAGCCTCAGAAGGGGACAGGGAGTTTATGAAGCTACCTTATAAGTCAATCTGTTTTGATAAAGAATCCAAATCTTGCTGATTGCTTCCCATTCATTACTTTCTACACCACCCATCATTTCAATGCTTTACACAGCCTTTCCTTCTTTCAAGGTTTAAGAGATGCATTTCTAAGAGCAGAAGTCAGACGGTGGACACTTTCTAAGACTATCCTTAATAGCTTTCATCTTGCAAAGGACGGGAGACATTAAAATGAGCGCTTTGATTCCTTTTCTTTTGCAAATATTTGCAGAAAGCTTTAAAAAATGAATTATTTTGCACTGGTGCTACTGATGGATTAATATGTCTGAACCGCTTTATCCAAAATCAATTGAGAACAGATTACAGAGTTGTTTGTATCTTCAGCGTGGTGGGCAATACTAAATTGGGATGGGAAAGAAAGGGGATATTGAACCTCTAGGGTTGGCCTACAATTGGATTTTTTGCACCAGCATAAGTACACTAATGTAGCTGCATCAGTGCAAACCGCTAATGTAGATATGCATACCTACGTAACAAGTGACTTGTACTAGCGCAGCTTACCTTGGTTTAGAGACCAGGATAGTCACACCTGCACGAGTCTTTTTTTTTTTTTAAACACTGGAGCTATGTATCTACTTTTTCAGCTACATACATTGGTGCAAAAAAATCCCCTTGTGGCCCAGCCTCTAGATACAAATAGGGTTGAAAAAAAAGCCCAGGTTCTCAGCCGGTATAAATTGGTGTAGTTGCATTGAACCCAATAGATGTCAACAAAGCTTCTTTGATTTACGCCAGATGAAATTCTGACATCATGTGTGAAAAAAGCCTTCATTCAGTACTCAGTAGCTGTAGTTACCCCATAGGGTTTTTTGTTTTTTTTTGTTTTTTTTAAATAAGTATTTCATAGTGAAGAGTGTTGTGTGCAAACAAAGGGTTCTGAGCTACGTTCTATTTCTCTGGTCATACAAAGCGCGACTGCATTTACATTCTGAAAACAGAAACCCAAGAACAGAAGATCTGCTTTGCTATCATAGACTCCTTCTGCTTCTTTTTAAAATTTCACTTTACTTGAAAGAAAACTTACTCATTTCCCATTTCTGCCTGTTGAATTATTCACTGGATGTGTTCCACTGGTATTGTCTCTTCTGCTAGAGAGCTTGTAGTTCCAACAATTCCTTTTTGGTCTTGAGCTGTAATCAGAGCAATTAACAGTCCATTAAAGATCTCAACATGCCAATCAGAGACAGTGTTTTGGAGGGGAACAAGGGAATTGGCCCTGCCCCTGAGTCCAAAGCGCAATTGGGGTAGATCCTAAATAGAATTAACTTTAAGCGATGCTCTGCCATATAGGTGGGGAGGGAGAGATATCTATACTGACCTCTTTTATAAAGCACTTTGAGGTACGGATGAAAAGTGCTACATAAGACTAGGTATTAATTATTATTATTATTTGGGGTTACCATAGTTCAGGTTCCCAAAAAGAGGACACTGCCGGAGAGGTGGGGGAATTAGAGGGGGTGAGCAGTGTCACTCCCTGTCACGATGGCAGGGTGGCTGGCACAAGCCCAGGACACAGCGACAGCCATCAGTCAGAGCCTCCCTCTGGGACCCATGCCCAGAGCCAGAAGCTGGAGCCTGAGTAGGCCAGAACTGGCAGCTGTGGCTGCAGGGAAATGGACCAATCAGCTGCGGATGCAGGGGAAGGACTAATCGGGAAGTGGACCAATTGGGGCTCTTTCTGAGCTGCAGTGTCTTCTCTGCAAAAATCCTGGACATTTCCTGTTATTTGAAAAATCCGTCTGGATAGAGGACGGAGTCTCAAAAAAGAGGCAAAGTCTGGGAAAACCCGGACGTATGGTAACCCTATTATTAATTGAAGATCCCAGACTGGCAGGGGCTAGAAGTACAGTGAAATTACTGGGTTTTATGTGGCATACTTGAAATCAATGGAATTTTTGTCATTGATTTCAGTGGCAACAGGATCAAACCCATTGTCATCAGTCCATTGTTGGGTGTCCAGGGAAGAAGTATTTCAGATCATTCAGCGGTGCTGCTTCTGCCATCTCAAGGAACTATTGTCAATTTCACCAGAGGTATATCTATCCAGCCTTCCTCCAGCAAAGGGATTCTTATGATGGAGGGAGGAATTGAAAGGGAATATGGAGGGCTCTTAGGGTCACTGCCTCCTTCTAATGCTCTAAAAATAATCAAAGGTTTGGAACAAGAAGGAATTAGAAAACAGTTTTAAGAGATCTGGCAACTTTTGTAGAGTAAAAGCCCCCCACCCTTTAGTGGGCCCTCTCTGTCCAAAGCAGAACAATCTTCATGGTGTGTTCTCAGGGATCTTATACTAGCAATTGTCCAGGTCAAATGCACTTTAATTTCCATAACCCCCTTCTCCAGTCTCAATAAAAATTACATGTTCCTGTGACTCGAAAGGTACACACAATTCCTTATGGTTCTCAAACACAGGAGCTGAAATGTAATCAGTATGTATCTGCTGTATGCATAGATCGTGGATAAGCAAACACAATATAAAGTGTTGCATGACCCTATGATGAAGGGTCAATGTAAGCTGTATGCGTAGAAGCATTCCCTGCAGAAAATGTACCACTCTATCTTCTAGTCTACACTAGGCCGTACTGGGTTTACAATGGTGCTGTAATGGTAATGGTGCACACTCAGAAGGGTCCCCAGCACCCGCCTCAAGGCCCTGCCCCCACTTGGCCTTTTCCCTCCGAGGCTCCGCCTGCTACTTGCTCCTCTCCGCCCCCTCACACCTTCTGCTTGTTCCTCTCTGCCCCCGACCCACCTCCCATGCGAGTGGTGGGCAGGGCCTTGGGGGGGGCAGGGGGAAAGAGGCCAAGCAGGGGCGGGGCCACAGTCTGGGCTCTGAGGCCCACCGAAAATTAATCCAGCCATGATACTAGGGGCTTACTAGGTCAGAATCAGAGTAATTTATTTTATTTTCCCACCCCACCCCATGCTTGAGCAGTGTATTGGAGATACTCCACTGCACTTGTAGGCACTGCCTCTGCTACTGTCTCTGGAAAGATAATCTGTCAAGAAAGAATGTGAAAATTACTACATCAATGAACACTGCTAACCTTTCAACTGTACCTCCAAAGATCTTTCCACTTTTGCAGCAGCAGCTTTCGTAAACCGTTTGAAAGTAAAATGTGCTCATTAATATGTCAAATGAGACAGGGAAAAACATGCTCCTATTAAATAAAGAGGACAGAGGTGCCCACTTGCAGAGCAAGGGTTCTGGGTATGTCCTTCATAAACCTTGAGTTTAAAGGGGTTTACAATGGTGAATATAAATATGTGCCCAGAACTTTCACTTTCCATATAGAAGTCCGAGACTCACAGAAGCTCTCAGGTGTCAGTCCAGCAAAGCACTCAAACATGTGCTCAGGCTTAATTTTACACACATGAGCTGCATTGAATTCAGTAGGAATCCTCATGTGTTTAAAGCTGAGAATGTAAAGTGTGTTATAGGATCAAGGTCAAAATGCATGGCAGGGTCCATGTGTCTCCGATAAACCCATGGACCAACTCTTCATGGACTTCAGTAGGAATTGTGTGTGGTTAGTAGGTGGCAGATTTTAGTTAAAGTTTGCTCT
Source organism: Eretmochelys imbricata (assembly GCF_965152235.1). Taxonomy (NCBI): domain Eukaryota; kingdom Metazoa; phylum Chordata; order Testudines; family Cheloniidae; genus Eretmochelys; species Eretmochelys imbricata. The sequence continues at coordinate 193,559,757 of NC_135573.1, forward strand.
GATCCGCCTGACAAATATTCTACTCCAAGTGCAGGAGGGATCCATGCTACAGATTAGAGAGAAGAATTTTGCTTTGTATGGAAATTTCCCACCAAAATGTTAACTACTCAGTTCCCCGTGGGACATGAAAAACCATATGGTAAATATAGTCTTTCAGGTTAGGTGAGCACCATGGGATTTAGGGATCAGCACTGAGTGTGCATGGATCAAAACTGAATTTCCAAAAACCATTTCCTATGGATGATGGTTTGTTTTTCCCTGTTCTTAGGTATGGGCCATTCACTTGCAGAGGTCAGAATGGAAGTAATTTTTTGGATGTTTTCAAAGGTAGGGAAGTATTATACACGTTTCTGAGTGCTACCCAGATGAGGGGAAAGCCTGTCATAGCTCATAGAAGTGTCAGTTTCAGTCAATTATAATATGACTGAGCCACATTGCAAGATAAAGATTTAGTCTGTTACCAAGATATTGGGGTAGTGATCAAGTGGGATATAATGATCCACATTAATCCTTTTCAAAAAAGAGTTTGGCTGCATTAAAATTCCATCTAATGCTAAATAGCATTCTTAGGCAGAAGTCATCCCCAAATAAAGGAATTTTTTTCAAATATCCTGGAGGGCATTCAAGAAAAACCCCCTCCTAAGATAGAATCATCTATTTTGCAACAATGGTCTAATACCACAGAATCAAAAAAAAAAGAAAAGAAAAAAACAGCAATCTAATACAGAACATCATTTATATTACAGTTGATCTCTTCACATCATATACTGTATCAGCCTCTGCTATAAACAATATGCTAAAATGATTCACTTACCCTAAACAGGCCTGGCTAAAACAACAACCTTGCACTATTCAGCATGGTAGTTCATCAAGACACCTAAGCAATGAAAATGTAGATCAAGGCTTTCGTTGTACCCTGTACAGCTGAGAAATAGGAACATTTTGGTTCCACTGGTCAGACAAAATAAGCAATCAATATTAAGTTGGTGAAATATCAAATAAACTGTGCTGTGCTGAATCTTGATTGGACTTCTACTCAGCAATCAAAGAAAACTTGAAATGAATTCTTGATGCCAGGAAGCTCATATCACTGTTCTCTCTCTCTCTCTCTCTCTCTCTCTCAGTACTTACACAGTCTCCATCACTGTAATATATTTGAGCATCTCCCAAGTATTTCATACTAGAAATAGCAATAAAATATATTCTAAGGCCAGAAGGGACCATTGTGATCGTCTAGTCTGACCTCCTGTATAATACAGGCCATAGGACTACCCCAAAATAATCCTAGAACGTATCTTTTAGAAAAACATCCAATTTTGATTTAAAAATTAGCCGTCATGGAGAATCCTCCCGACCGTTGGTAAATTGTTCCAATGGTTAATTACTCTTACTGTTAAAAATTTACATGTTATTTCCAGTCTGAATTAGTCTAGTGTCAACTTCTAGCCACTAGGTAGTGTTATACCTTTCTCTGCTAGACTGTAGACCTTATTATTAAATATTTGTTCCCCATGTATGTACTTACAGACTGTAATCAAGTCACCCCTTCTTTTTGTTAAGCTAAATAGATTGAGCTCCTAGAGTCTATCACTGTAAGATACGTTTTCTAATCCTTTGATCATTCTTGTGGCTCGTCTCTGAACCCTCTCCAGTTTATCAACATACTTCTTGAATTGTGGACACCAAAAATGGACACAGTATTCTAGAAGCAGTCACAACAATACCAAATACAGAGATCAAATAACCTCTCTACTCCTACTTGAGATTCCCCTGTTTCTGCATCCCAGGATTTCATTAGCTCTTTTGGTCATAGGGGAGTTTATGTTCAGCTGATTATCCACCACCATCCTCAAATCTTTTTTCATAGTCACTGCTTTCCAGGATAGAGACCACCATCCTGTAAGTATGGCCTACATTATTGTTCCCAGATGTATGCATTTAAATTTAGTTGTAGTAAAATGCATATTATTTGCTTGATCCCAGTTTACCAAGCAGTCTAGATCACTCTGAAACAATCACCTGTCCTCTTCATTATTTACCACGCCCCTAATTTCTGGATCATCAGCAAACTTTATCAGTAGTGATTTTATGTTTTCTTCCAGGTCATTGATAAAGATGTTAAATAGAGTAGGGCCAAGAACCAATCCCTGTGGAAACAGATATGCTTGAATACAATTCCCTGTTTGCATTTTGAGACCTATCAGTTAGCCAGTATTTAATGTACGCCATGTTAATTGTATATCATTCTATTTTTTTAATCAAAATGTCATGTGGCATCAAGTAAAATGCCTTATAGAAGTCTAAGTATATTACATCGACACTATTACCTTTATCAACCAAACTTGTATTACATAAAAAAAGATAGCAAGTTAGTTCGACAGGACTTATTTTCCACAAACCCAGGTTGATTTGCATTAATTACATTATCCAACTTCAGGTCATTATTAATTGAGTCCTGTATCAGCTGTTCCATTACCTTACCCGAGATTGATGTCAGGCTTGTCCCATTTTCCATTTAAAAAAACTGGCAGAACTTTAGCTTTTTTCCAGTCTTTTAGAACTTCCCCCGTCCTCCAATACTTACTGAAAATCAACATTAATAGTCCAGTGAGCTCCTCAGCCAGCTCTTTTAAAACTCGTGGATGCAAATAATCTCAACCTGCTGATTTAAAAATGTCTGACTTTAGTAACTTATTTTTAACATCCTCCAGAGATTCAAGTGGAATGGAAAGAGTATCATTATGATATGTTGAGAATGCATCATGTTTTCCCCCAAATCTAGAACAGTAATATTTATTTAACACTTTTGTCTTTTCTGCATTATTGATCATTCTACCGTTTCCATCTAAAAATGGACCAATACCATTATAAAGATTCTTTTTTTGTTCCTAATATATTTTTTAAAAACCTCTTTATTGTCCTTAACTCTGCTTGCCATAGATTTTTCCTTGTGTATCTTGGCAGTCCTTATCAGTTTCCTACAGTTTTTAACTTCTGATTTATATTCATTACTATCAACTTCCCCTTTATTGTATATTTTTATTTATTTATTTATTACAGCTGCCTTAACTTCCCTTCTAAACCATGTTGTTTTGTTAACCAGCATAGCCTTCTTCCTCAGTTTTAGGATTGTGGCTTTTTGGGCATCGAGTAAGGTGTTCTGACCTGGTTCCCAATGATCATTCCCATTTTTCTGATTAAATTCTGCCTCCCAACTGAGATGGCTCATAATAGTTTACAGTTTTGTGAAATTGGTCCTATTAAAGTACCAAGTATATATATTACTTGGTTTGGACTTTATTCTGTATGCACATTATAGATTTGATCAAGTCATGATCACTTGTACCTAAGCTACCGTTAACTTTTAGAGTTGTATGTCTCTTTCCTCCTTATTAATCTGCAGGAGAAATAGCTTGATATGTTGTTTGGGTTTTTTGGTGTGAGTATGTGAAGGGTAAGGTTCACCTTTAGCTCTGAATGCAGAGAGGCCTGTGATCACCCTTTTGGGTTGTGTGCTCTGTAACAGATCTGGCAGTATCCTGGACAGACTTTACTGAATTAAGTTTAAGTATCTTTGGAATCCATTGTATTAAAACTGCCTAGTTTATGTACTATTGTGGAGTTCTATGTAACTTCTCTAGGGGGGAGATATGGCCAGTGTAAACCTCGGGAAGTGTTATGAGTATCAAAGGACTATTTTTAGCAATGTGCCAGACCAAGTGGGGTTCCTAGGAAATACCTGGGAGGAGGTAAATGCAAATTACCATCTCCAGTTATGCAAAGACCCAACCTTCTGAAGCTTCGTCCTGAGGAGCAGACCACTGACTGGTTGATTAACTATTCATGGTCTCTGCAGATCAAAGACCCACACTGTATACAGGAGTGACTCAGGTTCATGGGGGTGTTTGTTCTGAGCTAACAGCTTTTAAGACCTTGTGACCACAGAACACTACCTTGTGGGGGTTTGAAGGACTGTTCTCCTGCCAGAGCCCTTGATGGAGTTGGGATGATCTCTAGTAAGCTTATTAGCATGCATGTAGGTTCTCTTAATATGTTTTCTCTGTTACACTTTCACCTTAAGAATAAATGTGCTTGCTTAACATGAGCTGTGTGGTAACTTAACTGTGAGCAACTATGCTGCTTTTAGGAAGGCTGGCATGCTGGAGAACTCACAGTATAAGCAAGGAACTTTTCAGCCTGGAGAAATCCTAGTGAGTTGGAAGAGAGACATGCATCTCTGTCCAAGAGGTGATGGCTGAGGAGTCAGGAGCCTAGAGTGCCCTTGCTGGACTACAAGGGGGAAATACAGGTGCAGTTGCCCTGAACTATGACATGCTATCAGGGCCGGCTCTAGGTTTTTTGCCACCTGAAGCAAAAAATTTTCTGCCCCAAGCTCAGGTGGGGCTGGGGCTCGCAGGCAGCGCTGGAAGCGGAGGGAGTAATGTCACCTTCTCCCAGCACCTGCAGGGGCTTTACCCCCTCCCCCGCCCAGCCATGCAGAGAAGCTCTGATATTAGGGGTGGCACAAGGCAGCACAGCAGCCAGTGCGCAGATGAGGTGCTTCAGCCCTGGCTCCCCGGCAGGACTCGCCCTCTCCTCCCCAGGTAGCGGCTGGGCCCTGGCAGCTCAGCATCCTGGGGCTGGGGCTTCCCCTTCCTGCTGCGGCCGGGGGCGCGGCACCCTCACCCCATCTAAGTGGCGCAGCTCTGAGAACGCAACTGCCCCCAAAAAAGGGATGGCTGCAGTGCCGCCTCTGGAAATATGCTGCCCCAAGCACTTGCTTGCTTTGCTGGTGCCTAGGGCTGGTCCTACTTGCTATATAGCCTAATTCCATCTCCTGTGAAAGCTCTGTCTCCTGCACTCACAAGTCTGCCCCTGTTGTTGACAGTTGCTTGGTTTCAGCTATTGTGGAAGGTTGTGGGCATAGAGCAAGAGGCAATCTCACAGAAGTAGCTCTCATTGAAGTAGCCATGGCCAGTGCCTTGAACTAGACTCTGTATTCCTCAGGGGAGCCAGTGCAGAGAGAAGAGAATTGAGGTGTGCGGGCAGAGACCTGTGTGGCTAAGAAGATGGGTTGCAGTGTTTTGTACCAGTTGGAGTATTTTCAGAAGTTCAGTGTTCCCACTCCATTAAATTATGGGCATATATCCAAAAAGTGTCTTGGGAGGCCATTAAGGGATACTGGAAAGTCTGAGAACCTGGAGAAAAGTCATCTAGGGGAGGTGGCAGGACAAGAGATGCAAGGTAGGATGGAGAGTAATGATCACTCCTAGTCAGTGACATATGCCTCACACATGTCATGAATGCAAACCGTCTACCAGCCCCAATGAAGTGTATCCCTGTCCATTCTTTTCCCACCAATGACTATGCCCAAAGATGTGTGTGTGACCTCAAACCATTACCCTCTCATCCTCATTGTCATTTGTCCTGAGGCCATTTCTTACCATCCAGGAGGTATATGTACCCTAGAGCCCATTCCTGTCTCATGCCCCAGAGATATGTACTCCCAGCTTCTCCTTTCCCGTACACCAACTGTATATCTCCTCACTCTGGACAATAACAAAAAGTATTTTGATTTTGCCTTTCAGTCATGTCCATTCATCTTTGGGGCAGGATCATATGTCCCTAGGAATGGGCTAATAGTCCAGAAAGGAAGGCACAGATTTCTATATCTCATGCTAAATAATGAAAGCGGTTCAGTACCTGTTTAGAGAGTAGAGCAGGGGTGGGCAAACCTTTTGGCCCGAGGGCCACCTCAGGGTTCCGAAACTGTATGGAGGGCAGGTGTAGTGTATTAAATTGCTCCCCATAGGAATGTGCTACTTACAGGGTACTACTTATGGCTGCCAGTCCTGGTGCTCCCTAAGCAGCACATTCCTACGGGGAGCAGTTTTAATACACTACACCTGGAGGCTCTCGCAGCCCCGCCGCCCAGAGCACTGACGGCAGATGAGCTGAGGCTGCGTGGGAGGGGCTGGGGACGAGCCTCCCTGGCCTGGAGCTCAAAGGCCGGGCAGGACGGTCCCACGGGCCGTAGTTCGCCCACCTCTGGAGTAGAGGAAACTCTAGAGAATCCCATTCAACATGCTCTACAACTAGTATGATGTATTGAGCTGCAGTTAAAAACTGGAAAACTGGAGTTCATGGTAATGTTTACATTTAATACAATACATTGACATTTTGCTTTTTTCCTGGTAAATGTTACTGGGAAAAATTGAGGACTGAGTAAATTTTAACAGCTTGAACATTATTTGCATTGAAGATACCAGGGCCGAATATGCCTTTGGAAGCTTAGTCGAATGATTTGGTTTGGAAATCTTACCAAATCTGGATTTTGCATGAGATTTCCAGTTTTTCTTCCTTAAGACCAGGCCATGCTACTGCAAGAACAGTCTTTGGGGTATTTCAGTACTTTCACTTTCCATCCCAGGTACAAACAGGAAGTATTTCAGGCTCATGACACAAGGGAGAAAGTGAACTTTTTCAGATCTTATACCTCAGGTTCAACTGTGGTTCCAGTTCTGTTGGAACACTGCAGCAGTTCATGTGTTGCAGTGTTTCTTAAATGCGGCCATCAGAGGCTTTTCTTGCGGCCACAGCCTCCTGGGCCGTGATGTGCCGGGTGGGCACAGTGGCTCCTCCCCTGGGGCTGCCAGCGGGGTTTGGTCCCTGCCCTCCTCTGGAGCCACAAATGCCAGAGGAGCAGGCAGCTGGTGTGAGTTCCCCACCTTCCCAGGGGTGGTAGGGCTCGAGCTTCTGGCTTGAGCCCTGGGGTGGTGGGTGCCAGGTTCCAACCACAGGGCTTCAGGCTCTAGCCCCGAGCTGGGGGGCTTTGGCTCCAGTCCCAGGCTCACCCCCTCCTCATCACCCCTGCCTCCCTACCCACCTGTCCATCCATGGCTTAATTTGTCCCCTGGCTTGCCAGGGCTGCATAAGTCTGCTGTGAAAAGCGATATTTGTATGTTTGTTAATATCACTTTTCACTGCCTTCCACCCAGCTAGTAAGTCTGCTGTGAAAAGTGATACATACGAATATCGGTTTTCACAGCAGCATGCTTACTAGCCAGCAAGTCTAAAAAAAAGGCCAAAAAACCAAAAGAAACCACAAAAAAGACATGTGCACAGCACCTTATTTTGTTTCTATTCTGTTTAGGTCCAGTAAAGAGTAGAGACAACTCTACCTTATTTTTATTACTGCATCTGCAAAAAAACCCTACATATATAAATTACAATGATTTGGACATGTGCATATTTATTTGTTTTTCCTAAAGTTAGTTAAGTATTGTAGGAAAAATTGTCAGCGTGGCCACAAGCAAGAGTTGGTGGCCGCACTCTGAGGCCACCAAAAAATTTCTTGTGAGAAACCCTGTCCAATGGTATTGAATTTCCTTTCTTAGTTACTGACATGCAGCTGTCTTACTAATACAAAGATCACTCCAATATATATATCCACACCACATATCTATATTAAGCAATAAAATACAAAAATTGGAAAGAATAGCTGAACAATCAGTCAACATCTCTTCGTATAATAGAAAGTAGCTAGATGATGAGATGCACAGTGACCTTAATGGCTCTGATATTTGTTTATAATCCTTTCCCAGTAACCTTGAAAGAAGGCCAAAGAGAAGTGTATTTGAAACAATGTCCTGGCTTAAAGTTCGGAACAATTTTTATTGCACAGTCTGTTAACTTTTCTTTAATCCATCCCATATTATTTTACATCTTGCCTTCCATCATGAGGAAGAGTTCATGCCAGTGCCATGATGGCTAATATTAAGCTAGTCTTTGAAACAAAGGAATGTGCAAGTTACAGCCAGGTGCAGGTCTTAATGGGCATCTGCAATGCCGCCATCACATAATTGCCATAAATCAGTCTACGCTGTATGGAGTCAGTTCCCTGGGTTTTGAAGTCCATTTGCCCGTATTGCTTGTTCAGCTCCTTAATTCATTAATGATAAGATAGTACGGTGAATATGTAATACCAAAAAACAAAAGCCCCAAGACAATGAATCAATATTGCACTTATCCAAGCTGGCTGCTGAAAAGTAAAACAGATGACCTGGACTTTGCAGCAGTGGGAAACTCATCTTTTCCAAAGCTCTCTTTTCCCTCCACTAATTCCAGGTTTATTTCATTTGTGGTTTTGGGAATACTGGGGTCCAGTTTTCAGAAGTGTCTTCCAATTTTGCACCTGCCAGAACTTTTTACTTGCTAATAGTTTATTTCCATTCACACCTAACAATGCTCTTTAGGTGCAATACAAAATTAAGCTCACAACATTCATAAAAATCATGAGAAGACACCAGGAAATGGGAAAGCTTTTCAGGTATTCTGTTCAACATCAAGCAAGTTCTAACCACCCTTCTCTGCACAGGCCCTTCCCCCAAGCTAGCTCTGTGAATTACTTACTTGGAGGTATAAATGCTACAAAATGCACCTGCAGTTCTAAATGTGGGCCCAAAGTTGCACGTGCAAAATTGGGGCCTAAGTTGAAGCTCTTCAGAAAACCACGTCCTAAATTCTCTGAAGGGAGCATGAAAACCTCCATGGAGATATACCAGAGCCATAGGCACATGTTGTAATTGCAATGAGTGCTCTTTAGAGGTTTCAGTGCTCTCTGGGTGCATATTATGCGGCACCAACCTTCCCCTCTTACAATCATTGTTTACTGGGGCACTGACTGTGCCCACTGATCTCCAGCCCGTCTCCTGTCACAGACTGCTCCAGGTGGGTTACTGCAGCCCCAATGGCTGCCTGGACAGAGACAGAAGGCCAGAGTCTGTTGAAGGCTGGTGGAGGGAGGTCATTTACATGAACTCTTCTCCCTATTTTGAGCTTCCATGGTCCCAGCCTTTTGTGCAGCTAAGAAGCCACTCCCCACACTACCATGCTGCATTGTGCTTCCCAGGGTGGGAGTAATGAATTAACAAATAACCCTTCACCCAGGATTTATTCCTACATCTATTAGAAGACAGGTTTGAATTCTTTCACAAAGCACAACCATACAAACTTCATTTTTGGAGCCAGCACTAAGAACATAGGAACGGCCATACTGGGTCAGATCAAAGGTCCCTCTAGCCCAGTATCCTGACAGTGGCCAATATGCTGTTGAATGACTCTTGAAAAATCGCTGCTCTTGCCTGCAGACAGATGAACGAGGACCGAGCTTATGCACTAGCTGCTGTCCCCGTGGAGCGGACTGAGTCCTGGCAGGGTTTTCTTCCCTCCTTCCCCATTTATTATTGCATTACAGTGGCTTGACAAACCACTTGAATTCTATTGACTTGTTTATGCTGCTGTTTTGTCAAGAGAATCCAGTTGACTGGATAAGGGTGCTCTTGGGCATTGTGCACACAAAAAATGATAAAAACAGCTTCTTGCAAAAGTGTGAAAAGTAGACATGCTCAACAAATCTCACCCAGACAGAGATTAGCTTAGTTTAGAGTCAACTCTGTCTCCTTCTCCATTCCTTCTCATTTTACCTTCTCCCTTCCTTTGCATTAAGGGTTTGGTTCAGAAACTGATTTAGAGAATAAAAAGTAAAACCAGTGGCCTGGCTTCTCTTCTGTGCCATGATCTGCTCAGCACAGGGGCTGGAGCAGGAAAGGCAGCAATTTATACCTCCCTGCTTCTCAGGGTGCATTTGTGCCAGATCCAGTGCACTGGTATAAGTTAGATTTTAGGGGCTGCTCTAACTAACTTCGTCTAGCTACGGTCCCACAGACACCATACATCAGTTGTGAATGGGCGTTAGTATAGACACTTTGCCTCACTCCCAATAAGATCTGTCCCATTATCTATGCCAGTTTAGAGGTGTACAGTTGGTGCAGGAATAGCTACTTTATTTTATGCCAGCAAATTTTTCCCTCCGTCAAACTTGCTTATGTGTACTGTGCTAGCTAATTGAGCTAATTCTTTAGCTTATCAGGAAAAGACCTATCTCTCGGAGCTGAAGGTCACTAGTTCTATTCCTGAATCTGCATGTATACAGATGGCTGTCACCCAATAGTGTCTGCGTATGTATGTGCCAACAGTTCATTACATCTTCCTACTGATGCCAGCAGGACTGTGAGAGAGAAACAGAAGCTGGACGATTACAAAGTGACACATCCCATTGCAGGGTAAAAGCAGACGACAAGACACCTCATCACTGAACGGAATAAGCTTATTGTGAGGTATGACTCAGCTCTGAAAAGGCTTCATCAGAGCATTGCGTTTGGCAGTGCCGAAGTGAATGCTACTGAATGCAGGGGATCAATGTATCACACTGAGTGCTACAGTATCTAAGAGAGGCAGGAGTCCAACTTCATAGAAAAGATCACTTCATAAAATCCTAGAATGTGGACATCAAAAAGACCTATAGGTCATCTAGTCCACCCACTGTCATTACAGATGTGTCCTACAGTATGTTCTTGAGTGCTTTTCCTAGAATAGTTTTAAATAACTCAAGATGTGGGACTTTTACCCCTTCCCTTAGGGGAATACTTCATGGTCTGATTGACTAACAGGAAAGACTTCTTTACCAGGAGATCTATCTACATTTTTGTTTGCTCAGTTCCATTGTATTATTCCTAACTCTAGCCCTTGCACAACCCTGAATGACCTTCTTCTCCAGCGTTCAAACCCTGCAAATCTTTGCCGATGGCTAAATAATATCTACGGGGAACATAATTGCCAAGTGACACATATTGAGTTATTTTACTTGTTCCACATCAGTCTGTTCATAAAAGAGAAACAAAAATGATGTTAGGGCTGAATTTCTTCCTCTTTGACATCTTTTTGGTATTACTGAGATGCCTAGAATGGAACTCCGTCTACTAACTTCAGTCTCATCACTAGAAGCAGGACTATCAATTCCCTGTCATACGATATAGTGACTTTAAAGGTACTGTACCAAATGATATCTTTTTCCCTGCTATATCACAGTCCAAGAGCCATTTCACATCCATTATCACCACTAAGTTTCTATTTGCATTACTGATTTCCAAGTAACTCCCCCCAAATATAATACTTGAATATGACAACAAAACTTGGAAGAAATATGAAACATTAGATTTCATGGCTTAAGATCAATCTCTATTAGAGGCCAAGAAGAGACTTCTGTGATAAGTAGATTATCTCACATCAGCCCATGTTGGATTCTTATACCTTCTTCTGAGGCATCTGGTACCAACCATTGTCTGAGACAGGACACTGGATGAGATGGATGTTAGGTCTGCTCCAGTCCAGCAATTTTTACATTCCCAATATTTGAGGTAATTTTTCACAGATGTATTAGTTTGAATTCCCTGCCCCCCTACAGCTGAATCTCATTACACTATTCCCATCCCTACTCCTACGAGAAGTGCTACTGGATTGTTACTATCTATGCAGAGAGGAAAGGGCTTTGAGCCAAAGTGTTCAAGGTTAGGTTTCTAAAGTTAGATACCTAAATCCTTACACTCTAAATAAGTGACCTGATCTTCAGATGTACTGAGCAGCTACATCGCCCCCAAGCTCCACATGTTTAGTGCCCCAACCTACCAAAATACTTGATCATCTGCTTACTCATTTAATCATGTGAGTAGCAGAACTTCAGTAGGTGGTAAATGTTTTGCTGAATCAGGGTTACAAGCAGGGCTGGATTACCCAATAGGCAGACTAAGCACGTGCTTAGGGCACCAGCAAAGCAGGGGGCACCAAAAAAAATGAGATTTTTTTTTTTTAAAAAAAATTGATATTTGATATTTCAAAAAAAGCATCGAAGATCTTTGTCAGACTTCCTTACACTCCACTACACACTCTTCCCCCATTTTTCTGTTCTCTTTTTATTACTTATCCCCACCTAAACGAGGTGGGCGTCCTACTAACATAGATTGAAATAATGCGAGGAAATCAGATCCTGTCATGTATTGCAATAAATATATATTTTATTATTGATATATTCTTCTGAGTTATACGTACTTGATTCGGTTTTTTTTCTTATATATATATACACATATTATATATATACATAAAAATAGTGTACGTTGTGTAATTTGTTTTTTTTTTTAAGTTCAGATAACTGAGATAAGGGGCAGGATGAAACGTAACCAACTAAGTGGAGCACAGAAACGTAAACTGGCAGAAGAAAAGAAACAAAAGACTAGTGAAATTTTCCAAAATCTTCCAAAGCTGACATCATTTTTCAAAGCGAATCCATCAGAAGCAACATCTTCTATCAGTAGCACAGACATCGTTCCAAAACCTGTAGGTGTTTCAGAGACTGACCCTTCTTCTATTGGTGAAACAAACACCATTCCAGAACATGTGGATGTGTCAGAGACTGTAACTGATCATCCTACTCCTAGTGGTTAAACAGACATTGTTCTAGAAGGTGTGGATGTGTCAGAGACTGAACCTGCTCATGCTGTAAATAATAGGAGAAAAGATCCTGGTATGTGGGTTGATTTCAGTACTGATGATGTAGCTTACCGGATACATTGTGAACCAAATGACTGTCAGCACCACACTGGGCCATTTGAGAAATCATGTCAGACTTTTACCAATGGCAAACAAACAAGATATTGTCCACAAAAAATATTTTTCAGCATGAAAGGGAATGGTAAGAAATACACTCGAGAATGGTTATTGTATTCACCATCAACAGGGTTTGCATATATGCAAACTTTTTGCATATAAACCTTCAACATCCTGATTTGCTGCAGATGGATTTAGTGACTGTTGGAATACTGTTTTAATTGAACAACATGAAAATAGCACTACTCACAGAGATTCAGTGTTGACATATTTAAATCGAAGACAGGGCTTTGGATTGACACAAAAATTGGAAGAACAAATTAAAAGGGGAGCGTGAATACTGGCAACATGTCTTACAGTGTGTTATAGCTGTTATTCAAACATCTGCTGAACATGGTCTGCTTTTCCAGAGATCAAATGACACATTTGGATCATTGCAGAATGGAAATTTCTTGGGGTTGTTGGAGCTTGTGGCTCAGTTTGACCCATTTTTAGCAGGCCATATCTCAAAATATGGGAATGCTATCTCAAAATATGGCAAAGGTAACCCATCATACTTATCCAAGACAATATGTGATGAACTCATTGGTCTAATGAGCGACAAAGTTCGTTCAGCTATTGTGAATGAAATAAGTACTGCTTGGTACTTCAGTTTATCTATCAACGCTACACCTGATCTTTCACATATTGATCAACTGAGTATTGTACTAAGATATGTGTCTCCCACAGATGGAAAACCAGTTGAACGATTTATAATATTCCTCAATTTGAAAAGCCACACTGGTGAAGAAATGGCAAATCAAGTACTACATTATCTGTGCCAAGTTTGCAAAATAGCTTTCTCAAAGTGCACAGGTCAATCTTATGACAACGTTGCCAACATATCAGGGCATTATCAAGGAATGCAGAAGAAGATTTTAGAACAGAACAAGTATGCCATATTCATACCACGTGCTGCACACTTTGTCAATCTTGTTGGCCTCAGTGCTGTTGATTGTCGTCTGGTGGCAGTAAGTTTTTTCTCAACAGTCCAGTTACTTTATATATTTTTCTCTGCCTCAACACACCGATGGGCAGTTCTTAAAACATATTTGGGCAATGATCGTGTGTTAAAATCTCTTTCTTCTACTCGCTGGGAGGTACATGCAGTGGCAACAGGTGCAATTCTGGAGTCCTACTCAAAAGATTGTAGATGCATTAGAAAGTATAGCTGAAGACCAATCACAAAAGGGAGAAACTATACGAGAGGCAGAAAACATTCCAAACAAGATGCAAGAACTAGAGTTTGTATTCATGTTGACCATGTGGAATGAAATTTTTACAACACTTTTACCACACAAGTCAAGCTCTCCAAGAAAAAGAATCGGATTTGAAAACATGTGCAGACCTCTGTCAATCATTAGCAGACCACTTACATGCTTTGAGGAATGATTTTGAAAGATTTGAAGACATATCAAAAGATATCTTGCCTGATACTAATTACAAAGAAGCCCAGTCCTGCAAGCAAATCAGAAAAAAACAAGCAAATGATAGCAGTGCAACAGAAACAGCATTGAATCCTAGAGACAAATTTCGAATATCTAAGTACTACACTATAATTGATACACTTGAAGCTCATATGAAGAGGAGAGGTGAAGTGTACAAAGAAGTATCAAGTAGATTTTCTTTTTCTAAAAGATATGGACTTATCTGATGAACAATATTCACAAGGTTCCCAAAAGCTAGTTGACTCATACCCTGTTGACTTGAACAGGGATCTCTGTGGAGAAGTACGGCTGTTCCACTGTTATATGCGTGCAACGTTTAATGAGACAGGAAAAATGAAATTCAGTCATATTGATCTTCATGACACAATACTGAAAGACGGAATACAATGTGTATTTCCAAATGTAGAGATCGCACTACGTATTTTTCTAACATTGATGATTACTAACTGCTCCACAGAATGCTCTTTTTCTCAGCTGAAAAGAATAAAAAACCCTCAGAGAACAACAATGTGTCAGGACAGACTTGATTTACTTTCCCTATTGTGTATGGAAGCGGACATGCTTCGTCGAGTCAGCTTCAATGAATTTATCCAGAATTTTGAAATCAGATTTTGCAATCAGAAAATCTAGAAAGAAGCTATTTTAATTTCAGCATACATGTAAAGTTTTGTGTCATTTCAAAAAATAAAATTTTATTTTATGGTATAGTATTGTTTTTATTTTGAATTACATATGGGGGGCGCCATAATCTTTTCAGTGCTTAAGGCCTCTAAAGGTCTTAATCCGGTCCTGGTTACAAGCCTAAATTGTTGTAAACCAGATCCTTCGAATCGCTAAACTGTGAGGTATTTTCAGTATCTTCATTTATTTCCCTTTTAGCTTTTCTTTTCAGTCTAAACTCCTTTACTAAAGTTAATATGGCAAAAACAAACAAAAGCAGTATTAATAAAAATAAACTTTGCCTTTTTACATAGCACTTTTCATCTAACTAGTCATAAATAAATGTGGTGGTAAACAGAGTGTGTATACACACACTATATATATTTATATATACATAAACACACACACACACACACTTATTTATGACTATATATCTATATAGTAATTGGAATAGCCTCTCTGTATGGAATGGTGTAAACATGGCATTGTGTTCCTAAGGTGTCAGTGTTTGATTGGGTTTCCAGCATTATATCACAGCCCTCCAGAATACAGAATAATTCCCTTTGCTTGGTTGAAAGGCTCAATTTCTTTCCTTGGGAACTCAGTCGGAATAACAACGAAAATCATTTATCAGATTAAAGTACAAATAAATCCTGTCCTGACAATTGGATGCGATCGTGTTTAATTTCAAAGTAATTATTTTTGTATTTAATTACGGAACAGTTAATTACTTCATTTTAATTATGTATCTTTTAATTAGAGCAAGACCAAAAAACCTGATAAGGTTGCCACTTCGCTATAGCGTATCCATTTTTAATTGTATCTACAGCATGTATCAGTCTAGCTCTTTTGCTTTCCTATGTGTGTTACTTCCGTTCCATGTCCTTTAAAGTCCGATTTAAGCCGCAGTTCGACGCAAGCTCAGATGTAAGCATTGGCTTCACCGAGACGGTAAGTTGTCTGCCTTAACTGGCAACACAGCTACCTGGAGCCAGCCCCGTTCATTGAAGCTGATGTAAGAACTAGCGCTGTCCAGCTATAGGCAGCTTTGGCAGGCTGGCAGGCTGATACCTGTGTAGAATTCTGACACAGCTGTGGTTGTAAGGGTCTGCGTCTACATAGGGTTCTGGAGCGAGCAGGAGCGAGCAGGAGCGCGCCTCCCGGCCCAGGCTGACAGATTCGAGCTAGCAGGGCTTGCGCTCTAAAAGGAGCTCCCCCAACAGCGCTTTGAAGTTGTCTCTTGAGCGGCAGCGTGGGCTCCGAAACCAGCCCCTTCCCTAGGCTTCGGAGCCTGATCGCCAGGCCTGAGACGCAACCCCAAAGCGGTCTGTATAGCTATTTTCAGAGCGTTAGTGTGAGCCTCACTAGCCCAAATCTATCCACTGGGGCTTGGAGGCTCGCTCCTGCTGGCTTCACATTGCTATGTGGACATTCTCCAAGAGGTTCCGCCCAGCTCCTCTTCATGTCAAGTCGCAGTTCTTTCACCATTTATCCTTCAAGGAAGGAATCATTTGTGCTTGTCATTTTCAGGATTCCATTGCGGCCATCCAACGCCAGTGCTGAAAATCAGCAGCTGAAAAGAGGGCACCAAGGTGCAAGAATAACGGCGGGCTTGCATGTCAATGCCATGAATGACTTTCCTGTCTGCCAATGCAGCAAGAACAGGATGTGCTTGTGTTGGTGTCTTTTCTTTTCAGTGAGGTGAAATCCTAAAGCTTTGATTTTCCTAGGAAATATTCATGCTGCTAAAGTCCCCTGCATTCCTTAGAGGACCCTACAATCTCATCTTTGTTTGGCCTGTTTTAAATTCTAAATGAGGCGCTGCAGTTATCAGGCATCTTGCAATCCCTCACACAATCATCTCGTGAAGCCAAGCAGCAGTTTCTCAAATAGTGTGACTTGCTAGCTCTGATGCCCTCACTTATGTTGAGCAGTCACTTACTTCGCAAATGGCCCTGCTGAAGTCATTGGGAGAACTCCTGAAGTAAGGTACTACTAAGCTTGAGTAATGGTATCAGACTCTGGCTCTTTATGAAGGGATGGACCACTTACCATCCCAGCTCCCTGATGGGACTTACTTGGCAACATATAAAGCTACAAAACACTGGCACTCACATCATCTGCCAAGTCACAGGAGAAATCAGCTGCAATAATTACTATTAAAAAGTCAGCATTTGCCCAAACTAACCACAGAATTGTATCTAAGATACCACAGGTTTCCTCAACATGTAGAACTGAAAATAACAATGTATGTTGATATCTCTTGCAAATGTTGACTTTTTAATGTAGTCAGTGGACTCTGAAGTTCCACACAAATATTGGATAAAAGTAGTGTCTGTGGTGAAAAGGAAAGCCCTTGCTTATCATGTATTTTTCAAATACTATGGGGGATTTTCCTCCTTGCCGGGGCTAGATACTGCTTGATTCCAATAACGATAGGAATGTATTCTTGAAATTCCACAACAGATTAAAAAAAAGTCAGGGAATCATTTTAATGTGTCAAACAACCCCATCACAGAGAGACTACATGTTAAACAATCCTCATGTCATGCTTCAGTTTATCTCCTTGAAATATGATTTTCTACACGTGTGCCAGTAACTCAAGCTATACCTATTGTATTCAAAGGACCTAAATATATATTAAGACTCAGCCTTACATTTAGTAAGTTAAAGAAGCCTATAGTCATACATGGCCCAAGCCTGCCTATGATTATTATTAATAATTATTATGATTTTATTCATGTTTGGCAGAATAGGTAAAGATAGATTCCTTGAGCAGAAGAACTTACTATCTAAGTGCCCAGTCTTGCAAAGGCTTACTACAAAGTGTAGGGTTTCCTGCCATGAGTAGTCCCAGTGATGTAGTAAGTACTGCACAAAGTAGTGGTGACAGAATTGGGCCCTTAATTAAGATGAGAACAACATGAGAATGGGGAAGGATTGGACAGGTAAGCTGAGGATGCTGGCTGAAATTCACCCTGGTCAGAAGGTACATTCAAGACTATGCACCACTTAAGTCTCATTTAAGCCCTGTTTTGAGTGAATTTCATCCACTATAATTACACAGTCATTAGAGAGGCTAGAATGTGCATCTTAACGGTTGCAGATTTTTAAATTGGATATTCCTTGTGCTCACTGGAACCAGTGGGCATGGTGAGTATCCAAGGAATGCTGGAGTCAGGTCCTTAGAAGATCAGGCAAAACCATTTCTTAGATTTAGTTGTTTGTGAGGGAGAAGCTAATTTTGAATATCCTTTAGCATGGCTGGAAAACCAGCAGACTAAAGGAAATAAAGCAGCAGAGTAACAGAAAAAGTTTACAATGCTATTCATTGTTAAGACTTGCTATTCACAATGAGAAGCCAGCTCTTCTCTAAAGTTAATGGCACCATGCTGATTTACACCAGCTGAGTATCAGTTGTGATGCATTTAGACGGGAGGAACTATTCAATTCTTTTTAATCAATTCAATAGAAAAACACATGGGACCTGCTCCAAACTCTGTTGAAATCAGTAGGAGTCTTTTTCCATTGACTTCAACAAGTTTTGGATTAGGCCCGTTTCTCCTCTTTAGGAGAGCAATCAGATTAAATGTATTATCTGATTGCTTATATTTTGCTTTTGTTATAAAAATTTTAATAAGTTTTAGGGGCTTTTAGTTTTTGTGCATAATAATATATCTCAAATTTTATACTATGCTTTTGTAAGCCTATGTTCCATATAAAAAGGTATATATGCCAAGTAAAGTTTGTTGGTTATTTGAAGTTGTTTTTGTTATGGCATGGTATATTACGAAATGAAGCACTTTCAAAAACCTACTGCAGTAAACCTGAGCAAGCAAAACATAGGATCTAAAAATATTAGTTTAGCAATACTGTACTAAGTAATTAAATTGAAAATGCCTTCAACACTATGTCATAAATTGATTGTTAGTCACATCCAAGAATTCAACTAATTGAATGGATGGTAACATACAGAAAAAAAAAATTTTAACACCAGACCAACATTTTCATAAAAGGAAGTGAATTAGGTACTCATAAAAATGATACTGATTGCATTGAAAAGGGCCAGGCTCTGTAGAGACAAATATTGTGCAAACTTCTCTGTGAACATGCTGCAAACTTAACCTGCAAAACCACACCAAGTGGTGTGAATGGAAATTTTTACGTTATAGATAAATTCCCGGTAGGGACCAAGATGAGATCAACAAACCCATTTCTACTTCTAAAGGTTTCATCTCAAATCTCCAGATGAAAAAGTCTGACAAAGCTACCAGAAGCTCCCATAACCCTGAAGCTGTGTCTTCCACGTCCTTGTATATTACAATTCAGTAGAATGAGGCACTTGGAAGGTATTGGGGTGTGGAGCATTCCATCTCTAGAAGAAAGCAATAGACATTTTTTAAAATCAGAGCTTTACAGCAATTGACGGGTCATAGTTTCATAACTTTCTCCGAGAGTCTGTAAAAGATTAACCGGACTGAAAACTAAAGTTTCTTTTTATCCAAAGAATAGGTACACCCTAGGCAAAGAAGCCTTGTAAGGTTTCCCTCCCACCACAAGATCTGTCCTGCAGCTTCCCTCCATGGATGAGGGAGGAGTTGAGTCTCCAGGCCTGTACGGGGTTTGATTTTTGAAGAGCAGCTTCCCTTTTTGCACTCACCAATAACTGTACCAGTAATAGCACAGGTCCAATTAATTGCTAGTGCAAATGCTATTGTTAGAATCTGTACTGCAAAAACAAGGATCCAGTTAAGCCCTTTTTATAAGTCAGGTCCTTTAAAGGAACATCCTTATCCTCTCTGCTCAACCTGCCCACAGCATACTAATTAGTGTCAACTGTGATAGTGATCTCTGTGATGTGCACACTTGTCCGCTACAGTGAGAGAGACAATAAAATGAGAACTGTGTCCCCTGATTCCTAACCTTATCTCATGAAGCATATATGAGAATCACTATCCATAGAAATGGCAGGGTATACAGTACAAAATACAGGAATGAAATCAAACTCCATTCTTCCTTGTCAACCCACTGTATCTCAATGATGGATTAGGCAAAGGGCTGATCCTTCTAGGAACATTACCTGTATTTACCAGAGTCTTTGGGGAGCGGGGGGGAAGGAGGGGTGAAATACTTCATTGTTCATACATCTATGTCACCAAACTCAATAGGCCAAGGTTCCTTTCTTTGTGACTGTGTGCTCTATTCACTGGCAGCTCCTTCTGACTGTTCTGAGGGATAGCTCACCACATCAACATCTCTCCCCACAGTCGCAACTCATCCCTCCGCTTCCCTCTCTTTGTCTGCAGCCCCTCTCTCACTCCAGGAGCTGCTGTGGTCTCTTTGTGACTCAGCTCCTTGGCTAGATCACTATCATGGTTCCCCTCCCGGGAGGAAGTCTCTTCTCCCAAACAGGCTCAGGCAGTCTTCCTATGCATTGCCCCACTGTTGCCATTTCCCCGCTGGCTAGTTGGGGAACCCAGGCCTGTCCTCTTGTCCAGGCTCCAGCTCAGAGATCCTCTAGCCAGCAGTCAAGGTCTGTTTTACCCCATACCTTGCCGCATTTCCCTGAGCCCTTTCCTAATCTTCTGGCTAGCCCTTCCTTCTTTGGGTCTGCCAGTTTCACTGCTCCCTCCTCCTCTGGAATACTGTGTCTATTCGACATTGGTGAGGCCTCATCTGGAGTACTGTGTCCAGTTTTGGGCCCCACACTACAAGAAGGATGTGGATAAATTGGAGAGAGTCCAGCGAAGGGCAACAAAAATGATTAGGGGTCTAGAACACATGACTTATGAGGAGAGGCTGAGGGAGCTGGGATTGTTTAGCCTGCAGAAGAGAAGAATGAGGGGGGATTTGATAGCTGCTTTCAACTACCTGAAAGGGGGTTCCAAAGAGGATGGCTCTAGACTGTTCTCAATGGTAGCAGATGACAGAACGAGGAGTAATGGTCTCAAGTTGCAGTGGGGGAGGTTTAGATTGGATATTAGGAAAAACTTTTTCACTAAGAGGGTGGTGAAACACTGGAATGCGTTACCTAGGGAGGTGGTAGAATCTCCTTCCTTAGAGGTTTTTAAGGTCAGGCTTGACAAAGCCCTGGCTGGGATGGTTTAACTGGGAATTGGTCCTGCTTCGAGCAGGGGGTTGGACTAGATGACCTTCAGGGGTCCCTTCCAACCCTGATATTCTATGATTCTATGATTCCTAGGGAGCAACTACAGCTTACATATCTTTACAGCCTCCAAACATCTCTCCGTCTTCCCAGGGAGTGACTGCAGCCTTTCCCAGCAGCCTCCTCTGTTGCCAGCTTCCTGGCTTATATAGGCCCCACCTGCTCCTGCACAGGTGAGCTTCTTCAGATTAAGCCTTCTCTTGCCGTCTTAATTCTCTGCAGCTTGCCACCTAATAGGCTAATTGGCACCTCTGCTTTTTATAACGAAAGAGGTGCCGGGGCTTAAGCAATTTTTTTACGTTCATAACTGACACAGCAAGCCTAAAGATGCCAGGGCGGTGAACGGCCAAGCCTACAGGTGCTGGGGCTCAGCCCGGGTCTTATGCCTTTCATGGCAAATGTGGGGAGGACACACTGTCACCGTGACATTAACAGTAGCGCTAGTAATTGCAAGATGTGGTTCATAGCTATGCCATAGATCTGGAGGTAAAGCAATTTCAGGGCAGAAAGGCCAAATAAAAATGTGTGACTCCTTTATTCATAACCTAAGACATACAGAGCTACGGTGTGCTAGAGCTCATTAACAGGTCTGGCTTACAAATAGCTACAATCAGTGAAAAAGTGGCAACAGTAGGGAAAGAGTCACAGCATATGAGTGTGTGTGAGTTAAATATTTTTCAGCCACCATTTTAAAGAGCTTTTCTGTCGAGTACTTTATTTTTAATATTTTAATTTGCTCTCCTCTGCTTGATTGTAATTCCCTCCTTGAACTTTGCAAATACAATGTGCTTTTCATTTTGATTTTATCTTTTTTCTATTTGGCAAATTATCAAATTCTTATTTTTTTCTTTTATTTTGGGCACTTCCCCCTGTATTTCTTTATTGGTGCACGAGCATCATCTATGACATCCCCGCTCTGGAATTAAAGTTTGTTAGTTCATTTGTATTGCCTCACTTTGCTCTGCAGCAGGAGAGCAATAAGATATTATACTATACATCCATTACATTATAAACATGATTGTCCAAACCTCTATCATCCAAAAATTCTTCTTGCAATACCTGAAATAGGGTCCTGTCCCAATGTCTGTTCATTATCATGAAAATTTCCTTGATTGTTCCAATCTCAAGTACCTGAATTAAGTGGAACCAGAGCAAGATTCCTTGCTAGAAGGTAGACAGCAAGCATGGTATGGGGACTATGAAGCCCATTCATAGCTAGCATTACAGTCCTTATTGTGATTAAAACACAGCCTTGAGTATGAACAGCATAAATATAGTATCACTAGAAACAACCATAGACAATCAGGTGAATTCAGAATGCTGAGTTCTTCTAGGACCCTAAAGACACCTGCATTGTAGTAAATTGGACTCCCTGCAGAAAGACTGGCCTTGAAAGATATCCAGGATTAATGGACAACTCCTTTCCAAAGTTACGAAGAGGCGGGGTGATGATGAGGAGTTACTGCATTCCTCAGAAAGTTCCAGCCGTCGTCTTCTTTCCTTCATCCTCTCCCACCCCAAAAAAGTCATTAGGCTCTGAACAGCCTGTCCCCATATGAATGCACTGACTGCCAAGTCAGTTAAACAATACTGTGCAAATGACTTGATCAAACCATTAGACACCAGGCAGAGTGAGACTCTCACACCTGTTTAATAAGGGGGTAGTCATTTCACCAAAACAGCTGGAGGAGAAAATACACCAGAGGTTCCAATTGACACAGTATCAATTAGCATCCAGGTCTGTAGGGAGTCAACATCAAAGAGGAAATAAAATAATAATTTTAAAAAATTCAATCTGTGGTGAATTCTAGCCATAATAAAGCTGAGCCCAATATTTAAAGGAACATGTTACAAACACAGGCAAACAAAACTTCCTTCTTAGTAGCGTGAAGACATCTGTGAGGACAGTTAATTGAACTAGTAACATCTAAAATGATTTAGAAAATGACAGATAATGTCAGCTTGAGTCACTGTTTTCAGTCCAGCATAAATGAGAGGACAAGAGGGCACAAATGGCAATGAAAGAAAAACAAACTCCTACCAGATATCAAGGAACTTTTTAAAAATTATTATTTGGAGAATTATTATCGTTAGGGCCCTACCAAATTCACAGTCCATTTTGGTCAATTTCACAGGCACAGGATTTTAAAAATTTTACATTTCATGATTTCACCTATTTAAATCTGAAATTTCACTGTTGTAATTGTAGGGGTCCTGACCCAAAAAGGAATTGTGTGTGTGGGGGGGGAGGAGATCGCAAGGTTATTGCAGTTGGGCTTGCAGTACTGCTGCCCTTACTTCTGCACTGCTGCTGCTGGCGGCGGCGCTGCCGTCAGAGCTGGGCAGCTGGAGTATGGCGGCAGTTGGCCGGGACCCCAGCTCTGACTCCCCACCCCACAACTCCCATTTGGGTCAGGACCTCCAATTTGAGAAACGTTGGTCTCCCCTGTGAAATTTGTATAGTCTGAGGTAAGAGCTCACATAAGACCAGATTTCATGGGGTGGGGAGACCAGATTTCACGGTCCGTGACACATTTTTCCTGGCTATGAATTTGGTAATCATTATGTACTGGTACAAAAGCCTCTACCAGACAAAGCTGTTGTGCTGATACAAATGCACTTGTGTCATACAGGGAACTATCCAATTCTGTTCTTAGAAGCAAACCGAGAACTGGGCAAAAGTCATGGTGTGATGTGTTAAATATCTTTATCCCTTCTCCAATGTCGTTTTATCCTTAGATCACAAGAATGAGCGGAGTAATAAGTAATGTTCTATATTGGCGATATGGGGAATGGGAGTAGTACAAACTGATCACTGCATGTTCAACAGCACACGTACGTGCAGCAGCACATAGCCCTAACATGCATGCAAGAGGCCCAGACCTGGAATAGGAGAAGACCGAAGGTGAAATTTTGGCCTCCCTGAAATCAATGGCAAAACTCCAACTGACTACCCTCAGGCCAAGATTTCACCCCTGGGCTCCTGGATTCCTTTGGCTGATGTTGGTTCAAGAAAAGGATGTGCCAGTGTCATCCACACCAGTCAACTGTATACCTGATCTTTTGGAAGGGAAATTGCTCGTTGTAGACAGGGAGTCTGACTGCTGCAGACTGGACGTTATCTCACTGTGTGGTACTATAAGTTATTGAAATCTAGCATGTTGAATCGTGATGCTGAGGTTATGGAAAATGTTGAGAGCCTGACCATGCAACTCTTCATCACCGTTACTCCTGGGGGAATTCTGTGCCACTGTACAATACAGAATTTACACAGAATTCCATGTTTCCCCCGCAGAATTGAGGCTGCAGAGTTGCTGGCTGCCACTAGGGGCCGCTGGACTCTGCAGAGCTCAGCTCACAGTGAATGGAGTGCCCAGCCCAGTGCGGATAGAGGCTGCATGCTCTGGCTGTGGGCTTGATCCTCATTCTCCCGGGGACGGGAGAGGACTTGAGAGACCCAGCTCTGGCAAAGGGTGAGGAAGGGCAGGGCCACACTGCACCATACCACATCCCCTGGTGGGACAATAAAGAAGCAGGGGGGAAGTAAAGGCTCTGGGGGTGCAGGTGTCTGGGCTGAGGGTGCCCCTTGGCTGGGCTCTGGGGGAAGAGGGTGCAGGTGTCTGGGCTCTGGGGACTGCACACAGTCCTCTCCTGTACCTCCCGCAACTGGAACTGGGTTGTTGGAGCGATTTCTTTAACTCTATACTTCTGGGGGAATCTTTTGTTGTTGTTGTGGGTGTCGTTGGCATACTTGTTGACAAGTATTCTGAAATAAATTACCAAAATAATTGAAACTGGAGTGATTATATTGTGTTATTTTGACAAATAAAATATGCAGAATTTTGCAGAATTTTAAAATATTGTGTGCAGAATTTTTAATTTTTTGGCATGGAATTTTTAGGCACAGAATTCCTCCAGGAGTAATTACCCTAGTGGGCAGCTCTTCAGGCCACTCTAAAAAACTTGCCATGTAAAGGAAGAAATGAATTTGGTGGTAACCAAAGAGTTCAGAACAGCCTTCTGAACTGACTGACTCTAGAAGAGGCCAGAAGCTAAAACTACAGACAGGCCATGGGTGTGGGAAAAGCATTGCTGAAGGGTACCAGAAAGTTCTTGCTTTAACTGATGCAAAGGCCAATGGAGATTGTGAGGACAATAGGCCACAGATTAGGCAGTGCTTGGGATCCAGACTGGGAAGGGGACAGAGTCACTATTGAAACAAAACTAGGATCTTCTAGTAGTATCTGAATGAAGGCCTTTGTGTTAGCCTGTTTCCGGCTCACTCTGTGATAATGCTGCTCTGCTTTAAATGCTTACTGCATTTAAACCTTTTAATCACTTGTTCATTAAGAACAGGTTTCTAGGACGGCTTGCTGAGATGTAGCATCTCATTTACTTTGGAAGATAGAAACAGCCACTTTAGTTGAACGCTCATAAGGCTCAGATCCTAACCATGGAATAATAATGAAGGTGGAGTATATTATTAACTTAATGATGAGAAACAGTGAGAATTGGCACTCAGGACACAGCCTCACTCTATGTCACTCTACTGGCTGATCACAAAGGCTAAGTGAAGTGAAATGAAATAGATACAGGTTGGAATTTGTATTTCTTTTTTAGCAATTGGATCAAGTGATTCACATTCAAAAAATAATTTCTTGCTGAACTTCAGGGAGGGGGGGAAAAAGCCACACACACTCCGTTTGCAGGGTCTCACAAGTTAACTTAATCAAAAATTGGATACATAAACAAAGGGGGAAGTCTCTAAGTGCATGTGCTTTTCGCTCTACCTCATATGTACTATATGTGTAGGCCAACATTTTTCTAGCTTAGCATCTAAGCATATAAATCCTATTTAGGCACCTAAATAAAAATGACGTATAGACAAATCTTTAGAACTGGCCACTGATCTTAGGCTGGATGTCTTGGTATCCAAACCTGACTTGTAAAGGTGCAGAGCCACTTGTAGCTTCCAGTGACCTCAGTCACAGTGGTGGAAGCTTAATGTTTCTGAAATCAGGCCCAAATTTGACAGCCAAACATCAAGGTGCCCAACAGTCACTTTGGAAAATGTTTGCCCTAATTTTAAGAAAAGCTGAACACCCAATTCACACCAATATGAATTTAGTTGCCCGAGTCTGGGCTCCCCATTCTGAAAATGTGGGCAATAGCATCTATCTATGACAGAAAAGGGGAGAGCTAGATAGCTAAGGACTAGATTGTCCTTAGCCCTAATGCAGCCATTCCCCAGCACCCTGGGTGGGGTCGCAACATTGGGGCTACCTGTATCTTTGTTTTGAGTCCTGTGCAAAGCACTGAGGTTGCACAGAGAACAAGTGAGTAGGGAGGCAGCAGGGAGGGCATGGACCTGTGACTTCACTTCTTCTGTGTGCAGCCACCCAGAGCTCACTGAGTGGAAGGGGGAAAGGTACGCTGGACCTTTGCAAGGGCTGCAGTAAATTGCTTTCTCCTGGAATAAGAGGGGACAATAGGGCAGGAATTGTGAGTCTGTTACTTTAATACAGATTAGACAAAAATGCCTTTTACAACATAACACATAACAATGTATAACATTTAAAAGGTAATGGAGAAATAGACATTTTTAAGCTTTGTTTTGAGCTGGGATAAAAATAGCTTGAATGTCTCACAGAAGGGAGTTCAACTGGATGGGAACAGAACCTGAGCAAAGGTAACCAGTGCCTTCAGATGTACCAGTGCAACCCTAATGAAATACATAGATGTAAGCAGAAAAGGAGTACCTGTGGCACCTTAGAGACTAACCAATTTATTTGAGCATAAGCTTTTGTGAGCTACAGCTCACTTCATCGGATTGGTTAGTCTCTAAGGTGCCACAAGTACTCCTTTTCTTTTTGCGAATACAGACTAACACGGCTGCTACTCTGATAGATGTAAGTGAAGTCAGAACTGGACCCCTCCTCCCTAAACAATTCAGAACCTGGGCACAAGTTGCAAGTAGTTGTATATGAAAAAATCCAATCTCACTAATATGAGGGCACTTGGGAAAAGAAGGGTCTTATGTGAGGGTTATAGCTTTCAAGTGAATACATAAGAAAGGGGCTAGCTAGATACCTGAGTACTGGAGGTACAGAGGAAAAATGCAAGCAGCGAAATTGCAGTGAAGCGGTGTGATTCTGCACAGACTGCAGTTCAGGCAGAGTAGATGCAGAAAGATCAACAAGAAGGCCATTAGAATAATCAAGCCTGAAAATAACCAAGGGATGCACCAAAGTTTTAGCAGCAGCACTTGTTCAATAAGCATGGATTTTAGAGATATTCAATACATGAAATTGACAGGTCGTCTCAACAGAATAAATGTGTGAATGAAAAGACAAGTCACAGCCAATGATTACCCCCGAATGCTGTAAAAGAGGGGTGCCAATGGGATGAGATTAGTTTACTTCAAAATAGAAATCTGAGTGCAAGATCCAAAAGCTAAAGGGGCAGATCATCAGTTGGTGTAAATCAGCTGCACTTGTCAGTGAGGTCTCAGGCTGAAGCTCAAGCCACTAGCAAGGGCCAGGCCAATTCCACATCTTTCTCCCGCTGTCCAGGAGAATGAGCGAAGGCGAAGCTAGTTGGTATTAAGGCAGCTGGTGTAGCAGAATGCTCATGATTGCTCTTGCTGAAGACATTAATGAAAAAAAATTCTCCATGACAGAGTGTGGATGAAAAATAAATAGATTTAGACTCATAAGGCAGACATTCATCACCATATTTAAACAATTTTGAGATGCAGTGAAACTGAGACATAACTTGGCACTAGTCCATGGAAAAGTGGCTATAATTGCATAGTAATTAGTTTAGTTTACTCCTCTTTAACATGTCAGGATTAGAATTGCATACTCCATACTTAACTATGAATATAATTATCTACGTCATAGGAATTATTGTCAAGGTATCCTTCCTTTAGACTATTAGTTATCAGAGTACGTGAATTCCCCTTAAGGTAATTTTGACATAGGCTTTTGTACTTTAACACATGCCCGTGTGGTTGTTTGTTTACTCTGTCGACCTACACAGCATGTAGAAGAACTGACTGGTGAGTGACGGTGGGAGTGAAGTTGTTTCACACAGCTTACTTTCACTGTACCAGGACAATGTTTGCTTTATCATCAAATCACTGGAGCACCCCCATCATGCTGCCAGAAGACACAAAGGTCACAGATTTTTCTGACAACATAATGAAGACATGGTTCTCTATCAAAATCACATGGAGTCCTCTTCTTCCCCTGGTGCCATCAGAGGCTGCACTGCTGCTTCAACCAGCCATTGCTAAGTGTCAGCATGGGCGAAGATGGTAAAAAGCTCTTTGTGATTTTGCAAGAGTCAGACTGCGGCTCTAATGGGAATGGATATTGATTTTCTCAACCATCTTGTGTGGAATTGAATAGAACAGTTCTAATATTTTCCTGGATCATCATCACAGGACTGCCAAGGTGCAAGAAGTGAGATTTCCTTTTTTTGTGTTCTTCTTCTGGGGGTAGGATGAGAAACACATTTGCATGGCGCACCTTCATGAATGCTATGCTGCCTGAGAAGTGATACTGTGTTTTACAAGCCTCTATACACAAAAATATCTACCTTTCACCACAAAAAAATTAAAACCTAATATAACATCATGCCAGACGTTGCCCATTGAAGCATGAGATTATTTTAAAGGGTTTCTTTCCTGATATACTGAATAAATTCTAACCCATTGTAAGCACAGACCATTCAGCGTCCTTTGCTTTAAAAGGAACACATAACCCAGGCCTCCAGGAGAACCAGAAAACTGTTGATCCTTTACAGACCCCCCATCAAAGATGGTTTTGGACGTGAAGCAGCGGCCTTTGGGACTCAAAAAACTAGAGCTTCAACTTGGGTAATTTGGTGTAATTCCACTGAAGGTAGTTGAGAATCTTGCTCTTATGTTTCTGTAACATTCATGGTAAACAATAAGTGTTATAATTATATAAGAACAAATGAACCTATTACAGTTTTTTAAATTCAGTGATGAGTGAAGTGGATTGAGAAGGGGAAAAAACAACCCAAACCTTTACTAAAATTTAAACCAAATTAGAAGCAAAAACTTTTTGGACGCTTTAAACAGCTTAGCCAACCTTTTTTAATCATTTTTGTTTGTTTGTTTGTTTTTTATTTCCCGCACCTCTGCCGTTCCAGAACCAAGGAATCTTATGAAGAATAATTTACCATGTTATTTGGATATCACTCGATCATTCTGTGGTCTAGCATTTCACAGTCTGGCTCCCTGTACACATAGAATAATGAACATATCTGACCTGAAACTGAAAACACCACTGACCAGCAGAAGAAAGATGATTTGCACAACCAACCCACTACTTTCCTAATTCCCTCATTTGGCATCACTCAGCTATATTCCAGACAGCACTTCCAGAACATACATGATGAATTCTGCATGGGTTGTCCAAGAAAGATACTAAAAGTAAAACTGTTGCTCCATGGTTTATCGATGGAACTTGAGGTACAAGGCTATTTTTTCATGTTAAGCTTCATTTGGAATATGTCAATCTGTCAGTGTAGCCAAGGTTTTACAGAGCATATCAGAGGATTGTCTTTTAGGGAGAGACATACAACATACATAAACACACTTAATTTTTTGAAACAAAAGTATTTCATCTACCAAAAAATTCCTAAGGCAATCCTATTTTCTTATTTGACAACCAAGTTTTACAACCAGGTTGCCTTGAATCTTCCACCTTGAAAAAGATTTCTCTATTTTGATAGAGATGAACAAAATTGGGAACCTTATACCCATGCCTTCCCCATGCACAAACCTGGGGGACTGGGATACACCTGGCTCAGAGACTATGGTGAGGGATAATCTTATAAGAGGATGGATGGGTGAGTGGAAGGGACCAAGGGATGCAGCACCCTTAGTTTTATAAAACCAGAGCCTGATTGAAGAGACCCAGCAAAACGAAAACCTCTACCATTTTGAATTGTTAAATGATTCTGGCAGGGGTAGGAAGGTCAGAATGTAGCTATGAATTTCTACAAATAGAAGCCAATCTGTTGTTCTGCACCTGAAGAACATCCATAATCTCCCAGGGTGGACATCCGATCACACAAAATAGTTCAAATTGAACCCTGATTTAATGAGTCATAACTCCATGGAAGTTAATGGAGTTGCAGTCATTTTACACAAGGTGTGGCTTTGGCTCACTGACTTCAATGGAATTTGCATGTGTTTATACCAAGACCGAATTTGGTCCTGTCTGGTTATTCACATGAATGATGCAGATAGATACGGAGCTCTAGCAATGTTTCTGTAAAAAAGCCTGAGGAAGAGGGGGGGAAACACCATTGCAAGTTGCTACAAGAAACATTGCTCCCAGAAAATTAAAACCAAAACTGAACACTGAACACAGCATATGCCTTTCTACACCTGCGGGGCACTGGGGATTGTGTTTGGTGTGGCAGAGTAAAGAGCTGACAGGGTCCATCCTCCTCCCTAGCATGCTTCATTTTTCAGAAAGCTCTTCCATTTGTTAAGCACTCGGAATAAAAGGGTTTCCCACATTCAGCTTTACACACATTGCTGTACCTTGAAGCCAGTGGCAGGGCCTGCATCTTTTACTTGAATATGCACTGTACAGTACCTGTGTCATGAGACATCATTATCACCAGAGTTTGAGCTTGTCAGTTCTTGTCATCCTAATTCCTGTCTCAAAGGCTTTCCAGAAATTTATTTGATGCCTAATAGCGCTCTGTCAGTTCTAATCTTTGTGACGTAAGTATATCCAAACATTCTGTACAGTACTTGATGAATTATGCACACATGCTTTTTATGGCTCAAAGAAGGGAATCCTCAAGCCAGTATATGAAATTTTCTCTTACCTATGCAGGGAGGTTGAACAGAATTTGGCCAAAGTAGAGGACTGGGCATAAGAAGACATGGGTTCTAATCCAGGACCCGACTGTGGCTCATGGGCCTGGAACACCACTCTGTGCTTCAGTTTCACCCTCTGTAATACGGCAATTGTAACACCACAACCAAGGATTATTGTGTGATTTAATCAGCTAGCTTTTGGGAAACATTCTGAGACCCTGGGATGAAAATTGTCAGATAAGTGCAAAGTTGGTGTTGTCTCATTATTATTGTTTAATAATTAACATAACAGCCATTAATTTAACTGTGTGATCCCTTCTTATATGTAAAGAGAAGGAGCGTATCAGCTTTCACTATGGTCTGTTCTCCCTAATCTTTAAATACCTCAATCAAAGCCTCTCTAACACAGGACTGCTTTTGACACCTGTATCAGTTGTTCTAATATATCATTAAGAGTGAGGCCACAAGGGAAAGCACCAGTCATGCCATCATGGTGAACTGTAAATTAAAAGAATTTATCTCTAGCCATTATTCTTTACCCAGCAAAGCCTGCCTGGGAGCTACCAGGGCATAGAACTCGGAACCAGATGCAACCAATAATATCAATCTCATCTGACAAATTTATTTTTTCAGGATATTTCCTCTTTGCTTACAATGTTGGTTTAATGTGGTGTATTTACCGTTGGGGGGTGGGGTGTTTGTTTTTTATTCAATATTTAAACAGCTCTTCCCCCCCCGCCCCCGGCATTTCCTAAAGCAAACCTGGCACTGTAAGGGAACCTATGTCATCTGTGGCAGGTCCTTCTGGAGTTTATCCCAGAAGATTACAGTACAGAAATTGTCCAAGACAATTGTATGCTGCCTTTCATAATCCAAACTTGAGAGAGATTCTTACGGAAGTGGTTTCTGGAATTGGCATTAGTGTTTAAAAGTTTGGATATAAGAGTACTGGAGATGACTCCTTAGCCCCATAGCTAACTCTGTGTCATGCATGTGGGAAAGAGGCGGAGCGGAGTGCATGGAGGTCTGCCAGTTCAGCAGCTGGCTGCAGCCAGCATAATTTAGAGCAGCCCTGAGGCTCATTTGGCCAGTTACAGACAGATTCTGGCTCTTTTGTGTGCTGCCTGAATGGTATTACAGGAATGCTTCCTTGCTCTCTGTCTACATAAACAGTGGCACTGTTTATGGGGCTGGATCACAAAATGTGTTCCTCAATGCTTTGCGCTAACCTGAATGTAAAGTTCATATTTTAATGTCTCCATGTTGTATGTCCTGATTTGTGTTAGAATGAATCCCTTTTGCTGTTTCAGTGTAACAGTTCTCCCTGACATAAGCCTCAGATGGTTTTGTACTAATGACATAGAACAGCAATCTTTGCTGTACCCTGTTGGGTAACCAAGGCTGTGCAACAGGGGAATTATGTATTCCTCTCTCATGCACAGATTTTGTGTCAGGAGCATAACTCAAGCAGTCATGCAGGGTTGGGGGCAGGAGTGGAATCCACTTCTCAGCTTGTGAAGAGACAACAAAATCACTCCTTCTCCAGCCACATTTGGCATAGTGGCCACAGTGCCTGCATTTGCCCCTTATCCTCCCCACATGCACATTACATTTCAGATGGTATCCAGGCCGATATCTTAATGTTTTCCTTCTATTATTTATTTTGCTTTGTCAGGTGGGAGGCAGTGCACAGCTCTGTTTTGTGTGGTCTATAATAAGGAGAGCTGGGCAGGAAATGGTTTTCTAGTCCCTGGAAATTCTTTGAGACTTTGAAAAATGTTCCTATCCCAAATCGGGACAAAGAGTCAAAATCTTGAAAATTTTCACAGATTGAGCCTCTGAAAAAAATTTCAGTTGGGGTCAATCGAAACATTTCATTTAGATTCCAACCTTTCTATTTATTTCTTTTTCATGATAATTTTCTTAAATTTCAGAATGACAAGTCATTGTGAACTGAAGAAACAGAATTTTTTGCTTCAGAATTGTCAAAAAATCCTGTTCTGACAATTTGAAACCTTTACTTTCCAAAAGTTTGGAAACGAGAAATTCATCAAAATCGACCCTTTCTAGCAAACAGTTTTAGTTTCAACAAATCAGCATTTTCCACCAAAAATATTTAATTGAAAAATTCCCGATCAGTTCTACTAACAAGTGTGTGTTTTTTTAGCTGGCACTATTATATTAAGCTGTGTATTTGCTGACAATATAATTGTTTAGCTGCTGAAAAGTTATTAACTATGAATAAAAATAAGAAACTGTACACCTATTTCCTAACCCTGAAATGACAAGGCAGGAAAGAGGATATAATCACTGTAGCACTAGGTTTTCTTGTTTGGTTGGTTTTTTTATTTAGGGCCAGATTCTGCACCCTTATTCACTTATCAGTTAAATCAATAGGACTACTTATGGAGTAAGATATTTACTATTATGTATTCAGTACCTGGCACTTTACAGACAAATAAATTGGCAGGGCCCTGTTTCAAGGATCCTACCGTCCTACTAAGGCATAACACAGCAAAGGGAGGAGGTTAAGGGGGAAATGAGAATTACAGCAGTGAAAGACTGTGAGATGTTTCTTATTACATATGCATTTTGGGCCAGACCCTCATCTTGTGTAAATCAATGTCATTCCATTGACTTCAATGGAGCTACACCAGTTTATATCAGCAGAGATTTTGGCCCCTTGTTTCTTCCTAATTTTCTATATTAACATGAAAATGTGATGTTACAGTTAAGCAGCTACATACTGGAGACCATTTCTTTCTCCTTCTTTCCAGCAATATCAGTAAACAAACAATTCAAAAGACAGTAGGTTAAAGAGAAACTCATGAAAATAAGTAAATGCTCTGTTGCAAATACACTTTCCTTCATACAACAAACAGATAGAAATTTTGCCTAACCTAGAATACTGCAAAACAGACAATTCCCCTGTGCAGTATATTTCACACTTACCTGGTTTCGGACAGATTAGCTCAAATTAAATTTTACACTTAATACATCTGAGTTTTGAAAGCTCCATTAAGTTTCCCTAAATTCAAATAATTGCTATAAAATATTTTAGGCAAATGTGTGAATGTAGCAAAAATATTATTACATCATTATATCCACGCTTACAGTATAGCTTTCAACATGTAATGTACAGAAAACCTATGGTATATTTTTTGTCAATGACTGGAATGGACGTCTGGCCAGGTCAATATTTATGTACAGTTTGTACGTGAGGGTGTAATCATGAAAATGAAGTTAATACAAACAAAAAGAGGTTTTACTGTTTTAAAAAGCAGGAGGGAGACACATAAATTCATTAATTTTTTACCAAGCCTGAATCCATTGGAGCCCAGATCTTTCTTCCTAATAAATTTAGTTGTTAGACTTAGAGTCATTTACTACCTGATGATGACAGTGTAACACCACGACCCAAGTTTGACTATTTTTATTAGTATTTTCTTTAGTAGTCTCTAAATGGATTGCAAGATATAATCTACCATTTTAGCAATAGACCCTACACCAACCAAACCACTCAGTGAATTCTTATCCAGTTATAGAACTTGCCTATGACTAAAAATCATAAATGGCCTCTCACACAGTTCTGTTGTCTTTAAAGTGTTCTGGTATTAGTCCTCTAGTTAAGGAAATGACACTTGAAATCGGATGGGATCATTAATTATAGAGCCAACTCTGGCCAAAATTCTACAGCCTGAGGTAGGCAGCTACTCAGCTGTAGAGCTATTTGTCAAGTAGAGACTCCAATGACCTTCTTAGTAAGTATATCGGGTTTCTTGAGCAAAGCATAACATGGAGATCTCACTCTGTGAAGTTCGCAGTAATTCGGGTCCTTACGTTCCTCGTCCATCATTCTGCGTCATTGCTTTGTCTTTTCATGATCTTAATTTAAAATCTAAATTAGATGGCTCAGGAAGTCTTGTCCTATTTGATTATATATTAAACCTTTCTTTGAAAACAATTCTTCAACATAAAGAAAAGGAGTACTTGTGGCACCTTAGAGACTAACAAATTTATTTGAACGTAAGCTTTCTTGAGCTACAGCTCACTTCATCGGATGAATGCAGTGGAAAAAACAGTGGGGAGATTTTATATACATAGAGAACATGAAACAATGGGTGTTACCATACACACTGTAACAAGAGTGATCAGGTAAGGTGAGCTATTACCAGCAGGAAAGAAAAAAAACCTTTTGTAGTGATAATCAAAGTGGGCTATTTCCAGCAGTTGACAAGAGCGTGTGAGGAACAGTACGGGGGGGTGGGGGGGGGGAAATATGGGGAAATAGTTTTACTTTGTGTAATGACACATCCACTCCCAGTCTTTATTCAAGCCTAATGTAACGGTGTCCAGTTTGCAAATTAATTCCAATTCAGCAGTCTCTCGCTGGAGTCTGTTTCTGAAGTTTCTTTACTGAAGAGTTGCCACAATCAAGTAACTAGAGAGATTGAAGTGTTCTCTGACTGGTTTTTGAATGTTATAATTCCTGATGTCTGATTTGTGTCCATTTATTCTTTTACATAGAGACTGTCCGGTTTGGTCAATGTACATGGCAGAGGGGCATTGCTGGCACATATCACATTGGTAGATGTGCAGGTGAACGAGACTCTGATCGTCTGGCTGATGTGATTAGGCCCTTTGATGGTGTCCCCTGAATAAATATGTGGACACAGTTGGAACCCACCTCCATCCCACCATCAACCTCAGCCTGGACCAGTCCACACAAGAGATCCACTTCCTGGATACTACAGTGCTAATAAGCGATGGTCACATAAACACCACCCTATACCAGAAACCTACTGACTGCTGTACTTACCTACATGCCTCCAGCTTTCATCCAGACCACACCACACGATCCATTGTCTACAGCCAAGCTCCACGATACAACTGCATTTGCTCCAACCCCTCAGACGGAGACAAATGCCTACAAGATCTCTATCAAGCGTTCTTACAACTACAATACCCACATGCTGAAGTGAAGAAACAGATTGACAGAGCCAGAAGAGTACCCAGAAGTTACCTACTACAGGACAGGCCCAACAAAGAAAATAACAGAACACCCTAGCCATCACCTTCAGCCCCCAACTAAAACCTCTCCAGCGCATCATCAAGGATCTACAATGTATCCTGAAGGACGACCCCATCACTCTCACAGATCTTGGGAGACTGGCTAGTCCTTGGTTACAGACAGCCCCACAACCTGAAGCAAATATTCACCAGCAACCACACACCACACAACAGAACCACTAACCCAGGAACCTATCCTTGCAACAAAGCCCGTTGCCAACTGTGTCCACATATCTATTCAGGGGACATCATCATAGGGCCTAATCACATCAGCCACACGATCAGAGGCTCGTTCACCTGCACATCTACCAATGTGATATATGCCATCATGTGCCAGCAATACCTCTCTGCCATGTACATTGGCCAAACCGGACAGTCTCTAAGTAAAGGAATAAATGGACACAAATCAGACATCAGGAATTATAACATTCAAAAACCAGTCGGAGAACACTTCAACCTCTCTAGTCACTCGATTACAGACCTAAAAGTGGCAATTCTTCAATAAAAAAACTTCAGAAACAGACTCCAACAAGAGACTGCTGAATTGGAATTAATTTGCAAACTGGACACCATTACATTAGGCTTGAATAAAGACTGGGAGTGGATGTGTCATTACACAAAGTAAAACTATTTCCCCATGTTTATTTCCCCCCCCCACACACACACACTGTTCCTCACACGTTCTTGTCAACTACTGGAAATGGCCCACCTTGATTATTATTACAAAAGGTTTTTTTTCTCTCCTGCTGGTAATAGCTCACCTTACCTGATCACTCTCGTTACAGTGTGTATGGTAACACCCATTGTTTCATGTTCTTTGTGTATATAAAATCTCCTACTGTATTTTCCACTGCATTCATCCGATGAAGTGAGCTGTAGCTCAAGAAAGCTTATGTTCAAATAAATTTGTTAGTCTCTAAGGTGCCACAAGTACTCCTTTTCTTTTTGTGGATACAGACTAACATGGCTGCTACTCTGAAACAATTCTTCAACATGTGCCATTGCAATTTGTATTTACTGTTTTTGATTCCACTGCAAGAATGAGGGACGGATGAGGCTTCTTCAGACATGATCCAAATAAAATGCAAGTGATATTCGTTGTTTGGGGAAAACAAGTGGAAGACGTGCAAGGACAACAGCAGCCCTTTTGACATCAACCCTCTCCATTGGCTGTTGGGGTTTGCAATCTAGGGATCTGGTTGTTTCCCAGATGCTACAACTAGGTGATCAGGTGGCAGCAATGGTCAGAACAGCTCTCTCTTTCTTTCCCATTTGCAGGCAGCCAGGAGGTTGTGACCATTTCTTTTGGATATGGAGCTCGCTATTATCCACACACACCTTGTCATCCAGGCCACTGTCATGGCTGCAATGTGCTTTGCATAAGGCTACATCTTAAAATCCACTTGAATTCTGAAGCTGGTGCAGAATTTGGCAGTCCACATGTTAAGCAGCGTGTCTCGCCGCAAGCATATCACACCAGCACTCCATGTTTTGCACTGGCTGCCTATTGATTTCTGAGTAGCTTTTAAGTTGTGAAGTTTGATTTTACGAGCTCTGAGTGCCCTGGGATTGACCTATCTAAGAGACCACCTCTCTCTCTCCAGGGCATTCTGCTATAGCTGAGCTCACAGGAGGTGCCAGTCCTGGAGCTCCCAAGGTATAAAAATAAAGGGGTATTTTCTATGAGAGTCCCTCAATTTTGGAACTCATCCCACCATTTGGTCTGAAATCACCTGCATCACCTCTCCTATAGGGTATCCCTCAAAATCCATTGTTTCTCCTTGTTCGGTGGAAAAGGGGGGAAATTATGAGGCTGGGGAGCAGTGGAATTCTGGTGGGGAGCTTAAAAGTTTATGGTTTCTTTGTGTTGTCAAGTTATTTTGTTTGGGCCGTGATTCAGAGTTGTATAATGGTATATTTTTTGGGGGGAAAAGTTGTCAAGGGTGCCCAGGGCCATTGATGGGGGTGTGCTTTTATTAGAAATGGAAAGAAATACAATTAATATGTAAATAATAAATATTATTTATTTATATTACAGTAGTGCCTAGAGGCTCCAGTTCAGATTATGGCCCCATTGTGCTAGGTGCTGCACAAACACAGAGCTAGAAATTGTAGCTTCCAGGTCAAGGACTGTCTTTTTGTCTTTTGTTGGTAAAGCAGCTACCCCAATGGGATCCTGATCCATGGCGAGGGCTCCTCCGAGCTACAGTAATACAAATAATAACATGAAGAGACAACACAGAGATTAAGAGGCACAGAGAGATTAAGTGATTTGCCCAAGGTCACAGAAGAGCTCTATGGCAGAGCTAGAAATTGAACCCAGGTTCCAGGATGTCATGCCAATGCCTTAACCTCAGGACCATCCTTCCTCTCTAATAAATAGTGTTTCTCTTGCAACCACTGATGGCAGAACTTTGAGCTAGCTCCTGCAAACCCTTGCTGCTGTGAGAATCCTCACTAATGCATGCGCCCCAGGGGTGGCAGAAAGGACAACTCGCATGAGTAAGAGTTTGTAGAATCAAGCCCTTTGTGTTCTTCAGTTTACCTTATTGGTACATTTTTCTTCAACCTCTCTTAGCCCTACTGGTACAATGTGATCTTCAAGTTGTACTTTATTGTATACAGACCGCTTGTTTACTAAGCCTCCTTCCCGAAATCTAAATAAATGCACTATATTCATCTTCATTCGGCTGCTCTGACTGGCTTTTCACAAAATACAGCAGGAGCTCACTGTACAGTCTCGGTTCCCCTCACGCACACCTCTCAGCGTTGCCCTAACGCAAGTGACCTCAACAAGCAGCCCATTCTGTCTCATCCATTCTCTCTGTAGATAGACTAATACTTCTTATCTTACATTCTGGGCCTCTGCAGCCTTTATCTGTTATGACTCAACACCTTGGATTATTCTTTTATGAAGGATGGAAAAGGCCAATTCTCTCTCGTTGTTGAAATCCACATTTCAAAGAGATCTGCACACAGGAGTATTGTTTGAGCTCAGATCAAATGATTGTAATGTGTCCTGTCATAGGGGTTATTGGATTCCTGAATCAATTTTTTATTCTTTATATTTAATTAATGCCATTCTGTAAAACATCTTTTCCTGATCTCATATGAATTGCTCTAGGTGTCTTCTTGGATTGGTCACAAAATGTAAAACCAGCGATTAGCAATAACTTCATCTTATCTGAGAACCATCTTTCGTGAAGTCTTCTGATGATTCCTAAATAATCACATGACCCCACTCCGACTGTTCCCTGCATGGGGATGCATGTACTGAGGCACCTTCTTCTGCACACACACACACACACACTCCTGTCATCTTCTGCACACAGCCAGGCCACTTGGAAGGTCTCTATTTGTAAACACCACTTGTGGTTTATTTGCAGTGTTCCCCCACCACCCTTACAGCATTGCGCAGTACCTTATTCACACCGGCATATCATCTTCAGCCCCCTAGGTCAAGGATAGGAGATCTCACCCTCTGTCTGAGGTCTCTCTTGGGACTGCTTCTGAGAGCCTACCACTCTCACTTGCCCCCCCCCTTTCCCGCCCCCCCCTCCCCCCGAGGCTTCCTCCCTGAGCATTTTCTACTCTCTGGGCTCCTTTAATCCTCCTGCAAAATAGCCAGCCATAGTTGAAGTTCTTACACTCACCTGAGAACAAAGACTGTATGAGGCTAGGTCACTAGTGATACTAACCATCCCAAAAGGAACCAGCATGGCTGTGCACGCCTCAGTGGAGTGCACAAGGAGAGCACATGCTGCCTCCTCTTAATGGGTCTAGCCATGAGCATGCTCCTCCCCACCCCACCCCCCGCCCTGCTGTGAGCCAAGATACTGCAGGAGAGATTGTGCCCCCTGGAGACTCAGTGTCTTCTGGAACTCCTGCCTGTAAGGAGCCTGTCTTCTAATTCTTGCTCAGAAGGTAAATCTGAGCTACAATTATTGATCATTATAAATGTGTTTTAATTTTTGCTAGTATGCTTCTTCCCAAAGGCTAAGGACAATGGACACTACATCTCTCCGTGTTATCCATATGGACTCCATACTATTTCTCTGGTTTTTCCAGTTTACCCCCAAGGGAGGACAACATAGAACTTAGAGTCATGGAATTTAAGGCCAGAAGGGACCTTCTGTATCACAGACCCTCAATACCACCCAGCACCCCACACCAAGCACAACAGCCAAATTTAGACCAAAATTTTGAAGCCCTCATTGTCGGTGACTGGGAAGTGGATGGTAATTCCTAGTGGTTGGAGCAGGCACCACTAGCCAGGAGTCAGAGTGCAGAGTCAGATGCCAGAGCCAAGGGTGAGAGCTGGAGTCAGGAGCCAGGAAACGGAGCCAGGGGTCAGAAGCAAGTTCCCTGGAGTCAGGCAAGGCAGAGGCAGAGCTGGGTCCAAGGCAGGGGTAGGGCTTGGGAACAAGCAGCTGCACAAGCTGGTGCAGCTGTGGGTGAATGCTTTGAGCAGCTGGCAAACTGCTGCTGCACTGAAGAGCAAACCTGCTAGCTTCTTCCGCGAGTCAGGCAGCCCACTCCATGAGGTGTAGGGCGGACACTCACGTGCCCCAGAATACCAGACATTCGTGTACTTCCACGAACAGTGTGGACCTGCACCCGCCTGTCTGACTCTGACCCTCCCCCGGCAATGGCGCATGCGAGGTCATACCAGCAGGGATGGACTGGTGCACTCTTCAAAATAGCGTCCCCCATCCACGACACCGGACAAAACCAGATCCAGTTTTGTCTCAGTACCGAGCAGGGGACAAATATTTAAAAACAGGACTGTCTGGCTTAAAACCAGTCAAATGGTCTGGCTAGGCAAGTGGGCTGTCTGATGCTGCCCAGCTGTGCTTTTTTAGCGGTCAGGAGACGGAGCAGGTGCAGATGCAGGGCCTTATTCGTAACACTCAGAAGATTAGACTATCGTGCCATAGGGAGAGAACAGGAGGGACTGAGGTGCATCAGTGTCAGAGGCCCCCTGAAATGGCAAGGAAATGATTAAGTGAGAGATACCCAGATAATCCTGGCAAGTGACCCGCACCCACATGCTTCAGAAGGAGGTGAAAAATACCCTAAGGTCACTGCAAATCTGACCTGGGGGGAAACTGATTCCTACCCTCATATCAGTTAGACCCTGAGCATGTGAGCAAGAACCAACCAGCTAAGGATCTAAGAGAGAGCATGCTTGGTGCCACCTCAGAACTCTGGTCCACCCCGTCCAGTGTCCCATCTCCAGCTATGGCCATCTCTGATGTTTCAGAGGAAGGAGACAAAAAACAAAACAAAAAACCCAGAATATGTTGGTGGAGGGGAGAGGATAAAAAAATCCCTTCCTGACCCCTGCAGGTGGCCATCTGAAGTCTTGAAGCATGAGCTTTTAGGAACATAAGACATAAACTGGAAGCGAGTCCCAACAGTGCTAAGCCCTGCTCCCTACCACCACAAGTAATCCTGTCATACAATCACACTCATAATTTCTTCCAGCTCTCTCTCAAAACTAATTAACTTATTTGCTCCCGCAACCCCTACTGGGACATTGTTCCAGAGTCTAATTCTTCTAATGGTTAGAAATCTTCATAAGAATGGCCCTACGGGTCAGACCAAAGGTCCATCTAGCCCAGTACCCTGTCTTCTGACAGTGGCCAGTGCCAAGTGCCCCAGAGGGAATGAACAGAACAGGTAATCATCAAGTGATCCATCCTCTGTTGCTCATTCCCAGCTTCTGGCAAACAGAGGCTAGGAACACCATCCATGCCCATCCTGGCTAATAGCCATTGTAATTTCCAGACTGAATTTGTTCATGGCTAGTTTATATCCATTCGTTCTTGTGCAAACATGGTCCTTTAGCATAAATAGCTCTTCCCCTTCCCTTTTTGCTAGGCTAAATAAGCCAAGCTTTTTGAGTCTCCTCTCATAAGGTAGGCCCTCCATTTCACAAATCATTCTAGTAGCTCTTCTCAGCATCTGTTCCAGTCTGAATGAATCTTTCTTGAACAAGGATGACCAGAATTGTACACAGTATTCTAAATGAGGTCTTATCAATGCCTTG
The DNA here is from genome assembly GCF_965152235.1 of Eretmochelys imbricata. Taxonomy (NCBI): domain Eukaryota; kingdom Metazoa; phylum Chordata; order Testudines; family Cheloniidae; genus Eretmochelys; species Eretmochelys imbricata. The sequence continues at coordinate 193,601,564 of NC_135573.1, forward strand.
TACAACATGGGGAATAGATGGCCAGCCCTCTGTGGAGAAAGAGGTGGTTAGGGACTATTTAGAAAAGCTGGACGTGCACAAGTCCATGGGAGTTGCATCCGAGAGTGCTAAAGGAACTGGCGGCTGTGATTGCAGAGCCATTGGCCATTATCCTTGAAAACTCGTGGTGAACGGGGGAAGTTCCGGATGACTGGAAAAAGGCTAATGTAGTGCCAATCTTTAAAAAAGGGAAGAAGGAGGATCCTGGGAACTACAGGCCAGTCAGCCTCACTTCAGTCACCGGAAAAATCATAGAGCGGTCCTCAAAGAATCAATCCTGAAGCACTTACATGAGAGGAAAGTGATCAGGAACAGTCAACATGGATTCACCAAGGGAAGGTCATGCCTGACTAATCTAATCGCCTTCTGTGATGAGATTAATGGTTCTGTGGATGAAGGGAAAGCAGTGGATGTATTGTATCTTGACTTTAGCAAACCTTTTGACGCGGTCTCCCACAGTATTCTTGTCAGCAAGTTAAAGAAGTACGGGCTGGATGAATGCACTATAAGGTGGGTAGAAAGTTGGCTAGATTGTCTGGCTCAACGGGTAGTGATCAATGGCTCCATGTCTAGTTGGCAGCCGGTGTCAAGTGGAGTGCCCCAGGGGTCGGTCCTGGGGCCGGTTTTGTTCAATATCTTCATAAATGATCTGGAGGATGGTGTGGATTGCACTCTCAGCAAATTTGCGGATGATACTAAACTGGGAGGAGTGGTAGATACGCTGAAGGGCAGGGATAGGATACAGAGGGACCTAGACAAATTGGAGGATTGGGCTAAAAGAAATCTGATGAGGTTCAATAAGGATAAGTGCAGGGTCCTGCACTTAGGACGGAACAACCCAATGCACAGCTACAGACTAGGGACCGAATGGCTAGGCAGCAGTTCTGCAGAAAAGGACCTAGGGGTGACAGTGGACGAGAAGCTGGATATGAGTCAGCAGTGTGCCCTTGCTGCCAAGAAGGCCAATGGCATTTTGGGATGTATAAGTAGGGGCATAGCGAGCAGATCGAGGGACGTGATCGTCCCCCTCTATTCGACATTGGTGAGGCCTCATCTGGAGTACTGTGTCCAGTTTTGGGCCCCACACTACAAGAAGGATGTGGATAAATTGGAAAGAGTCCAGCGAAGGGCAACAAAAATGATTAGGGGTCTGGAACACATGAGTTATGAGGAGAGGCTGAGGGAACTGGGATTGTTTCGTCTGCAGAAGAGAAGAATGAAGGGGGATTTGATAGCGCTTTCAACTACCTGAGAGGTGGTTCCAGAGAGGATGGTTCTAGACTATTTTCAGTGGTGGAAGAGGACAGGACAAGGAGTAATGGTCTCAAGTTGCAGTGGTTTAGGGAGGTTTAGGTGGATATTAGGAAAAACTTTTTCACTAGGAGGGTGGTGAAACACTGGAATGCGTTGCCTAGGGAGGTGGTGGAATCTCCTTCCTTAGAAGTTTTTAAGGTCAGGCTTGACAAAGCCCTGGCTGGGATGATTTAATTGGGGATTGGTCCTGCTTTTGAGCAGGGGGTTGGACTAGATGACCTGCTGAGGTCCCTTCCAACCCTGATATTCTATGATTCTATGAATGGCATTAATTCTTCTCTATCTCTACTGGAAATGCCTGGCCTGATACATCCTAGGATCTCATTTTTCCTTTTTCACAGTCACATCACGTTGATAGCTCATGGTCATCCTACGATCAACTCACACACCCAGGTCTCTCCCCTCCTCTGTTGCTTCCAACTGATGAGCCACCAGCTTGTAGCAGAAATTCTTATTAGACCCTACGTGCATGACCTTGCACTTTGTACTATTGAATTGCACCCCATTCCTGTCACTCCAGTCTTCAAGTTCCTCCAGATCTTCCTGTATAATGTCCCCAGTCTTCTCTGTATTGACAATGCCTCCCAACTTAGTATCATCATCAGATTTCATCAGCGCACTTCCACTTTTTTGTGCCAAGGTCATTAATAAAAATATTGAATGAGATTGGTCCCAAGACCGATCCTTGAGGAAGTCCACTAGTAACCTCCCTCCAGTCCAATAGTTCACCTTTCAGCACAACCCATGGCCTTCTCCCCTTTTAGCCAGGTCCTTATCCATCTTACAGAACTTGTACTGATCCCCACCCTCCCTAATTTAACTAATAATTTCCCATGGGGTACCATGTCAAATGCTTTACCAAAGTCCATGAATATAAGATCTACTCCATTTCCCTTATCTAAAAAAATCAGTTATTTTCTTAAAGAAGGAAGTCAGGTGAGTCTGGCATGAACTACCTTTGGTAAACCTATATTGCATTATATCCGCTTTACCTCTTTGAATTTAATTATTCTTTCCTTCACATTTTGTTCTAAAGCGTTGCATACTACTGAAGTCTAACAAGTCTGTAATTGCCCAGATCACTTTTCCCCTCTCTTTCTTAAATATAACCATGGCATTAGCTATTCTCCAGTCATATGGTAATACCCCTGAATACATACATTATTAAAAATCCTTCCTACCAGACTAGCAATCTCGTGTGTCAGTTCTTTCAGTTTTCTAGGCTGGAAATTATCCAGTCCCCCTGATTTGGGGTGCAATAAACCTTTTACGCTTTTCTACCATCTTAGATGTAATCATTTGCATTTCTGCGCGCTCATTTCCATCAGCCATTCTGCCTTCACACTCATGTTTCATGTAGTGCAGGGGTAGATGGAATCTATTTTGAGATTCCTTTCTATGTCTCAGAAGAATTTTATTTTGTTATTTTAACCAAAGGTTCTCATTTCCCTTATACCAGCCAATTGCCATTACATGACAAGAGGCAAAGTCTGTATCCTGTATTGCAAACCTACCTCACACTCCAAGCTCTTAAAATAATAAATAATAATCATGCTTTGCACTTCTGCAATACTTTCTAAACATTAATGCATTTAGCCTCATAATTGCTTGTGAAGCAGGTAAGTAGTATTATCCCCATTTTACAGATAAATAAACTGAGGCAAAGAGAGACTAAGGCCAAGTTTTTTTAAGTGACTGGTGATTTTTGGTACCCAACTTGAGACACCTTAAAGGGACTGCATTTTCAGAAAGTACTGAGCATCTGCTCTCTGAAAATCAGGCCCCTTTTTAGATGTCTCAAATTTGTCATGACTTTGCAATGCGGCCAGAAGTTCAGTCCCTTGGTGAGTACAGAGAATTCAGCTCCAGATAAACTGATATTGGTGGGGAGTCATGTAATATCCACGTGGTGGGTTCTTGTGCCAGGGTTTCTCCTGGAGGTGGTGTTCTGTGGGCTGTGGAGTTGTTGTAATTGGTTCCACTTTTTGGTTTTGTGTTGGATGGCTGTCATCAGGTTTTTATGATAGTTGGTCTAAGTTTCTTGCATGATCTCCTGGTAAGTTTCCTGATTTTTTCCTTCTTTTCCAGGTGTTTACTAGGCAGTGACCTATGTCTATACCTGGCAGAAAATTCAACAAACCCCAACAGCGCCATTTACTCTAATGTCAATATTGGCTTCAGTGTCACCAATTTGAAACCACTACATTAGTGTATGGTGACATTCTTTGCTAGGCAGTGCCTGGTGTTTTTTACACATAAAGCAGATTAGCCGAATTCAATGGCCACATTTAGTCCAACATCGACATTTCCCTGTAGTCAAACACTAACTGCATCTGCTGTGTTCACTATGTTGTCATAACTCTTGGTGAGGTCCTGTATAATTTGCTTTTTCGTTTCATCTCTAGTTTACAATATTTCTTTAAAAACTAGGAAAATTCACAGCAAAAAATTTTGTTTAACATTAACTAAGGTTGCTCTGTTCTAACTTAAAAACATTGTCCTCAAACGTTGAAAAGCTAGGAAATAAACAGTTAAAGTCAACAGCTTCTGTTTCTCTACCTACATCAATATACAACATGTTAACTCTTTTAACTATTACTGTCCTCCTTCCATGACGCATTAACTGCAAAGGCTTCATCAACCACCATGCTGCCTTAAATCCGACATATATTTTTGGATTTCTTAGAAAACATAAAATACCTTTTCACATATGTGTCTTTATATGTATGTCAGCGTTAAGGCTGCAGAGTAGTCTATGAAGCCTTGGGTGTTCACAATAGGTTGTGGTGGGAGGATCCCGTTGTAGATAGAGGGAAGGAGAAGAAATAAATAAAAGCTCAGTCTCTCTACACCTGCACACAATGCAATATTTCAATATCATAGCAAAATAATGGATAATGGATGAAGTCATTACAGTTCATCATGTAAATAAACTGCACCACTATCTTTGTAATCAGTGCAGACCACCTATTGTGCCAATAAAAGTCTGCATATTTAAAAATAATTTTAAAAGATATGCTGCCTATGACACTCAAAAGAAATCCATACAGACAAGAATGAGCCTTGAGTGGATCTTGAGACTGGAGCAGTAAAGGATGGAACACATGACCAATAAATTCTGGGGCAATATTGGGATTTTCTTCAGTTGTGCTCTGAATGAAAATGGGAGGTAATTAAAAGCCACATGGTGGGAAACAATTAGAGAGGGAACAAAATTACCAAAACACTGTACAGTTTCCTATATAAATTCACCAGTTAAGCTTCTGGAGGTTGCACAGAACATTATTGCTATCTACCTTTTCTGAGGAAATAAAGTTTTATTTAAGGGCTTCTTGTTCTCTTCCAAGGATTTTTAGACAAGTCCTTTCTGTGTTTCTCAATTTCTTTTTTCAGTTCAAAATTTACCCCTTCTCAATCCCCCACTATTTAGAAAATTAAAGTCCTGAGTCTCTGTTGTGTAGAGAGCTGCTTTGTACCACTGCAATAAAACACCCAGGGCTGGTCAGTGTCAGCTGACTGAGACTTGCGGGGGCTTGGGCTGCAGTCTACAAAATTGCAATGTAGATGTTCGGGCTTGGACTGGAACCTAGGAACTGGGCCCTTCGCGGGTGAGTGTTCCAATGGAGACATACCCTCACAGGCCACAGACTAGTTGGGGTATGACACAGCTGATGAAAAGACATACACTAGCTGCAAAATTGTAGGGTGGAGTTTGGCTCAGCCCCACCCATCACACACCCTTCCGCCTCTTCCAATGCCCCCTTCTGCCTCTTCCATGACTCCTAGATAGGAGTGGAGGTTGGTTGACATGTGGAGCCGGCTCCTCTGGCTTCACATCAGCTGAGAGTTCCTCTGCTAGGAGAAATCTTAACTAGATGGCTGCAGCCCCATTGCACCCCTTGCTGTACTGGGACACAGAAATTAACCCAAACTTTTCTTGTTTAAATATGCTGCTTTTACATGTTCATTTGTTAGTTGTTTTCTGATCCCCATTGACTCACAGGGCCAGTGCTCACCACGAGGCACTCTCCAAGATGTGTACCTGGTCCAAGATGGCACTCACACCATTCCTGGGCCATCTCAACCATCTCAATGATGGCCAATTGCAGAAATTCTTTAGTTTTATTTTAAAATAATTTTTCTTTTGGTGACTTTGGCTCTTTGCAGCTTTCTTTTTAGAAGGAAGAGGAAAGTGCCCCTTTTCTATTTAAAATTGACTTTATGTTTCCCGTCTCTGGACCAAATCCTGAAAATCTGTACTCAGTTCCTACTCAGTCCTGGCTCAGGTAGAATGCTCATTGAATACAATGGGAAATCAGTCTTGAATACAATGGGAAATTTGCCTGAATAAGAGTAGAATAAAAGCTGAGTAAGGACTTTAGGATTTGGCAAATGAAGTACAGTGTGGGTTTGGAGATATTTTTCCTAATTATGGAGGGCTATTATTAATTATCACTATTTTATTTTAAAGGTTTGATCTCAGATCCACATCTAAGTATAGGTAGAAAATCATGTCAGTATCTCCTTCTTTACAAGCTTTGTCTTCAGTTACAGCCTGCCCCATCAGAAAGATGAGAGGAGAAGGGAAATGCATGCTAGATTAAGTCTTTTTTGACCTTTATTTTCACGCCAATCATGCACTGTTAGGGCTGCGCTCACAAGTGAAGATAATTTTTATAAATACTCAAGCCTTCCTGAGCTAGATGCTGTGTGAACAAAGCATACATTGTTCAGGGTTGTTGTGTTTTTTTTTTCAGATAGAGATTTGACTTATATTACTTATTTTATTTTGTGGGCTTTTTTATTTCATGTGTTTTTTAAACCATCACAAATGAATTTTTGTGGTTTGTTTTTTCAGAAGAATATTTCTCAAACTTTTCTTTGTGCGGTAGCTGCTGTTTCCATGCTGTCATTTGTGTTGCTATGGAGGAGGGCTGTGTATATGAACCCCCATAAGGTGATTGGTTAGTTCATCATACATGTTATTTGTTGAGGTGTTTCTACGATGAGTCATGCGATTTGATTTGGTTGGTGGATTAAAGAGAAGTAGGTGTGTATTTCTATTGTACATCTCCCTTTTCCCCCCACACTTCACATGTAATGAACCATGGCCATACACATACAGGTTGTTAGTGATGCCTGAACTCAGGACTTTTAGCACAAAATGCACAGGCCTCTACTTTTGGAGGCAAACTCCTTCTGCTGTGAGAAAGTAGGTTGTCAGAATAAGTGAGGCTTGCCACTGAAGCACAATTACATGTGCTTCTGAAGGGGTCGGCTCACTGGTGGCACTTCCTCATGGCCAGGCATGGCATGGCAGCTCTCTGTCTGCTGGGGTCTCCTGCCAGTTGCTGCTCCACCTCTGCCATGGCCTGCTGCTTCCTGTGACAAGGCCCTTCAGCCAGGTCGCTTCAGCATCTCTCCCCTTTCCGGGGTAGACTGAACGAAAAGCAAGGGGAGTTACGGAAATAAGCGGAGGGAGTAAGACAGAAGTATTGGGGGTCAGGAGGAAAATTTATGTAAGGGCAGATTATTTTATAATTTCCCACTGCAGGGTTGCTTGCACTGTCCTCTTTCACACGGGGTACTGGCCACAGTTGGAGGGGGTTGATCCAGTCTGGCAATTCCTATATTCCTATAATGTTTTTTTGGCAACTGCCATTGAGCATATACAGAGCTGCTCCACATGTCTTTCTGCCCCTGGCAAACAATTCCCTCGGACAGCAATCCTGGTAAGAAGCCTGCTTATGTGGGGAGAGAGCCCTATTATGTGGTAGCAAGGGGTGAAGAATATTTGGGTCATTAATGATAAAAGGGAAAACATATATTATTTTAAATAGTCACTATTCATCAGCTGTGTATGAAAATGTATAGCAAATAATTACGAGGCAGTGTCTAATAAAGATGGAAGGGATAAAAATCCCTGAGAATTTTTAATCAGAGATATAAAAAACGTATTATTAATACAATGTAATTGTGTCATTAAATATTTAAAATTTACTTTGTATACTAAATTTTGGTTTTAACAAATATATTTCTGCTTTATAAATTTGTAACACTTCTGTGAGATTTGTACAGCATAAACTGCCTCAAAAAAAAAGAATTTTGTCTTCATCTTCTTGATGACAAATGAGATGGAAAATTTGATCAAGATACATTCATGTCTTTCATTACAATGTATACATTCATCATAGAGATAAATAATGCAATTATAAATACAGTATTTCTTATAGAAAATATCTCATTTCTGTTACATATAACTTCCTTTAAATATCTTTCTACTTATAATAGTTACAGTCTTGTAAGAAAAATGCTTGTTTCCAATTTTATTTATTTATTCAATGTCATTTCATAACACACAATTCACCTCTTTTTGAAAATTTAATTTATATTTTGCAGACTTGCAACAGATACCAGGAAACATCATTGTTACTTTTCAAATTACATTACAGCACAGTGCCAATTTTTGGAGTAAGAGCTGATACAGGAGAAGAAGTTGAACATCCATCAGTTCTATTAACTCCATATATTACTAGAAGAGGGCTAAAGACAGTAAATATTTTGCAGTAAAACAAAGAGCCAGATCTTCAGCTCATGTAAATCAATGTTTGATTTACACTCCCTGAGGATCTAGCTAACAATGTCTGTATTTTCTAGGAGCCTTTCTTTTGTCTTACCTTTGTAGTATTTTAGAAATGGTTGCCAGATCTGTAAGAACCTACTATTCCCTCTCTGCCATTCACCTCATTAACATTATCCACTCAATGCTGCATTTATCCTTTTTTAAACTTTTCTTTATTATTTACAAAAATGTGGGTAATCCTAATCACTAGTCACTTTTGAAAATCTTGGCCTGTGATTGTGACTGACTCTTGTATACTGAACTGGTGCAAGACCAGGAAGGCTCCTCGCTTTCCCTCTTTTCCTGCCCATGCACCCATACAAAGCCCAGGCATGCTTTGGTCCTTAATAAACTGGTGGTTATCTTTGTAGGAAATGCAATAGTAGGCCCAAAGAGTCCACTGGAAATTCATTTTGAGCTGCTATTTTGAGATATGTCACATTTCTACATCTCCACATCATTATGCTGCATATGAAAAATAAGTACTTGCTAGACTAACCAATATTAGCTGAGCTGGTGTTCTAGTATTATTAAAAACAAATGAGTAAAAAACTGTAGGCCACATACTCATATGGTATGGTAATAGATAATTTGAAGCCAATAGAGCTAAGATGATTTACACCAGCTGAGGATCTGACCATATATTTACATGATTATTAGGGATATGGTGATTATTCTATTCAAATTCACTTTACATACAAGTTCACATATGTCAATTTACGCTAGCTGAGGATCTTGCCCATTTTATGTATTCTAGACGAAAAGGACTTGGACTCATGTAGCAATACTGCATAGTACTATTTGCTGAAAATAAGAACATATTGCTATTTTTTAAATTAGTGCATACCTTAAAATAGATTTCTATGAAATCATTGCTGCAAATCTCCAATGTATTATTATTGTGCAATAAAACTGATTTCAAAGCTTAATAGAATGTTGCATGATTTTGCACAATACTGTTCTCTCTTTTAAATAATTCATTTTGGTTATTTGACAAATATTAATAGCCACTATTTGGTATTCAGGAGAATAACAAACAACAACTATTTGTCACATCCTTCTACTATATAATATTAATAAAATGGATGAGATGTAAAATGACCTTCATGATGGATGGATATCTGGAGTGTGTTTAAATGTGCTACAATATCAGCAGAGAAGACTGCTACAGAAACTTAATTGCAACCTCCCCCACCTAGCTGTGCCAATGAACTTCAGTCCTGTCTATTAAACCTTTGCTGTTCCAGTTAAGATATCATTCAAATGACATACATACACACACCTCTCTTCATCTTTGGTATGTGCTCGTGAACAAAGACTGTCAATTGTGCTCAAACTTTGAGGTGGTTTTGTGCTATGATTATATATTCACAAACTGAGACCACCCAATAAGGTTTCACTTTTTTCCTAAAGGTAAGGTACTTTAACATTGTTCTCCAAAGGCCAAAAGCTGGAATGTTAACATACTGTGCTACCCAACCCTGTTCAGCATCACACTGCGAAACAAACCTTAAATAGACCTGATCCATGTTGACAGAATGGACTCCAGGAAGGATTTATTTTCCTATTGTCTATTCCCATTAATGCAGGAGTATTTATATGAGATAATGGACATTAGTCATGTAAATCCCTGGCTCATCAATGGGAGAATGGACCCTGAAAATTGTTAAATCTGATTTTCCAGAAGATTAGAAACAATTTACACTTGATCACATATTGCTACCCAGAAAGCATTTTTAAAACAGGGTTATTCTGATTATTCAAATATAATGGCCTGAATATATTCAGTTATGCAGAACAATGCAGGAAGAGTCAAATATCCTCTATTCCCTGATAATTTCCACTGGAATAATCAATTAATCATTTCCAAAGCAACGCAACCATTTTCTCATCTTCCATTTTAATCCCCTCTTCACACAAGCTACCACTCAGCTGCAGAAATAATGGTCCAGTTTGGAATCCATGTCCAGTTTCCTCTTGTGGTTTAATCTTCTCCAATTCCCCAAACAAATCACCAATTGATATTACATCCTAGAAAAAAATGGATCATAGTCAAGTAAACAAACCAGTACATTCGCTCAACCTGATAAAGAATAGCTCTTCCAATTTTATGTTCCAAACCAACTCATTTTAATGGGACTGGCATATGCCTTTCAGCTAGGTGTCGTGGAAAAATGCTGTTTGTGTATCTCTCTCTCTCTCTCTTTTTAAGCCACTCATTGTACCCTGTCCTTCTCATGGCAATCTATTACTCTAGCAATGATATAGCATTTCTTCTGATCTTGTAGCTTTAGATGTGTTTCCATTGTGATCCCTTGTTTATATACTATTCTGAGCGTAAAGGGCCGCAGCAGGCACAATAAATTGTACAATCTGAGGAATTCTTTCTCCAATAGCGTGTCAGGATCACTATTTTCACAGGTGTATGACGAGAGCTATGAAGTGGTCTTACGATATATCTAATCTGTACTGGAACACTCTGTTCCTGTACAGATCTGTAAGATCTTCCATTTTACTTTTCTTGTGCTGCCATGTGTAGTGTAACTGTGCCGTCTGACATTCCACTCCATCAGTGCTCCACTCGGAAGTATTTGCCTGGGACTTCAGCTGATCAAATGTGTGCTGTACTGAGAGGTCTGTGTCGGAATTGCTTTAAGGAAGGAGGGAGATGGTGCGGGTCCTGCTGCTTGTGGGCTAGAGAGCTTTGTAAAAATGTCTGCACAAGCAGAGGCAGCAGACAGTGTGAGTCTGAAAAGAGTTACTGCAGGGTGGGGCGAGTTGTGCCTCTCTGGCTTGGAAAGCAGCCTGCTTTCTTCCTCTCTCTGTTTTTGGGTCCTTGTGAGTTCTGAATTCTAAGAACTAACACTGTGTTCCATTGCAACCTTCCAGCAAGAGTATGTATGTTTTTATCTTAATTTCTCTGTGTGTATGTTGTGAGCATAACAAAATGTAGCGTCACAACCCACAAATGGGAATTGTAGCTGATCTAATTTGACCTTTTATTTCTGCAACAGAAGCAAGTCTGAAGCTATCTTGATTGGAAGGATTGGTGGCAGATATTAGGAGGGGCCCCATTGAACTCAATGGGAGTTTTGCCGTTTACTTCAGGGCAGCCAGGATTTCACCCAACGTCTTATGACTCCACTGAACTAGACAAAGCTCATATCCCTCCCTTGTGAGATGCAAATTATGTGATTTGAAAATATCATGTTAATCTCTGCTATATTTATTGGTGTGGTTAATTCTGCAGTGCCATAAGTGAGCATGATGCTATATTCTTATTTATTATTCAAAAATGTGTTAGGCCCTTCTCAGACAAGTAAAATATACAAGTCTCTGCCTCAGGGAACCTACAGTCTAAGTTTTAGACAAGACACGAAGAGTGGGAATAACAAACAATAGGATGAGGGCTAGTGACAAGGAAGGACAATGATTACATATAAATACATGAGATTAGACTAGATGATCATATAATGCTCCCTTCTAGCCTTAAAACCTATGAATCTATAGAGAACAAGGACCCTTAAAAATATATGGGTGAAGTTAGTGCCCAAGAAAGTATGGAACAAATAGAGCCAGGCACAGCACAAGCAGACACAGCATAAGCTTCACTCCACAACTCATCAAGTGTTCTGCTCAGCCCTTAATCTGGATTGCTACTCTCTGTCTAATTGTCTGCCAGACTGTATGGAATCTAGATCTTTCCCTTTTGGCTGTCTGGAAAGTACCTAGCACATAGTGGGTGCTACCATAAACAACAACATCATCATTATTATCAGGTGAAATATCAAAGTACAAATGAGAGCTGATCCTGGGAAGAATTCAGACAACATATACATATTCTTCTTTGTTTCTGCCAAGCGTACAACATCTTCAGATAACTGTAAATGCAGAATGCATCCACTAAATGTTGATTCTGTCTGTCTTTAGGGTATTCCGGATGCATAACGGAATAGTCACTCACGGAGAGCAAAACTGAGTGAAACGAGGATGGGGGGCTTAGGGGGATGAGGTTTGGAATAGCAGAATTTTTAAATAGTGAAAATACAAAAAAACTGAGGAGCAAATATCTGAAGTGCTTACTGACTGTGCAGACCCATCAGCCAATGCCCCCATGGGGCAGCCATTCCAGTGGCTATGGAATTTACCAGTGGGCTTGACTCTGGGGACACAAAGGACATCTTATGTTAGGCTCGTCTGTGGCTCCTAAAATAAGTTAGGAGCCACAGAGCACCTAACATAAGCTGTCCTTTGTTCCCCTAGCCCTTGCAGGATTTCTTGATGGACAGTGCACCTGCATGCTGGGAACACAATTTGGTCTACATTCTCATTATTAGAAACTATATCAAAATGGCTAATACGGAGCTGGACATACAGGTTTTATTAAACAGTCCCAAGCAAGTAATTGGGTATCCAATAATTCATATTCTCTCTTTTTATATGCCTAAATAAATGAAGTAAATACAAGGAGAAGAACAGCTAAGGTTTTTTTTTTCCCCCTTATGTGTAAAAAAAAGCTTGATTCATGTCAAGTTCTGTTTCATAGAATCATAGAATATCAGGGTTGGAAGGGACCTCAGGAGGTCATCTAGTCCAACCCCCCGCTCAAAAGCAGGACCAATCCCCAATTAAATCATCCCAGCCGGGGCTTTGTCAAGCCTGACCTTAAAAACTTCTAAGGAAGGAGATTCCACCACCTCCCTAGGCTGTTTGCTATTACAGAGTGATGGAAATGCACAGGTAGAGCCATGAGATTACAGGAAGGTATCTACAACTTGTAAACACACAATGACAAGTGGAATTTATTATACTATGCAACCTTTTGCAGAGATCAGTCTCCGTCCGCTATGGCATATAATGACAGCCAAGTCTGGGCTTTGCCATCTTGAGTCTCCATGTTGAGAGTCCAGTGGCCTGTATTCCTCTTTAGCGTAAACAGGAAAACTTCAAAACTCAATATATCAACAGACTGAAGTACTAGAATAGAGCTGAGACAAGCATTATGCGTTGTCAATGGCCTAACTACAATAAACTCTATGGTCAACCCCAGCAATTATCCCTTCATGGCCTTTAATCTTGATTACTGTAAATTCCCCTTTTATAGTCCCAGTTCACTAAATATTAATCTTCAAAATGCAGTGGTTCCTCTCCTAACATGCACTTGGCTGGAGAAGCAACTCACCCCACATACTCAGAAATATTCAATGCTCCTGTCCATTTCACAAATCCAATACAAAATCTGCTTCCTAGTCTTAATAATCCTTCCTGATTCATAGAACTGCCTGTCCTTCCAACATCTCCAGCCTCATCCCTTTCTATATTTTATTTGTTCCTTTTGTACTAAGTATGGGAAAGTTTACAGCATGCACATTTCAAGTTCATTAAAAAAACCCAACCCTCATACAAATGAAGATATTACAAAATTTACCATTAAAAAGAAATACCTCTTTCAGTACTTTTAAATTCACCACTTTGTTTTGCAGCCCACAAAACAAGACAAAATATACATGTGTTGTTGTTCTTGTGGAGGCTTAGGTCTTTGCTAACAGCACTACCAACTATTTTGTTTCATATTTGTATCAGTCTCTGTAACCTGCATATCACAAAAAAAAAGAGAGAGAGAGACTTTACTATAGGTATACAGGGGAGAGGGATCTTGGCATAAAATTCACGGAATCTGACGAAGTTGCAGTGTAGAGGTTACTGAAATTTTGTTCCATCTTCAAATCCCCTAAAAAATCCATAGAGTAAAATCGTCTTCAGGGGTTATATCACTCCTTCCCATTTCCATGGGCCATGTTTCAGTCACTTTTCACAACTGCACTGGCACAGCTGAGCTCTAAACCAAACACTACCAGCCCCCAGAAAATTATCTTTGTGTAAAGGGGGTCCTTAGAACGCATCAACCTGACATAGTGGCTCTGACTCCAGCCCCCTTGCACTGCGAGAGCAGAGCATGTGACCAGGAGAAGAAGAAATCACCAGGTCTTTTGTGAATCCCAGTGATCCTTATCTGCCATAAAAGCTCCTTGGGATTGCTGACAGCTGACTAAGATTACTCAAGGCTGCTCTGTCTTGTGGTGGGAGCCCAGCTCAGGGAAGAGCCAGCCCAGGCTCAGGGAAGTGAAGAGAGTCCCTTTCTTCCCCCTCCTCCTTAGCTGCATTGAGTGCTCCTCAACTACAGGAAACATAAACACACAAATGAGTTACAGTTACAGGATCTGGCCTCAAGTCCCCTCTGCTGCAGAAGGTGTGACCGCCAAGAGTCTTGGGTGCGTGTGTGTTTGCAGTTTGTGTATTGTCATCATAGGTCCAGAATCGCTCTTTCATCTAAGGTTGTTTGTTTGTGTGTGTGTCTTTCAGCCTTATAGGCAATCAGTAGAGTACCGAGGAAGGCAACTTAAAACCAGCTGAGAAATAAAGGGAAACCTTCATCTTTTCCTCCTTATAAGAAAGTTCTCAACCTATTTGGAATATCATGGTTATGGAGAAGCTGCATGCATGTGGAGCCATTAGCTGTGCTGAACACAACGCTATTTGGCCTAGAGCTAACTGAGATGCGCTCAGCACAGGACCCAGGGCTGGGTGGGGACATCTTTGCACTCTCTCAGTCCCCAGGACTGCTCTAACTTATACCATTTAGCAGTAACCTAAGGAGCCATTATGCTAGGTGGGGATAACCAGTGTACAGCAGTCTTTCTACTTACCCTCTTCCCCTAGGCACAACTCTCACACACACCCCGCCCCAGGGTACCAGAAGGGAATGGGATAGGACCAGCTCTGCTGGCTCTAGATTATTCAGAGTTTCCCTCTGTGATGCTGGCAGACCAGGTCCCAGTTTAAGCCAAGGCCCAGGGCTACACTGAACAAATGCATAGGTGGAAACCAGTCTGGCTTACCTGTGGGTTAATAAAGTTAAAATAGATATTAGTGCTATAAGAACGTGTTTAGTGTTTAGACTTTCTGGAATGCTTGTAGGATGCTGCATGTATTAATTCTACTTATAATATCTGTATCTCATGGTATAAAGTTATATTGCATGTTTGGATTGTAAACCTCTGTAATTGTGTAACTCACCAAACAGGAAAAGAAGCATTAATTAAGGTAAAGTGCTGAACCTCCAAACAAGGTGGCCCATTGAAGGTAAATGAGGCATTGTGTGGCATCAAAGGACAGAGACCTTGTTGACTGCATTCCTCACTCCCTCCAGGAAGGGGAGACCTGCGCATGAATTCATGCCATCAGCTTGGAGTCTGGGGTAAAGGGGATAGAAATCACTGACAAGGAGAAACTGGGATCTTTATGCTGTCTGGACTCTGAGAGGCAAAGATTCCTAAACATAAACAAAAGATCCCCCTAATGCTTGGGCTGGGTCAGCCCTAAAGGACATATAGAGCTGCTTACTATAGAAGTGTATATTACCTTTCTAAACCTAAAACTGTAACTCATTTGTGTATGTATGTTTCCTGTGTTAACCTTGTAAGTAAATAACTCTCATTTCTTTTTAGATCATAAACCTTTAGTAGTTTATTATAAGATTGGCTACAGACAATGTCTTTGGTTTGAGATCTGAGTACAAGTGACCTGGGATAAGTGACTGGTCCTTTTGGACTGGGAGTAACCTGAATATTGTTGTGATTTTTGGTGTAAAGTGACCATCTATCACATAGTCCAGCTTGCCTGAATGGCAAGATAGACTGGAATGCGCAAGAGGACTGTCTGTCTCCATGGTGAGATTGTTACAGTGCTTTGGTTCTCACTTGTGACTGGATTGGTGAAATCTAATTACAGAATATACATCCAGTTTTGGGTTTCTGCCCTGCTTTTTGGCAGTCTGCATTCACGGTCATGTGCCATTCCAGACAGTGGGACACCCTCAACTCAGGGGAATCCCCATATGCCAAGTTAGGGCGGAGTGGCACAGTGGGGTTGGAGCAGGGTCCAGGATTTGGTGATTGTTTAATGAGAATACACTGAAAAAATTTATTTGCCTATAACTATATAACAGGGGAGTTCTCGGTGGGTGGTGAGATTTGGAGGGGAGCGGTTGTTTGTACATTTTTGTGCAAAAGGTTACTAAATCAGTCTCCTACTCTAAAGTCTGTGCTCTCCAATGGCTTCTCAGCTATTTTATCATATCCAAACTAGTCGGGTGTGGCTGTTTAGTGAATTATTGGTTTATTGCCTTTGCTTTCTTTCCCTTTTCTCGTTAAATGATAGAACTGTGCCTTGTACCCAGATTTCTATTATATTGGCATTGTTCTGTGACACTTTTTATTTTATTGCTGTTTTCTTTATTATTGCTTAAACTATATTAACTGTGGAACCATTATCGGGGTATCTGCACACTGCTCACTATACACACTACTGCTTGTGCTCCACAAATGTTAGCCTATACACCACGTTTACATTACATGCTAATCATACAGTGGTTTGAAACAAACACATAAAATACTTATACCAAACTGCGTTTCTGCAGCCTAGTAGAAATCCCATAATTGCAAGAGTTTACTTGGCACAAAGTTTGGCTGTTTTCATCTTTCCATCACTGTCCACAACACAAAGACTTTATTGACTATTCTAGCTTGGACAAAGAAAGATACCAAAGAAGAGTTCTGCTTTTCTTGTAGACTCCAGTGTTTCCTCAGTGCATGACCGACCTGTACTTATATCTTCTCTGGTACAGTGGAAGTCAGGCCTGCTGTTATGTTTGGACTTGACAGACCTTCTTTAAATCCTTTACTACAATGTTTAAAATGCTTCATCCATTTCTAAAAAATATTCTCTTGCATACACACACGCGCACGCACACTAACGGCTATATTCTCATTTCTGCTCTGACGGTGCCAAATAGTCAGATGCTGGGTGTAACCTGTGAGTGGAGAATTCTCTTGTGAAGGAAACTTTCATTCCCTTTTATATAGCTGGCAGAAGGAGCAGAGCCCCCTCCCGTCCACACACTCAAGCCTTTCACTGAGTTTCAGCTGGGGTTGCCAATCCTCCAGGATTGTCCTGAAGTCTCCAGGAATTAAAGCTTAATTGTTAGTTAAAGATTCTGTCACGTGATGAAACCTCCAGGAATATGTCCAACCAAAACTGGCAACCCTAGTTTCAGCCCAGGTTAGCTGGCATGGCTGGGCATGTGAGTTGCAGCCCAGGTTCTGCTTTCACTCACTTTGCAGTGCGGCCGTAGGCTAAATCACCGGAGTGCCATTTGTCCTCCAATGCCTTCCCACAATTTCTCCAGTGTGCCCAGGACAGACAGACTCTCCCACAATTTACTAGGAAAGGATCATACAGTGGTTCAGCTTACTGAGCACAAAGACGTTATGTCCCCAGAAGCCCTAGCAACACGCACAGGTGAATACAGCGCTTGTGAATAGAGAATGAACAGGGTATAGCTTTGCCAGGTTGCTGCTCACATTTAAGATAGGCTAACCCTGGTGCTCAGACAAAAGGGCCAATCACCTGGGCTAGGTCTGCAGTGAAGACCTAGCCGTAGAGCTCATATTCCGCAGGCGTAAGTTAGAGCAGTTTATTGGTGGCTTGAACTACTGCCGGGGAACAGGTGACACAGAAATAGAGAATTGAAACTGACTCCCTCTCTTACTCCCCTCTGTCGTGTGGAGTTTGGCCTCAGCTGAGAATTGAGCCCATATTTTTTTTTAATCACTTCAGTACAAGGACTCGTGATGCCCTATTTCTTACTCACATGAGTAACCTTTACATGAACAATCCTTACTTATGGGGTAGTCTCTCTGAAAGCAGGAGAACTGCCCCATGAATAAGATTTACTCACATGAGCAAAGGTTACAGGATCAGGCCCTAACTTGTTATTGTATAATCCTTATTGCACCAGCCAACAGATTAAGAGGAAACTTTTTAATGAAAGGGCCAATGCCAAGTTATGTTTCACCATGCAAATTCACAAACAAATCCCCAAGTGGCAGAAGAAAGGGAGAAAGCATGAAAAACAGGACGCTAAATTACTCCTGCCTTTTCTATCACTTTAGAGCAGCTTTTATTAGGTTTTCTCCTGCAGAAGGTAAACAGTTTCTGCATAAAAGATACGCTTTTAGACTACCCAAACCAATACAATATTTCTCCCAATATCAAAAAAGATCCTGTCGTTCTCTTGGGGAGTGCGCACCTTTTCATTTCTGGAGCCATTGTTTTATAAATAAAAGGTGCTGATTACACGATGTGTGTACACTATAGATAGAACTTAAAGAACCACTGCAGTGATTTGATAGGGATGATTTGTAACTGGAAATCCATTAACGCAGTCTAGGGCTGAAGCTAAATATGCTGAAATGTCAGGATGTGGAATGTCAGAAGAACAGCTCTCAAATAGTTCCACCAAAAATAGCCCGTACGGACAACGCAATTTTTTGTCTTCATTTATTTATATTACTAACTCCTTGGCATCTTGTCCTTTGAGTGCCCTCCAAAGGAGGCAGAGCATGAGGCCAATGAAAGGGCACAGTTTGGTGCTCTGCATATGCTGCGGCACATCACCGCAATCTGTTTATGGACATGAAAACACCTAAACAGGCAAATCCCCCTCCCCCAAGATGATGGTGCTGTGACAGTGAGGAGATTAAATAACTGCCTTTAACTGCTGTGAAATGTGCTGGGTAAATTACAGCTCCCCGAATGCTTTATAGCAGCGCTCAGCGAACAGTCGGCAAATCCACGGGTAGAACCCAGAAGAAATAAATTGAATGTTGCCTTTGAGTTGACAGGGCTTCATTGAAAGGAAGGTGCAAACACAGGTGTGTAGTTTAATTTAGAGTCATATTAGCTTAGTGCTGGTTAAAATCTTAAGAGTGTCTTAACCAGAAATGGATGTGTTTTTTCAGGTTCAATTAACCCTTAGGACACTGGCGTTTTCCAGACTGTCAACCAAATGAATGCTTAGGAGGAGATGTCTGTGGGCTCTAATGGGTGAATTGACTAAAATGGCGCAATGCACAGGCATTTTTAACAATCTTACAAAAATCATCTGTTCTCGGTGTATATTTGTGCACATAGGTTCATGGAGCTAAGCACACCTCATAGGATTTACACGTATAAACTCTCCCATGTTATTTAAGTGTGTTAAAGTAGAAAATACAAAGCTGCAGGCTGACTTGTGTCTGCACTCCGTTAGAGAGCGCACATGAAAGACCTGAGTACCTTCAATCCAGAAATGTCTTAATGGGCCTGAAGGGGAAATGTATTCAGCTTCTCAAGGGAGGGTGTACCTGATACTGCACAAAGAGAGAAACCTGCAGCTCTAAAGGAGAGTAATGATAAGCTCTACCCAGCCAACTCAGCTCCTATCCCAGACTGTGGGCACCTATGGCTGCTGCTGCCCCGGAGCTCTCGTTAGGTGAGGCCAGGGGATCTGTTTAATTAGAGTGGATCCTACACTGCTGCAGTAAGCTCTGAAGTGCAACATGTTCCATTCCACAGTGCACAGCAGAGGTAGCATACTCCATGCACCTTGTGTGTGGCAGGCTTCTCCCTCCATGCAGGGGACATGCAATCATTCCCACTGCCTTTTGTGCCCTGTATATCTGTGCATGGCAGAGGGAGGAGATAGAAGACGGATTTGCATCTGAGTAAGGCCTTATTAAAAAGTGCAGGGCTTAGCCCTATACGTGGGTTCCCCTGTATGCTCAAATATTCTGTAAATGGACTTCTATATTTTCCTTATTAACATTTAATAAAGGAACGTTGTAAAATTTAAATACAAAAGACTCTTATGTGTATGGAAAGAATAAAAGAGGTAAGATGAGCATACATAAAGATTACTAGTCAGATATAAAAATGAAGTATACGGTTACCTTTAAAGCATAAATCATACCATGCATCTGTCTTACCCATCATTAGGAGGCAAGAATGACTGACAGAAAAAGAGAGTTAGAGGAAAGTGGGTCAACAGAGAAGGGTTAATGGTTAATTTCCAGATTGCCAGTATATAAAAGGTAATGGCCCCAGTTGCCCGTGAATTTCCTTTCAGCCTCCTGCAGTCTACTATATATGACCCTTTCAAAGAAGGAATAATCATAGAATCATAGAATATCAGGGTTGGAAGGGACCTCAGGAGGTCATCTAGTCCAACCCCCTGCTCAAAGCAGGACCAATCCCCAACGAAATCATCCCAGCCAGGGCTTTGTCAAGCCTGACCTTAAAAACTTCTAAGGAAGGAGATTCCACCACCTCCCTAGGTAACGCATTCCAGTGTTTCACCACCCTCCTAGTGAAAAAGTTTTTCCTAATATCCAACCTAAACCTCCCCCACTGCAACTTGAGACCATTACTCCTCATTCTGTCATCCGCTACCACTGAGAACAGTCTAGATCCATCCTCTTTGGAACCCCCTTTCAGGTAGTTGAAAGCAGCTATCAAATCCCCCCTCATTCTTCTCTTCTGCAGACTAAACAATCCCAGTTCCCTCAGCCTCTCCTCATAAGTCATGTGTTCCAGACCCCTAATCATTTTTGTTGCCCTCTGCTGGACATTTTCCAATTTTTCCACATCCTTCTTGTAGTGTGGGGCCCAAAACTTGACACAGTACTCCAGATGAAGCCTCACCAATGTCGAATAGAGGGGAACGATCACATCCCTCGATCTGCTGGCAATGCCCCTACTTATACATCCCAAAATGCCATTGGCCTTCTTGGCAACAACGGCACACTGTTGACTCATATCCAGCTTCTCATCCACTGTAACCCCTAGGTCCGTTTCTGCAGAACTGCTGCCTAGCTATTCAGTCCCTAGTCTGTAGCGGTGCATGGGATTCTTCCGTCCTAAGTGCAGGACTCTGCACTTGTCCTTGTTGAACCTCATCAGATTTGTTGAACCTCATCAGATTAATCATTTAATCCATTCTTTTATTATTTGTCTCAGATCAGTTTGCCAGTGTTTCAAGATACTATTTTTGCCATTAATATGCTGATAATCCAAGTAATGTGATCTTTTGACAGACAGTGTTTTGACACATTATGTAACAGACATAAACTTGGTATAAAGAAAAGGCTTAGGCCAATAATTAGTCCTATCCTGCTCTCCCTGTAGTCAGTGGGAGTTTTGCCATCACCTTCAATAAGAGCAGGATTGGCTCCGTTATGATGACTAACTGTATTAATCACATTCTTCCTGGAACCTGTTGTTTAAGAACAATTCCAGAATGTTGGTTCATAGTGCTCAATTAGATGCAAACATCGCCAGCCTGTACTGGAGTCTCCTCGACCAACATCTTTCATACTATGGTATGTGGACCACCTGTTGTCCAAAGAGTCCTTGTGGTCCATTTTGAGTCTAAGACAGTAGGGAATTTGAGTGCTTGGAGGGAAGGTAGTCTGTAAGGGGATCTCTCTTATATGCAGTAGTCCACAAACTGGAAAAGTTAGAGAACCAGGCAATGTCTTAGACCAAAAGTTCCCAACCTGGGGGTTATGAATAGAGGTTAAGGTATTGTAACCAAACCTGTCCTTTCCATATTGCTAAATGGGAGAGGAATACCAGGGTAGTCCTGGAATGGAAAAGGCTGAGAACCACTGTCATAGACTCAATCCATTCATTCCAGTCATCCCATGTAAGTAATACATTAACTTGTACTGCAATAAGTTCAATGTAGAGAGCCAAATTCTGACACACTCCACAGGTACGAAGCTTGGCTAGAGCTCTATAACCGAGCTGTAGTCAGTGCCTGTGAAGTAGAAACCAGATCCTAGTAGGGAAGTACCTCACAGCAATTGTGGGAGAGCTGCTCAACAACTTTCCCAACTCTGCCCTCCTAACCCCAGAGGAAGCATCCAAGACTCCATCCTTCCATTGACATGTGGGGACACAGAGGAGTGAGGTTGGAAGAAGACATCCCTGTATGGGTAGATTGAGTCACCTTGGCTGAATTGCAGCTGATGAGTTACAATGGGCTGATGTCCTCTTGCATCATTTCACTGTACCCTGCTGACAGCTCTGTTACAGAGAATCATTGGCTGAAGACACCTTCCTCTTGCAGGCCACCGGAACTGAAAGCAGCAGAGACCTGCACAATTCCTCAGCTTCCCACTGCTAAAACTATTGGGTTTTGTGGGGACTCTGATTGAGCCTGCCTCATTTCTTTCCCCTAGGGCATTTCTGCAGCTGGTACTGCATCCCCTCTGAATCTGTCAGGCCAGCAAGAAACTCCTCTAGGTGGGAGTAAATGCCAACCTGCCTCAAGTTTTTTGCCACTCAGTTGCTCCTTTTGAAATTCTTCCCCAGTCTCTTTATCTGAGCAGGTCATTCTCATGTTACCTTCCCATCTGTAAATTTGATAGGGAATTATTATTTGTTTATAATTATTTATATTTATAATTATAATTATTACAGTTATGCCTTGAGGCCTCAACCAAGATCAGGGCCCCATTTTTCTAGGTCTTATACATACACATATGTAAGAGAAAATCCCTGGCTAAAAAGAATTCATGATCTAACTAGACAAGACAGGTAAAGGGAATAGTATTATCCCCCTTTACAGATAGGGAACTGAAGCACAGACATTAAGTGACATGCCGAAGGTCACACAGGAAGCCTGTGGTAGAGCTAGGAGTTGGACCCAACTCTCCAAGGTCCTCACTCAGGATCAACCACAAGACTGTCCTTTCTGTCTGCCGCAGAGCTGGAGCTTCCAGGACCCTGGGCAGTCTGGAAGCCCCAGCTCTCAAGCTCTCTGAGCTCCTTGGCTCCTACCTGGCAGGCTTCAGGTAGCTTGGGGGAGCCTCAGAAACATTTAGAAAAGGTCAAAATATTTTCAGTTTGACTCTTTCAAAACAGAATTTTGGAATTCCCATTCCACAAGAAATTTCAAGATTTCATTTTTCATTCCATTTCAGAGTGATTTTCTTTTCTTTTTTTTTTTTTTTTAATCTCAGAAGTTCCCGCAGAACAGGAATTCCAGTTTCTGGCTAGTTCTCAGAATGAGTTTGCCTGACTACGGGCTGAGTAAAACTATGGAAGGGGCCTCAGGATTTATCCTAATCCTAATAAACTTGGATGAAACAATAAAGAATAAGGTCACACCCTTGCTCAGTGACACCCAGCGAATCATCCTAATTTCTCTCCTACATAGTACCCGCTGTAATTTATTCTCCTATTTATTGACTTCATTATGGTTAGATTTCCAGATTTTGAAGGATCTCTGTTTGGCTCACATAACTTCTCAAACCTTGCCATTTAGCTATATTGGTTTACTTCTTGTCTTCCGGGTTCCCTTTTTGTTCACAGGTATGCATGGCTTCTGAGACTTTATTATTGCCTTCTTCAGTAGTATCCATGCCAATTAGACTTAGCCCTAAACATCTGAATGTAGGATTTCTTGGTTTGATTTACAAGGGGAGTGATGGTCAGCCTTATTATGAAACTTTGATTGCAGCATGACCTATGAAGAGATGGCTGTCTTTCCATAACAAAGAACAGCCTTAAATTACCATGTTTAATTAATGTTATATTTTGTGAATATGGAAGATAATGCCAAAAAATAACATATCAATTATAATAGTTCAATGGGATATGTCTTGCAACTTAAAGTCACCTAAAAGTATCTGCCCTGATTCATTCACTTACACAAGTATAAATCAGGCATAACTCTACTGAAGTTACTAGACTTACACTGGTGTTAAACTGAGAAATTGAGAGAAGAATCACACCCTAAGTCAACTTCCATGCAGTCGAAGAGTTCTACAAAGCTGGGTAAACACAGAGAGAAAAAGAGTCATGACTTTAGTCAGTGGTCACCACATGACATTCTTAAAATGAATGAGATGAGCTTCATGACGGATGGGTAACTTGGATTTATTTTCATTTACTGCAGTATCTGCTGTGGGGGGAGGGGGAACTATGGGATCTGAAAATATGCAAAAAGTGAAATAATGCCTTTTTTTAAAATGAAGAGCTTGTTCTACCACTTAGGCAAAGAGAAGCCTGATTTCTTTTTAAAACACTGGAATATTAGTTTTAATTTTTGAGAACATTTTCTTTATATAATCAAGATATAATGGCTAAAATTCTGCACTGTGGTGTGGCCACTGTGTGCTGCATTCCCAGTACAAAAAAAGCCCTAAAGCAGGTACCCATAGAAGGATCATGCCAGTACAGGGTGATCATAATGTTGCCAGCGTAGGAAGTGTGAAGTGAAATGGGCATGGCAACGGCTCTCTTACACCTGGCTGATCCATTGTATTGGTCCTTTTTTGGAGACATTGGCAATGGGTGTATATTAGAGCAGCCCTGGGTTGTTCTAACTTACACAGAGGAACTAGATCAGCACACAACAAAAGTTAACCCAAATTGAAAAGAAAAAACTCTTACAATTGCACACTGATAAATTATGAGCAAAGGTTAAACTTACGTCTTTATGGCACACAGAAACCCTTTCCACCAGAATAATTTTTTTCCAGGAAAATGACAAAATTCCAACAAATCAGTAGTATCTAGGATTAGAATAGAGTTCCCTCCAGCATGTTTTGTGCACCAGTGAAGTTAATGGAACTGCTCAAATTAATAAGGGTTGGAGAATTGAGTTCTGTGATCAGAAAAGAATGAAATCTTTTCAGGAAAAGTTTAAAATTCTCTCACTTGAATTACATATATTTAAACACATGCATTTAACACCAGTCCTGCATTCTTCAGAGTAAACATTATTTATTACTATCATTACTCTTTGCGCAATCGAAATTCCCATTTATTTCAGTGGAACTACTTGCCCACCTAAAGGTTGCAGCACTGAGCACATGCTATTTTCCTCCTTATTATACTAGCAAGATTGCTTTTCTGAATGAGATTCAAGATAGAACATCAGCTCCTACATCAATTGGAGAGAAAAACCAAACAGCACCCAAGTATTACAGTGACTGGAACGATATAAATAGTGCAATTAAGACAGATATATAGAATAAGGTAGGTGGACAGCTGATGGGAAGTAATGATTATCTCTTGATTTTAGGTGTGTTTATGGGTCAGTGCTAAAAATAGTTTGAGTGGGGGGAAAGGTTTGTTCCAAAGAGGTGCAAGTGAAAGTCTGGGCTGAAATTCACCCTCCTGCACCCAGTTAGCTTATGACTTCCAAACAAGATGCTTCCTAGATTTACACACACTAACTAGTCTACAGGATGTTTATAATGTTATCAAAGACATAGTGTAGAAACTGTCTTACCACCTACTGCATGCTGTTGTATTCCACAAAGCACAGCTCTAATTAGGCTGGGTAATGGATGACAGGGGATGGGAAGGAGGAGGCTCATAAACCACAGCAGGAAACAACAGGGCGAATTCGGCATCACCCTGTGGAGGAGGAACTTCACTTGCCAGGATAAAATACTGCAAATTCCACCCTGGAAGGCAAAGAGCCAGTCCACTGTGTCTCTTTCGGTTCCCTCAGGCACATGAGGGATGCTGCTAGGGGAGATGACTTCCAGCCCTATAGGCTTTTTTCATTCCCCTGTGCAGTGAGCGCGCTAGAGAGCCCAGCTGGGCTTTCCACCTCCCTGTCCTGCTGCTACCCGCGAGGGCAGCGCAGGCCCCAGGCGTTCCAGCGGCAAAGGGCGCTAACTGTGGTCACTGGGAGGCTTCCCTTCTCGAGGGAGCGCAGATTCCCTTGACAGAGAAGTCGTGCAAAGAAGTGGGAAGGGAAACCGAGGTGGGAAAAGGGCATAGCCAGCCACCAGCCCAAGGCACTGCGTTCAAACTGCAGGCTCTAATGGCAGTTCCTTGCCAGGATTTCCTAGACCAAGCACACACACACACTTGATCCTGAGGGGGAAGTTTATCCCGTAGCCAGTGGATAAAGCTTTTGCAGGGAAGAAGGTTTGTGTGCAGCGATCACAGCAGCAAGAGGGAGGAGGAGCCTCTGCACAGCACGAGCCCGACTTTGGAAAAACAGCCCAATCGTTGTGGTTGGAAATGTTTTTAAAACGAGGGGGAGGGGTCGGGGGTCGACTTTAAAATGTAAATTCTAGGGGGGACCTGTTGAAAAAAATGTTTGCTGCAAATGCAAAATGCTGTTTGCATAGTTCCTTTGGAATTTCCTAGAAATCTTACTTTATTATTTGATGCTACCAGAGATGAAACATACTCTGGTCCTGTCATAAAATATCAGAAAATATATCATTTTATAGAGAAACTATTAATCAGCTGTAGGCGGACCTGTTCTTGATTTGCTGTCTTATTGAGTTTACCTTAAAACCTCTGTGTTATCTAAACTGGGCTGAATCCAAAAGAAACGGGGGATTTAAAAAAATAATAATAAAAAGGATTTTCACACTGGGACACGAGATTTGTCCAGGAGGTTAGTTAACTTCACGCAAGATTTCTAATCATTACCTAAATAATGTCACATTTCCTGCTGTTGTAACCAGAGAAGGATTGCACCATTTTTTCCGTGTAAAAGATTGTTAACAAAAGCTCGAAAAGGAGGACTTGTGACGTGTTGACTTATTCTGCAGACTGATGCTGCAAGCCCAGAGGAAGTGAGCTGACGACGTTTGAATGATTAGTGAAAAGATCACCCGAATAAAAATATTCACCTGCAAGTTACCTGCATTTTTTTTAAAAAAAGAACAAAATGACTTTGTGATTACATTCGCTGAATTCAAATGTCTGAGAAATCAAGGGCTGTACAATATTTCGCACCGTAATATGGCTAATTTTCCTCTACAAAGACAGTAAATACGGTAAAACATCCCCATGTTCCCAGTATGCACAAGATCCTGCTTCCATTGGACCCAATGGCCAGACTTCCATTAGCATCAGTGGAGCAGGATCGGGCCCAGTATCTGGATTGTCGATATGGAACATCCTGTGTACTTTACGGTAAATGGTCCCGTAGCCTTTGGGATGAAACTTTCCGTAACTTTCTAGGGACGGGTTTCAGAGTAACAGCCGTGTTAGTCTGTATTCGCAAAAAGAAAAGGAGTACTTGTGGCACCTTAGAGACTAACCAGTTTATTTGAGCATGAGCTTTCGTGAGCTACAGCTCACTTCATCAGATACATACCGTGGACGAAAACAAATCCTGCTAAACGCTGGAAGGAAGCGGTGCTTATTATTCAAAGACTGTCGTTAGAAAAGGGGCAATTGTTCTGATTCGTCCTGTTTCTCAGAGATGCGGTCAGGGACAGCCCGAATCACACTTTGGCTGTATATATCGAAATTAATGTCCTAGTTCCCGACGAAGTGAACTGTAGCTCACCAAAGCTTATGCTCAAATAAATTGGTTAGTCTCTAAGGTGCCACAAGTACTCCTTTTCTTTTTGCGACTACAGACTAACACGGCTGCTACTCTGAAACCTAGTTAAAAGAGCCTCTCCTCTTTCCTCCATGCCTTTCCGTGGATTTTAGTCATTTTGGATTTGGCATTTACTGCAAGGCGGTGGCATGGTACGCCAGGTATTTTTATGCCTCATCTTCAATCAGCTGCTTAAACCGAGAAGCACTGATCTTCATATTTTACAAATACACCAGCTATTAAAGACATATTTATCCATATTACACACCTGTATTTTAACCGAAGACTTAGCTATTCCTTAGGAAGGCAAACTGACTCAGCAATATAACACGAGGCTATAATTCAAATTTAAACTGTATTTGTCCTAAATATACTTGGAGGGGTTGGGTAAGGAAGATAGTCCTAAAACCATAACATGTTTTGTGTTATACCTGCTGCTGTTTTGTAATTCTGCAAACGTTGTCTGCAAACGTTCTGTTGACACGTCCCTAGTGTTTATCTCCTGTTAGCAATTTGCACCCATCACTAGTAATGGGGAGTTGTCATCATATAAAAAATAGTTTTTAAGTGGCTTACTCTTTCAATAAACTTTTAATATATGTTAATGGCATTTTGAAAACCTCTGTCCCTGCTTTTTTTTTAAGAACTAACAGCAGGGTCAATGTTTTAAATTAAACTGATTCTTTTGTGGGTTTGAGTTGCAACAACCTTTTCCCTCTTAGTTACATAAATAAATAAATAAATAAATTTAAACGTATTTGTGAACATTGGAAGGGATGTAGAATCTTTCTGGCCTTTGTTCAAAAAGTAAGTTTTATGCTCCCTGCCGAGGCATGGACTCCGTATGCCGTCTCTGAGCCAACCGAATTGGGTGTGCTTTCTGTTTCACAATTTCAAGCAATCCCATTGGAGCCCCTATTCCAATTTGAAAAGGTATTTTTAACATGCTTTTTTACCTCTTGCAGCAACATGAAAAAGAGAAGGGCTGCATGAGCCACAAATATGGCAGGCAACTGGAAAACGCACTACCGTACTATTGTTATTAATACTGGAAACTCGGGTGATGTTTGTTTAAGCAATTAAATATTGATCTTTCACCATCCCTCTTGTAACCATCCAATATAGTTCCATGGCCAGGTACCTTTAATTGGATTTTGAAATAATCCAGTGTTCATGAGTCTTCCAAACGACATTGTAAAAACCTATTTAAAAAGTTGTACAACCAAAATATTGCTTTTATTGCCGATTTTCAATGTTAGTAGGTTCTACTCTTGACGTCAGCGGAGAGTGTTCATAGCATGAATTTATAAAAATTCCCCAAAATTTTAGGATGCGGGGGGGCAGTAATGGAAAAGGTGGAGTAAAGCTGCTGACACCAATCCCTTTCTGCGATTGGAAAGTCGGGTTTATAAAGTCATGTAACTCCGAGAGGCGATGCCACAGCTATGTTTTCTTCTGATAGGAAAAGCAATTATCTTTATGGATGATGAATAGCTCAGTCCAATTCAACCTTTCAGTGTGTCCCTTCTCGCACCACTAGTTTTAATTGTTTTAATTTGACCTTTATTAATGTCTGCCCTTACAATGGAGCCCAACCATATCTGTACAACATCAAATCAAATCCCCGTCTGAAACAGAAGAGAAAACACTCTGCTCTTTCAATTCTCCTCTCTGGCTTTACCGGGGCTGTTGTCTAGCATGAACCGGTACTGGAAAGTACAACTAACCGAACACTAGCACTGAACCTTATGACACGAAGGGGAGACAGGAACCAGGGACAGACGTTTTGCATTGTAGCAGCTACTTGTGCTTATTTATTTACATCGTAGCAGTTTTTTTTTAAAAAAAAGGAAGATAAAAACAATCTCATGATTTGGAGTGGGGTGAAAGTGGATAGGAATCCGGACTGTCTCGCGCTGAGTATGTTTAGTCATAATTTTGCCTATTCGTTAACATTTTCTCGCTCGATTTACCATCCTAGCCGCTTGAAAGAGATACAAAACCCTGTGTACTGCAAGCTAAAGCATGTGGATCCCTCCCTCTTCCTGGGTGTTGGTCCCCATCTCTCTCTTTCTGTATAACCTTGTCTACAATACAGGGATTTCTTCAAATATCTACATATCAGTTCTAATACTGGGTCAGTTTAGGAGCCATTATGTAGATGATCGCCTAACCTTACTCAGAATATGATGCTTAAAGCACCAGTGTCCCCCTGCAGTACGCTCAAGGCAGCGAGCCCTGGTAACGATGAAGCCTCGGTGGGAAATATCTGCGAAATGTCTCGTGTCTCTCCTTATCTCTCTTTGAGACGAACTCTCTTGACTGCGCGACCACGGCACAACTGGGAGGTGCGAGGGCTGTGTGAAAGGGTGGCTTTAGGCTACCCCGTCCTGACCATGGACCGGTTTCCCGAGGGGCCAGGTCCCCTGGTGTGAATTAGAGCCCCCCCCCCCGCCGGGGGGGATTTAAGCCAGCTGCCAATGGCCCCAGGGCTATTAGGGCAGCCTGGGATGGCGGGGTGCAGAGAAGTCTTGCCCGCCCACAGTCCTCCAGGCCCGCCCTCCACACTGGCAGCGTGGACCCGGTGCCCTGTTACGCGAGGATGCTCCCACGCTCGGTTTGTGGTCTGCCTTCAGGGCGGCGCCGGCTTTGCGCCAGCCACCACGTGGCCCGTAGCAGCCCTCAGGCAGGGGCGAAGCTGGCCTGTGTCTCTCTTTGTACCTCCCTGGCTCTGTGTGCGCGCGCCAGGGGGTGACGCACAAGATCTCACTGAGACTAGCCCGGGGCTTTCCCCGGCCGCTGCTCCGGGAAGGTGGGAGGGCTGGGAATGCAGGAGCCGGAATTCACACGGGGCTTGAGAGCCAGCCAGCCGCGGGCGGAGTCACGTGCCTCCGCTGCCGCCGCCCGCCCAGCCGCGCGTTCTCGAATGCTAATGACTTGGGAGTTCCAAATCCGAACGCTGGGAGTGTGTGTGTGTGTGTGTGTGTGTGTGTCTGGGGGGGGGAGGGTCTCCTTTCCTCCTCTCCCGCGCGCCCGGCAGGAATCACCCGGCTCTGCAGGGTAGGGCGCTGCGCTATCACCTGATTGCCACGCGCGCCGCCCCCATAAGTAAGTGCGGGGTGGGGGCGGGGGGGAATGGTAGTGTCTGGTATATGACACCACCGCCCCCTCCCCTGTGTGCCTTGTGTGCGCTGCCTGCCAGCCTCACAGCTGCCGCCGCCAGGGAAGAACGCCTCCCTGCCTGCCTGCCTGCACAGCCCCACTGCCTTGCTACAGGTGAGTGAATCCTTATAGTCGTGCTGGGGCGGCTACGCCACAGGGCTGCAGAGAAACGCGTTATCGCAAAGCCTCAGCGATCTCCCGGAGATTGCACCGGCTCGGGGTGGCTGCTGCCATTGCTGTTGTAAGTTTGAGCCCTGCTTTTTTTCCATGAGCAGGCAGGGCAGTCACCGGCGCCACGCTTGTTAGCTGCTGATCAGGTGGATTGTTTCCTAGATGCCTGTATAGCAGCAGGCAGTTTGGGGGTGATGGAGGTGTTGGTGTGCGATTCCAAGGGATAGAGGGACGGGGATGGTGATTTTTCCCCTCTCGGAGGTGGGGCGGGGGGGCGGCTAACGATGCACTTTAGCATCAGCCTCCAGCGGCACTCCAGCGTCGTGCACCTGGTGTTATCATTTTCTAGCATGCTACAGTCATTTTGTAAAAAAAAATCTTATTTTGGGGGGCGAGAGTATTTTAAAAAGAGGTTTCTCTTTATCCGTTCACCTTTTTGCAGAATGTATTGTAAGGAGGCATTTAGGTATGTGAAGGTAAAAAAAATAATTAGGGGAGAAAGTTTTACACTACTTTAAAGTACTGTCTTTATATAAAGAAAATGAGTACTTGTGGCACCTTAGAGACTAACCAATTTATTTGAGCATAAGCTTTCGTGAGCTACAGCTCACTTCATCCTCTGAAACCTGTCTTCTTTATATGAGACTATACACATTAACATGTAAATACAAAGCTAATGATATCTTTCTCTGTTAGGGCTGCTTTGTAAGTACATGCATTGTATTTTTGGCTTTCTTCTTAGTGTGTGGGGGGGGGAGGGGGAGTTCTTAAGCTTTCTCTTTTTCATCTTCTTGCAAGAATGAAAAGAATATATGATTTTGTTCTACATTTCTGTAAAACCAATGGAGGAAGCAATCCTAGGAAACAGAAAGTATCCTCATATAATGAGCCCAGTGATGGTCAATTTGATTTGTCAGATGCCACAGAAGTGTATGTCAAATTGTAAAAAAGCAGTCTGCAAAGAAAGAGACATGGGAGTAATCAATAGAGGAAGAAATGAGATGTAATGAAACTGTATTGTGAGTGAAGGCACTAAAGGCTACTAACTCAACATACTATAAACTCACACCCCTTCATATCAGGATATGTTATGTAATTTTTGTGAAGCTACTCAGGTACTCTATTATGGACTGATTTCATTAGTTCATTCATTAGCCTGGTTGAAAAGATGCTTAAAAATAAGCAAAAACTCAGATTAGTAAAATGGGTGTGTCAGCCACTGACTCTCTTGTTAAGATTTTCTCATGTGGCTGCCCTGTCTCGACTGAACGTTTGCTGACTCTGAAATGAAGATGGGCGTAGCCAGGGTGGTTGACTTTTGCCAGCAAATGTTGAGGCACTGATACCTGTAGGAAAAACACATAACACTGAAGGAATGTGTCCTCTAGCTAGACACCCATGTTTGCTTCCAAGCAAACAAATGTATTTTGTCTGTTCATCAAGAAGATGTTAATTTAATTTCGAATGATACACCGAGTGTAGAATCTGGTTAAAGCTCAGCATAGATCCTGGGGCTGGCAAATGGGATATGAACCATTAATTGCATTTTCCGGGAAACTAAAATGCGCTAAAAGCCACGAAAATAGGACCGTTTGTAGCAAATTCAGTCCCCACCTTAATGTTGTAAATCTTAGTGGAAAAGCAAAATAAAGCAAAATGCAATGTGAAGAAGCTTACAGGCTTTTGTCATATTTATTTAAATGATAACTAAACACTTTCTCAAAATGGCATTCAGGGATAGGACACTAATCTGGAGGTTATTTTTGAAAGGAATGAGCGTGTATATGATTAAAATCTGTCCTACTTTTAAAATTAAAGTTTTAGCATGTAAGGGTTATTTGGTGGAAAAAGCATGTTCGGTATTTTAGAAATTCAGGCATTGATGAATAATATGAGAGACAACTCTGTGATCGTCTTATTGCTAAAGCAGAAACTGTGGCACTTTCAGTATTAACTTTAAAATTGTTGTTTGTAGCTCATTTTGGGGAGAGGTTGCCTTTGTGGTGGAGTGGGTTATGTGTACCAGCTCTGTACCTCTAGAAACCCCTGATTAAAATTTTGATTAAATCACAAGACAAGTAAATTTGACTCAGCCTACTCCTAACTAGTCTCCTGTCTAGCTCAGACGTCATACAGTTTTGCATGATTCGGAGTCTCTGCTCAGAATTTGAGAAGGGCCCATTTCTGGAATACTGTGTGGAATCACATAGTAATTTCTGTGTGAGATTGAGGTGCATTGGCAGAGCTGAGGCGGGGGTGAGAGAGAGGTGGGGAGAGACAACCTGCGTTAATATCTGACTTTAGCCAGAGCCCTCAATCTTTAACGTTCATGAAACGTTTACAGAATTTGTCTGGAAACCATATTAAGAAAGCAAAACACAACAGGCCAGTATTTATTGTCCTCATTAAATTAAAGTACTCTAATGTTAGTGTAATAGCACTTCTCAAAAAGTGCTTCTTTCCTACACTATTATGTGGTGCATGGGTTCCTTATGCATCTAAACATAGTGACTAGAGAGTGTATATAGTCTTAACTTGTGATCTATACCTGCAATAGTAAAATTATATCCCCTGGACACTGTCTTAAAATACAATTCAAAGGCGAAAAATACTCCACCCTCCAAAATAGACCTACAGATGGAATGATTTTGAGAATTTTTTTTTTCAAAATTCAGCCAAATTTATGTGATCACCCAATTCTAGCAACTTTCTGATTATAAAAAATTAAGCAAAATCACCCTTCAGAATGTGTTTTGTGATGAGATTTGTGGAATGCCGCATAAATGTCAGTTTCTTTGGAGGAGAGGCTTACTTCCAAGCCTATATTTTTGCAGGAGTTGTGGTGATTGCAATGTGTGTGCTCTGGGGTCTGCTTAGTTGCACAGTAATTGCTGTGTGAGAATGTTCCAGAACAGCACCTCCTCAAGTTATCTCAGTAAATATGGGCACAGTGTTGTGTGTCGGAGCATTCCAGAACACCCACCTACTGCTAGATGACTGTACAAGCTGAATAAACAATCAGTTTTTAACACTGATACAGCAAATCTCAGTTTAGCACACAAGGGGATTATTAATATAAAGCTTTTGCACTACATTTTCATGGTGCAGAAAAACCTTGATTGTGCAAGGGGAGTTTGACTTTCCTCTTGTAGTCATTCTGCAATAACCCACATTTAGTTATGGTTTGTTCACTTTGTTTGTGTTTCACAAGGAAACTACAGAAAACCTTTTTGCTGAGCAGCTTATGCAGTACTGCAAGTGGTTATGCAGGAATATGAAATTAAGTTGCCACATCCTGAAAGATGTAAAAATAGTAGTTACATTTGTTCTCTTTTAAACAAGCCCTTTTCTTGCTTCTATAATTAGTTCCCTTCTTACTGTAGGAATTAAAATACAACACTACTCAGCAGAATAATTCACAAAAGCAGTGGCATGGAAAAGTATTCATACAAAACATTAAATATCGACCTTTTAAAAGTTCCTTTTTCTATGTTGACTTAAAAAAAAGAGAGAGAGACCTTGATTCAAATATCACCTGGGTGCACTGTCATCCATACCAACCAGGCAGAAGTATTACTACTTAAAGGTGTACAGCAATGGGGTGGAGGGAGAATTTCCCCTTTTCAAGGGGGCTAGTCATTAATAATACTGCGCTGTTATTCATTAATATGTTATTTTAATTATTTCCAACATGTCCCTAAATCACAATTATTATTTAAGAGGTTAAAATACCTAAATTGTTTCTTTGCTTCTGGCAGCTAACTCTTCTCTGTCTTATATGCTCTATGTTAACATGAGAGCACCAGTGACAAAAATAAAAGAAGCTCTATTTTTATGCGTGAATCTAGCAAAACCAATAAATAACCATCTGTACAAATACCTGCATCTTGAACGTCTTCAATACGGCTGAAATTACTACTGCTTCCTGTATTCAAGTCAGTGCAGCATGTAAGTACCAGAAGTACTTAATTTTTGTGGATTTCAGAAGATGTAATGATTTATCTAAATAGACCAGTTGATTGCATCAAAAACTCCTGAAACATAGCATATTGCATATATCTTTAGCTGTGATAAGCTGTACAGCCTTATCGGCTATACCCCAGAGTCTCTGCCAGCTTGAATTAGTGAATCAGCTTTTTTTAAATTTAACTGACAAATCATTTCCCAAGGATCCAAATCCTTATTCTACAAACAACCATTTAACTCAAATGTGTACTTGTTAATCTTTGGAGATGTGGTGGCCTTTACTGGTAAGTAGAAATGGCTGAAAATAGGTACTGTAGAACCTCATCAATGACTTACTGAATTTTGACAGTTAATGAGTATGTGGAAAAAAAACAAAGAAATGCAGGAAGACTAATGCATTACAAAATGTAAATTGTTCACTTATTTTGAGAGGAGTTTAGTTTTCATTTGATAATACTACTTAACATAATGTACTTTGGTAAAAATAATTAAACACTCCACAGCACCTTATTATTAAATATTTTATTGAGAGAGCTGGGGAAAGTCTGCTGCACTTTCATGAAGACTAGCTAATGGTTGATTAATAGAATTCGTAGTCTGTGCGTTGGACTATCCAAAGCCTATTCTAATATCTTCAAGTCTGTTGTCTTTAACAGTACAAATATTTACCTTTATGGAGGCAAAGACAATATTTCTGTTTTTTGAAAACTCTGAGTACTGCATAAGAGTAGGCACATATTGTCTAGGTGTTCGCCCCTGGATAGTGACAAGCTCAATAAAGCTTAAGCCTGGGAGAAATCAGGCCTTCATTAGGAAACCTTTGCCCTCCTGACTGCTTTCTGTTTAGTCGGATGAACTAAATACCACTTCATTTTGACTTCTGTAAACATTTTCTTGCTATCTGCTGTTGTAAGCCAGTCTTTCATTTTAAGGAGTATGCTGATCACTAGAAAATTTATTTTAGCCTAACTGAATGTATATAGTAAAGACCCCTGGAGGAGGAGGAAAAACCCACCTTAGGGTACTCATGAGAGAAATTTCTTGGTCAGCGTAGAAAATATTTACTGTTTCTTGACAGAGTATGTTTTAAATATTCTTCGTAGTATGAAGATTTGATTCTCTACGTTCGTGTGAATAATTCTATTATGACTTGCAACTATTGAGAAACAGACAAAAAATTGACGAGGTGAAGAATTTAGAAGCACTAACGTTATAGTATATTAATGACTTAAGTTGATTTATCATTGACTTGGATTTTTAAAATCTGTTTATCTCTGATTTGTGAAATCCTGGTTATTATTTTTGATAATATACACCATTACAAGAATGAATGCTCTCCCCCCCCATATATAGCATGAATAGAGGAAAAATAATCTTCACATAATGAATCACTTTTTTATTTTGCTTGCTGTCATCAGATAACATACTATCAGCCTCATTTTATGGCTTTTTTTTTTTTTTTTTTAAACTGGACTCCTCTGAGTAGTTATTTAAAAATCTCACATTTTGTTAAGAATTGGTTTCCTAGTTTTGGGGTGGGTGGGGAATAGTTTTTCATCATGGCAGAAAAAGTGAATAATAATCTGTCCCTTCATTGTTTCATTCCTGGGTTTTTCTGTTCATGCATGATTTGGTAGTCAAGAGATTTTTGTGGGAATATGTTCACAGAACATACACACGTACTGTATGCAGTGTATTTAATTAGAAAATTGTAACACAACAATACAATGAAATAAAGAACGTTACAATTCTCAGTCAGCTGGGTGGGGCACAATGCAGTATTCAACTGTAAGCCTTTTGTCTAATAAAAAAGTCTGAAGCAAAGTGAATGTCTACCAGTCAGCATTCCACTTGACCTTTTAAAGACACATTCATTAACTTTGGTTTTGTATCTTTCAGTTGCCATGCTATATGATGGGATTTTGTGCATTACTAGGGAGTCTGACTTTTGCAGCTTTGCTTCATATCATAGCGTGGCTAGTTAGAGAATCACAAATTATCTTTCAAACAATTCATGTTGAAATCACTATTAAAACTTCAGGCCGGGTGAAATCAATGTGTACCTTCTTCTTTCTCTCGCCCCTTTTTTAAGTTAAAAATGAGATAGAACTAGCTTCATAATGGCTTCCAAATGGTAAAAGGAGACAACACAAATGTTGATCTGTTTGAAATATGGCTTTTGAAGGCCCCAGTATTATCGCTGCTGTTGTTACTATATAGTTTATATGGAACATACAGCTGTATTGAAAGTAAATGTTGACCACTCTAAATCTTAGTTTAATGAGATGCTGGACTTAAAAGTTTGCATCATTTATTAAACATCCTCAACAGAAAAATTTATTTGAGCTGCTTCTTCTTTTTTAAGAAGATGCAAGCACTACGTGATCCTTATAAATTTTACTGTATTTTCACAGGCACACTATAGAGGACACAACTATGATAATCTTTGTCTCTATTCAACTTTTTAAAAATCTTAAATATAAAGGTAGGACTGATGTCCCCAGATTTAACTGTGCAAACTGAATAAAAATTCATACAATGCTCTGTATAGTTACTGTGAATTTACTGAAAATTGTGGGGAGGAGGGTTGTGTAAGTGTTTGTTTTTTTAAAAAAAAATAAAATGCACAGAGAGGATCTGTGGGGGCAGGGAAGGAGGAATATAGGGTCGGGGAAATGTCTGCAGGATTTTTTTTTTTTTTAAACGTTTTGCAGTGTGTTTGTTCATCATTAAATGTCCAATTATTTCATTTATAAAAGGAGTGGAAAAGAACAACTATTAAATTGTGACTACAGGGTGACAGTAGCAATACAGAAAACCAAGTTCTTTGTTAGTCTCTATAGAAGGTATGAACAGTAGAATTTAAATCAGCCTAGAATTTAGACCAGCTTTTTATGGTTTGTATTTCTCCACTTGTCAGCAAAAGTTGAATAGAAGACTACTGTGGTGGAGTCTGTTATTACTAAGACTGCATTATTGTTACAAAATGTTATATGCTATGAAGTATTGTCATAAAATCTAATGATTGTCAAGGTGAACAATGTACATTTTGTGATGAGGTATTTTTGAATTTGGTTTAATTTATGAAATTTGTAATGGGTGTCAGCGTCATTAAAACAAATTAGTGATTTTAATTTTAGTAATAAAACTTGGTTTTTTTAGGGATTAAATTAAATTGGGGATGGGGCAAAAGGGAAAAACATAAGACTATGTAACTCTTGTATAGTACTCAGGCTCTCTTTAAAGTATTAAAAATCACGATGAAGAGCAAGTATAAATGGTAAATGATACATATTTATAATCTGTGTACTCTAGATCTAGATGAAAAGCAAACAAGTAAAAATCAGCATTTTAAACAGAACTTTAAAAATTACATGAATCTTTAAGATTTATAAACCTGTAATCAGCATAAATTGTGCGGGGCGGGGGTGCGAAGAGACAGAACACGAACTCTGCCATTCAGCTTTACATATGCTAAAACAGCGATGGAGAAAATAAAAGTGACCACCTAAATTTACTTTATATTATATGAAACAGTAGCTTTTCTAAGTTACATGGCGTGTTTCTGAAAATCAGTGTGTTACATCAGTGACTCAAACAAAACACAGATCTGTTTACAGAGTTGTTGGTCATATTGTCTTTTGTTATCCTAGGGTTGATTTGAAAACACTTTCTGCAGTGCATCTAAAGAAAAAACAAACGGTAATATTTCAGAAAATGGCAGATTATATTGCAGAGTTAGGTTGTGAACATAGGGGCCCAATTCATTACCATTTAAATTCAACTGCAAACTCAGCAACTTGGATTCTTTAAAAACAGAAGTATCCGGGCAAGAACCTCAGTTGATATAAACTGTCATTCCATCTGATGAAGCGATGCTGTTTTACATCACTTGAGGGTCTGGCCCATAGCACTGTGGCAACATTACACATATCCTATACATGCTGATTTCACATATATTTGGAGCTTATTTCTCTGAGAATGCGGGGCGGGGGAAATTAGAACAACATGTGTTGTGAAGGTCTAATTTTTTCCATTAAATAGGATTAACTTCTACCTAGGCACAGTTAAGTATTGAAATTGGTAATGTGAAAACAAGACTAACCTGCATACTCAAGCATCACTTCTACTGATATCAGGGCACATTTTGCCTCACTGAATACCGCAAGATTAGACGCAAATTTGTAATAGCTTGATGAGCCATATCCTCAGTTGGCGTAAACTGGCATTGCTCCATTTGCTTCATTGGAGTGATGCCAATGTACCCAGCTAAGGATCTGGTCTGGTACCTTTTTAATTGTTTAATTTGTAGCTATCAAGTGTTCTTATCTATATACAAGTCTACTTGTCCCAGAATTTAACAAGTAAGACATGATTAGATCTTTATTTCATAATTTCCTTATTTTTGATAAGATGAAGGGGGCAGGTTAAGTTAGAGGGTTTTTTTTTTAAACATTTTATGAAAAATTCATCTATGGTTGTGTGCACCCCTTCCTTCCCCCCCAAATTTAATTCAGAAAATACAGACCAGCTTTATTTTTAGTTAATTAATATGGCGTTGTCTAGCGGAGTAGCAGATGTGACTGTTCAGAAATCCTAGCTATTTTATAACTTTCTATTGCCTTTAACTGGCTGAACAATCCTTAAAAATAATTTCAGTGTTGGAAAAACAAATGTTTAAATAACTTTTTTCCTCCTGATTGCCTTAAAAGCAGTTCAGAAAGCTGGAAACTGTTTAAACAGTTTTTTACAAGGGGCTGTTATACAGTTAGTGTCATATGAAGTCATTCTGAAGCAAAATGGCTACCACTTGTTTTAGAATTAAATAAAATCTTAGTTAAAATCTTTAGCCCAAATTCTGCTCTGTTGCACTAGTGTAAATCTCTGGCATAAGTCCAGATGTTCATTGGTGGAACTGAGAGCAGAATTTTGCTCTTTATTTCCCAATACATTTCACTCACACAGAGAAAGCATTGTTCACCGCTGTAAACTCAGATTGCAGTTCTGAGGAAAACACATTTACCTTGTAAATATCACTGTACTGAAGTGTGGTTGAACACCTTCATTGTTAGATATGCAAGCTATCGAAAACCCTTAGAAACCACTGCTCACAAGACTCTTGTGAAATTCTGGCTTCACTGAAACTCATGCTGTCTTCAGTGGAGGGTTCAAGGGAGCCAGGATTTCACCCAGCGATTGTAATGTAATGGAGTACAGGAGGGCAAGCCCACTCACACTTTAAGTGCTTCTGGTGAATATCTTAAGGGGGCTTTGTAAAAGAGAACATCAAAATAAGCTGTAAAAGATCGTGCTGAAGAAATACCCTTTGAGCTTAATATTGAACTTTGGGTGAAGCTTGAAAGGCAGTACTGTACTCTGAGGGAAGGAAGTTCCATCTGGCCTCAAATGTTATAGGATTAACTTCAGGCCATCAGCAGAAGCCATATTTTGGGGCACTATACAGTACAGTTTTTAGAAAATACAATGGTGGGTGGGGAAGTCTATTCACAACTCTGTGTGTCTTAAAGTTGACCCCGAATTACCAGAAGCCAGTAAAATTCTTTTAGCAAACTGCCATGTAACTAGTAAGCATCGTGTCAATGAAATTCTGGATACACTAAAGTCCTAGAGTAAGGGTAGCTGGGACATCTCAGTACATGCTCAGATGCTACAATCACAGTGCCACATAAGTAACGAGAGTGACATGAATAGTCTTGACAAACTAGAAAGACTGTGAGAATTGTTGGGCTATTTCCTGACATGACAGTAAATACTAATCTGATCCCTAGAGAAAGTCCCTGGTTAAAATATCTTCAAAATTGTACATTTAAGCAGCAGGAGAAATAAAATGACTATCAGAGGACACTACCAAGGATGAATGAAGAGACACATGGTAGTCAGAGCCATTTAATAACCTAGAACCATAGGGTTAGAAGGGACCACAAGAGTCCTCTAGTCTAACGCCCCTGTGCCGAGATGCAGGATTTGTTGTGTCTAAACCATCCAAGACAGACAGTGATCCAGCCTCCTTTTGAAAACGTCCACTGAAGGAGCTTCCACAACCTCCCTAGGCAGTCTGTTCCATTGTCCTACTGTTTTTACAGTTTGGAAGTTTTTCCTGAGATTTAATCTAAGTCTGCTATGCTGTAATTTGCACCCATTTCCTCTTGTCCTGCCCTCTGTGGCAAGAGAGAACAACTTTCCTCCATCTTTTTTATGGCAGCCTTTCAAGTATTTGAAGACCATTATCATGTGCCTCCCTCCCCAAGTCTTCTCTTTTCCAAACTAAACATATCCAGTTCTTCAGCCTTTGCTCATATGGCTTGCATTCCATATCTTTGTCACTCACCTTTGGATTCTTTTCAGTTTCTCTACATCCTTTCTATACATTGGTGACCAAAATTGGACACACTATTCCAGCTGAGGCCTAACCAGTGCCGGGTAGAGCTATACTATCACCTGCCATGACTTGCATGCTGTGCCTCTGTTAATGCACCCTAAAATTGTATTTGCTTTTTTTTGTAACAGCATCACATTGCTGACTCATGTTTAGGCTGTGATCCACCACAACTGCCAGATCCTTCTCAGCAGTGCTACTGCCAAGCCGGTTATCCCCTATTCTGTATTTGTGCATTTGGTTTTTCTTCCCTAAGTGTAGCACCTTACGTTCGTCTTTGTTGAATTTCATTTCATTGTCTATAGCCCAGTTCTCCAATTTATCAAGATCCCGCTGAATTTTAGCTCTATCTTCCAAGGCATTGACACCTCCCACCCCCAGCTTTGTGTCATCTGCAAACTTGATCAGTATGCTCTCTTCCTACGTGCCGGTCATTTTTGAAGACATTAAACAAGACCAGACCCAGAACAGATCCCCGCAGAGCCCCACTTAAGACCTCCCTCCAATCTGACATCATTCCATTAATCGTTACTCTTTGTTTGCAGTTATTTAACCAATTATGTATCCACTTAATGGTAGTTCTGCTGAGCCTGCAGATCTCCAGCTTACTTATCAGAATGTCATGTGGGATTGTGTCAAAAGCCTTGCTGAAGTCCAGCTATAGTATGTCCACCTCATTTCCCCCATCCACCAAACAAGTTACTCTGTCAAAGAAGGAAATCAAGCTGGTTTTGCATGATTTATTCTTGGTAAATCTGTGGTGGCTGCTAGCGATCACCCCTTCATCCGCCAGGTATACATTGCTCTAATAGCTTCCCAGGTATCAGAGTCATGCTGACTGGTCTATAGGTCCCCAGCTCCTCCTTTCCCCCCTTTTTAAAGATGGGCACTACGTTAGCCCTTCTCCAGGCTTCCTGAACCTCTCCTGTTATCCAAGAGTTTTCAAATATTCTTGCCAGTGGCTCACATTTCTTCAGCTAATTCCTTCAGTACCCTCGGGTGAATAGCATTCAGATTGGCCAGAAGATCTCTGACGTGTTCTTTACTTATCCCGATCTGCATCCCTTCCCCTTTATTGTCTGTGGTAACTTTGCTAGTTGTTCAGCCACTTATTATTTTTTGTGAGAAGACTGCAGCAAAGTAGGCATTGAGCAGCTCTGCCTTCCTATCGTCGTCTGTTACTGGCTCATTTTCTCCACTGAGCAGCAGACCCACACAGTTCTCTATCTTGTCCCATATTCAGCTTAGATAGGTACATTATCCAAATATCAATGTCGGGATAGTGGTGCAGTGCAGTCATTAGAGGGCCTCCAGGAAATAGGCATCTGGATGACATCCATATACTTCTAAAACAAGGTACATGAGCACAGATAATGCTGCCAACAGGAAGTATATGGCAGCTCCCTGAAACAACTTGGGCAATGGTGGAGATGTGGGGTTTAAATCTATAAAGCGTGTATGTGGGAGATAAGATGCAGCTATTTGAATCTTCTCAAAACCTCTCCTCCTCCCCCCAAAAGAAAAAAAAAACAAAAAACCAATTAAAAAAACCCTGTCATTAAACATGTTAAATGCATCAGAAGTTCCAACAACAAACCAAAAATAAAGGTCCAGGATGTCAGGTTCTATTACAGACCCAGTACCAGAAAAAACTCTAGCCCAGAACAGAGAGGAGAGAATCTGTGTTTAAATTTAAAAATTGAGGGCTACAATGACATTGCAGCCCATCTGCAGTCTCATTTCAGAAAGCGTGACCGTCCATAGCCCTCAGTTATAGTCACTGGTTTTCAATAATTCTTTGATATTTTTTTTTACTACAAAAATGCCCCTCTGTTGTGTTTTATAAAACTCTCTCTGTGGATTCATTTTGCTCTAGGAAGGGAAACATCACCTACTGGTGAAAGCTTGTGACTAGACATGGGTTGCTCAGACTCTGTCACAGATTGCTAGTGTGATCTTGGACACATAGATTAGCCTCTCTATGGCTTGGTTTCTTCACCTGTGAAATGGGGAATTACACTTAAAGGCATAATACCTGTATGTCTATAGGGTTATTGTAAGGATTAGTGTTTGTGAAGTCCCCAGATGGAAGTACACAGCATTATTATTTCTGACTTTTTATCCATATTCCTGTTCAGTCACACTTGGTGCAGCCTTTCTCCACTAGCAGAAGGGGCTCTTTCACTTATCTATCCAATCAACTCGATACTTGCTCTCCCACTCCTTCCGGGCCACTGAATCATAATCTCCATTTAAATCACACCTGGACGTTTTTTTGTGTCTGACTCTCTGTGTAAAGGGCCTAGATGGAGGCAGACATTTTTCACCATGAGTGCCAGAAACAGGACTTCCTTCCTTCCTTCCTTCCAAGGAGAGCATTGTGGGTGAGGTGGGGAGGATGGTGTGACAGGTGCCCACTTAGACGCTGTGTGTCCCACAAGTCTCAGGAAGAATGTCATCCTTTTGAAAGGCTGCATTTTTTTTTTTTATAGCCACCGTCTTAAAAATGGTGGCAGGTTTCCTTGATAAAGGAACTGGTTACCAAAGTCAGGGTTCAGTGCTTGTATTGTA
The DNA here is from genome assembly GCF_965152235.1 of Eretmochelys imbricata. Taxonomy (NCBI): domain Eukaryota; kingdom Metazoa; phylum Chordata; order Testudines; family Cheloniidae; genus Eretmochelys; species Eretmochelys imbricata. Next base: position 193,645,061 of record NC_135573.1, read on the forward strand.
TAGATGTTCCTTAACACCAAAACCCATTGAAGTCAATGCAAGTCTTGTAGTCGACTTCAAACGAACAGGGGATTAAATGCAGCCCTCCATACTGGTGACAGGGGACTCTGAAATGGCAACCAAAGAAACTGGACAGTAAAAAGTGAAGCGGGGGGAGGGGAAGCAGGTGTCAGACAGCTTTTGGTGAATGCTGGGCACAGTTGTTGTTAATCTGGTCCGCTAAATTCACAGGATTGTGGAGGTGGGTCACTACTAACTGTCTCTGGCTTCAAAAGTCCACCCTGTGTTAATCTCCCTATATAATAATGCAAGTTATGCAGATGGATGGACAGCTTTCCTACCAAAGCACATCACCATGGACATACAGCAACAAGCAAGGAATTTTGCCTTTGCATCTATGTAAAGAAACTACAGGTGCGCTTTCAAAAAATGTGATCCTCCGTGCAATTAGATGTAAAGTTCACAAAAGCATAGAGGCTACACACTGAGAAAGGTCAGAAGGATTAAGGTGACTGTCAGAGAAGGCCAAATGGAAAGTGCCTTGAGTTCCATCATAGAAAAGTAGGAAAAAAAAAGTGGCGTGTATCAGAAAACAGATGGATTGAGTTCCGCCGAATATCAAGGTGTTTCAGAAATGAACATTAGCATCAGTGTGAATATTCGAGATCTAATATCCAAATCCATTGCAGTGTGGGTGAGAGGGAACCAATGCTGATTTTTAACTGACCAATGGACCTCCAAATTGTGGTACCAAAAGACACAGTAACAATTATAAACTGACAATAAAACGCATTACCACTACTTCAGGGGTTGTTTCTGCTTCTATTGAAATCTCTGGGAGTTTTGTCTTTGGTTTCAATGGAAGCAGATGCGACTCTCTGAGACAAGACAGGCTCTTCACAATGAACAAGCAGCTACACAAGCTCAGAAACAGTACCTGAGGGATGCTGAGCACCTGCAAATCCTATTTTCGACAATGGGAGTTGTGGGTGCTCAGCAACCCCTCAGGGATCAAGCTCTAGTTGCTTAGTCATGCAGCACCAACTCACATGAGTAGCTAAATCATTTGGATTACCCACATGAGTAATTCAGAGTAACAGCCGTGTTAGTCTGTATTCGCAAAAAGAAAAGGAGTACTTGTGGCACCTTAGAGACTAACCAATTTATTAGAGCATAAGCTTTCGTGAGCTACAGCTTATGCTCTAATAAATTGGTTAGTCTCTAAGGTGCCACAAGTACTCCTCTTCTTTTTCCACATGAGTAAGGGCTACAGGATCAGATGCTTAGAGAATATCTGATATTTTCCCCTCAGTGACACCAAAGCTGTTGAGCTCCAGATCACAAGCTACATCTTCTAAACCTTGGACTTTTTCAAGCATCCTCCATTGCCTTTCCTAAGTATGACATTTTAATAGTGCAAGGAGAAGGGACTGAAGGCTGCAGTGAGAAATTCAATGAGACCTAATAAGAACAACACCAAAATTAGGGGAAGGGAACACAGAACACAACCTGGGCACAATAATAGAGGCACGGCAATAGCAAAGAGCATTGCAGAAGTATATGGTAGCAGTATGAATGCTGGGCACAGTTCTCAATAAAGACTTGAGAATCAAGTTATATCAAGCATCTGACAAGCTGGCAATGGAACTAAACAAATTCTGCCCTGTTACACCCATACCACCCCAATGACCTTTTAGAGATCTCTGCACTCTAATAGCTGTTGTAGAAATGTAATTGAGAGCAGAAATTGGTCCAGCGCCATATCCTGTGGCACCTGTATTTGTTCCTGTCTGTCTCTTGACAGTCTTCATTTTACCTCCCGCAACAATCTGCTAAAATCTGTCTGCAACTCACATTGAACAAGAAGGGACACCAGTGACTCTCAGAACCCACATATATCAAGGTCTGTTCTTTAATCACCAAACTGTCACAGCAGATCTTTAGGTCTCTATATTTTACAGAACATTTTACCTTTAGGACTGGAGGATCCTACATAACAGCATGGGCTTTGTCTAATCTGCTGACTGCAGTGTGTGTTTCCTTTCATTGCTCGCCTACCTTGTTGCTTTTCTAGTCTCTACTCCAGTTTATTCTGCTGGTATTGCTCAGGGCCGTATCCCACAATCGGCATCCCACCTCAGTAGTGGTAATAACAGGTGGCACAAAATCTCACGCATTCGACAACTCCTGGAAAACTCAGATGCAAGTTCAAACTCTTTAGGGGAGAGATTTCTGAAAGCTCAAAAATACAGCCTAATTTTAAGGGCCATCGTTGATAGATTCCACATGAAGTCCAGTCTTCCAGCAAAATGGTGGTTTTGTCCTGGGGTCACTGGAGTGAGGGGCAATAAAGCAGAGAGAGTATGTATATGTTTGAATAGAGCACAAAGGTTCCCTAGACAAAACCTTCTCTACCTCCCACCTCCATCCAGAAACAAAAGGAATGCAAAGCTACCAAGCTAAATAAAACCTCAGCTGAAAACTAAGCTGGAGGAGTCTCTTCTCCAAACTTTGAAAAAGGGCTCACTTTACCTTCCACAAGGTGATAAGACCTTGCTATAATTGAGGTGTCTCTGGAAACTGGGGGTCAGAGGGCTGCTTTTCGAAGGTGTTAAGATGCCTAAGGCTGGCCTGCTGTTACAGAGCTAAAGGAAGAACAGCCAAGCTGCCACCACCATCTTGCTAGGAACGTCTTAAGAGAAGTGGCAGAAGCCACAATATTTTGATTAATTTTAATAATAGATGGACCAAAGTTTTTTCTAGAATAGAAGATAAAGATTAATACAGGGAACAGTTCTGCATTGGCATAGGTCTTTTCTATATTCATTTTCAATAGGCCAGATGCTCCCTCTTCATGGTGTGCAGTGCAGAGTGGAGCACAGGAGAAGAAGCAGTGACGGAAAGGGGCTCAAATAGAGGAATAACCTCACGATGACATGCTTCCTCCCGCAAACCTGGGAAAGCCCCTCTGGAAATGCTAAACAATTACAGGCTTTAAAAGGGCCAAGCTGGGGAGCAGATGCTGTGGCAGAATTCTGTGTGGGAGCTAATGCTTCCCTAAGCATCTTAACTCCTCCTTCATACTGTGTGTGTGTGTGCCTATGCCCCACCCCCCACTCACCTTTGGGAGTGATGGGGCAGAGGAAGCCTCCCTCTCAGAAGGAAGTACGGAAAATTAGGCCATCCACTGTATGGGAGCTTTATTTTTTAATTTTGTGTTTTTGTCTCTGGATTCTTGGGTTCTATGGGCCTGATCCAAAGCCCCCTGACTTCAAGGGGAGTCTTTCCATTATCTGTAATGATCTTGGGACCAGGCCCTAAAGGCTGTGCCCCTGATCCCTTCACAAGATCACACAAAAGCCTCCCCCAGAACCCCGGTAGGTTGTTCGTTTTGTTTTTTTTTCGCACTGTGGGTGGGGAGTGTTAAGCCACTGAAGGGAGAGTGCACGTTTAGAAGCCGCAGATATTGCAGAAAATGCAGTTGCACAATCACAGATTTAGTCACTTAAAAAACACCACATTAATCATTCCTTAAAATGGAAAATTGCTCATACTATTCCACTGTGCACAAGCCTAAGAAAAAGTAGATGTAAGAGTGCTTGTGCTTTGTACAGACTAAAGGGTGTGGCTCTGGAATCCATAACAAATGCCAGAAGAAAAAATGCTCTTTGTTCTGCAGTCAGGTGGGTTGACAACTATTCTCATTCCATCCCTGGCATACATAATACCCAATGCAATTAAAGACTCCAAAAAGACCAACATGCTGAAATTGCTGCAAAGACAATCAGCAAAGCAAGTCATACTGAAATCTGTTAAGTCACTTTTTTTTTTTTGTTCTAATCATTGCGCCAATATTAAAAAGTCCCCAAATACACCACTGTTGATTGAGTCTAAGCGTTTTTATTCTGCGTTCTGGTGTATTGTTTTGTTATAATTTTTTCTCACCTTTTGAATGGTCTAATGAGTAAATCCAAGATGTGCTCTGTTATGTTGGTGAAAGTGAGATTAGAATTTGGCTCTTAATGTTTGCTTTATTTTTATATAATATTCACTCCCTTGAAATGACTAGTTGATTAGCAGGGGCATTCATCCTTAAGCAATGAGAAATAAAATAATCTCAAAGGTTAATCCTTTAATACTGTGACAAAAGTGTACCATTTTCATAATTATTTTATTCTGTAACCAGAAAGGAGGGAATGAAAATATTTTCAAACCAATTGTCATTTTGTAAAGCCAAAGAAATAGACAAGTAAAAATATTTTTATTATGCTTTGTTAGAGTTGGTCAGTTTTTGTTTTTTGTTTTTTTTTTTTTGTCTGCCCATCACCTTTTGGTTAAGCTACTCAAAGGTTGGTCAATTTCTGTTTAATAAAAAGAAACCCTGGGCATAGAAGAAGGTAGTCACAGTGTAACTGTCAAGGGAAAAAATTCTCTATGTAAGTGAAAACTATGGAGCTTCTACACTGTTTTCATAAAGCAAGTTTGAAGAAATGTATAAGCGATTAAAATGGGAAGTGAGCAGTGCCTTCCTCCTCTCCTCCTTTATGTAAATTCATATTCAGGATAGAGTCAAGGTTTATGCAGTTTTATTTTGTGGACATACATTTTCCTATCTTTTTCTAAAACTGGCAGTTCTTTTTCTGGGTATGAAGGATGGAAATCCTGTTGTAAAATTATCTTGTGACATTGCCCACAACTGCCTCGCTGGCCTATGTACTTCTAGTGACCAGCCTACCATTTCTCAGTAAAAAGAACCTTTCAGCTCTGTTACCTCCTGGAGAGAGCTAATTTTCCAGCAGTCAGGCTCGATCTGGATAAATAATTAGAGAGAGATGAAGACGATCACATCAGTGCTGTCTGTAATTCAGTTAATACAGGCAGACCCTGTGATTTCGTTTCTGCGGTATACTTGTGCACTCTCACAAGCTGCAGAGGCAAGTGGCAATAAAGCCAATCGGTTACATTTGTCTTGGAAGAATTAATGACACTTTTTTCATTCATTTGTCGGAAGCCAGCATACAGCTGCAGCACGCATCTGCAATATTGGAAGGTGACTCTTGTCATGATCCCCTCCCCATGCATGTACACAAAAATCCCTGGTGCAAGTGTATTATTGTTCAAGGTATTTCTTTTGCAGTTTGAGAATTTATGGTGTTTTAAATTGGATAAAAGCGTAATATATATTAATACTCAGCACAGCAAAAGCTGAAATGGTGAAGTTTTATTGTTTGGCTTTTTACGTGATTTATTAAAAGCTAAATTTGATGATGGTGTAATGAGTTATGTGGGTGTCAGTATAGATCTAAAAAGAAGTATATCCATGTGTGTGGCTTTACTGAGTAGATTGTGAAATTTTTATATGAATGTAACTGGTCCTGTTAGAGATGTAAAAGAAATTAAGCTACACTGATGCAGAACCTCTCAGAATACATACATTGAAGTGAACAATTCTTCCCATGTATGTTGCTATCAAAGGGTTAAAATCTTTAGTTGACTTTATTCCCAATGGTAACTCCAAAGCATTCATACATGGATCTGATAAAAATAGGTCAATATCTTTGGTGGTGGGTCTCCTGACACTTTGGTGCATGATTGCACTACACCTACCCTAAGGGTAAATGGCCCCTTAGGAAATTCATGCATTAACAAAAACACAGCCTAGGGATACTTTAGGATCACTTCCTTTTATTCATCAGCTAAATCAAAGTCTTGATGCACGATACTTTGTTGCTGAGTCAAGTAAATATACTTTTGTTTGAGATCAGGATAAGTTTATTTCTACAACAACAAAAAAACCAGATCTATGTACTCAGGCATGCAATTAATGTTTGCATGCCAAGGGTTAACTTTATTCTTTACTTTCTATCAATTGTACAGAAAAATGCTCCAGCTGAAATTTTGCAAAACCTCATTAAAAAGAAAATCATATATTCAGGAACCGCCTTATGGCAGGAAGTCTTTGTCCGCCTATTTGCTTTATTGCAGTTGTTTACTGCCTTGAATCGATTGTTTTTGGCTACCAAATCAGCGTATTGAGGATGGTAGGGAAAGTGGGGGTGGGGGCTCAGTTCTGCAGTTTGAAAGACCAAGGAGCTGGTTGCTGCCTCATGATTTTTGACTTGGGATTTCCATATTATAAAAAGGAAGCGGCTTCTTTTCGATATAATGGAGCCATTAACATCTATTAATAATGCAGACAGGGTAAGTAGCTGGAGTTGGAGCTCCCCGGGGGCCTCGTAAAACAGATGTGCACTATATCTTCCCGGATTTGATAGCTGCTGGGGTCGAGGGGGTCGCTGTGGTTCCTGTTTATTTCCTCTGGCAGCGGTTTTCTAATTTAAGCACCTCTGTCTCCTGGCTACAGTAGCCTGCTGTGATGTGAAGGGTGGGTGTTCAGGCATTGTCATGCCTGGTGCCTGAAAAAGGGAACTGGCAGAATCATTAGTGCCTCAGTGCTGCTTACTAGCTGTCTTACTCTTAGCATTTTCTTCTCAGATGCATTTGCTGGCGAGGTGGTGGAGCTGGTTCTTTTGTTGTTATTGCTAAAAGGTAAGCGTTTCCGCCTCCTCACTGAGATCTTGATTTTTCTTTGCATTGGAGGCGAGAAATAATTCTGCTTGCAAAGAGCCTGTACTGTATAATTTGACATAAGGTCTACCACTGGCTGCAAATGTAATTGCCATATCCCCTATTTCAAGATTATGCTCTTCAGTTTCAATTGAATATATTCACCGGGGCTGTTGGCTGCAGAGAGAATAATATTGCTTTCTAAAACTCTCCATGTGACTTTCGAACAGCAGGCATGCTAAAAAAAATTATTTAAAAAAAATATGTTGAAGCATGAATTCTTCATTATAATTTGTATGTCATCTGATAGAACATTAGTGATGGTAAACAAAGATTTGTTTTCATTTTGTCACAAGTACCTGTTTTTCACTGAAAAGTGTGTATAAGAGTATCTTATTTATAATTTCCAGGTTTAGGATTGATAGCAGATGTAAACGTCTATACTTTGTGTGCAGTTAGGCTGCAGTATATTGCAGAGCAATAACATAACTTCTGTTAGAGGAACACGCAGGATACAGCCCTGCTATTATTCATGAGCATAAATGTTAATCTTTCATTACAAAGGATACTTGCATTGTACATAGAGGTGTTATTTCTGCTGTGTTTCCTACAGTATTAATTTACTCCTCCATCTTAAAGCAAACAACTGATATGTTTTCAGGGAAATACAAGATAGATCAGGTAAAGAGAAATGACAGACTTGATCAGGATTTTTTTCAAGTGATGTGAAAGCCAATTATGCAATTGCACCAACCCATCTTTATGGTTTGGGGGCCTTAAATCTACAAAATGAGCTAGTGGAAATAGGTTACTTTTAAATTAAATTTAACAATTTGTAACTGACATTCAATAAATATTTTAAACCCCATAATGTCTCTTCTTCCTATATATCTAGATATCATATACTAATATATTAGCTAGCCGATCCCTGCTAGTCAAACCCAGTGTAATAGAGGCTCCCCCTCAAAATGGGACCTTATCAATAGTGGATCAATGTTAAATTTATATTTTGAGTGAAAAAGTTGTTAGTTCAGTTCGCGTATATTTTAAAACGTATCTATTTGCCTGCTTTTTGACAGAAAAATGGAAATTAAACGTTCCTTTTCTTTTAACATTAAACTGTTGATGTAACACGAATAAGGAAAAACACTACTTGTATTTAAAAAAACAAACTGTAGTTTAAAAACCCTCTGTGTATGTACATAGACATTTTCCCCCCCCCCTTTGTCTTTTTTGTTGTGATTTTTAATACACTCACAGATTAGTTGTGGATTTTTTTTTGTAATATATTGACTATATTTTCCTTCTCTTTTTTGACACAAATGGCATAATGCTAGAATCTATTAGAATTTAATGAAAACAAATGCACACATTTGAGAGAGGTGTAAATGGAACAATAAAATATGCACTGTTTTTTAAAATGAATGAGAGAATTGAATTAATCATATTCATTTTCATTTGGAGCTAAATTTAAGACTGATCATCATTGATAAAGTGCCATTTTTACTAGGAAAACTTACTACGTTATATATACATATTTAAAGTAAAGCTCAGACATTTGGGGAATAAAACTTTTAGGAGTGAAATAATATAGAACATTTGCCCCCGCCATTGTAGGAGAGATCAATAACTTAACTGACAGATTCAGAAGCAAGATAAATAAATATATTTGGGTGGGGGGATGGAAAAAATAAGCATTTGTACTGGTATTATGCTAATTTTATAAAGTCAAGTGTTTCCTAAATTTTACATTGGTATAATACACATATTACCAGATTTTTTTTTTTTTTTTTTTTGTGGTGGAAACAGGGCCTGATTCTGGACCCTTACTTCTCTTGAGTGATACCTTTATTCCTGGAACTGTGCTATTAATTTCAATGGGATTATCCCAGGAGTAAGGTACTAATCAACATGAGTAAGGATGTTTGATAATCTAATCTATATCTTCTATTTTATTTGTTTTGTTTGTTTTTAAATCAAACCTTTGTTTTGTCTGGTGTGAGGAAGTGGATATTTTGTCCTTGTTTGGTTTATCTATGACAAATTCTACATCCAAATGCATAGTATATAATTTTTAGTACTTCTACTGTTTTAATATCATTTTTATTGTGGATGCATTATATGGAGGGAAAAATCACCTTTGTAGATTATCCTTGTATGAGAATTTCTTTGTGGCATAAAGATGTCTATGTATTGGGCATCTACAGCTACAACATATATGATATACCCCCTACTGTATCGTATGTAAAAAATATTAATAAAGATACAGGAAGTGCTAGCAATAAAGTAGTACATGTATACCTCTGTATTCCTCCAGTTAGAAAATTTTAAAAGGCAGAAAAATAACTAAAACGGGACATGTAAATGATGTCTACATGAGAAGCCTATTGACTATAAAAATACGTTACTAGAAATTAGGCATCTGTGTCCTTTAGGAAACAAAGGAAAGATCCTTTCCTTTGTTAATAGCATTTATCACCTTTAACTCATTAACTGCTGAAGAAGGGAGCTAAAATGTCGGGGGGGGGGGGGGAGATATAGATCTATATCAGTCTACTGAGAAACTATACATAAATTCTCCAAGGAGTGAGTATGTGTGTCTGAATCTTTTATTTTATATTTGTGCTTTTACACACACCCACACACACCCTCCCCCCGTAATATATATTCCATAGCTGTAACTCCATCTAACCTTCTTTCAAAGAATGTAGGATCCCCCTCCCCACCCCCCCGTGTAATGTAATGTGATGTGATTTAATGTCTTGCAACTTAAAAAGCAGATCCAGTAAGGAACCCCATGATATCTAGAGATACATCCTATGTAAAATATACATACTTTTGTGAGACATCCAAGGGAAGAATAGCAGAATGGAATGCATCATGGTGTGGTGAAGCCTGATTGTTTAGTTTGTTTGTCCCTGGAAATATAAAATCAATGTCATTTACTTATTTTAAATAACTTCCTTTTAAAAGGAACCCTTTTTCCCCTAAATTTTATTTAAAAAGTCGTTCCTCTCCATATCTTGCCCAGAGTCATGTTTCAAACGTAAAATACGTTTCCTGTTTGTTAGGCATTTTATGTATGCATTTAAAAAAAATCAAGATTTTTTTAAATATTAATTTTACAATAATGTTAATGATAAATACTCTGGAAAAAGTATATGAATAAAGAACGAAACCTTCCTCAAAACTTCATTAGCATTATATAGCATTCTTGTTCAATTCTGTCTCTGCTTCTTGCAAGTCTACTGAGTTCCACTAGTTTAAGAATTAAAACATTTTCTCCCTTAATCTAATTTTAAATAACTTTCATATTTCAATTAAATAAACTAATGTATAGAAATATTAACTAGTGTTCCCTCCCCACCCCACCCAAAAATCCAATGTCATGTATTTGGAAGAAACAAAATGATCATGTGAGCATGTGCCTTGAAATAAAGCACTTATAGTGAATGTATTCCTCTTAAGGGGAATTTATTTTTTAAGACTAACTGTATAGGATATGTCGTACACGTCTCCTTCGTCCTCCTTAATTACTAAACAGGATCCTTCTAACAACTGATGATGACCTCCAGTTTAGATTCCGAGGAGAAAAAAATATCAAATAGTTTGCCCCCGTAAACATTGTCACTTTTTTAACAGAAGAAGCAAGTTTTGTGGCACCAAAAAAGGAAAAGACAAAACTAGAATATTAACTATTGAGTAACTCGTAAGAAATTGTGAAAATTGCAATTGCAACAGGGTAGAGATACGTCTTGCACCAGAGGTCCCTCCCAATTCTGATATCTATAGAAAAGAGAACAGTTGCAGGAAAAACTTCAAATTTGCTTAATTGATTGTGGGGAGTGGCGGTGAGGAAAACCAATATTAACTTCCTCAAAAGTAAATGACATGCCTGTGCTTCTCTTGGGGATTGCACCTCAGCTGTACCTGTGCTCTTAGGGTCAAGTTCTGTCTTCAGGAGAATGCACAACTTCAGTGGTCTCTAATGTTTCAGAGGATAGGGAATTTGGCCCTATCTCTGTGTTGTTCAAGTAAGTTAAATTTTAGAGTGGGTGGGAATAGACCTTGGTGTCCATGAGAATTTGGAATGAAAATCCATGTAGTGGATATACAGTGTATGCTCTATCTGTGAGTTTCAACTTGTCAGACTTCCTGAAATACCTCCTGTCCTTCCCCCACCATCTGAGACAATAATACAGATCTTAGAGAGGTATAAATATCTCTGGCTACTAGCTGTGCATAGATAGACCAGAAAGTGTGTGGGGGGGTGTGTGTGTGTGTGCGTGTGCACACAAGGAGGATGAATTATGATATAAACTACATGTAGTGGTCATAGCCATGTGACAAATGCATTTATCATACACCTTTAACCGTTACACTTGCACTCTGTCCATTCATTCATCTCTGCAAGGACTGCTATAAACATGCCAAACAGATGTGCACTCCAGGCAGCCACCATTTAAAAAAACAAAATTAAACCTGCCACAGTAATATTCCCTCTGCCCATCCAAATGCTGACCTTTCCTCTTCACAAATCACACTGCTCTGATTCCAGTGGCAGTTTTTGAGTTGTGGCGTGTTTTAGACCATCAGGACCTACAAGGGAGCTTTACACAAACGGTGAAGAAATATTCCCAAGTTCACAATGGGACACAGCTCTTGATTCTAGCCCTGGTAGATCCCAAGACAGCTGATGGTTAAGCTGCAACATTATGCACGGGGAAAAATTATTTTAGGTGACCTGTAGAGAGAATGTCTCTTTCTGAGGCCTCTACTGTTGGACACATGATGGTGATAAGGGCTCTTGACTTGACCGGAGGTGGAATACAAGAAATAGAATTATACCAATGTTTATTAAAACATAAACTACTTTAGACATGTATGTTTTTCTTGACATGTGATGTACGTAGACTACAGGCTAGTGTGGTCTGCACAAAGATGTTCTTGGCACTCACTCAGGAACACCTGCACATCTGGCCATACTAGTTGTGACGAAGTAATGTAGCCATCCCAGACTCATGCTCATTATCCCTTTATGCCACACCGCACCATTTGGTACCTGGGTACCTTCGTATTCTGTTAGATATAGGGATGCACGTAATAAGTGTATATTTTAAACTGTTTATGTCAAAGTGAGTACAAGATGTAGCTTTTTAAGCATATTTGCACCTCTAGATATTCATCAGTTATCTTGCACACAAAGAAGGGGACAGAGGAAACAGATATAAAGGATAATTCTTCTTTGAGTGATTGTCCCTGTGTGTGGCTCATCTTGTCCATTCATCCAGGATCAAAGAATTAACTTTGGCCGTGTCTGTGTGTTCTGTCCATACACTCCTGCTTGCCTTTTTGCTTTGCCTTGAGAGGATAAAGGGGGCTGCTGGAGCTTGGCTGCCACCGTCTTAGTTGTGGTCTAGGATGGAGTGTCAGTGTTTCTGCTGACTTCTTCCATAAAAAAAAAAAAAAGTTTTATAGTCAGTCCTTAGTAAAGTTAGTTAGGATTTAGTTTTATCAGGGTCCAATTCCTTAACTTGGAAAAACCCCTCTGGGGAGGAAGCCATTGCCAGACACCCTCCCTCTCCCCCCCCCCCCCCAAACTCTCTAGCAGTTGTGGGGAGTAGGACAAGGATCCCTAACCTTAAAAGCTGTGATTGCTGCCAGAAGCTGATCCCGATCGCAGACTGTCACAACACCTGTCTGTCCTGCCTGGGGGACGCGCACATCCCTTCCAGGTGCTGGACCTGATGGTTGTTCCCAAGTAGGACTAAACAGTCCAGGGAGCTTCAGCACTATATGTTCCTCATGGAGGAAGCCATGAATGCAGGAACAGCCTCTGACCGGAGAGACCTTCTGCACATCAGCCTGAAGAAGGTAGGAGTGGTCGTCCTCCTCCTTTGGTCCCGGATGCCTCAAAGACTTGTGCCCTCCCTCAGGTTCCAAGGGTCTGTCTACACTGCTATTAAAACCCTGCAGCGGGCCCATGGCAGCTGACTCAGGCTTGCAGGGCTCAGGCTAACTGCGGTGTAGATGTTCAGGATGATCTAGAGCCTGGGCACTAGGATCCTGCGAGGTGGGAGGGTCCCAGAGCTCAGGCCACAGCCTAAGCCCAAGCATCTACACTGCAATTAAACACCCTCATAGCCCGAGCCCCACAGGCCTGAGGATTTTTAATTGCAATGTAGACCTACTCCAAGAGAGTCTGGAGAGCAGAGCCAGAGCAAACAAAGGGAAAGGAGACCTAAGTACTTCCCCAAGGACAAGAGGGAAGATTCCCCGTTCAAGCCCTTTTAAAAAGGCAGAAATCCCCATCCTGACCCAAGTCGTCAGGAGCTCTGTGCTCCACAGGGGGACTGTCCGGTGCTAGGAAGGACTGGACTGAGAATTCAAAAGGGGAAAAACTGCAGCATCCTCTATTATTGGGGCTACTTCTTTGACACCAAAACCAACATCCATGCCACCAGATCCAGCAGCCTCTACATTGGAAGTGACTCCGTTGACTCTGGTTTGCTACTTAGCTCTGGAAGACCTGCTCCTGGAACCAAAGTCACCTCTCCTCCTTTCCAGACCTCAACACCTGGTGCCGGGACTTCAGCTGGTACCAATATCTTCATTATGGTACCTGTCTCCATCCCTGCCCACAAGTAGGAGTCAAACCAAACTGTTGCTGGTACCAACAATGAGCAGTGGAAGGTTACCAATGCCTCCCCTAGTACTGAGGGCTCCCCCTCTGGACCTGGATCCACTGAGTCAGAAGAGGGCTACAACAGACACCTGTTCCCAGATGATGCCCCAAAGGACCCCTTGAGGGGTTGCAGCCTGGACAAAATATCAGGCATTCCCAAGGTTTCTTACCACTCCTGTGAAAGAGGATATCACATCCCCATACTCACTGGTACCCTGCCTCCTGGTACCAAGGGGCTATGTGATCCTTCAGTGGCAGTGTTGGGTCCCAGAAGGCCTGTGGAATCACGCAGTAATACCCACCTTGTAGTACAAAGACCCAAGCAGACTTCAGATTCCCAGGTTAGAAGAGAAGCTTCTTCAGCCTCCTCAGGAATCTCAAGTCCAGCTGCATGAGGAAAAGGAGCTGGAGGAGTCAACACCTGTGACATTGGCCTTTTCTTCCTCAGACAAAGCAGTGGAGATTCCACCTTCTCTACACTGGGGAGCCTAAGGCCTTCCAGAATTTACTTAAGTGTGGAAAAGTTTGCTATAAATTCCTCTGGAAGAAGTTCAGGAAGCACCACACAAACTGCAGAACATTTTGCATAACTCAGGCCCAAATAGGGTGGCTCTTCCTATTAATGAGGCTATTAAACCTAACAGGGCCCTCTGGTGGACGCCCACCATGATCCCACTGGCGTCCCAGAGGTAAGTCATCCCTGCAAAAGGGTCAGAATACTTATTTTCTCACCCACCTCCCAACTTGTCAGTGGCATCTGCAGCCCCTGAGAACAGACAACCCAAACCTAAGCCGCATGAGAAAGAAGTGAAGACACATGACCTCTTTGGCAGAACCAGGTCTCAAATTGCCAAGCTCTGATGGCCAAATACAGTTGTACCATCTACGACAAGCTAGACAGTTTCTCTGACAAGGTGCATTAGGATGTTAGAGACCAGTTCAAGGTCCTGATTGACTAGCTGGTAATGAGATCAGTGCTTCAGACTGTCCTTGATGAAATGGACATGGTGGCGAGATCCATCGCCACTGCTGTGGTGATGACGCTTGTGGCTCTCCTCTTCATAAATCCCAAAGGAGGTTCAAATAACAGTGGAAGACCTTTCATTTGACCATTGTTCTATACAGCATTAAAAGAGATGAGTTCCTCCACTTATTGGAAGGACTTCCAAGCCACCTTGCAATCACTGGGTATTTACACACCTGCAATCAAAAGAAAACCCAATAAGTAACAGTTCAGACAGCTAGCCCTACCTGCCTTTTATCATCAGCAGTTGTCTGAAATGCCACACAAGTGTCAGAGAATGCACAGAAAGGGTGCCCACAGTCAGCTATCTTCTACTTCCCAACAACCGTCACCCTCAAGACTGATGTTTTGATGGGACCTTTGATGACCTTAGATCCCTCTAGATCTGTACAGTGCTTCTGGCCTTTTGCCCCTCCTTTTGGAGGCTGACTTTCTCATTACCTAGCTGCTTAGACCGAAATCATGACTGACAAATGGATACTGGAGGTTGTTACCTTAGGGTACGTCATCCAATTATCTTACCTCCCTGTCCCACTTCCCTAATCTCCTTTTTAGGGATTCCTGTCACGAGCACATCCTAGGGGAGGAGGTAGAGTTGCTCCTCCGGCTGGCAGCAACAGAGCCGGTATCCCCTACAAGAAGGGGATGGGGGTTCTACTTGAGTTACTGCCTCATCTCCAAGGAGGGAGGTAGATGGAGACCCTTTCTGGACCTCAGGAACTGAACAAGTTCATCTGCTGCCTAAGGTTCAGAATAGTGACCCCGCCGTCCATTATCCCATTGCTAGATCCAGACTATTGGTTCACAGTCCTCCGTTCCCAAAGATGCCTACTTTCATATTGACATTCATGTGGCACAGATAAGATCCCTCTGAGATTTTTGGCCGCTCAACAGCACTACCAATACAGAGTTCTCACTTTTGGGTTGTCGATGGCACCAAGACTATTCACCAAGGTACTGTTGGTGGTAGCAGCTCATTTTCATTGGCGGGAGGCAATGGTCTGCCCTTACTTAGACATCTGGCTTCTGAAGGGATGATCTTATTACCAGGATCAAGAGAAACAACTGCTGTGCTTCTATATCTGTTTGAGAGGCTGGACCTCAAGGCAAACCAGAAAGAAGTCCAGCATGAAACATTCACAATCTAGAGAATTCATCATGGCCAGGTTGGACACTGTTACAGTCAGGGCTTATTTACTGGAGAACCATTTTCTTTACATCACTGGGTTCATTCAGCGACTCCGTTTGAGCCCCAGAACATCCATACAATCCTGTCTGGCACTGTTGTGACCCCATTAGTGAAGCTTCACCTCAGATGTCTACAAGCCTGGTTGTAGACTGTGTACACTTCGGACAAGCGCAAGTCTTGACCTATTAGTCACGATTCCCCAAAGAATCTTAGTCTCCCTTTACTTGGTGGGAAGACAAGAGAATATGTGGGGTGGTAGCATTTAACACCACACACACACTTCCAACAAAGGCCGTGATCATAGACGTGCTCCTCTTGGGTCTGGGAACACGCATGGAGAGACAAGTTGCCCAGCTGTCATGGTCCCAACATCAATGTGTTTTAGCTCAGAGCTGTCGCATTAGCCAGCAAACAATTCCTCCCTTGCATCCACGGCCAGTCAGTCCATGTGTTTATAGGACAACAGTAAATGGAGGAGCATGCTCTTCACAGGCCTGTGCAGAGGCCATCACCCTCTGGAACTGGTGCATCTCTGTATAGATTTCCGCAACCACCATCCACCCACTAGAGATCCAGAATGCTCTGGTGGACTCTTTGAGCATACACTTCTCCACAGAACACCAGTGGGGGTTTGCATGACTTGACTCTTTGGGAGGTGTTTTGGGTGTGAGTTCTTCCGTGAACAGATCTCTTTGCATCCCATGTGGAAAAACAAGAGCAAGGACTTTTGCTCCAGAGGGGATTGTGGCCCAGGATCTTTGGACAATGCATTTCTCATAAAGTGGTAAGGAGCTCTGAGATATGCATTTCCCTCAATCCTAGTCTTACCTTGAGCGTTGAGGTAAATCAGACAGGACAAGGTGCAACTCATCCTTATAGCATTGGGTTGTACCCAACAATTCTGGTACCCTATGCTTGTACAACTCTCCATCTGACCCCCTCTCCGCCTTCCCCAATACACCGGTTACCAGTCCAAGACACAGGACAGACTTGCCACCCCAATTCATTCACACTTCACCTGAGGCTGGCATATTTGGGTGGATGTTGGAGTTAAAGAAGGCCTGTTCGGTAGATTTGCTCTACCAGCAAATACTACAATCAAAGTGGAAGAGATTGATGTTTTGGTGTAATCGACAGGTAAAACCTCCTTTACGGGCTAAGATTCTGGACTACTTTTTGTCCTTTAAATCCTTGTAGCTATTTCTTAGCTCCCTCAGAGCGCACCTTGTGGCTGTCAGCATATTTCATCCATGGGTAGATACCTACTATGTGTTCTCTTGCCCGGTTCCTGAAAGGCATGTGGTTTGTTTTTGTTTTTGTTTTTTTTTCCCCCTGTGGTAATACCAGTACCAACCTGGGACTTGAATCTTGTTTTATCAACCCTTGCTAAGTTATAATTTGAGCCCGTGGCATCTTTCTGTGAAGGTAGCATTTCTGATCGCTATCACGCTGGCCAGAAGAGTTCAGGAAGCTAGGGATACTTATGGCTTAACCTCCCTACAGCTTTTTGCAAGAATAAGGTGTCAATGAGGCTACATCATAAAGTTTGTCCCAAAGGTGGTGGTGGATTTTCAGATGAACCAGAGTATATCCACCTACCTGTGTCTTACCTGAAGCCTCATTCTACCAAAGAGGCGGTCGCGTGGCATTCACTGGATGTGCGCAGGGCTCTTGCCTTTACCTGCAAAGAACAAAATTATCTTGGAAAACCCCTTGGACTCTTAGCTACTGGGAGCCTCTGTTTTTATATGTTCCACAAAAGAGACAATCAGAATGGATCTTAGGGTGCATCTCACTCTGCTCCAGAGAGACATAGTTCATCTCCTAGGACAGCTTGAGAACTCACTCAGCTAGGGCTCAGGCAGCATCTGTGGTTTTCCTTAGAGACATTCCTGTTACTGACATCTGCAGAACAGCAACTTGGAGTTCTGTGCACACCTTCCCTAGACACTGTGCACTGGTGCAGCAGCTGCTTCTGATGCTTCTCTAGGTAGGGCAGGTCTGCAATCTGTGCCACAGGACTGCAGCCACCTGACTCCTTATTGAGACCCCACTTATGAATCACCCAAAGTGCACTACGCTTAGGGACAATCATTCGAAGGAGGGGTTACTCAACTTGTAATAACTGGAGTTCTTCCAGATGTGTTGTCTCTATGTCTAGTGCACTATTAGCCCTCCTTCCCTGCTGCTTGATTCTCCCTCTGGGACTGGCAGTAGAAAAGGAGCTATGATGGCACAGTCCGTCAGCCGCCTTTATTCCCTCAGTGTTAGGCACTAGGAGGTGGGGGCGCATTCACAGACTCCACAGACACTGCTAACGAAAATTCTCATATGGAATGCATGCACAATCTGAAAGGGACGACCCATCTCGAAGAACTCAAGTTACTACAAAGTAAGTAATCCTCCATTTCTGCCCTGTCTTGCCTGTTGTGCTGGGTCTTTTCACCCCCAGTTCAGCAACTGGGCATCATTCCAATAAAACATTTCCTTTAGCACTATGTGGAGGATCCAGCTAATACACCCACATGTGCTCCTTGTCCCCATGGACTCATGGACCATGTTATTTAGTTGTGGCCAAATTATCAGCCTAATGTTGGAGTTAAAGACAAACAGCACCGAATCAAGGGCCAGATCCTCCACTTGTGTAAAGGATGTTGTAGCTCAGTTGAAGTCAATGGAGCTATGACAATTTACAACAGCTGAGCATCTGTCCCAAGTGTCTAATTATGGATCTAGTCCTGTAGGTCATCTTCAACTCTCTTGGGGCCAAAGGCACCTCCTAGGATTGGCCTCAGCTGCTATTTTGAAGGTTAAATTGATATTAAAATTAAATTGGCATTAAAAACTGACTGATTGGCAAAAGGCTGAAAACACATTCAGATTGGTGAGGTGACAGATAATCTTTATATTTCAGCAGTGACATGTTCTTCACCAAATGTGTCAAAGACTCCTGGCTGTCTCACAGAGTTAAACTTAACACCATTTTGAATTCATAGAATAAGTGGAGTGCACAGATTTCCATATCAAAAGTGGAGTCAGACTAGAGGGCCTATTAAGTACTGTATCTGCTCTGTACTTGGCTTGATTAGGCTAATATTAGCTCCCAGCAACACTTCAGTGACATTGATTATGACAACGGAAGTGACATTTGTGAATTGCCCCTATTTTCAGGTAGCATATTGATATTTGCTTATCCTGCATCATGTGAGAAATAATGCCAAGAGATTGTCAGAACACGGGACATATTCTGTCTCTGTATTTTCATTTATATGGATTATCAGATTTCCTGTAATTCACAAAGGCTCTTAAATTGACAGTAAATAGTATTCTTGACAATAGACAGTACCTGAATGTATTTAAAAGTTTTTTTAAATAGCATTTTTAAAAGATTCCTTAAATTCGGTATTGGTAATGGTGTTTACTAAAACAAGAAATAAAACTGCTAATATTGAAGTAAAGTATGCAAGACAGCACCTTGATGCAGAAAATCAAAGTATCTGTCGAGAAAACAAATATGATAAGAGAAAAGATATTGTAATGGTGGATTAACTGTGCTCTATACTGTTTAGTTCTCAAATGTGTTTTAAAATGATCTTTCTGAATATTCAATATATGTAGTCAGTTTTACCTAATACCAAAAGCAGCCTTAGCTTTACAGTCCTTGAAATCTCACTTCAACCACTGCCTCACCAATGTAAGGCTAATACCCAGTGCTCTCTTCAAAGTGCTGTACAAACACACACTAAACCTCACTTCAACTCTTTGAGATATTATTAGCCCCATTTTCCAGATAGGGAAATGAAGACAGAAGAGTTTAAATAACTGATTCCTCTTCACCTGTGGGCAATATCAGAGCCACGATTGGAACTCCGGGACTTCCGCGTCTTCTCTTTCTAGACTAGTCATTTCTGTCTTGGCCCAAAATGTGGTGGTAAAAATAATTAATGACGTTTAGCATGTGGAATAGCCTATAAATATGCAAATACAGATACTTATAATTCGCCTGCTGTGCACTTGTAGCTTGACTAAATATGCACATATCCCTTCACTGAATGTACTTCTTAACCTATATATTTTTTTTAAAAAAATTTTAACGACTCAGTAGCAGTGATCACAACTTGCCACCTGCCTAACTATTAGCAGATTTCAGGTTTCTGTATGCATTAGGATTGTCAAATCAGAACGGACAAACCAGAAATTCAGTTTGAGCTACATGAAGTCATTTGGAACAGAATGAAGGATTTTAAGAAGATATTTTTAACCTTCCTGGATGCAGTGCACTATATAGTAAATTATAGCAATAAACGTGGATAGAATTACCCCATCGGACTAAAACAGATTGTGGAACTAGCTTCTAGAAACATCCCCTCAACCAAGACCAGAAGATATAAAAATATTTCTCCATTTTTCTATCAATTCCTTCTTCTTCTGCCTAGCTAGAATACATGGAGGCAGCAGACATTTCCAAACCCTAATTGCAGCATATTTGTCTGGCAGAAAGAGCAGTTTTACCAGCTTTTGATTTTGGTAGTTAGTTATGGCCGGGTTCTCAACTTTCTAACTGATTTAATGTAGCTGAAACAGGATCTCTGGTTGTTTATTCTCTCCAACACTGTAACACATATAGACACTGCAATCTCATAACAGCTAGGTAGGTAGAGAAAACTGCTCCTGATTCACCAGGAATTGTACACATCCATCCTTCCCCTCCTGGCCCCCCCATCTTCCTATTGAGACTGTAAGCTCTTGGGGTAGAAGCTGACATTTTCTATACTTCCTTATATCACCTAGCAAAATGGGGTATTGACCAGTTTGGCCCGTAGATGCTTCTATAGTATAAATGTTTAACAACTTTGGTTCTGCAAAATCCCATTTTAGGGAAGAACCAGATTAATATGTGCTTTATTTCCACTTTGCTTACATTCCCTCCAGCAGTGATTTGGATTTTAATCAGATCCATTTTAAATAATTTTCAGGTGTAAATTGTACATCCAGGAGATTATTGGCAATTGCACTGCTTCTAATATATGCAGCTATATGGACTGTTCTTCAGGTTCCCATGTTAAGTGCCTTTTGCCACTTATTTGTGTGGGGGGAGGGTTTGTGGGTTTTTAGAAAAAAATTTTATTTAGATTCCAATTTTTCTGTCTATTGCCCTTATATTTCCTTTCCGCTGAGTTAGTTTAAATCAAGTATGTTCTAATTCCATCACTATCCTAAGAATCCTATTTTGAGGCATAGCTTCTAATTTGAAAATATAAATATTATGAGAGCGGTTATGGATTTTTATCTAATGTAACAAGTACTTCTGTTTTGAGACACATTACTACACCAAGATATTTTCCTGTTTTAAAGCTCTCTTCCCAGTCTCCAGTTCCATCTGGGCAAACATTACCTCTCTTAATTATTTGGAGGCAAAGAAATAGGGAATCTTTTATTTGTAAGTGAATCCCTTTAAAATTATCCCATTTCTTTAATGTTGTGGAAATGGACAGATGGGACTCTACATTGTTTTCATCAGTGTTAGTTCAAGGGAATAATCTTCGGTAGAGTATCTTGTCTCTATATCTATCCAATGACATAGTTCCATAACCTCTTTCCAGTATATTTTAGTTCCCAGTAATGTTGTTTAAAATGTAATCTTAATTCTCCTTTGTCTAGTGCTAGGTCTAATAATTGGTCTTCTAAAAGACCGTCAAAATTACAGTAGTTTTCTAATTTATAAAATAATTGTTTCATGGATACGCACAGATACAAAAACATGTAATAATATATTCCATGTTGCCTATTCATTTGAATATCATTTTCCCCAACCAACCAGTGAATTTATAGATCCTTCTAAGATAAGGCCTCTTGTTTGGAGTTTTTGCAACAAGGATGCAAAGTTATATTTTTGTATACATTTGTGGAATAGTGTTACTTGGATCCCAAGGTATGTGGCTACCTTTTCTACCTGCATGAAAGAACACATTATTTTCAAGTTATCTGTTCTTTTGTGCATCACTCCCACTGGCAGAATTTTGGATTCCTGAAAATTTACTTGGTATCTTGAAGCCAAATAAAAGTAATTTTAATGCTGAAATAACACTGGGTAAGGATGTTTCTAGCATGAATATTATAATATGTCAGTAGCATACACTGCTATTCTGTACCTCTAGATGACAGACATCAACATGCTTATTATTGCATATTTGAATTTCAAGGTTTCTGGTTATTAAAGCAAAAATGAAAAAGGGCAACTCTGTTCAGGTCTGCCTCAGTGTGTGTCCCCAGTTTATTCCCGTTGACAGAATCCTAACACTTTGTTCATATAGCTCTGAAATTCATTTGCAAAACTTAGAATCAGCTGTATAGTTCTCTAAGCACTTAAAGATATATGCTACTCAACCCAGTCAAAAGCTTTCTATGCTTCTAGGGAGAGTTTTAAAAGTTCCTGTTCTCATGACCAAGCAGTGTGTATATAATTCAAGGTGCCATAGATTATTGGATGAGTGTTTGATAGAAGTATACCCTGTGCTGATCTTTCTAGCCTTCAGTTTAGAAGCCTTATAGCCCAGGTTCTTGCAAAATAAATCTTAATAAATGTGTTAATATTAAGGATTTGCATTAAGGAGGGAAAAAACCCTAAGACTTGTCATCCTTTAGAAGGACTTGAAAAATAAATTTGGAGAAATAGCCCTCTGCACTTAGACATTTTCTGAGTTTTCATACCATAACTGATTTTCCAACTTCTTCCACTGAAACAGATATGTTAGGGTTTCCCATTCCATCTATAGCTCCATGAAGACTCTGACAAAACCCATTAAATGGACCATCTGTGTTATTAGTCGTCATGATCCTGTTCGGATGTGAGAATGTTTTATGGATCTCAGGGCACCCATGTATGTTGGGAAACAGAAATTAGCCACAGTGCAGTATACCCAAGTTTTCCTCTCCAAGTATAATTCAAAGCTTTAATTATAAACTCAGGAACATTAGCAAACATTAAGGGTTGACACATGTGCATGAGTTAAGTGTGTGTCGTATTTGTGGAGGCTGTAGTTCAGGTTTACATAATACTGTAATGGGAGATTAATGTGTAGCGTACTTCCTTATTGTTAGGAAGCAGAAGGAGGGTCCTTGTAATCGTGTGACATTTCTCAGTCATTGGAAATGTGCTGTGTTAGAATATGGTTAAGAGGTCTCACAAAAGGACTTAAATAACTATATGGCATGAAAAAAACACTGTATGTACAGTTATTTGTAATTTAAGAGAATGGAGTGTTTCCTGGCCTTTCTCCTGGGTTTATCTTAAACTTACTACATTTCTAAAATGTTAGAATGCTGTGTGTCTTAAAATATATTTGTTTAAATAAATGGCTTAGTTGTAGCTTGTCTGTCATGAGTGTGCAAGTGGGGAGGGCAAAGGCTAAGGGAAAGAAAAGATGGTCTAGTGGCTAGTGGGTCACCTGTGTCCGAGGATACCCCAGGCATACTTTCCTGCGTACCACATATTTCTGTGTGACCATGGGCAAGTCACTTAAGGTTGGTCTACGCTGCAACTGGGAGCATGCCTCCCAGCCTAGGCAGACCTAAACATACTAGTTCTGCTTGGGCTAATAAAAGTAGCAATGTGGATGTGGTGGCAGGGTCTAGCTGCCTGAGTATGAGCCCATCCGACCCCCTAGGTCTGAGCTAGTCTGAGCCGTCACCACAATGTCCACAGTGCTGTTTTAAGCACATGAGCTCAAGTAGACCTAGTGCATGTCTTTCTACCCAGGCTGGGAGGCATGTTCCCAGCTGCAATGTAGATGCAACCATAAGGCTAGATTTCTGAAGTATTTAGGTGGCTAAAGATGCAGATAGGAACCCAGCAAGATTTTCAAAAACATCTAAGTATCTAACTCCCATTGCTCTTCTTTGAGTAATGGTCACTATTGTATTCCACTGAGCCTTATAGGCATGTATCATGCGTCTGGAGCCAAACTCCCACTGATTCCAGTTGGAGATTGGCACCGAGTGGGATTATCAAAAGCACCTAACTCCAGTTGAAATCAATGGGAGTTAGGTACCACCTGAATTTTCAAAAGCATCTAAGTACCTATCTGCATCTTTAGGTGCCTCAGTTCCATTGAAAATCTGGTGCTTACTCTCTCTGTCACAGATCCCCCTCTGTAAAATGGGTTTAACCTCACAGGGTGTTATAAGGACAAAAGATGTTGAAAAATCGTGAGGTAGTCAGGTACTAATGTAATGGGAGCCATATAAGTACATCAGAAAGAAAGGGCACAGGAAGCCTGCCCAAGCCCTATCCATACAGGACACAGCCAAAAAACTGATGTTATTACTCCTTGAGTACAAGGATTGGTGTGACTGGCTAGCACTCCTGGCAGCAATCCATGACCACTACCTGGTGGGGCCAGGTGGTTTGGCCAAATCACCCACACGTGATTTACCAGCATCTGCAAGGAGGAAACACATGCTCCACCTTTCAACAGATGGTGTAATGCAGTGGCTCTCAATCAAGGGTACGCAAAGGTCTTTCAGGGGTACATCAAATCATGTAGGTCAGTGTTTCTCAACCTGGGGATTGTGGGATGGGTTTAGGGGGGTTGCAAGTGCAGTACCAGCTTTGGGGGGTAACAAGCAGGGCAATTGCCTGGTGCCCCATGCCACAGAGGGCCCCTGTGAAGCTAAGTTACGTGCGTCAGCTCTGGGTGGCTCAGGCCTCAGACTCCTGAAAGTACAGTAGTCTGGAAAGATGGAGAACCACTGATGTAAGGAATGCTATGCAGAGCACTGTCTGTGTGGCATTCAGACTACCTGCACTGTACAGACACACACCGTGCTTCAGAACACACCAGCTCCACACTTCTCCCTCAGTGCTTCTCTGAGAAGTCCCCAAGCCATCATTAGCCAGTTTGTTTTTTTAAAGCTGTTTCTAAATTTTGCTCCTTCAATTCCACACACACTTCCCCCCGCCCCATGCTCAGTTACCCCAATATTTTTCTGTGCTACTTGGTTCTTGCATATAAACAAACTTAGATGCAAAACATTTCAGGCATGGTCTTAGAGATGGGATGATGACATCTGGAACGTCTGTCTCCCTATTTTCTTAAAATTATATTTTAACTTTGTCTGCCCCATGGTTTTTTTTTATTTTATTTTTTATAACACAGGTGGGACAAACCCAGTTCTCTGTGCTCTTTATTCTGTCTTTTCCTTCAGAGACAGGAAGCCCAATTTCCCAGTCTTGTTTATATTTCAGGATTTTTTTTTTAAAGCCACCCACATACACAACTACAACAAATGATTTACTGGGCCATGCATAATGTAGTCACTGAAAGATTCTGAAATGCATGTGTATCATGTGAAGATAATTATCCATACAAGTACATTTTCTTACAAGAGCCTCTTCTATAGATAGTGTGTGTAGGTTGCACTAGCTCTTGGAGTTGCTTTTGCATTTTGTTCTTTTCCCCATTTGTTCTATTTTAGAGCCACTCTTCAGGATTTATATTTTAAAATGGATATTCTTTTGTTAATTTTAGTAAAGACATTAATTATACTTCTGTTAAGGCTAGGTTACAATCATCTTTTGTTTGTATTAATGTACTTTTCAAGCCAAGGTAAATTATATATCTACTGCAAAAATATCCACAACGTTTTTTTGCGAGTGGAAGAACTGATTGCTGCTCAGTAAGAAGAGTAAAAGAAGGAAAGTTGGATGGTACTACATTTTGCTTAGGCTTGCATACCTTCTGAGGGACAGCAAGCATCACCCCAAAAAAGCTTCACCCATGTTTTGTGGTGGCTGCTACATTGCAGAGGGGCCCACTCTTTTTAAGGCGCAGAGAAAGAGGAAAATACTGTACATGCATTATACTGGTAAAACAGCTCTCTAAATAAAATTAAGTTTGAGATTTTGTTTCCCGTTAAGCTGGATAATTTGAATCCATGTTTTCTGGGGTGGTGGTGGTAGTGACCTTCCTTTTTCCTAACCCCAGGTATCAAAGCATGGTTATCTCTTGGTGCACCTTGACCTTCTGGAAGATTGTCTGTCTGGGATGATTTAATTGGGGATTGGCCCTGCTTTGAGCAGGGGGTTGGACTAGATGACCTCCTGAGGTCCCTTCCAACCCTGATATTCTATGATTGATCTTGATGTTGCTCACTGTTTTTATTCTGAGCCTTCACATTTTTCCACTGTGAACTCTGACCCCCCCACAAACCCATTACGGCCTTGTAAGACCACCACGAATACAGTGCTGGACTTCAGATGTCAGAGACCGGAAAACAATTAAACTTTTGCCAGTGAAGCGTTGGTGGGGTAAAAAACTACTGTTGTTCTTGCCACTGAAGTTCAAAGGCCAGATTCAGATCTCATTTGCATGAGTGTAATCCCATTGAAACCTAAATGCTTCAGATCAGCAATACACTTGATCTCAATAGATTCCTGTATCAAGAGACACGTCAGGTCTATATGTGCATCTTATGAAGTACTCTACTGCCCTGTTGACTCATAATATACCCAATTTAAAATCTGTATCAAAATTGGTAAGGGACGTGAGGAGATTGTGAATTATAGGATTTTATTGTTAACCAGTTTTGTGGTTCTTGTTAACTGGATTGCCACTTGGATTGTGATCTTTTTAGGCATGCTTTTGACAGATTATTATGGGACCAGCATACCACATATATAAAGGTACAGTTTCTCACATCACATTCCCAATCTTATTTTGTGACTTAGTGGGAGGTCTGTTTTTGACTGAAGTACTTAAACATATTTGGCTGCATAAAGGAATTCCAACGACCATTAACATATCTCAAGGGTTGGACAAAATAGATGTTTATAACACTATGTACCTGTTATTCAGCTTCTTCTATCTGTAGATTGTTCAATACTATACAAAGCAAAAGTTATTTCCAGTCTTAAGTGGAAAAACTGCACCCTTTTCTGATCTAGAATCAGCAAGGGAGATGGATGGCTGTTATTTATTGGTACACACTGAGTACATATCTGCTTAAAGGTCCTAGTACAAATATCTGAACCTGAGAACTATATGAAGATTTAGGATAAATCTCCAGAGAATTTTGTTTCCATTAAAAATCTTGTTAATTTCTGACCCCCATAATCCTGCATTCATATGTTTCCTATTTCAAATGAAACTCTGCTAATTTGCCACAGATTAGTGCTCTCTTACATTTCAAAAGATACGCTCTTAGCATGAATACACTTTGTTTAGTAAATATTAAGATGCCAAATGATTGTTCATGTTTCTAAAGAACATTGTTAATCCAAAATGTGTGTGAGGAGGTGAAGCCTATGTCCGGTCTGTGTCATGGATGTCAGTAAAATGAAAGACAAGACATATACATCCTATTCAGACAGCATCCCACTACTGCGAAGCAAACACGTACCATGCATATCCTCAAATTTTGCAGCATCTGCTACTGTCTTTTGCACTCTGACCCCTTGTTGGTAGCAAACATGACTTGATTAGGTGATTTAAGAGTCTCTGAAAATGTTTTCATATGACTGGTAGAATCCATTGTGGAATGTAATTTTGGATTATCCATTGCTACCCTCGTCTTCCAGCAGAAGCAAACATTCTTGTTTTAAAGCTGTTCCTAGTTAGGATGACTAACAAAATACCAAGGGATCTCTAGCTAGAGGTGGCTGAAATTTTTCAGACAAATAGTTTATTTGACAAAAAATGCAAGTTAGGTAGACTCAAAACTGTGTGTGAATTTGACACACACATTTGTGGCCATTCACAAACTGGCCAAAGAGACTGCAGTGATGTTGCCTCCCTCTACCCCTCATTTATATAACTTTCAGCCCGATGGTTCAGGCCTTTACCTGGGGTGTGAGAAACACAGGTTTGAATCCTTTCTCTGGAACAGACTTGGAATGGACTTTTTTGATTCACTGAAAATTCTTCTTAAAAATAATAATAATAATAAAAAAAGATAAAAAACCTGGTTTGGGTTGAAATTATTCTAATTTTTTTCTCTTCATCATTACCACCCAGCCAAAAAATCATGTATTTACCCAGCTCTATCCCTATCAAAGTATAGAAGCCAGAGTGAACAAAATGCACCCAACATCGTCTCAGAGAGAGAGTTGGCCACTGATTGAACAGTGATCATGTGTTTCTGGAGTGTCCCTCAGTAAGCCTCTCACAGCCAGATTCCCACATTAGAATAAGTGGGAATAAGGAGAAATTTTTTGCAGCCATGACCACATGTAAAAATCTTTGGAAAAAAATTGTTATGCTTAACTCTTGATTATCCCAAATAAATATTCACATTTTAATGTGAATGTCAATGAGAGCATGTTTGGGTATGACTTAATCATCTGAAAAACAAATAAAACGGTTCATTTTTGCAGCTTTGTGCAAGGATAAATAAGTATGCAACATTCATAATTATTAAGGGCTAGTGATTTTGTCCTATCAGTTTCTATGTCCCAGTCAGGTAATGATGAAAATGACAAAAGTCATAAATACACTGGTGTGTGTGTGTGTGTGCGCATGTACAATGTATATTTGTGAGGTTTTTTGTGTATACATTTATACACACGTTAATGATTGTACAAACGATTGAACACCGTTAAAAGCATGGAAGCATTACGCTAACATGCATTAAACAAAATAAGTACAACAAAATGAAAATGCACCCACATTTTCCCTGCTATTAAAAAATGTTTTAAAATGAGGTACTGTATCTTTAAATGACTAGGCAATGCACCTATAGGCTCCTATCTGTACTTTTAAAAACTAAATATTTTTCACATTTAAAAAAAAAAACAACAACTTGGCATGGAAGCGTAATCCTGTTATGTTTACTCCATTCAGGGCATATTTAAAAAGTATGGGTGGTCCTTGTTTTTGTTTTTAAACCAATGAGCTCACTAGCATTCTTTGGGAGTGGTACAGGAAGGAGATCTTTCAGACAGAGCCCCATGACCTTTCTTAAAAATTACAGAGCAGTCCTGGGATCTTGTCTTAATTTTAATGCATGGAAAGTGCATATATTATCTGCATGCTAGGCAGAACAGGAACATAAAACACCTTTGGGTGTTTTAACTAGGCTTATATTTTTAGTCCCCAAAAAGAAGTGCACTTAATTGCTTAACAATTACTGGAGTTTCTCAGTTGCTGGTGTAAAATGGAAGCAAATCTCATCTTTACATTAGCAGGAATTTCAGTAATAGTGTGATTTGCAACACATAAATCTGTCTCCTTTCAGGATCTTGGCTAGTCTTCTAATTGAACATCTAATTTAGAGGTCTTGCCTGTTATGTGTAAACTTGTTTTTGAATATGATGAAAACAGAGTATAAATCTTCCACCAGTGTATTTTATCAAAAGATGCAAAACTTTGAGTGAGATTTTACACACCTCTAAAGACAAGGGGACTATTCCTGCAGTCTATACTCTGGACCCATTGTTTATTTGAGAACAACTTTTCTTGAAAACTTGAGTGCACCATAATGTGCGCTATAGATCTATGACCTACGTTCAGTATTTAAAATCTCATTATTATTTTACACTTACACCAGTTTCTTTTTCCTGAGACCAAAGGCCTAATTCTGATCTTGCTTACATGGGTGCAATTTGCTTGCTTACATTGGTTCAAGTAACCCCATTGAAATCACTGATGTTAGTGAGGTGTGAAAATGGTATAAAATGAGATCTGAATGAAGCCCTAACCTAAGTGTGTGTTCTGGTTTCCTTAAAGTAGCAATTGACACCGATCTTGACGAGTTCAGAGATTGACTAAACTAGTTATTGCTGGAGTAGTCAAGAGCTTTAAAACCAAAATTTTTCAGCAGCATCAAATATGAAAAGCAAAGCTGTTTTAGGGCTTTGCCACTCTGAGGTAGGATGAAATGCATTTCTGTAGTCTGTCCATTAGTGTGAGAACTGGTCTGGAAAAACAAATTTTTCTGCCCAGCAAATTGTAGCAAGTGGGCCAGAATCAGCCCTGGTTCAACTACAATGAACTGATGAATTAGTCCCAATTGTTTCTGAGTTTTTTTTTAAAGTAAACTTTAGTGCTGGTGAAAAGTGCCTGACTGACAGCAACTGGAGGATGCCAGCTATCTGTAGAAAAGAGAGCCCTGGTTCAGGCCTCCTTCATGTCTTCCCTCTATTCTGCCTCAATCCATTTCTAAAGGGACTGTTTCTGTGGAAGAAATGGTAGTGCGGTCTCTGTGTCTATTCATTCATTAGCCTATCTGCTGCAGTAGCCAAGAGGGCAGATTACTGCCAGTTGTGATGGGGCACTTGCTCACCATCAGAAACTGAATTCAGACTCCTACCTCCGTTCACGTATGCCACTAAACAGCTTTCAGACCGTAAGGACTTTTGGTCACTAACAAGCTAGATCACATATCAACAAGTGATTTAGAGGTAAATGGCTCTATTTTTTTACCAGTGCTTTGGGCCATGCAAACTCCTGTATCACATTTCTTGCGGCTAACATAGCAATCTGTCCAACGAAGCAATCCCACTCCACCCCCCCCCCCAGCCTATTTTTACATTATGTCACACCAAAGTACGTCCACCTCATGGAAGTGCACCTCATTCTAACTAATCTCTCTAGAAACTCTAAATTGGGTCTGGATTTTATATTTGATGCTGTAATTTAGAATATATTGACTCTTCAAATTAAATAAGTAGCACTATAGATTTTAGGATGTTCAGTACATTTTGGTGTCCGGATTTGAAGGAAAACTAAAGATAATTGCTGTCAGAAGAACTTTTGGGGCTCGTCAGGATTGCAGGAATCTTCCCTTTGTAGATTTTGTGTAAATTCCCATTCAAGTTATTAACTTTTGATGAAATACACTGTTGGATGATCCACAACCTATTAACATCTTTTGGTTGGCGGGGGAGATTTTGATAAAATTAGGGCCCAAGATCCATGCAGTTTGTGTGGTTTTTTTGCATGACAGTTACCACACCTGCGTGGGCAATTTGAGCTGTTAGGCATTGAAGTGCCAAGGATGTGCACAAAAAGCCCAGTGAACACGCACAGTTCCAGGAAATGTAAATGCATCACAAATGGAAAAAACTTTTTTTGTCCCTTTGTATTGTGTCGTGAGAAGTGTGCACGCGTTGCAACAAGAACACCTTAATGGTTAAAGTACTGTACAACTGGAGAAGTAAGGGTACGGTAGCAACTTTTCATGGAAGATTTGGGGTCTGATTCTGCTGCTATTGAAGTCAGTAGGAATTTTTCAATTGACTTCAATAAGATCATGATCGAAGCCGTGATTTTTTTTTTTTTGGTAAGAGTTGTGTGTGATGCACAGGAGCTGCTATATATCTTTACTGGGAGAAGTAACTGGAGTGTTATTTTTAAGACTGTACCAGAATGCTTTCAAAGAAATGTTGGTAATATCTGTTTAAGTTCCTAAATCTTTAAGCAAAATTTGGTTTGAAATATATTTAACTTTTAAAGACAAATATTTGAAAATTTTGTTTCTCCCTTACTTACGTGCCGAGATGTGGATTCAGTCTTCTGTTTCCCTTACTACAACTGACTGCGTAATTAAACTGAAAAAGCAATGCAGGGCTCCCTGCTTGAAGGGTTCATGATATCCTCTGCTGTTCCAAGAGATACACAGAATCCCAAATTTTGGTATAGACATGAGAAACTAAATTTCAGATATTTTGTATTAGAACAGAAACACAAGCACTTTTAAAGATCCATTCTGTAGATTTTTTGACCTCTTCAATAATAGTTGAACAGAAGTTTAACAATTTTTTAAATATGAATGGATCTAGTCTCATTTTAGGCTGGTAAGAGGGATATTTTTAACAGTTACAGAAAGGACCGTGGAATAGATGTGCACAATAACTTTTAAAGGAAATAATCTGTGAATCATATTAGTTAGCATTTTTCAATTCTCATACTTTTAAGCATGATTTAGCTTTGTGTTGTAATTCTTAAATTTAATTAAAGAATCACCCTTAGTGTCAGACAGTAAATCAACCTATTGCTAATTGTTTGATTAAATTTGAGAGATTAACAAATTAAAATCTAAAGGCTATATTCACTCTAATAGAAAACAGTTACACTGGCATTCCTTGGTTTTAATGGCAATAGAAATGCAGAGGGCCAAATCCAGCCATATAATCAAACATTCAGAGTGCAGGCATCATCTCGTATAATGAAAAGCTACTAAGTATGTCTTGTGCATGATCAATTTTGCCTTTGTAAAACAGGATGCCAAACTTTGGGCCAGCTCAGTACATGATAGGGTACTATTTACTGCTCTTTTCAACAGCAACAAAGTGCCTGTTCAAACTGGTGCCAATTTACACATGCAGAGGATGCATGTTAAAGCAATCTTCTGTCCGGGGACAGCCCATACCCTGTTTCAGTCAAACTGCAGGCATTACCAGATTGGAACTGTTTGTGCTACATTCCTTTCTACCTATCCCCGCTTTATACACCTGCCTAGGATTTAATCCACAGTGAGTCTAATCCGCTTCCATTAACTTTAGTGGAAGAGTTTCCATTGACTTCAGTGGGAGCTGGATCAGGCCCTGTATGCACCACATTAAAAACAAAATTCAAAACCCAAATTGCTGGTATGTGGCTGAGTTACATGCATCCAAGACAGGGTCAAAGGGGAAAATGCTGCATAGGGTTGGATTTATTTTTAATTTTTACCAGAGATTGGCTCATGACCTGTTCCCAAAAGACTATCTTAAGGAATGCAAACTTAACGCTACTCTCTTCACAATATACTTCTAGGATAGTCTTTATGCGTTCACATACAATTTCTCAAGTAAAACAATATAATAGCACAGAGGGATGTTTTTCTACAACCTTAAGTGCACATAAGTATCGTTTTCTAGTAGTGTGTAATACTTGGAGTGTCCATAGAAGTCATGTGTAAAATTGTGCTTATACAACAACATTCCATGTTTTCATTTTAAATAAAACACAATAAAGCCACTAAACTATTCAAATAGGGGTGGTTGCTAGCATTAACTTACTGTACAGACTTTTCTAAAGGAAAAATTACGGGAAACGAAGTGCAATTCAGGCCAGTTCCCATTCTTTCATCCTGTGTAAACTTTCAACTTAGTCACAGTGTGGGCAACAACATAATGACTGGTTCTGCAGCTGCAGAGGTGAGGGCCTGATTTCCCCTATATGCTTCCTCATCTTCAACCAAGTTTGGCTTAAGGAGACAACTTTAATTTCAGTTTCTAAGTTATCTGGTATCAAAACTTGCTGGAGATCGTATTTTAGCAGTTGAAACAAAGAGAAAACAAAAAGAAACAGATGAAATGTGCCTCCCCCCTCCCCCCCCCTTTGAGGAAGACTTCAGGGTGCTTCATACCACTTGGGAGAAATATAATGTGCCTAAATTCTTCCCCTGATATGTTGAGCTTTCTAGGCAAGCTGCCTGTGCTGAAGGAGCTTATGGGGGAATTGCATGAGGAATCTGACAAGTGCTCATCAGTTCTGGAGCGTTAGGAAATACCACGAGGGAAAATAGGAGCTAAAATTGATAGCCTGGAACAAAGAGTAGAATCTATGCAATGCAAAATGAACTTGAGACTGAAAGCGAAGATCAGACTCTTTACCTTCGGATATACTGCCAGAAAATAATATGCTGAAATCCTATTTGGAACTTCTCAATAATGCAGCTTGGGAAACCATATGTACTGTATATATTGGGGTTCCTGAAGGAAATGGAAGCAACTAGTCCATACATCTATTTTCAAGGACTGGATCTATGCTGTCGTGAAAAAGAATATTATTTACTGTCTGTGCATACAGAATCCTTCTAGTGGGGAAATTTTTGTTTTTTGTTTTTTTTGTTGAGAAAACAGATTCAACTGTCAAAAGCAGGTAGAAACAAGTTTCAGAGAACAAGATGCTGTTTGTTTGTTTTTTCCATATGGGACAATATAAAGCAGGGGGGAAAAGAGAAAAGTTTAAGCTGGTATAGGAACGTTCTGCAGGATAAATGATTTGACATGACTCTCATTTTGTATTCTGCCACACTGTGGGTAATTCTTCTAAGTGGTAAATTAAGGTGGTAATTTGAAGATTATGCAAATGAATCTGGGAATAGAGTTGCAGAAGCACCAAGAGATTAAAACTTCCATGGACAGTGATTGTGGATAGATCCTGTGCAGGAAGATTATTTTAACTGGATTGTACCTTATATTGCATTTTATATTCCAACATGAGCAATCAAAACTTAGTCTGACTACAAGCTGCAAGAACAAGAGCATTTGAAATCTTTATGGTTATTTTCACACCTCCCCCCATGAATAGGTGGCTAACAATCCTTCCTATCGCTAATCTGTTAGAATATTCACAAATGAAAGATAAAATCAGTGTGTGGTTCAATCCAGAGAGAGATGAAGCAAGGAAGGTGAATTTGGTATCTTCCCTCCAATGAGAAAGGATAGCCAGACTGAATCAGACTGAATCTTTGTGCCACGAACTGTCATAGCTATCTAGATCAAATGCTTCCTTTTCTCTTTTTAGAGTTATGTGATTTCCTGCATATAGCACTGTACAATACAGGCTGTATTGAAACATTTCCAAGGACAATGATAGCTATTATCGGGGCAAAACCACACTTATTTCCACTCAAATTCTCATTGTCTTCAGTGAGAGTATGTGAGTGAGGACTGAGTAAGAACAGAACAAAGACCTTAAGATATAGCCGAGTCTCTGTGTGCTATGGTTCTGTTTCTCCCATGAAAAATCATGGATTTCAGCCACTACCACAGCCCTCACCCTGGTTTCATTGTGTCCTGGGCAGTCCATTACAACTCATTGTCACATCTCAAATCATCCCTGGACTGCAAAACTAGACCAATCAAACTTTACATCCTTTGAAAACACAATTAGCCACTGTCTATGAAACCTCTAGTGTTTTCTGATCTTATTACTGTATGTAATTTATATGTATTAATCTATGCTAAGTGAAAGTGCAAACTGGGCTTTTAGTAATTATTTCAGTTCATTAGTAACGCTGAGGTAGAGTAATTGTTTTTTATCTTGTCCGTATATCTCCAATTGTTTATGCTCGGGACTTCAACTCAGTGAATTGCATTATGCCCATCAGCTCCAGGGAGAACAAAGGTGAAGCCGTGGGAAGAGGTGGAGTGGAACTGATACTGAACTGGTCTGTCTTGTTTGAAAAAAGGGATCAGTAAAGAGTGATCCTCTGTGAATGTGTAACTTACTCTACTGCAAAGTGAGACCATGTGCTCAGGAAAATGGCACTCTCTTTCTGGCAGTGCAGCTTCCGCGTCTGCTACCTACCAGTGCACAGACCAGAAAGTTTATGGTAGATAAAGCATATTAGAAATGCAAGCCATTCAAGCCGATTCAGTTCAGGAAGCAAAGGAAAACCACTGAAATAGTTAATGGGAGCATGCAGAAAAAGCATGTCTTCTGTTTCTCTTTTGCTACCAGTGCAGAGCTGGTGCACAGGTTTTCCTAGCTGCCTCTTTTACATGAGCTGGTTGCACTAGGGAGTAAAATATCGGAGTACATTATGGCAGTGCCTGATCTCGCTTCAGGTCATTTGACTCATTGTAGATATTAGGGACATTCGCAGCCTCTCTATGAAAGCAAGGCTGGGAAATGCTTGATTTTCTTTTCTTTTTCTTTTTCTTTTTCTTTTCTTTTTTTTAATGCGTTGGTAACGGGAAGAACTGGGGGAAGACATTTGAGTGTGTGGGGAATTGACATGAAGACTTCAAATTATGGTGAGAATGAAATAGCGCAAGATTTTAGACCAGTTTTAATTAAAGTAGCATGTTATTCCACAGCCCAGCTATTCATTCCCTGATATTGGGCCTAACAGCTGAGTGATGTTTTGTCTGAGGCACGGGCCATAGGAGAAGCACTCTGTGTGAGGGTCTAGAAAGCCAATTGGTTTCCAGCGTTATTGCACAAGTTGTATGCATGGCAGAAAAACCCAGCAATATACACAGGCAAATACAAGCTATGGACCTGGTGGCCTTCGACTAGGGAGGCTTTGTTATGGAAAAGGTCATCATTAGCCTCTCCGGAGTTGTACAGTTACAAGGACAACATCGACCAAATAGGTCTGCCGGTTCTAATTCCTGGGCAAATTTTGGCTATAAGACCGTGCCTCTCCTTAGTGTGCAAGTTTTCTGACTTCACTCCCACAAATATGACAACTTTGAATCCCAACCCTGAGTAAGGCCATATCTCCTGTTCATCTCCCTAAGCTGCCATATTACTCAGCTTGTTGCCTTTAATTGAGAGAGAGAGAGAGAGAGAGAGAGAGAGAGAGAGAGAAGTGCAAAGTCCTCTGTCAGGCATGGTAATCCAGGTGGAGTGTGTATCTGAATCCATGCCCATAAATGTAATCTGCATTACACAATCATAGGTGAATGAAGTGGCCCCTAATCAAGTACCATTAGCAACTCCTGCTCCTTTTTCTTCTCCTCTTGCTAATGGTCCTGCCCACTGTAACCGTGTTCTGCCCTTCATGTCTCTTGAAGCAGGAAAGCTGAGTGCAAACCGGTCCCTTTGAGAGAGTCCTCAAGTTCTGAGAAATCACATGGTTCATGCACAGGAAGGACAAGCATGGCTGTTGGCTGCTGGACCACTGCCTACAAGCAATCAAATGGGACACAAAGCTGATCCATGTGCATGCCCATAGAGGAGTGGCCCCAACATAGTCCTGCCATATCTATTAGCTACTGGTTGCCTCCTAGCCCAGAGAGCAGTGCTGTGGCTGAAGATCAACCCACTGACCAGTCCCCAAACCCTGGCCTGAGAAATAAGAGGCTGCTGGTAAATGAGAAAATCAGGGTAAGAAGAGCGTTAATGAAGTAGTAGTATCCAAGCCGGATTCAGAGGCCTAATAGTCACTATGCTAAGACCTTTGTCACCAGAGCCATCGCTTCTCCCTGGCTTCAGAGCGTGCACTGCCATGCCCAGTCTCAATCAAGGAAGTTTATTTTCTTAACGGGGGGTTAACAACCAAACAGGAAACAGTCTTAACTCAATCCTTGGCCCCAGGCATCAGGACCACCCCTCCCAGGAGTCTCTTGCACCCCAGCTCCTGGCAGCCTCCCAGCCTCAGTCAACTCTGCTCCCCTCCTGGAGCAGCAGCTACAGGACTGCTTCCCTGGCCCCTTGCTCCAGGGACCCATCACCCCAGGAGGCAGCTCCACACCACTGGGGATTTCCCTCCCCTGGGCTCAGCCTATCTCAGTCCTTCCTCCCTAGCTGCCTGCTAGCAGCCCTTTCTAGTGTAGCCCAGTCCTCTTTAATTAGCTGGGCTGGAGTCACCTGCTCTCGTCCAGGGGAGCTGGGCTCCGTGTATCACGGGGTCTAGCTACCCTGTGACACCTGTCACAGTTGTCCCAACCCAGAATGTGTGTGCCAAAGTAGCCTATCCTGGGCTGGGATGGGCTGGTTAAATCTAGTGTTCCCAGGTGAAAAATCTAACACTGCCTACCCAGAGAATACCTTGGACTTTGTGTATCAGGGTGGTTGACCATTGTATTGTCCAGTACTGGCTGTGCAACCAGTTATACCCCATACCTCTTTAAAAAGAGAATGTATTGAGCCCTACTAAGGTCATTCTCTGCACCAGGGTGATGGAGGTTTTAATTCTGCCTCAGAGTCCTACCGGCGGAAGACCCAAGGCATGTCCATGCTCCGTAGGAGTCATGCCCATTTTGGTATGGAGGATCAGAGCCAGTGTACTTGTTAGAGACCTAACCAAAGCCTTATGCCAGGGGTTCTCAAACTTTAGCAACCTGAGGACCCCCATTTTGATTTAAAATATTTTGGGGACCCCCAAGCCTCCCCGCTCAGCCCTTCCCTGCCCCTTGCCCTACCCCTTCCCAGGGTCCTGCCCTGCCCCTTCTCCGAGGCTCCACCCCCACTTACTCCATTCCCCCTCCCTCCATCGCTCACCCTCACTCACTTTCACCAGGCTGGGACAAGAAGTTGGGGTGCAGGAGGGGATGCAGGATGCAGAACTTGCCCTTGGGACGCTCCTGAAAGTGACTGGCACATACCTCTGGCTGCGGGTCCTAGGCGGGGAGGCCAGGGGGTCTCCATGTGCTGCCCCTGCCCGCAGGCACTGCCCCTGCAGCTCCCATTGGCCACGGTTCCGGGCCAATGGGAGCTGTGGAGTTGGCGCTCAGGATGGGGGCAGCGCATTGAGACACCCTGGCCTCCCTGCCCCAGGAGCTGCAGGGACATGCCCACCGCTCCTGCGAGCAGAGGGGAGTCAGGGCAGGTAAGTCTGTTCCCCAGTGAGCTAGAGGCATGCCTGGGAGGGAGGGAAAGGAGTTTCACAGCAGGGCCCATGGGCCTCCAGGAGTCTCCTCGGGGACCCCAGTTTGAGAAACGCTGCCTTATGCCAATCCTGAATTAGATATTCAGTATTAGGCAAGGGAGAACACAGGCTAAACCAGTGCAACCTGCAGTGAAGTGTGCAACACCATAATCCCCATCCTGCTGGGATGCTCTGATGCTCCACAGAGATGTTTTGTCATAACATAGGTTTGGACTACATTAGATATGGGGAAATCTCACACTCATCATTGTGTAGCACACAGCAAAAGTCCTGATTCATAACACTCCTCGCACTAACCGGTAGGTCATTAAGGGAGGGGAAGATCTTTGACTCTTGTAACACTCTCGTCTGTGTGAGATGTGCCCTCACTAGGATCTTTCCATGGCAATTAGTATTTGTTCTGTCAATGGAGATGCTGCTGTTATTCATCTCCATCTTGCTGCTGACTCTCTTGTCTTGTTTCTCCATGCTGCCCAGAGGCTGCTGTCCCACTGGTTAGTCACCCTTATTACTGGTTCCTGTCTCTGATTAGTGTGGTGGGGGCTGTGATCGTCCTCTTCTGACCACAAGTACGAGTATGGAATGAAGGTAATCTGTCCTCACTGTCTACCACACACAAGCCCAAGAAGGGTAATGTGTGAGGCTGTGGCCTCTGTCCTGCAAATCTGCAGTCTCCATGGAGTGGTGGTCACTGACCAGAAATTTGCTACCAGTCAACCTATTTTAGCCTGGGTGGTGGTTACCCTTTGTGACTGCAGAAGTAAAGGGATTTGAGTAGCCCATTTACCACACATTCAGCTTGCCTCCTTAGATTGATTATTCAAATGGCACGATGCCCAGATGAAGAAGGTTGTTGCTGCAGGTGTGAAAAATGGGGGAATGCTTGTGTCTGTGGCAGCTGATGGCCATTAATGTCCAAAGGGACACAGATTGAGCAGAGCGGTGGAGCAGTCCTCTCACCCCACCCACCATGATGCTGCAGTTGCAAAGAATTGTGTTAGCAGCCTGACACGCCTCCAAGGGAAGGAGATTTTTCTTTCTTTACATTTTAACATTTTATTAAAATCCTTTCAGTGCCTTTGATTGTCAGATTTGCATGTGTAGTTAGGTAAGTAGCTACACATTCTTGTAACTGACATACACTATGCAGAAATCATATGGGCATAATTTTCAGCCTTAGCTCTTGGCTTTGTCTTGTATCAGGCCACTAGTATTATTTTAATATGGTTTTATAATTGCATTTAGTATGTCACCATGCATACCTCCTCTGATGTCTCTGATGATTAATTTCTTTGCTGTGTTATTATTCAGTTGTGTTGATTGGGTGTTTTAAAAACCTAGTTACAAAAAACTAGGCTGACTTAGAAGAGAGGATTAGAAGTAGGATAATTCTAGATCCTAAAATTGTTATTAACTCAAAGCCCTGAAGGTTTCTCCCTTGCCACTGTAGTTTTATGTAGGACAATTTCCTTTCTTGTTCATGGCAATTAAAATCTATTTATTTAGACAATCCATAAAACTCACATGATAGAATAAAGATTCCTTTGGAAATTCAGAGATTCTGTTCAAGTAAATATAGCTCATTTTACTGGGAGACAGGAAAAAGCTGACAAAACACCTTCCTGGTATCGCCAGCATCAAACTGCAAATCTGTCTAACCAGCAGCAGTAAAGAGCAGCCTTTTGAAGCCAGCTAGCAAAATTGTACTGGGGGGGAAAACCTTTTCCATGCTGTTCATTTCACAGGAGCCTCTGGAACTGCATTTATCATTTTGGTCTGAACCAAACAGATGTCACTTGTAAGAACAGTTTTAGTTTTTTACCCACTTCTTCAAGTAGTATATTTCACTGCTGTACCGTAATTTACGTGGAAAGTTAATTGCTCTATTATTTTGCAGTGACCTTGAGTGTCTTTCAGATCTAAAGAAAATGACATTTCAGTTTTCTAATTTAGGCGCACAAAAGCGGTTGAAAGAGACAGCGCTAGTACCTGATTCACACAGTGAAAAAGTGCTTGTGTTAAATTATAGGCTGCCAAAGCTGGGACCAAAGATAACATTATTAGGCTTTTGCATTAAATATGATTAATGGGACAACAGGGCTATCATTTGGGCCACCTCATGTATGTATCTTATTTATTTTTTTGGTTAGGATTTTGTCATTTAAATCAAGGATGCGCATTCATTTTCCTTCTCTCTTTCTTTTGTAGGCTTAAAACTTATCTTGTACACATTTTCTTCTCATATTTTCTGATAGCATCAAGGTGCTCTCTGGCAGGATTTTGGAGGAGGTGGGGACTCCCTTTTTCTCTCTTCTCATGATTAATATCTTCAGGGTTCAGCAGAGTATGAGATCGTCTTATAGTGGAAAAGCTGATATGAGGCGCAGAGAGAGTAGTTACTTACAGATCTAACTGAATTTTTAGGCTATGAAAAAAATGAGACAAAACAAAGGCCTGGTTTTCAAAGGTGCCAAGAGCTCTCCGCTCCCTTCAATTTCATTTAGAGCTGCTGGCCCACGGCATGTCTGAAAACCATGTCCAAAGACACCTGGGAAATATATTGAAAAAATTATTTTACTGTAAAACATTGAGGTCCGGATCCTGCAAGGTATGCAGGATAAAAATATTAAAATACATATATCCCCACATGGAGTATGTTGCAGGATGGGGGCCTTAGTCTTTCATCTCCTTTCTAGTAACATAGACTCAATAGAAGAGACTCATATTCAAGTTCTGCTTGCTCTGGTATTAGCCGTCACTTGCTCTTTTATCAACACTGTAAAGAAATTTGAAATCCGGGAATGGTTTTCCCCCTTTGTATCCGCTCAAACTCTGCAAATTATATATAATGGTTAATACATTTTGAATATTAATAACTGACTAAAGGAAAACAAGAGTGCTTTAGAAAATGTCCTTTTCACAAAGGTTAAGCAAAGTAGATACTGGGTGGACAGTTTAACTGATGTGATACATTATGGTAATTCCAGTGCCTCCCAAGGATTGTACAGAATCATGTCTTAATCTGACACGCAGTTACAAAACTTGCAAAGCCACAGAATCAACTTTCTCTCTGCAAAGAACAGAAATGAAGGTAACTCCAGCCATGGTGGTGTTCCTACAAGCCTTTTTTTCTGAAACACTGCAGTGTATTTAGCACACTGCTGCTTAGAATGCTTCAGTCTGGAAGATCAGAGCTGCTGCTGCATAGAAAAATGGAGAATTTGCAATACATACAGAGTTTCAGAACAGTGACTGTGGCTGAAAAATGTAGCTGTCAACACGTGTCCCTGTGGGGAATTTTTGGCTTTTGCAATTTGGCAAACTGGAATAAAAATGGAATATAGCTAGGAAAAGCGTGCTTTTCAGGAACTGGTATGAAGCTAGATCCTAATAATCATGTATGTTTTGAGTCTCTGTCCAAGGTCCTAACAGCAATCTGAAGGGAAGAACAGGAGGAAAAGTTGTTGGGAACCTATGAAGTCTGATAAATAATATGAAAGTTGTTTGCTTAATAAGATGTGTATTTTTTTTCTTTTTAAAGAGATACTATAATCTTATGATAGATATATCTTAAAAAAAAACAAACAAGAAAATTTTCACTGTGTTGCATACATGTTGAAGACCCGTTTCAGCATTTGCCCCATAAATACACTGCTTGATAAGATTTTTGTCCAACCAACGTTCGATATGCTTTCCATACTCTTACAATTAAATGGGGTTTTAATAAATTCATGTTTACTCAAATTTACATTGGTGCTCATTGCTTCGGCAGCTGAGTAACTAACCTCAGTAAAAACCAGTTTGGGCACAAGAGTGACTTTTTTTCTGTAGCTAGTAAATTAGAACTGAAGTATTTTAATACAAAATGTTGTCATATGTTCCCTCTGCCCTTTCTTCATTGTGTGGAAAACTAACAACTTTATGAATATATCTTCATATGTTGGTCATCTAATCAATAGATACACTATGGTTTTAAAAATATAGGCTCTGTTCCTCATGTGTATTTCTCATAGGTTAACCCCCTCCCCCCCCAGTATTTTCTGTTTAGCTAAGCAAGCCATTTTCCCTACAATAAAAAAGCTAGTGTCATAGCTTGTAAAAATAACTGTGACCGCATCATAACTGTTTGAGCTCACCATATCAACATGACTAAAGGTCTTTCCACAAGTAGTAGTAATGGTAAAGCTAGTTGTCCTACTACGTAACAAGTTTTGTCCTACTGTAGAATTTCATTTCTTAGGAGAAAAATTTTCAATCTACACAGGAAGTTGTTCTTGGACTTTTAATCTCTGCACTAAAATGGATGCTAAATTTGAGGAATACGACTCATCTCAGGACTATAGAGATGAGATTGAGTTACAGCTATAATTGGATGCTGATTTTCTATTTCTTGACTATCATAAAAGCTTTCTCACATGCTGACACCAGTGTACTTTAGTTCCTACTTTTGGGGGGAAATGTCATGTGATTTAAGCATCTAGTACTTTGGTCACTGTGGTGAAAGGCATGGATATTTACGGGAATGCAAACATACCTATGTTACTGCTGCTGGCCTTTTGCTCTCCCAGATCTGCTCCCAACCTCCACAGGAGCACAGCAAAAAACCTGGGCATTTCCCCTCCGAGCAGTGTCACATATACTTCCGTGGGAATTGATTCTCATTCCAGCTGCTCATGTCCTATCCTAATTACTCCACAACGGCGCTAATGGTTTTCCTGGATCACAGACTTGTACAATTCTACTCGCTTGGGGCTAATTTTTTTTTTTTTTTTTTTTTTACTTTTGAAAAGGAAAGTGACCTATTATCATTAGGTTTTTCATTACTGTCCCATGTTAAAGGATGGGGAAAGTAGATATTTGTATCTGAGCTAGTACCGTTTCCTTAGTTTTACCCGGCTGCAGTATCATCACATAAAGGAGTCTACGGTCTATGACCCAGTACCAACCCTACAGTGTACAATTTGTATCCACGTTTGGAAGGTTATGGAAACTCCATCTAAACTGAGACATCACAACAAAACAGTTGATGCCAAAAGGAGTACAGAAAGCTGCTGTTTTTTTCTTCTGTAGGCTCAGGATACTTAACAATATCCATTGTACAGGTCCAAGATGGTTAGGTATTTTCCTTTACTTAGGATCTCTGTCAACTCATCAGCTTGGAGAATGAGATGTGAATAGAATTTTGACACCAATGGCACAACAAGTAGAAGGATCCATGTGATTCTGATACCAAGGTGAGAATTCACTGTAGCAACTGGCTCCGTTGCTCCCCAAGGTAAGGCATTTCTTCTACTTTATTGACAGGATCAAACCCTGGGGGAATCAGCATGGACTTACTGCAAATAAGATTGTTGCTTCTCAAATATACTGGGCTCTTAATAATCAAAATGAGTCTCAAGCATTCCATTAATCATTCAGATAATAAGCTACGGGCAGTCTGGCATTTCATCTTTGTGTCTCTGACTTGGTTTGGTTCATTCACCAGTATGTGTAATTCCTCAGTTGTTTTGACATCAGCTGTTTTGACACTTCTCAGCTGGATTAACATTTATCCAGTTTCGCTCGCTCCAGGTTGAAACAGTCTTTTAGACTTAGTATTGGTTTGCAAATTACTTCTGCTACATAAAACTTGTATGATCGTGACTTTTTTGTGTGTCTGCACATTCAATAATGCACACTTGCTGTCGCGAATACGTAATTGCCATCATCGTCCTAGATCTTACCATATGCAGAAAGTTTATTAATTATTTTTCTTATGATGTAGCCTTCTATATTACTTTGTTTGAGCTTGTTTCATAGAGTTTAAGACCAGAAGGGAGCATTAGATCATCTAGTCTGACCTTTATATTACACTGTGTGTGTGTGTGTGTGTGTGTGTGTGTGTGTACACAAATGGGGGAATAAAGCTTTTATCACTGTAAGTAGTAAGGCCATGAGTGAGTTATTCAGGTCTTCCATATGAGAGTTTACAAAAGCTTCATATATCACATTGTATACTGTGTATAGTCCACTTAACAGACAGGAAAACTGTTTTACAAATGTTTTAGACAGCTCTATTATTACTTATTGGCTGCAACTGTGCAGCTGCAACAGTTCACCT
Source organism: Eretmochelys imbricata (assembly GCF_965152235.1). Classification (NCBI taxonomy): domain Eukaryota; kingdom Metazoa; phylum Chordata; order Testudines; family Cheloniidae; genus Eretmochelys; species Eretmochelys imbricata. The sequence goes on from NC_135573.1 coordinate 193,688,955, forward strand.
GCAAAGCTGAATGCGTTGGTATCATGATGCAGACAGAGACCGAAAATATAACCAATAATTTAGAAAACTCTGAATTTACTCAAGCTAGCTTTTATAGGCATAAAATGTCCATGTTGAATCTGATATCTTGGCATCTAGAAGGAAGCAGTTGCTTGTGGTGTCCATAAGGGAAGGGATGACCCTCGCATTTCCAGTGATACAAAATATGTGGTTTCAAGCCCTGCATGGTCATGAGATACTGGACCTTAAATCTGTCACTGGACCAGGACTAAATATTACTCATCATGAACGTTGAAATCTGTTTAATTTGGTGGTAGAGAGAGAATTGAACATTCTATGGGGAAAGGAGGAAACATCCCTCTAACAGGTTGAAGTAGCTGTTTGATTTCGAATGTTAGAATAAGATCTGACAGATGAATTACATGGGCAGAGGGAAAGGTGAAGTGGTCAAAAGTGCATGATACGTGTAACTGGTTATGCTGTTTGGAGGAAAGATGTGTACAATATTCATACGTTGCAATCATGGAAAGTAAAGGAAAATTAAGGTTTTTACAGCACATTAACTCAGCTGTGTTGCATTTACTGACTTTTTTTTTTTTTTTTTAAACAGGAAAAAAAAGTTTTTGGTTTTCTCACTCTCCAAAAAAACAACCCTCCCCCCCCACCAAACCAAAACACAACACCTGAAGGAACTTTCCCTCTGTGTGGGCGGAGATCAAGCAAGGGAAATGTCACCCCAAAAGGCAAATGCTTTGACAAGTTCAGTGAAAATGTAGTGTTATAATGGGAACTGTTTGGCAGCTGCCACTGCCTACATAGGGTTGCAAGTCAGTGCCATAGGTAAGGTTGCCTCTGGATTTCCAGTTTAACAGGACCTAAATTGCATATATATGCTGATACTACTTCAGACTGAGATCTCACCAAATCTTGCAAGATAAGATCAAGACTGATTAGCGAGCTCTCCACAGAAAGCCAGGACTCTGCTTGATATGGGGGTGTTGGTTAAACAGGTGGGGCACCCTGCCTTCTAAGCAAGTCCTGAACCAATGTCCCAGCATAGCATTAGAGAGCTCTGTGTCATATTTTGGATGAGATCTAAAACTGAAATCCCTGATTTTGTGTAGTCCTTAAGTCATATGGCATTTTTCTCAGGAATAACTCTGGTCTCTAGGCCTAATTCCAGTTTGGGTAACTACATCCTGCCAAGCTAATTTCTCTTGGAGATTCAAATGGATGTAGTGTTTTTATTCTCTTCCTGTGTTACTCTGTGCTGCTTAAACAGGTGGATTCCTCTCTCAGAGATGGCTGCATTTCAGTGGAGGTGAATCCTGTGTGTATGTACACCCTACACAGAGATTTGAAAGGGTATCATATTTAGGGTGCTGTTTCCACAAGACACTTAAGAATGTGCCTAAGTTTAAGTAGGATTACCCATCTATAGAGTTAGGCACATGCTTAAGTACCTTGCAGAATTGGGGCTTAGATTAACAAACTGAAAATACCACAAATTTTACTGTTACTGTCTCCAGGGATCTCACCTAGAAGGATTTAATATGACGGTCTTATGCACTTATTTTGAAGTGTTTCCTATAGCAACTCTCTCTATATATGTTCTCTGCATATCTGCAGTGCTATTCACCATATATATCCTCAGCATCTATATTTAAGTGTAGCTAATAATGCCATTTTACAACTCTTGTCTCACTTTTGCATATTGGACTAGAAGACCTTTCAGGTTGCGGGGAACAAGCATGTTTCACAGCTTGTTTTTTTCTTGCTTAGTCTGATGCTGTATGAGCTCTTTTAATCACGAACACTGCATAATCACTAGACGTTTCATTTGCTGTTCCGTTTCCGAACATTCTGGTGTGTTACATATTTATAAACTTTGCTAGAGCTAAATTGGACTCAAGTCATAATTTTCTCCTTTTTCCATTATTTATAAGCCCCTCTTCAGTTAGGTCATGAATTTACCATTCACAATATATTCAGACACCCACTTTTTGGAATCTGGTATAAACTGATCAAACGTTGAAGCAGGGAGATTTATCATAGATTATCAGATCTCTTTCCTAAGACCTCATGAGGTCTTGACCTGCTTTATTTAGTTGGTGTAAAAGTACCTACAGTAACTCCTCATTTAATGTTGTAGTTAAGTTCCTAAAAAATGCGACTTTAAGTGAAACGATGTTAAGCGAATCCAATTTCCCCATAAGAATTAATGTAAACGGGGTGGTTAGGTTCGAGGGAAATTTTTGTCACCAGACAAAAGACTTTAATACTGTGTGTGTATATATGTGTGTTTTAAACAAACAATTTAATATTGGTTCTAAATACACAATACACACCAATGATTGTGAAGCTTGGTTGAGGTGGTGAAGTCAGAGGGTGGGATATTTCCCAGGGGATGCCTTACTGCTAAATGATGAACTCGCAATTGGCTGAGCCCTCAAGGGTTAACACATTGTTAATGTGGCCTCATGCTCTACAAGGCAGCATGAATGGAGGGAGGGGAGACAGCATGGCAGACAGAGACACACACCCTGTGTGTTAGCTGCAACGGGCTGCTCTTCCTGCAAGTGGACGAAGCAGGCGGCTGCCAAACAACGTTATAAGGGATCATTGCACAACTTTAAACAAGTATGTTCCCTAATTGATCAGCAACGTAACAGTGTTAACTGGGACAACTTTAAGTGAGGAGTTACTGTACTACTCAAGACCAAGTGCACTGTTTTGGGGTGGGGAGAATAGATTGACTAACCAACTGTTTTGTGTTTGCCCAAGTGGTATCTAGGTTTCTCTAATTCATAGGTTTTAATGACAGAAGGGACCATTAGATCATCTAGTCTGACCTCCTGTACAACACAAGCCATAGAATTAGACTTAAACTTGGTATTTTCTGCATATTGGATCACTCCTGCTGGATTTTTCTTCCAGCTGCTATGTTTGTCCTAGCATATCTAGGGAACATCTCACTGATTTATTATACAGGATGTCAGTGAGGATACTGTTGTGGTCTGATGTGGTCTTTCAGAAGGTAAACAAATGATATATTACTCATGTGAGACAGTATCTGGTCTGTATCACAAGCTGTGTGATCCTGTAGTTAAATGTTAATCTGAAGTCCTTAGGTCTCCTGGACCACAGTCAGTTTGGTTTTAGGCCTGGTTATAGTACAGAGACAGGACTGGTGGGGTTGGCTGATTATCTCCTCCTGGTAATGGATGAAGATTTGGAGTCCAAGCTGTGGTGTTTTGTTTTTTGAGAGAGATTATAGTCCATGGTATTTTGACACTTGTGCAGATCCTGGCAGGTAGGAGGAGTTGCTCTTAAGTGGGCTGGTTGTACTGATGATATTTAAGCACGTATTTCCATTTCATCTTAAGAAGGTCAGTATGCCTGAGTGATTTACTGGGTTATCTGGTAGAGACTCAATTGGGATAAGAGTGAGGTAATGCTAGTAGGCTTGGGGAAGCACTTGGAAGTTATTTCATTTCCCTTTATTGGGAGAGTATACCCGCCATTTCTTATGTGCGTGTGCCATCTGGGTGTCCTTTTCAATCTGCTATTGAATGGTAGCATTAGTGGCCAAAAGCACTTTTCTCCCTGGCTGGAAAGTTCTAACTTTTCCTTTTGGATGCTTCCCTCTGCAGTTATCCATGTTGTAATGTGCTTTCTGTGGCGCTGTGCATGAAGACCATCTTGACGCCCGTGCAGAATGCAGTTGCTCGCTTCTTTGGCAGCGCTTCTCATAAGGAGCACCTAACACCAGTGTTCTGTGATCGACTCTGGCTTCCAGTTTGGTTCTGAGTGCAGCTTCAAGGTGTTGATTTTGACCTATGAGGCCCTAAGTCATTTGGGAATCAGTTACTTGAGAAACTGCCTTACTTTTCAGGTGATACTTCTGTGGCTGAAATCATTGATGGTACTGCTTTAAAAGAGAGTAAGCTGCTCTGGACTTTATCCTCCCTAGTTGACAAAGCCAGGCTTTATTGACTTAGAGGACATACTGCAAGGCCTGTCTGTTCTCCGTGGCTTTTAAAATGAGGATGAGTCTGGGTGCTGTGGAGAACAATTTTAAATCTGATTGAGTGAGGAGGATATTGATGTATATTGTAAGGTTTGCAAATATTTGTATGGCACATCCACATAGATTAATGAGTAGAGATGTTTGGGAAAAACCAAACTGAAATCAATATTATCAACTGCAGTGACTATTAGTGGCTCAATCCCGCAGCATGCGGACTCTGTTTGTGAGGTTCTGACTGCTCTCAATTCCCATTAAAATCCAGCATCTCCCTAAACTGGGCCTCCTTTCTGCTGGTGGGTAGGTGATACCAGCCTTTTGTTGCAAGTAGGTTGTAACGTGGACCCTAACATTGTGCTTGTTTGTCAGTATCGCTCTTGGTAGATCACTGCCCTGATAAGAAGAAATGTACAAACACAGACACACTTTGTCTTCCCTTGATGTGTTCTCAGGGGAATCCCCTGTTAGCGTCAGATATTGGGAGACTAGAGTGTACGCTTCTCCCAAGGTGAAGGGGGAGATGTCTCTCACCATTCTAGTGAAAAGCACAGGCCTACCAAAGCAAGCCTAACTCAAGGGCCTGCCCCCTCCTCTCTAGCCATGTCGGCAAATGATATTTTGGGAAGGTTACACGGGGATAAGATGTTCCTAGCTCTATATAATCCCGGCCTTGTGTATGTTGCCACAGTGTTGTAATAGATGTCATTTTCTCTTAGTAAATTATTGCTGAAAGGCTTTGTGAAAGAATGGAAAGAGGGCAGATGTTTAGCACTCAGGGAGTGCAAAGGAGTTCCAAGGATAAAGTTACGTAAGGTCTGCCAGAATGTGTGCCTAGCCTAACCTAGTATAATATCAGAAAAAGGGGCTGGGATTGTTGTTTCCAGGAATAAATGGGTCTAGCTGCCTATTAGAAGAGATTGTACCCCGGCAGTGGGGTATCGCCCACTCATCCCATGTAAACAGTGTATTCATGTGGTGATACAATGTTTGCTTCTACTCTATAGAATTGGGATCAGTTTCCCTTAAGCAATTGCTAGACTGAGCCAAGCCTTAAGGTTCTCTTGCCTAGTTGTACCTCGCTTTAATTTAGAGGTTACTGATATATAGGTTCCCCCTTCAATGGCTGACCTGGAGCATTATTTATTATTGGTGTTGTGGTAGCACCTAGAGGCCCCGACTGAATTTGGGGCCTCATTGTGTATATGCAGCACTGAGCACAGAGTAAGAGCTAGACCCTGCCCTGAACAGCTTGTTCTAAATCGGGGTGGGCAAACTTTTTGGCCCGAGGGCCACATCTGGGTGGGGAATTGTATGCAGGGCCATGAATGTAGGGCAGGGGCTTGGGGTGTGGGAGCGGGGTGCAGGAAGGGGCTCTGGGCAGGGGGTTGGGGCACCGCAGGGAGCTCAAGGCAGGGGGTTAGGGGACTCTGGGCAGGGGTTTGGGGTGCTGGGTGCAGGAGAGGTTTGGGATGCAGGCTCCGTCCCGGTGCCGCTTACCTCGAGCAGCTCCGGGGTGGCAGCAGTGCGCAGCGGGGCTAAGGTGGGCTCCCTGCCTGCCCTGGCCCCGTGCTGCTCCTGGAAGTGGCCCGCATGTCCGGCAGTGGCTTCTGGGGGTGGGGTGGGGTGGGGTGGGATGGGGCAGGCGGCTCCACCGCGCGCTTCCCTCGCCTGTGTGTACCACCCCCGAAGGTTCCATTGGCCAGGAACAGGGAACTAGGCCAATGGGAGCTGCAGGGGGCAGTGGCTGCAGGCGAGGGCAGCTCACGGAGCCTTCTGCCCCTGTCTTTCCCAGGGGCCACAGGGATGTGGTGCCAGCTGCTTCTGGGAGTGGTGAGGGTCCAGGGCAGGCAGCCCGTCTGAGCCCTGCTGTGCCACGAGGTTGGCAATCCTGCAGGCCGGATTGAAAGCCCTGATGGGCCAGATCCGTCCTGCAGGCCATAGTTTGCCCTCCCCTGGTCTAAATAGATAAGGTGAAGGGTAGGAGAGGAAACAGGCACAGAAAGGTGAACTGACTTGCACAAGGTCATAAAAGCTGGTCAGGGCAGAGCTGGGAACAGGCTTCTGATTCCCCCTGCATTGGGCCACACCGTATCTCTGTACGAGCCCAAATTCTGAGAGGATCCCAGAGTTCCCCAGGTATGCCCCTAGGCATATGTAGGTTTGTCACCATCCTGTTCTGTTCCTCTTGGTAACGGACGAAAGAATGGAAACAATAGCTAGATGGTAAATAAATCCAACTAGTTTTAATAAAAGTGACCATAAATCGGGCATTATCCCAGCCATGGTACTTTTGGTTGACTCTTTCTAAACCTCCTCACACAAATACAGTTCGAGACATGTCTTGACTGAAGTCTTAGAGACTGCTCATGTGAGTAAAGTTTCACACATTTGCCTAAGTATTTGCTGATTGAGCCTGGAGGGACTGCAGGCTAATAGTTAGAATTGGTTGAGATTTTTCGCCAAGACAGAAATGGTTTATGGAGACATACCTGTTTCAATAAAACTTTCTCAGGTCCAAGATTTGGGGAGGGGAAGAGAGAGAGATCCGCTCCAGAACAGCTGATAGCCCAGTGGTTAGGGCAGTCCTCTGGGAGGTGGGAAACCTAGGTTTAAATCCTTGGCTCTGCTAGATATGGGCTTGAACTTGGGTCTCCCCCATCCCAGGGATGTTCTCTTTAGCACCAGGATACAGTCTGTCTTTCTCTCACTGGCCCAATGACTATTTAATTATTTTATACACCAGTGGAATAGCTCCAACAGGAGACAGAGAGAGGGAGAGAGATGCTGACTCCAGAGCCTGGTGGGTAGGACACTAACCTGGGATGAAGGAGATCCATGTTCAAGTCCTGTTTTGATTCAGCCAGAGCAGGGACTTGAAACTGTTGAAACTCCTAACTACCAGGCTATTGGCTGTTCTGGGGTCTGTCTCTCTCATGGTTTGTCACATTTTTTGAAAGCTCTCTGTTTTATCCTGATGTGGAACAAAAACAAAATTTTGAAACCTCTCATTTTTTGCAAACTCCAATTCTTGTTTTCTTGCCAGCCCTACTGATGATGCTTTTTCCTTTGCTTTCACATCAGGGTTGGCTGTTCTTTCAAGTTTTTTTGTTTTTGTTTTTTAAATCAGGGAGGAAATCTATTGGATGTCACTCTAGGCTGGCAGTGATGGAGTACAAGCAAGTGGTGGGTGTTTAATTTGAAATTCCAGTTCTATTCATCCCTCTCAACCCTGGTCTTTGGACTTGGCTGCTAAGGGCGTTTCTTATTTATAGACAGTATTTTACTGCCCATGGGGTCAAATCTTTCTGGAGTAAGAGACAGCTACTGCATCTCTGTCCATGTGGTTCATGTAGACAGGCATTCCTATAAGATTGCCTGAGAAACAGGACAGGAAACCTTAAGACATGAAAGCAAAGGGAAAACTGATGGAATACAGTTAAATTCTAATCCACATCGTGAACGTCTGGGTCATCAGACTTACATAAAGGAATGAATGTTGCATGATGGAAGAAAGCATGGGCGGGAGAGAGAAACAGGTTAAAGAACCATCTGGCAGGAAAATGAAAAGATTCAGAAAACGTATATTCTGTGACTGTCTGTCAAAAATAAAGACTGATGTATGCATACAAAGATTACAGAATACTATCCCCTTCTGTCCCCAGATTTGCTTTACTGTTTCAAATTCTAGGTTTTTATATGGGGATTAAAATAGCTATTTATTTTGTGTTTGTACAGCGCCTACCACAATGGGGGCCTGGTCCATGACTAGGGCTACAGTAATAAAAATTATTGATTTGGTGGTTTATTTCTAAAATGGCAACAAGAACTTTTCTTCAGTTGAGGAATTACATATTTATATATTTCTGATTTCTATGCTGTTCCCTAAATTAAGGTAGTTTCCAAAAGCAAGTGGTCAAACCATTTCCTGTCTGTCTTAGTCTTCATTATTTCTCCTAAATTATTTAAAGCTATTCAAAATGTATGGCACATGTGCAGTGCCACATTTAAGGAAAGACTGGCTTTCACTGTTCTCCACTAGCACAATCTATATTGGTGCTGACTTTACATGGTGAGGCACGTCAGCCATGATTTATTCTCATATTTTATTTCAGCTGAAAGCAGGATGAATTCAGATACACTGTTCGTCAATGTCATTCAAAATTTAAGGACATAGCGAGTTATATTTCACTCCCCTAGGTCTAGGCATGCTCTTTTTGATTTTAAAGGGGGTTCAAATTCCTGTAGAGATAAATATCTGTAATTTAAAATCCTGTTTCTTCTTTTCTTGCATGTTTATTTGTCCTCTGTCAGGTGGGAGAGAGGGAGTCAAATCCACACCTAGATCAGCAGTTTCTCCCTTCCCTGATCCTCCACTGTTCTCTTTTAAACTATACTTTTGTCCTGGGCATCCTTTTTACCATGGCATGCCATGATATTACAACCAAACCTCAAGATATTTCAGCCCGTTTCAAATGCGGGTCCCACATTCAGAGTATGTGCATGAAAACCAGAAAGGGTGGCAACATTAGCTGATCTTTTTGATTATTTGATTTCTCTAGTGATCAAATAGACTAATCAGTTGTGTTAGTAATCAAATAATAAAATGATATAATAATTACATTGTTAATTTGGTGTTTATCAGATTGGGTTGATTTATCAATATATGTACACAATGGCATATTTATCAATCATGCAAATATGTAATATTTCAGCGCTGATGTGACTTCAAAGATGCATGGAAAAGCTGGCAATAATTGGTGGTCTGCCACTGAGATCAACCGCCTTATACTTCAGGGACTATAAAGCTTTGTTATAGCTCCTTACATGCATCAGATGAGCAAGATTTGATCCAGTGTATAGTGCCGACTTTTGAGTGTTGTGTCTCACACATCAAAAGAGATTTTACCATCAGTAGGGCTAAACACTTGCTAAACACTAGCCCTTTTTTCTGGAAGAAGGGGAAAAAAAGATCTATTAATTTGAAAAACAGTTCAGTACAAAACTATTGCATGTATTATTTAACTAGGACAGTAGCATTGTATGAAAATGTAAATGCCCAAATATTTCCTCAGTGTTGAGATCCTGTTTGCTAAGTTTCATCTGAAAGGGATGCCAATAGGAATGTGAGCATGTGCTTTTTCCCAGCCTGCTTCCAAATACATAGTACACGCACCCTGGGAATCCAAACTAACCCCCTTCCTGGGGTGTATTTTTATTAACAGTGATACAACGCAAGATCAGCATCAGTCTTCACCCAAGGTGTGGCTGCTCCTAGATCCCTCCGCCTGGCTGCTAGCCCACACCCTAGATCCTCACTTTCTAGGAGAGCCACCCCCATCCTACTTATATCAAGCCAACAAAACCCACTTAATAGTCCACAGCAGGATCAACACCTACTAACATGATGGTGTGTATCAGGCAAACTCTACCAGCCTGGTCCAAGGATTTTACAATGAAAACAACTACTGGTCATTATTTACAATACTGTTAGCTGTACAGGGGACAGTAATATTGTAGCTAATGTGTAGTATTGCTTCCATCTGTCATGTTTGAGTTGCCCCGCAATGGCAGAATAATACCAAAACATTAATTATATGCGCCAGGGGAGAGTTGCAAATGCAAAAATCTGGTCTGTCAGGATTTATCAGACATCATTTTATAATCAATAGTTTATTTATTAAACAATCAAAAATTGTGCAAGCCCCATAGCCAACAGACCAGGCTCTGCTCAGATGTTTCAGCTGAATCAATGCAAGTAATCATCTGCTTTACATCAAATATTGAATCAGTGCAGGTACTGGAATGACAAATGGCTTTATTATCTGTATGGAATAGACTTGAAATGAGAACTGAGACTCAGAGGCTTGGTATTAACACTAAATTTCTGTACATTTCCGTTCTTATTTTTCCATTCCACTTTTGTTTCTTCCTCCTACCCCTTGCTTTAGGTCTGATTCAAATTAGAGTATTTTACTCTGCCATGATTGAATCTTGTGTAATTTAGCAAAAAAGGTTAATGTAACTGGACAAAAGGAATCTATTGAAAAACAAAATGGAAGCCAATGGCAATTATTCTGGATTTATACAAGATGAAGTATAACTATCTCTTCTGACTACTATTGCAGGCTGACTAAATTCCATCAGTTTGGCTTGTCTGCATCACCAGTAAGGAGATGAAAGTGACAATTCAGTCACAAAGTTTGTCATTCCGGCAAAATATATTTTTGTAGTTCAACCAGGCACTGTTCAATTACCTCTCTTGCTGTGTAAACAGGTCTAATGATACACCATTTAATGTACAAAGAGAGAGCATATTTGCCATGTTTCAAACATTAAAACTCAAGAAGGGGGAAGTGAGTTGTGGGGCACTTTGCCTATTTCTACTCTAACCTTTATTAAGCACATTTTCTTTCCTCATACTTTTGCAGGAGCTTTGGCAAGAACACAAGAGCCTTTGACTGTTACTAACTACCTTTAAAAATGAAGTTCAAATGTTTAAGGAATGGATTTATTTCAAGGGTTTTTCCATTCCAGCGGTTGTTGCTAATGCTGACCTGCCAGGAGGTTGGTAGCAAAGGTCAACAAGTTCTATAGTTTAAAATACTTAACAATATCCTTGTCTTTTCTGAGTTGAAAAAGACACTACCTAGGGTTTCTCAGCCATTCCCCTTGTAGATCATGTTTGTGAGACTGCAGGTTGCTGTACCTTGTTTATAAAAACTATGGTAAGCCAAACCAGTGTTCTGTTTTTAACTGGGACAGCTGCAGTCTTTATTACCCTCAGGAGGATGAGGCTCTTGTAGGCATGAGTTGTATTTCTTTTCTTGATCTTACAGCTGGCCCAATAGCTGATCAAGAAGTCAGGTGGACTTGTGCCAACTTATATCATGACTGAATTTAGTCCCTAACAAATAAAAGGGAAACTCTATTAATTTTTTTCTAGGGTATTGACTTCAGGAGATATCATTCTAACACTGTCTATTTACTTAAATGTGTAAAACGGCAAGCTGCATCTATCTAAGAGTCTGAGCATCTCTGGCAATTATTTAAAAATACAGTAAATCTATTCACTGGGCAGCCGAGGGCTCGGGAAGGATGCTGTTATTGGTAGTACCTTGTTATAGGGCCTCCTAATTCAATACCCACTGAAGTTAATGGAAAGACTCAGATTGTCGTCAGTGAGCTTTCAATTAGGCTGAACTTGTCACCTGATGAAACACCATTGACATTACACCAAGGACGAACTCAGCCCAAGCTGTGTCCTGCAGAGATCCAGTTTACCCGCCCAGGGGCTATCGGAGCCATACAATTTGCACGTTGTGTGAGGCCCATACCTAAATAACATGGCTTTAATGGATTAGAGAGCTTAATACCAGAAGTCGCCTTATCAAAGAAACTATTAATGCAACATGTGGGTTTATATGTTATGATAACCTAGAAATTCTCCATTTGTGCAGCATTAATATATTATACCTGCATGCCAGCAGTCCCTCATGTATCCTGCACCTCCTATATGTGCAATGGTTACAGGAATCACTAAAGGCTATATACCCCCTACTAATATCTGCTGCAGTGACCGTACAGCATCTGTAAAGCAGCTCCTGGAGAGTATCATTGTTATGTGTGATATGCATGTGCTCTATAAAATTCATATACTGTGACAATAGACATACAGCTCCCATAGAAGCCAATGGAGTCACACCAGGGAGAATGTTGGTGCAGTGTGTTATACAAATAAATACATTAAACAACCAACATTAGTGAATTTTATCTGATTAGTATGTTATATCCATAGTACTATATACTCAGCCACTTGTTCTGAATATAGAACAGGAATTATTCCAAAGAACATGATTGTTTATAGTAGTAGATAAGATAATTGATAATGGTTCCTGTGCTTAGCTTTTAACTTGGCTTCCTCACCTTCCTATTATTAAATAAGTCAAACAGGAGCCACTATACGCTACAGCAGTGCATGTGAGAAACTGACTACAGATCCCTATATTGGATATCTTCCCTCTGCCCCATGGCTTACATTTAAGAAACATGGCAAAAATTTAGATTTATGGGTACAACCATGATTAGCCCGTTTGATACTAGTTGGGAATTTCTGTATTACGTCCTGTTACTGAAATTCAATGCGGGTAGATAAAAATAATGTTCAGTGAGGAATTTAAAATGGTAAAAATGCTTGTCTGTACTGCTGCCAGTCTCAGTCACTTCTGATCTCTCCTGTTCAGTATTTGAAGGGAGAATTCAATTTTAAAACAACGTTCTTACTAATTTTACATGAGGACTTCCCTCTCTGTCTGCATAGTGATTAAAGGACAGGGCTGGCAGTTAGGAGACCTGGTTTCTACTCCTGGCTCTTCCACAGGTGTATGACCTTGGGCAAGTCACTTTAAAATCACTTTTCCTCGGTTTCCTCATCTGAAAAGTGGAGTTAATCTCTTTGTCTCACACCTTCCTTCCCAAGGATGTTGTAATGATTTGATATTTGGACAGTGCTTTGAATGAAAAATGATGCATAGATGTTAAGTCTTGTTATGGAACCAAAACCTAGCTTTCCAGGATGGAAGTAGAGTCGGGCAGCTAGGAAATTTGTTGCCTTCCATGGCTCACAGAAGATGGAGTCATGTGGGATCATGCTCAGGAAACACAGGATAGCTCTTTGGCTAGCAGGGTTGTGTGCTTTTGTCATGAAGTTTCCTTGGAAGTGCTGCAAGGATCACATAGACCTAAGGTTGTCCCTGACTACCGGTATGAAAGGTAGGGGCAATTACATACAGAAAACACTCATAGATATAAAAAAGTGTTTACCTAGCATGTTTTCAGCTGTTACAAAAAACACACTGCCAGATGGCAATTCTGAATAAATACACTTTTGCAGAAGGAGCAACATTTTCAGTGTTCTTTCTGCATTTGCACATGCTGTTTTCCTTAAAACAGATACAGAAGACGTTCAAATGTTTGTTACAAAACATAAATGATCATTCAATAGCAAGTATTAATGTAGAAATAGATTGGCATCAATATCTTCTTCAGTGCTGGAAGATTGCTAGCATATCTTAGAGATCATGCTATTTGATATGTTTTTTCTTCACAATGGTTACCTTTAGCGATGCAATGACTCACCAGCGTGGTGCCGCCTGTCGGTCGTCCTGGGAATTAGATCTGCCGCCCCAGAGCGCCCGCTGCATGCCGGAGTCTCACCTGCCACTGGCCCCCGTGTCCCTCCTGGACTCCAGTGCCCCTGTACAGCAGGGCTCTGCCCTCTGCAGTAACCCCACAGCTCTGGGTCTCCCCTCCCCAGGGAACCCCCAACCTTCTATCCCCGCCTTGCCTCAGTCTATGGCTACTGCCAGTCACCATCTAGCCCCTGCTCCCTGGAGCAGACTGCAGTGTACAAGCCATTCATCATTGGCAAAGGGAGGGGTTGGACCTGCTGCCTTTGCCTACCCTCCGGGCTGCAGCCTCTGCAACCCCAGTACCTGGTTTGGCCTTTGACAAGGCCTGCAGCCCGGGGAGTTGCCAGGCGGGAGCTCCCCTGCTCCTCTCGCCTTTCCCCAGCCCTGCTCAGTTGCCTGCACCCTCAGCTCCCAGGCAGCTAGGTCCTTCTCTCTTTGAAGCTGGAGGGAGAGTCTGCCTGAGCTCCTAGCTAGCAGCCCTTTTATAGGGCCAGCTGCAACCTGACTGGGGCGTGGTCCTAGCTGTGGCTGCCTCCCCAATCAGCCCAGCGTATTGGCTTCCCGGGGCAGCCCTTTCCTGGGGCTGTTTTAGCCCCTTCAAGGCCGGAGCGGGTGACCACCCCACTAGATTACCATATTTCAATACTATTCCTCTATCCATCCATCCCCAGACAAATTGTCTGAGAAATCTCTGTGCTTGCAAATGATATCAGCTGTTTACTTAGTATTCTAACCACTGGGTTTTTGTTGTTCATCCTTTTGTTTTTGTAGAAAGTTTTATATTGCACCTCTCTTAAAACTAATCTAATCAAAAGACTAATCACATGCTTAGTGGCCTTTACCAGCATGGACTAAACTCATGGAGAAACTGGTTCTCACTTTGCTCGTAAATAAGAATTGGGACTTGTTAGCCAATTCTGGAAATGTATGGTCATACTGTGTAGGAAAATAAAGTATTGCAAATAGACTCCTCCCTACTGACGCCTTTTGACTTATGGAATGCATTTTTATAGAGTTAGTTTTTTCATTCAAGTCTTTTGATTTCTGTCTTGAACAATTATAGGTGCCTTTTTTTCATTTGTTCCTTCTTTGGTGACCTAAAGAGGTTTATCCCGGCAAACCAGACACTTTCCTGATCTTGTCCATCCATACAAGACTGTGGTCTATCTCCTGAAATTTGTAGAAGTACAGAGGACAAGATCGTCAGCTGGTGTAAACTGGTGTAGTTTGATTGGATCTATGCTGATTTATGCCAGCTGAGGATCTGGTCCAGAAATCCATTTTGGGGGCAAATTAATGAATGAAGGATTTTGCAAAGGATTAAAATCTGTAACTTCAAGCATCAGAATGTCTAACATCTCATTTTATTCTTTTAGTTAAAACAAACCTCCACATGACTGGTAAATATTTTGTAGTTTGCGGGTGCTAGGGTGATGAGATAGCAAGTATGAAAAATCAGGACAGGAGGATGAGACAATATATAAGACAAAAACCCGAATATCAGGGCTGTCTCTATAAAATCGGGACATTTGGTCACTGTAACGGGTGCAGGAACAAACGGTTCTGATTTCCTTGGGTGTATTTTCCCTGGCTCTTCACTACAATAATTTCCTTTTGCACATTGTTAGCTTCTAGCAAAAAGCCTTTTCACAGAAAATCTCAGTCATCATGCTAGCTATCAAACATGTATTTTCCACTTGACAGTGCTGGCACCCTTAGGAGCAGTGGAACTAAAGGAAGCTCAGAATTAAAGAATCTGGCCTTTGTAGGAGTGCCAATTGAAGCAAAACTACTTGTTTCAAGCAGCAACAAATGGAAAATGTCCATAAGTAAAGGTTCAAATTGAAACATGTCAAAGTACCCAATTTATAAAAGGGGAGAGACACTGTTCTCTGCTCTGAAGATAAATTCTGGTCCTTTTTGTGCTAGGTTACAGCATTGAGATTAGCATTAAACAGAGGTACCTTTTAGTCTTTTGGCATTATCTATAGATATAGGAAGAAATACCATTATTTTACTCCTGAAGGCTAAAATGATTAATTCCTTTTACACAAATATTTACAAATATTTGCTTTTGTTCTTCCTTTTAGATAACTTTAGCTGATGTTATTAATGTTTAACTATAAATACGGGATATACAAATTCTGTAAAGTTGCAAACCTGCTCTTCTTACCACCTCCAAAACTGCCCAGCCCACCGCAACCCAAATCTCCTTTTCACCAGTTCAACCCTCTTAAAGAAAAGAGGAAATATATCGTTAGCGTAACATTGCATTCAGATCCTAACACTTCCAACAAAGCCACATGAATCTGTCAAGAGAAAATAAATCTACAGCAGCGGGCGCATGTATTTATGATTTGATCCTATATGGGAGGGGTTTTTAGTTGGCTTTTTACTAGTTTGGAGGAGAGAAGTTAAATATTTGAGCACTAAAATGGATCGTGAAAGAGCACGAATGAAAAATGATCAGTCTTTTATACAATTACCTGGGTTTCCTCCTTACGCAAGAGTTGCCATCTTGTTCTACACTCAGGTTTTTAATTGGTTCAGTTTTACACTAGTCAGGTCTCTGGTGTGCGTTTGTGCATGGATGTTGATGGGGTTTCAAAAAATTATGGGTTGCGCTTTTTTTTTTTTCTTTCAGACCCTCAGGGAACTTTTTTTGAGCAAGTCAAACGATCCTACACACATGAGAACGAGCTCTCCCCTCTGGAAAGTCCTGATAGATAGCAATGCGATAGCTGGACAACCACTGACTTTTTTAGAATTTACTTGTTCAAAAACTGATAGGGTAGGGTAGATTGTGGCGCTTTCACAGAATGAATTTCTGAATAATTATTGTGGGGTTCAAATCAGGCTGCGTAGCTTACTGAAGGTACCACTTACTATGAAGAATAAGCTTATACCCTCTTGCTCTTGTGAATCAGTTCATTTAAATCTTAATGGTCACTATATTAAACACCTCTCTCAAAAATGTGGGGCCTAATCCTCAATTGGTGTAAATCGGCATAGTTTAGTTTCAGTCAGTAGAGCGATACTGATTTACCCCCACTGAGGAGCCAATACTTAACTTTTACTCAAAAGCATAACACTTTATCTCGTCTGAATTATTTAATATTACATCCTCATGAGGAGACATTGGAGCTTCAAGGAATATATGTTATAGTGAGTTATGGGTTTCGGAGGGGGATGCTGGTATGTTTGGTGTAAGAATAGTCATCTGCAGCATATACTGTTAAGAGAAAGTCTTCTATCAAGAATATTTGAACCCAAGCTATACATAATATATGCTGAGCTGATTTTGAAAGCAGATTCACTGCACAGACCAATTTTAATATGTATCCAAGATATACAGAAGTTATATATGTGTGTGAGGTATGGAGGCTTCATTCACAATGAAAACTAACTAACTTATAGGGCCACCAGATCTCCTGCTGGTGCAGTGTATCTCCCTTGACTTCAGTGGAACTAGGCTGCTTTATACCAGCAGAAGATCTATTCCCAGGCCTTTAATATCTAACACATCTATTAAAGCTAATACATTACCATTTATATATAAATAATATTTTCAGACTAACATTTTAAAACTGTTACTCCCTTTTTAATTAGATGCTAATTTCCTTAAAGAGAATAACTCTTCAATTCCGCTCTTTATTTGCAGTACCAAGTCAAAAGCTTAATCCTTCCAGTGGGATAATTAAATCAAATGATGTTGATCTCATGTGACTCTTCTGGTCCCAGAAATCTTTGAACTCCTGCTGTCTCCATCAACAGAGTACATCCAGTACGTTACTGGATTGGTGTCAAAAATGCTCAGAACCTTGCACGATCAAGCCCTAAGAAGAAATGACTTCTCCAAAAGGTTCCGTAATGACTTGTTAGAGGAGCTATGACAGACCATCCTGCCTCATCTCAGGACAGTTAGTGTGCAAACCAGTATTTTTGCTTTTTGACATTTTTTATCTTACACAGGTGATCCTGGAACTCGTCATCTCCCCTTGCTAGTGGAGGTCCCAGAACTTCAGCCTGAACCCGAATATCTACAGTGCAATTAAACAGCTCGAGCCCCGTGAGCCTGCATCAGCTGACACAGGCCAGCCGCGGGTTTTTAATTGCACTGTAGATGTACGCTTTGTTGCCTCCTATTAGATAGAGGTAATGTTGATTCTTTTATAATATTTCATGTGTCTAATTGTGACTCTTAAGAGCAAATTGTAATCTAATTCAGAGAGAGCCTTATCAGACCATTTCTCTCAAAATACAGTTATCTTGCTGGCATAGACCTTGCTATCTTCTGGTGAAACTGGACCTAAACAATTTAACTAAAGGATAGTTTTGGGCACGTCACGATTGGGATATCAATGTGCAAGACACTGTGTTTTGTAAACTCTGAAGCAAGAGTTTTTCAGCTGGAAACCGATCTTTTCAAGTCATGGTCTTATTGGAACTGCAGGTCAATGTTTTATATCTTTCCCATTGATTTTTAAATACTGCATATTTTACAGTACATTTGACGTGCACAGCTATTCGAGATCAACTTTTAAACATCATTTAGTACTGATTACACTGCCTAAGTAGACACTTTGGTTCTTCATCTGGCATAACAATAGAAAGCTAGGTAGAAATAAAGCTACAAGCACAATCAGTCTAGTGTGCCTTTTGGATCACCTTCAATTGATTACTGGAATTTGCAGCTTGGGGATGATTTTGGATCCCCAGCTGTTGCTGGATAATCAGATTACACCAATGACCAGGAATGTGCTTTTCCATCTGTGCCTGGTGAGGAAGTTGGATATGTACCTCCCCACTACGGTCCATCTCCATTACTTCAGGATTATACTGCTGCAGTACCCTGTGAATGGGGCTGCCCCTTTAAACAGTCCAGAGATGGATGGGCAATCTCATTGTGCAGCATTATGTTGAGTGGTGTATCTCAGCGGAAGCATATGACATCAGTGCTCCAGGATCTGCACTGGATGCCTGATGGAGTTAATGTGTTCATTTTCCCTGTAAATGCCGAGGGTCCTGGCCCATCTTCTCATTCTACATCAGCACAAATAAGATCAGCAGAGGTGCTCAAACTTGACCTCGCTTTATAAGAGAAGGGTCATTCAGTATGGGGGCCCTTGACTCTAGAACATGTTCCCTCCTCCTTGGTTTCAAAATAGCCCAAACTCGTTGACATTGAGGGCATGCTGCAAAAGGCATCTGTTCGCTATGGCTGGCTTTTAGGTGGAGTGGGCTGAGTTTGTGCTGCTGTTGTGCAATTTTAGCTACTGGCTGACAGGTTAATTTTTCATGCTGCAGGGTGACATTCGGGACCTGCATAGGTGTTTCTAAACATGAGTAA
Source organism: Eretmochelys imbricata (assembly GCF_965152235.1). Lineage (NCBI taxonomy): Eukaryota > Metazoa > Chordata > Testudines > Cheloniidae > Eretmochelys > Eretmochelys imbricata. The sequence goes on from NC_135573.1 coordinate 193,707,520, forward strand.
AATGTCTTTTTAAAATTATATTCAAGAAAATACAAAGAAAAGTACAAATGATGACAAGATTTGAATTGACCGACAGAAGATGGCTGTAGTGTCTGAACTAGCTTTCCTTTTCCATTTTTGTTGCTAACTAGAACTCGTTAGTGCTTCTCATGTGGTGGGTCAATGTCCACCTTTAGAAGTCACTTTCTTGGTGTGTTGCAGTCTTAAAATAGTAAGGACCCAATGTACAAGGAAGCCAGATGGTGTGGGGAAGGGTTCCTGTTTCAAATATCTGGTGTGTATTGTGAGAAATCTGTTCCTGAATTGGAATTGCACAGAGATGTACACAAGGAATTTATCAGTGGGAACTGACCAGGAGTAGTGGCTGCTTGTGTGTACAATAAGAGCTACACTTAGCAGAAATTGAGAGCATGGGCAGCCATTGACACAGAAATGCCATCTACATTTCTGAGGAAAGCCTCTTCTCCTCCCCTCCGGCCCCGCCGCCGGAATTCTTGCCAGGCCATCACTCACCTCAGCTTGCGTTCCATCTTCTTGACTAACAAAGCACTATGTTCAGCGTGGTCAGGGGCTCAACTCTGTTCCCTCCGAACACTCATCTGCATCCCTCCAGGATCAAGCACTACCTGTGTTTGTTTTCCCTTGTAATCACTGTGAAAAACAAATGTCAACTGATTTATTGGCACATGTTCCGTTCAGCAGGAATTCTGCATTGCAATGTAGCATGTAGGTGTGTAGTATTATTTTAGGGTTACTTGCATGCCTTTCGTCCTGAAGGATCCCAGAGCTCTTCAGAGCTGTAGACCCAGATTCAGGAAAGCATCCCTGTTCGGGAGCACAATAAAACACCCGTCAAAGTGATCTCCTGATTAGAGATGGACTGTAGCACATACTTCAGTGCTTTTCAGAATCAGGACCATATTCTGAATAGCACCACTAAAAACGTTTGGTGCTGGAAGGCAGCAAACAGCTGACACACAGTGGGAGAGGGGGAAAGAAAAGACTGCTTTAGAATAACATGCATCAAAAGTCTGTGCACCAACTTCATCCTAGGTGTAAGAGAATGCAACTCCTTTGAAATTAATGGAATTCCATCCTCTTACAACCAGGATGAATTTGGCTCCGTGTATCTACCTTGGAAGAAAGGTTGAGTTAATTCTGGTGAAATCTGAAGCTGTGATTTCAAGGATTATAAACTCCAAGGTTTCAACCACAGAATAATCTGTCTTGTGGTTCAGTATTTGCTATTGTAAATATACCTTTTAATAAAGGCAAACTTGGTAAATAGCCATGTAAACTTACATGCAAAAAACTTAGTGCAAAAGCTTTTTAGAGCCTGAGCTACAGTAAAAATAATACTTTATGGTCCTATAAGACTTACTGTGTACTTCCTCACTTGGCAACTGCATGGACGTATGAAGGCAAAGTACATCAAGCCATTTGCAATTAAAAATTAAAACAATGTTTATTTGTGCAAAGACAGGGCTGCAGACATGCACAGCCTTAAGGATTCTGCTTTTTGTGAAAGATTCAGTTTCCTTAAGGATTCGTGCAATAAGTTATCAATGACAGCCATTTTTGTCTGTCATAGTCTCCTTCCCTATCCTTTCCGCTCCCCACTTTTCTTTTTAACTTTTCACTCTTTCTGTAAAAATGTCCTGGACAGCATGCACATGTGAATTTTGAATTGATGCAGCTTAAACCTGAATAGCATCTTTAGGAAATTAAATTGATCAAATAGCCTTTTTAGCAAAGGGTGCTTATAACAGGGTGGTAAATCCCTTATGGGCTGGAGGGCTTGAGGCTAGTCAATCCTGATTACTGAATTAGCCCCACCAGAGAGAGAGCAGGCAATTTGCACCATAACAGCATCAGTAAGGTGCCATAAGGAGTTATTTATGACAGAGACGAGCTGTAGTAAGTTCCTGCTACAGATCTGAACTGGAAGCCAGAACTCAGCCAGGCTGAAGAAGGCTGGCCTCCAGATAGATTAAAAACTGGAGGTACTGGATCCAGCTCCTGTTAGAGACCCTGACTGGGAAAAGGCTTTGGGGGCCTGGAAGTCAGATGTCTGAAGGCTGCGCTCCAGCCAGATAAAGCCTATGAATGCCAGGCCCAGTTTAAAACTGTTGTAAAGACGGTAGTGTTTTGGCCTACCAGCAGGGAGAGAACACTGAGTTCTGTTTCTGACCGACTTTGTGGCCAGCTTCTAGTGAAGCAAAGGGACTAGGAAGAAGAACAGCCCACGCCCAGAAGGTGGGCTGTGTGCTTCCCTTAATCAAGGGGGAAGGGTTTTGGGCCCAGAGGGTGACAGGGGACTGTGTGTGCAAAATGAAATATACTGGACCCCACCCAGAAGGGGTAATTTTGTTTGAAATTCTGTGGACTGTGCTGTTCTGAAGGGGCCCTGGGGAGACCGAGGGAATCAGAGGCAGGGTCCTGCAGAATTACCTCTGGCCATGAGGGGGAACTCAGGAGGCAGCCAAGCCTGTTCTAATGCTGTTTTGGAGACTTAGCATCACCTTTATCAATAAATATAACTGATATACTCCTGGAGGAATTCTGTGCCACTGTGCGATGCAGAATTTTGCAGAAATTAACATGCATGCCAAATTTCCTTTCCCCCACAGAAATGGGCTGCAGTGCTGCTGGCTGCCACGAGGGGCCACTGGACCCGGCAGAACCAGCTCGCACATAAAAGACGCTGCTGGGGGAGAGAGAGGGAGCTAGAGGGTTCCTGGCAGCTGCAGTTCCCAGCATGCCCTGAGGAAAGGAAAGGCTGGTGCACAGGAAACTTCGTGCAAGCTTCGTACTGGGCATCAGGCTGTTTCTCCCTCTAGAGCTGTGGTTTTCAAACAGTGGGTTGCAACCCAGAACTGCGTTGTGGAATGTAAGGCACTGGGTCATGGCGGCTCTGGTCAGCACCACCGACCGGGCCGTTAAAAGTTCCATCGGCGGAGCTAGTCCCTACCTGTTCCGACACCACGCTGCTCCCCAGAAGCAGCCAGCAGCAGGTCCGGCTCCTAGGCAGAGGGGCCGCGGGGCTCCATGTGGAGCCCCCGCCCCGAACACTGGCTCCGAGCTGTGCGAGGGGGGGGTGCCTGTATGCGAGAGCTGCACAGAGCCATTTGCGTGCCTCCGCCTAGGAGCCGGACCTGCTGCTGACCACTTCCAGGGCGCAGCATGATCCATGGTGCCAGGACAGGTAGGAAGCCTGCCTCTGCACCCCCGCTGCGCTGCTGACTGGGAACTGCCTGAAGTAAGCCTGTGCCCCAACCCCGCATCCCAGTCCCCAGCCCTGAGCCCCCCCAAGCCCAGATCCCCTTCCTGCACCCCAAACCCATCATCCCCAGCCCCACCCCAGAGCCTGCACCCCCAGCCCAGAGCCCTGACCCCCTCCCACACACCAACCCCCTGCTCAGCCCAGAGCCCTGTCCCTCACCCTGAACCCCTCATTCGTGGCCCCACCCCACAGCCCTTACTCCTGCACCCCAACCCTCTTCCCCAGCCCTGAGCCCCTCCCACACCCCAAACCCCTCATCCCCAGCTCTGTTGGGTTGTGGGCATCAACAATTTTCTTCAGCTAGGTCACCAGAAAAAAAGTTTTAAAACCACTGCTCTAGATCTCTGGGTAAGTGGGTGTCTAGGATGGGTGTGGGGCATGGCTGGGCTCTGGAGTAGAAGGGGTGTGGGTATCTGGGTTGCGGGGGGGGTCCCGTGGCTGACCTCGGGCGGGAGGAGGTGCAGGGATCTGGGCAAGGGGGGCCCCGCAGCTGGCCTCTGGGGTGGGAGGGAGTGCGGGTATCTGGGCTAGGGAGGCCCTGTGGCTGGGCTCTGGTGGAGAGGGGCTTTGGGTGTCTGGCTCCCCCGGCTGGGCTGGGGACAGGGAAACAGGAACTGGGTTGTCATAGGGATTACTTTAACTCTCCTGGGGGGATTTTTGTGTGTGTCTGTATTGTTACAGACATACTTGCTGACAGGTATTTTGAAATAAATTACCAAAATAATTGAAATTGGCATGATTATGTAGCGTTATTTTTATAAATAAAATGTGCAGAATTTTGCAGAATTTTAAAATATTGTGCACAAAATTTTTTATTTTTTGGCGCAGAATTCCCCCAGAGTACTGATAAAGTGACACGTGAACTCAACAATGCCTGTGTGGAGTTAGAATTTAAGTGGGGACAGCTGTTCATAAGCAACTGGCCTCTAGAAGATTGCATTCATGTTGTCTTGTTCCTTGGATGCTTTGGCCCTATATACTAGCGGATTCTGTGAAACACCGTATAGCTATTAACCAATAGAAATGAATTATTCAGTTGCCTAGTAACTAATCCAATCCAAGGAGGACATAAAAATAGAATACATAAATTTAGAACCTTTAGGCCCTGTGCCAAGCAAAATATTCTCACTTGCAGAAGTCAGATCTATGATTTCAATTTTTTTAATACAGTAGTGTATACATTGTACTTGCTTTTCATATCTGACTAATTACACATCCAGGGCATAAGGTCGCATAGTGTCTGCATTCCTGCACAAGAATATTTATTCATCATTCTAAAAATAATTATAACTCAAAGGGGAGAATTGCTTAATTGCTGGCTTCTTTTCAGATTTTAATCTTGTTAAAAAGCCAAAGGCTATGTTATAACTTAAACCTAATTATATTGTCAGAAGTAATAGTATAAGCATCTGTTTAATTCAAGACTAGTTTTTCTATACCTAATTGTAGAGTTGTGAGAAAGATATTTTGTTTATATGGTAGTTCTCTATGTGAAAATAGTATCCGTATATATCACACCTTCTTCAGAGTGCTGATGAGATTGATTTTGGGGTTACCCTAAAGAAATGTTTCTGCAGACAACCTGTATCTTGTTTTAAAATACATTTTAAAAACTTTCATTATTTGGACTATAGTTTAGGGGCTTGATTCTGATCCACATGAGGAACTTTATGCACTTCGACTACAACAGGATTACTCACTTGCATAAGTGTACACAGGGCCTGAGTTTGGAATTTTTCAGGTTTGGCAGTTAGCACAATTGTAAAGGCTGGATCTGCAAATCCTTATTTGTCTGAGTAGTGTCACTGTGGTGCACTCTTCCTGGACTACTCATGAGAAAGGGCATGCAGCACTGGACTTTGAATTCATGTGAAGCATATAATTTCAAATGCCTGGTTTTGGCTATCAGAATGAGGACCGCAAAACAACTTTTGTGTGCTTGGAGAAACCTGAATTCTGATTTAAATGATCAATCCTGGACTATGCATTATGTAAAGTTAATTCAGATATTACTCAGTCTTTCTCCAGTCTTGACCCCCTCTTTACATTCAATATGTGCTTTTAAAGCAGAACAAAATGTGTCCATGGATTGGCTTCATGTGCTTGGTTTGTTTTGCTTGAAGTAGAATAAAGTTTTAGATATGATCAGCAGCTTTTCACTCCACTTCAAGATTATTAAACAGTGGAGTTAAAAGCTAAATAAAGCAAATAGTGCTTTAAATAATGTTTTTAGTAATTTCTGTGTAATAAACTCTCGCTACTGACAGTTGCTGGATCCACTATTTTTATATGTTGTAATTGTAAATGCAGCTATCAGAGTTGTCTGAAGTGAATGATGAAGCATGATAAACCTTCATCTCATGCTGAAAGAATTTGTGTGCCAGATCTAACAGCATTTCCATTGGAATATCATTTTAATTAGCATGCATGTCTGAAACCAAGAGAAATATAGTCACTACAGTTATTCTGTTAATGCATGATGTGGTTCATCTCTTAATGGAGCAAAAATTTCCAGCTGATGAGTTTTAAGAGTCAGTCCAGACTGGAAGTGTGTATTTCTGTCTTTTATTTGTTTAATGAATAATTAGTGAGTGCTTAGGGCCTATATTTTCTGTGTAAACTCGAGATTATTTTTCAGTTATTTGGATTATATTTTCAGTTGAGTATGATGTTGTGGTAATAAGCTTGCATCATGCCAAAAAACTCCAGTACGTGAGAGATCCTCTCTAAACATATGAAATGGGGTTTTCATTGTCTTACTGCATTATATATTGAGCTCTGTCAATTTTCTTGACTCTTTTTTAAAAAAAAGAGGAAAGACACCATCTTCCCGCAAGCCTGACCCATGCATTGTTTACTCAACATTTATTTCAATAGAAGCTTTGATGTACAAGGACTGATCCCTATCTGAGACTAATAAAACTGCTTAGATACAAGATATGTCTAAAAGTGCGTGTGTGTGTGTGTGGTGGTGTGTGGGGGGGGGGGCGGGTTTCTGTCCAAGCCCTCTTCATGTAATGGAGAAATTCTTTTATATCAACAACGTTTACTAGGTACTCTTTGAGCACCCAAAAAGAACAGGAGTACTTGTGGCACCTTAGAGAATAATAAATTTATTTGAGCATAAGCTTTCGTGAGCTACAGCTCACTTCATCAGATGCATGCAGTGGAAAATACAGTGGGGAGATTTTATATACACATGAAACGTGAAACAATGGGTGTTACCATACACACTGCAACGAGAGTGATCAGGTAAGGTGAGCTATTACCAGCAGGAGAGAGAAAAAACCTTTTGTAGTGATAATCAAGGTGGGCGATTTCCAGCAGTTGAAAAGAATGTGTGAGGAACAGTGGATGGGGGGAGAGAGGGGAAATAAACATGGGGAAATAGTTTTACTTTGTGTAATGACACATCCACTCCCAGTCTTTATTCAAACCTAATGTAATGGTGTCCAGTTTGCAAATTAATTCCAGTTCAGCAGTCTCTTGTTGGAGTCTGTTTCTGAAGTTTTTTTTATTGAAGAATTGCTACCTTTAGGTCTGTAATTGAGTGACTATAGAAACTGACGTGTTCTCCGACTGGTTTTTGAATGTTATAATTCCTGACGTCTGATTTGTGTCCATTTATTCTTTTACGTAGACTGTCCGGTTTGTACATGGCAGAAGGGCATTGCTGGCACATGATGGCATATATCACATTGGTAGATGTGCAGGTGAACGAGCCCCTGATGGCATGGCTAATGTGATTAGGTCCTATGATGATCCTATGTCACTTGAATAAATATTTGGACAGAGTTGGCATCGGGCTTTGTTGCAAGGACAGGTTCCTGGGTTAGTGTTTTTGTTGTGTGGCATGTGGTTGCTGGAGAGTATTTGCTTCAGGTTGGGGGGCTGTGTGTAAGCGAGGACTGGTCTGTCTCCCAAGATCTGAGAGAATGAGGGATCATTTTTCAGGATAGGTTGTAGATCTTTGATGATGCACTGGAGAGGTTTTAGCTGGGGGCTGAAGGCAACAGCTAGTGGCGTTCTGTTATTTTCTTTGTTGGGCCTGTTCGGTAGTAGGTGACTTCTGGGTACTCTTCTGGCTCTGTCAATCTGTTTTTTCACTTCAGCAGGTGGGTAGCTCTAAGAATGCTTGATAGAGATCTTGTAGGTGTTTGTCTCTATCTGAGGGATTGGAGCAAATGTGGTTGTATCTTAGAGCTTGGCTGTAGACAATGGATCGTGCTGTGTGTCCTGGATGGAAGCTGGAGGCATGTAGGTAAGTATACCGGTCAGTAGGTTTCCAGTATAGGGTGGTGTTTATGTGACCATCGCTTATTAGCACAGTAGTGTCCAGGAAATGGACCGCATGTGTGGATTGGTCTAGGCTGAGGTTGATGGTGGGATGGAAATTGTTGAAATCATGGTGGAATTCCTCAGGGGCTTCTTTTCCATGGGTCCATAGGATGAAGTTGTCATCAGTGTAGCGCAAGTAGAGTAGGGGCATTAAGGGACGAAAGCTAAGGAAGCGTTGTTCTAAGTCAGCCGTAAAAATGTTGGCATACTGTGGGGCCATGCGGGTACCCATAGCAGTGCCGCTGACTTGAAGATATTGTCTCCAAATGCGAAATAGTTGTGGGTGAGGACAAAGTCACAAAGGTCAGCCACTAGGTTTGCAGTGACATTATCGGGGATACTGTCTGTTCCTGATAGCTTGTAGTCCATCTTTGTGTGGAATGTTGGTGTAGAGGGCTTCTACATCCATAGTGGCCAGGATGGTGTTTTCTGGAAGATCACCAATGGATTGAAGTTTCCTCAGGAAGTCAGTGGTATGTCGAAGATAGCTGGGAGCGCTGGTAGCGTAGGGCCTGAGGAGAGAGTCCACATAACCAGACAATCCTGCTGTTAGTTTGCCAATGCCTGAGATGATGGGGCGTCTAGGATTTCCAGGTTTACGGATCTTGGGTAGCAAATAACGCCTAGTCGGGGTTCTAGGCATGTGTCTGCACAGATCTGTTCCTGTGCTTTTTTAGGGAGTTTCTTGAGCAGATGGTGTAGTTTCTTTTGGTAATCCTCAGTGGGATCAGAGGATAATGGCCTGTAGAATGTGGAGTTAGAGAGCTGCCTAGCAGCCTCTTGTTCATATTCCAACTTATTCATGATGACGACAGCACTTCCTTTGTCAGCCTTTGAGCACCCAGCGGCTCACAGTCCCTGCTCCAAAGTGTTTGTCTTGACTAGGAAAAGCAATCAAATTTAGCTAATTGGGTGTCAGCTAAGCCTGACCTAAACTTGACTGCTTTTCCTAGTCAAGAGGAACCCAAAGAGTGGCTTAAACTTAACACGGCACAACAAATGAAGGTTATTAAACAGGAAAGGACAAAGGTGGGGACAACATCATCACCTGGTTATTCAATGGTCCTGAGCCAATGAAGTCAATGTGTGTTCTTCAGGCATCAAGGCCTACAAGTATGTACAAAGCTCAATGCTTTGGTTCTTTTTTATTTTGTTTGTCAGTTACTCCTGCTTCACTTCTTGAAGTCCTCATCTTAGAAGTCACTTTTAGGAGAGATGTGAATGTGGTAAAGGATGAAAAAACCCATAAGAGTTCACAAGTTAATGAATAAAACTTGTTCTTAAACTTTTCACATTCCCCACTGAGATAATTTAAAACAATGTTAACATTTTTTCACTATGTGCCCCAATGTTTGTAATTCATTTATCACAGCCTCTGGTAGTGGGCTATACCCTGACATTCTGTCACTCAAATACAGTTATGGATGTCAGTCTAGTTGCACACACAACTTCTATTACCAGACTTAGTTGTGCATTCTCCCGAGTAATTTATGAGTGCTTAGCATAGGAGACTGTGCACTCAAGTAGAAGACAGCCCTTCCCCATCTCATTCTTCTAGTGTATCTGCTGCATGATGAGCAGGGTGGCAGCTAAGGCTTTCAAGGCCTGACTCAACTCAACAAAACATGACATTTTGGATTAAATCCTTCTCACCTTACCCACATGTATAATCCCCTTGAAGTTGATCAGTCTACTTGCATTAGTAAAGTGATCTTACAGGATTTGGTCTGTGGTGTGCAACACCTTGGATGTCCTGGAAAAAGATTAGCTTCCACAGCTTGGTGTGGAAACAAAATACATTTTTTGTGTGTGAATGCTAAATTGGAACTCTTTTAAATCAAAGAGAGAGAACCAGCTAATTCTCATGGGTAAGACACCATACTCTGTTAAGTGTGATTGGTTGGAAATTCTGTGCAGAGGTAAAGCACCTCTCCAAATTTGTCTGATCATGTACCAGTGCAGCAGCTGCAAGAGACATCAGCACAGCTAATATTTGATGACATAATACATACATGACATAATCTTTAATTAATTAGTCAAAAGCTATTGAAACCTCCAGGAATACATCCAACCAAAATTGGCAACCCTACTGATAACCTTTGATAACTTATTGACCTTATAGCTGTGAAATATGATGCTCACAAGCAGTTTTAGTCTTAAATGCAAAAAAGGTTTTTGATAGGGTAGATCGGTGGTCTGTCATATCCTACAAAAATTTGGACTTAGATCTGTGCTTAGTTCTGGGATCCAGCTGTTTCTATTCTCACCCAGTCTCTCACATCACAGCCAACAACGACCTCTGATATTTTCAGCCTTTTCAGGGATACTAGGCCAATGGTGCCCTTTGTCTCTGTTACTTTTTTGATTTGGCTCCTGAGCCCCTGGCAATAGCTGTTGGAGCTCGTCCAGACTTCCTAGGGCTACAGCTCTGTTCCATGGAGTACGACTTGATCTTATATATTGATGATGCTCTTTTGCATATATCCAAGCCAACACCCACAATTCCAGCCCTCTTACGATTAATTAAAAAATGTGGATCAATATCTGGCTTCAAAATTGATAATTCTTCTTCGAGTGCTTGTTCATGTCCATTCCACATTAGGTGTGTGTGCGCTGCGTGCGCGAGAGTTGGAAACTTTTTCCCTTAGCGGCTCCCATCGGGCTGATGGGGGGGGGGGGCCCTGAGTGGCACCACTGTGCCGTGCATATATACCCCTGCCAGCCCGACCCCATCCAGTTCCTTCTTATCATGTGTGGCGGCGTTGGAACAACCTCTCTCTCTTGTATGAGAGCAGTCCCTTAGCCTTTCTCAGAGTTAGATAGCTGTTATCAGTTAGTTAGCATACCTTTATTGTGGACACCTAAGTGATTAGGGGCTTGGAGGCTTCCAGCACCCACCCCGGGCCGCGGGTCATTCCGCAGGCCCATGGGTTTAAGGTTTGTACCACGTGCCGCAAGCCTATGCCAGTTAGTGACCCCCACGACTCGTGTCTACGTTGTCTGGGGGAAGAGCATCAAACTGAGCAGTGTAAGATGTGCAAGGCGTTCAAGCCAAGAACAAAGAAAGAAAGAGACTTTTCTTCGAAGCAGTTGTCGATGGAGGCCGCATTGCAGCCACCGTGCCCGGAGCACACAACATCAGCTCCGGCTACCTCGAGAGACCCGCCATCGGCTAAACACCGAAAGCTGTCGGCCCCAGAGCACCAGACTAGGCCCTGGCACCACTCGTCCTTCCCGGTGCCGCCCACGGCGCAGCCGGAAGGATGGTGCGGACGTTCCCCGCATCGGAGGCTGGCGCCTTCCGAGACCCCGAGCACCGATAAGAGCGGGAAGGCCGCTGTACCGGTGCCGGCACGGTGGCTCAGGCACCACAAATCCCACCAAGCCCAGGCCTAAGTGAGCTCAGTGCGGACGATGGGGTCGAGGACATAATGGATCAGCTCTCCTCGCGTGGCACCTTTGAGGCGGCGAAGGACCTCATTGAGCTGTCTGGAGCAAGCCCCCTCCCATTCAGGGAGAATCCTTCAGCACCCATGCCACAGGTGCCGTCAAGGGGTAAGCCGGCAATGGTGTGCCGTTCAAGGGCACCATCCCGGCATCGCTCCTGGAGTTGGTCCCGGTCGAGCGCCGCATCCGCGGACTCCCAGTTACCTGCAGCTCAGAGGGAAGTCACGGGAGTGGGTCGGCATGAGGCAGTAACGGAAGGGGCACGACACTCTCTCCGGCACCACTCAGAGACCAGCACCAGGAGGAGTTGAGACGGCCCTCGCAGGAGGACTCCCGCAGACGCCGATCCCGTTCGGTTAGGAGCCGCTCGTCGATCTCCCGCTGGCACAGATCGTTGGCACCGCTGTGGCCTTCGCGATCGGCATCGCTGCAGTCCAGCGCCGACTCTGGCCCTTACAGTTACTCGCACCATGCTCCGGAGAGCAGGGACCCTCGGATGGGTTGGCACCCCCAATGGGGGCCGCCAGGTCATTGGCCCTTCTGGACTCCTTGGGCCTATCAACAGCGCCAAGGGGCCCTGTCCAGGGTGAGCTATTCGGTGCAGCAGTCCCAGTCCCCGCACCGATGCCGCCGGAAGCTACAGTATCCAGGCCTCCAAGATCCCCCAAGGATAAACTGGAGAGTCCAGCACCAAGTCTGGTGCTGCCCCAAGGTCTCCCGCCCCGAGCCGGAGGCCCCTCCCATGGGAAAGGGGGAGCAGGAGGACCAGCCAGAGGGGGCTGAGCATCTACTAACCTCGTCATCCCCAGATGAGGTGGGGGCGGGTACAGCGGTGTCTGGCCCTCCACCGATAGACCACAGAGCCCACCAGGAGCTACTGCGTAGGGTCACCCAAAACTTGGGGTTGCAGGCCGAGGAGATGGTTGAGCAGGAGGACCCCATGGTGGACATTTTGAGCCGTGAAGGTCCATCTAGAATAGCGCTCCTGCTTATTAAGACCATCCAATTGAATTATGAGACTATATGGCAGACCCCTGCCTCCAGCGCTCCAACGACCAAAGGTGTGGAGCACAAATACTTTGCCCCGTCAAAGGGCTACGAATTCTTGTTCTGCCACCCAAGTCCATGCTCCCTGGTGGTCTCGGCAGTGAACGAAAGGGAGCGCCATAGACAACGGGCCCCGGCCCCTAAGGCCAAGGAGGCAAAACACCTGGACCTTTTTGGCAGAAACGTGTACTCATCAGGGGACCTTCAGTTGAGGATTGCTAACCATCAGGCCATCCTCAACTGGCTTAATTTTAACTCCTGGGCGGTGGTGAGGAAGTTTAAGGACAACCTCCCACAAGGTTCCCAACAGGAGTTTATGGCCCTGGTGGATGAGGCAAAGCAGTAGCTAAGACCTCTCTCCAGGCCTCTCTGGATTCAGAAGACGTGGCGGCCAGAACATTCACGTCGGGGATGGTCATGAGGCGCTTGGCATGGCTTCAGGAGTCAGGCCTGCCGCCTGAGGTCCAGGATACGCTTCAGGACCTCCCCTTTGAAGGGTCTGGGCTCCTTTTGGACCAGACAGACACGAGGCAGCATAGCACTCAAGGACTCGAGGGCTACGCTTAAGTCGCTGGGTATGCACACCCCGGTGACGCAGAGGAAGCCCTTTAAGCCGCAGCCTCCCCCTCAGCGCCAATACCAGCCTCGCCATAGGCATGAGCCTTACCATAGGCAAGGCAGGGATAACAGGCGATGGTGCAATAACAACAACAATAATGCACCAGGTCAGAACCAAGGTCAGCACAAATCCCAGCCAGGCACTAAGCCAGGCTTTTGAAGGTGCGCTCGGGGACAGCATACCAGACCAGTCACCGGATCTGTCCCTTTGTTTCCTGAACCGCCTGTCCCGTTTCTCCTGTGCATTGTCCAGCATTACATCGGACCCATTGGGTCTTTCGCACAGTATGGAACGGGTACTCATTGCAATTCTCTTCCCTCCCTCCCACCCCCCTTCCCTGTCCCTCTTCAGGGATCCCTCTCACGAGCATCTCCTAGAGAAGGAGGTTCGCTCGCTGCTAGAGGTGGGGGTGGTAGAGGTGGTGCTACACGGCCTAAAGGGGAAAGGTTTCTACTCCCAGTACTTCCTCATACCCAAGGCCAAAGGGGGCCTTCGTCCCATTTTAGACCTTTGCGGGCTCAACAAGTTCCCGGTCAAGGCCCAGTTCCACATGGTCTCTCTGGGCACCATCATCCCTTCCCTGGATCCGGGGGACGGGTATGCCGCCCTCGACATGAAGGACGCGTACTTTCATATCGCCATCCATCCAGCACATCGGCTGTTCCTGTGCTTCACCATGGGCCAAGAACATTACCAGTTTGCGGTTCTCCTGTTCGGTCTAGCCACGGCGCCCCCCCCCCCCGGGTGTTCACGAAATGCTTGGCGGTGGTGGCGGCTTTATTATGGAGGCAGAGGATCCGGGTTTATCCGTACCTCGACAACTGGCTCCTGGCGGGTCGATCCGAAGCGGAAGTGCGGGGCCACATGGAGGTGGCCCTGAAATTGTTCCATGAGCTGGGGCTCCTGGTCAACGTCCCCAAGTCCACTCTCGTGCCAATGCAGAGAGTGGAATTCATAGGGGCGGTCCTGGATGTGGTGCAGGACAGGGCAAGCCTTCCAGTATCCCGATTCCGGGCTATCCAGCAAGCGGTGAACTTCCTGCGCCAGTTTCCAATGACAACGGCCAGGTGTTGCCTGTGGCTGCTGGGCCACATGGCAGCATGCACGCACACGGTCAGGCATGCCAGACTGAGACTCAGGACTCTGCAGGCATGGCTCGCTCGGGTGTACCACCCAGCACGGACCCCCTGGACTTGGTTGTGACAGCCCCAAGGGACGTGCTGGACTCCCTGCTGTGGTGGCAGTCCCAGCCAGTGGTTTGCGAAGGCATTCTCTTTGCCGTCCCACAACTGGACCTGATGCTGGTGACGGACGCGTCAGACCGCGGATGGGGGGCTCACCTGCGGGACCTCAGGGCTTGTGGTTCGGAGCAGAGCGGTCACTCCATATCAATGTGAAGAAGCTCAGGGTGGTTCATCTCACCTGTCAGACCTTTCACGCCACTCTGAGCGGTCACAGCCTGACAGTTCTGACAGACAACACTACTGCCATGTTTTATATAAACAAGCAGGGCGGGGCCCGTTCCTCGCCGCTCTGTTGCAAGGCTCTCCTCCTCTGGGACTTTTGTATAGCCCATGCCATTCACCTCGAGGCGTGTCTCCCGGGGGTGCGAAACGAGCTGGTGGACTACCTCAGCAGGTAATATCGCATGCATGAGTGGACGCTCAGAGCAGATGTCGTGCTTTCGCTCTTCCGCAGGTGGGGGTTTGCCACCAGGGTCAACACCCAGTGCCCATGGTTCTGCTCGTTCCAGGGCCACAGCCCGGGCTTAGTCTCAGACACATTTGCAATCCCATGGGAACAGGGCTTGATGTATGCCTTTCCCCCCGCTCCTCTTGGTACACAAGGTCCTGCTCAAGATACGCAGGGACAGGGTGGCGGTGGTCCTCATTGCCCTGGCTTGGCCCCGCCAGATCTGGTACACAATGCTCCTAGAGCTGTTGGTGGAGGCCCCAGTAGTCCTGCCCCTACACCGGAACCTCATCACGCAGGACGGCGGGCAGCTTCTCCACCCCGAGCTGCAATCACTACACCTGACGGTGTGGAAGCTCTGTGGCTAAATGCCTTGGAGAGCCAGTGCTCCCTTCCTGTGCAGCAGATTCTGCTCGGCAGTAGGAAGCCCTCTACCAGGGCTACCTATATGGCCAAGTGGAAAAGGTTCTTGTGTTGGTGTGAGCCGCGACAGGTGCAGCCGTGCCCGGCCCCGGTGCAAGCCATCCTAGAGTACCTCCTGCACCTCAAGCAGCAGGGGCTGGCCCCGTCCTCACTTAGAGTGCACCTGGCGGCCATCTCCACCTTCCATCCGGGGTTTTCGGAGGGCTCGGTGTTTTCCCACCCAGTGGTGGGACAGTTCCTTAAAAGATTGGAGAGAATGTTTCTGTACTCACGCCCCCCAGTCCCTCCATGGAACCTTAACTTGGTCCTCTCTAAGCTCATGGGACCCCTGTTCGAGTCCCTCGCTACCTGCTCCCTCCTCCACCTTGCCTGGAAGGTGGCATTTCTGGTGGCCATTACCTTGGCCAGAAGGGTGTCTGAGGTGAGGGCCCTCACCTCTGAGCCACCGTATTCAGTGTTTCACAAGGATACGGTGCAGCTCCGACCGCACCCCAAGTTCCTCCCTAAGGTGGTCTCGCAATTCCATTTGAGCCAGGACATTTGTGTGCCGGTGTTTTTTCCAAAACCCCATACGGACCCAAGTCATTGCAGCCTACACACCCTGGATGTCCGTCGAGCGCCGGCGTTCTATTTGGAGTGCACCAAGCCCTTTCGTAAATCCATGCAGCTGTTCGTGGCCGTAGCCGAGAGGATGAAAGGCCTCCCGGTGTTGGCGCAGCGGATCTCGTCTTGGATTACAAGCTGCATCCAGGCGTGCTATGACGGCCCACTTGACCAGGGCACAAGCGACTTCCACGGCTTTCCTGGAGCAGGTCCCGATCCAGGAGATCTGCAGAGCAGCCACCTGGTCCTCGGTGCACACCTTCACGACCCACTACGCGGACAACCAACAGGCCAGAGAGGACATGGCAGTGGGCAGAGCGGTCCTCCGATCAGTTGTTCAGTGACTCCTACCCTCCTCCAGAGATAAGCTTGTGATTCACCTAATGTGGAATGGACATGAACAAGCACTCAAAGAAGAAAAGATGGCTATTTACCTTCTCGTTAACTCTTGTTCTTTGAGATGTGTTCACGTTCATTCCACCACCCACCCGCCTACCCCTCTGTCGGAGTCGCTGGCAAGAAGGAACCGGAGGGGATTGGGCTGGCAGGGGTATATATGCCCGGCACAGTCATGCCACTCAGGGGGCCCCACGCCAGCCCGACGGGAGCCGCTAAGGGAAAAAGTTTCCAACGCTCGTGCACGCGGCGCGCGCACGCCTAATGTGGAATGGATGTGAACAACATCTCAAAGAACAACAGTTACGAGAAGGTAAGTAACAGTCTTTTCTACTGGAGATCCTCAGAACCATGCATTATTTGGAAACAAACCAGCTGGAAGTAATTTACCTTTTTTGTACTTTTCATTCTGTTTCTTTATGAAAATCAATAATATATTGTGGGATATATATTGGTGGCAAAAAAAATAATGCAGTTAAATCTGTAGCAAATAATTATCACCTGTTTCACATCCACCCAAAAGACAACATAGTCCCCATTCTTGTATTTTTTCCAGTCATATTATTTGCAGTGGGACTTCTACTCAGTTATCTAACTTACCTTTTGCATAGAATAGCTATGAAAAGTTATTGTAACTTAATAACTGCTTTAGGATATGATAAAACCTATCAAAATAACTGCAACACTGAAGCGGTGGAGATTCTGAGAAACAGTATATGTTCAGTGGTCTCTTCGTAATAAACCCTAAAACAGTTTTCAGAATGACCATAACTTTATAATGAAAACACTGAACTTTTAGTGATTAGAATTTTCTCAGATAGTAAATTTTAATGTCACACACACACACACACACACACACACACACACACACAGGCTTGTATTTTTCTGCCGCTATTACCACCTTTACAACTCATTGTGGGTCAATTAAGATGTGAGTTCGGTGAGGATTATGGCAATAATAAATGTCTATTGCTTGAGTTTCCATTTGAGGCAGAAGTGCTGAGGAAAGAAAACTGGTGAGAACAGATTGTAGTAGATATTCTTCACAACTCTTTTAAAGCAAGATGTGTTTTTAACATTACATTACTTGAATATTAAACTCTGAAATATGGGGCCTAATTCACTACTGCAGTTTTACCACAGTTTTAACGTCCCTGGAAGCTTTTGGAGATACACCAGCATAAAATGTGAGTAATGCAGTGGTGAATCAGGCCCTTGGTGTCTAGCTATGATTTTAATAGTATCTCTATCTTTCTACTGTACTGGTATTCAAGGACAGTGAGTAAACAGAGGGATCCTCTAACCCCCCTGGAAGCATTAGGGCAGAACTCCATAGCACTCTGGAGTGCTAGGAAATATCTGAACTAGTTCATTAGCAGGCCATATCATGCTTCTAAAGCGGCATGATTTGCAGGTTTAGGGTCTTGTTCTACCACAGCTAGTCAGCATGCTTGCTACCATAGCCACAGTACTCTGCTTAGAGCATACTTTGTTCCTCTTGCTCAAAGGAACAGCGAAATGTAGTCCATAGCCTGTATCACTGATCTACCTTACAAAACCTGGCCTGGCCAGCTCCCCTTGCTTTGCTTTGCTTTGCTTTGCTTTCCAGGGTAGGAATTAGCCTTTCCCATGGCCAACTCTCTTCATTGTTTCTTCTTGTGTGTATTAAAATAATTATTGCTCTTTCTTAAAGGGGAGTGTGTTCACTTTCCACTTCGTTCCCATTCAGTTGGATCTCTGTGTGGATCACAGTTCATCCCTAATGGGGGAATTATGAACATGAAGAGGCTTTTAATATGTCAGTTATGCTTACATATGTCTTTGAGAGTGAAACAAAGGTACTAGGGTGAGATCTCAAAATATTTCTGAGCATTTTTTTTAAAGTTAAACTTGGAGGATTCCAAGGAAATTAATGTGAGTAGTGAACACAGCACACGGTATTGCATGTCTTTCTGGTGCCACTCAAAACTAGCTGTCAAAATTCCCCGTCAAGCAACACTGTAGCCTAGTAATTATGCGCATCTATTGGCTAAGCATCCATTCTTTCTCAAAAATGTCTTGTGCCAATCTCTCTTCAAAGAAACACATATCTCATCTGGGTGTCTGCTAGCTGGCCACAACACACCTCCCCAAGGGAGATCCCTCTGATAACACAATATTAAAGACAGGGATTTTTTTTTTTAACCACTGTCACACAAGCAAAGATGCCTATTATCATTTTTATAGCCAACGTTAACAAAAGCTGCTTGCACAAAAGAAAATTAAATGTTAACATTGCCGGAAGCTGTGATGCCGGGGACTCATTGTCATTTCTGCTGAAATATTGCGGCTCATGAGCTTTACTTAGAATCACAGAATCATAGAATATCAGGGTTGGAAGGGACCTCAGAAGGTCATCTAGTCCAACCCCCTGCTCAAAGCAGGACCAATCCCCAATTAAATCATCCCAGCCAGGGCTTTGTCAAGCCTGACCTTAAAAACTTCTAAGGAAGGAGATTCCACCACATCCCTAAGTAACCCATTCCAGTGTTTCACCACCCTCCTAGTGAACAAGTTTTTCCTAATATCCAACCTAAACCTCCCCCACTGCAACTTGAGACCATTACTCCTTGTCCTGTCCTCTTCTACCACTGAGAATAGTCTAGAACCATCCTCTCTGGAACCACCTCTCAGGTAGTTGAAAACAGCTATCAAATCCCCTCTCATTCTTCTCTTCTGCAGACTAAACAATTCCAGTTCCCTCAGCCTCTCCTCATAAGTCATGTGTTCCAGACCCCTAATCATTTTTGTTGCCCTTCGCTGGACTCTCTCCAATTTATCCACATCCTTCTTGTAGTGCGGGGCCCAAAACTGGACACAGTACTCCAGATGAGGCCTCACCAATGTCGAATAGAGGGGAATGATTACGTCCCTCGATCTGCTGGCTATGCCCCTACTTATACATCCCAAAATGCCATTGGCCTTCTTGGCAACAAGGGTTCACTGCTGACTCATATCCAGCTTCTCGTCCACTGTCATCCCTAGGTCCTTTTCTGCAGAAAAATTCCTGGACACTCTGTTTTTAGTATGTTTTGTCAGATGAGTCATTAGATGCTGATTAAAATTAAATGCTAGGTGATTTTCCATCTTTAGAAGACGTTAGCTCGCTTGTTTGCAACCAACAGATTTGTGCTATAATAAATATTCATCGGGGGTACACCATATGTAGTAGTATATGGCTTTTTTAAAAAGATGCTTTATTGTATTCTGTAATGCTTAACTTCTGTTGATTATATTTCTGCCCACTAATGGTCAACAAGTTTGTAAAAGAACCAAGAGAGAAACTGGAGACAGAGAATAATATAACCCTCTATTGGTAATTAGGCTGAAAGCATAAAACATGACTCCTTCCAAGTCTTGTCTTCCAGACACTACATTACTTTGCATGTTGAATGACTACAGTTAGCCAGACACATCCTTTTTCCGTACAAGAGGCCAGCTGGATTTAAAGCTCAGCTTAATGGCTGTGGTACAGCTGGCCCTGTGTGACCCTGTGTCAAGCTGCTAGTTTCAACCGTAAAGAACTCTGAAGTCTGATGAGTTGGATTCAGTTTTCTCACTGGCCTGGTAACAAACTTGCTAGCCCTGTGAAGGGGAAGAAAAAGATCTTGTGTGAGATAATGTTGTTGTTGTTGTTGTTCTGAGGGCTTTGCAGTGTAAATGGAAATATCTTGCATGCTTATTATTCCTAGGACTTTTTTTTTAAAACAGTTGCAGTCTATGAGGGATATAATTTAAAATTTTTATGCTGGTCATGATTAATATCTGGATTCAACAGAACTGAATAATTTTGCTAATTGTTGATGTTGTCTTGCCTGCTTGGAGAAACCAGTGTCTCCCTGCTCTGTAGAGGCTGTGAAGACAAGTTTTATTTTTACTATTGGAAGTGACTTAACAGATCACAGGCTCTTCTTATTGATTAGAAAAGATCAAGCTCTATTAATTAATCTAATAATGGGTGGCAAAAATTTGTTTTCCTCCTCTCTTCCCTTCCATCCCCCCGATTTTTCTAACTTAAAAACATTTTGAATCATAGATGTGGCCACTGGAGAGAATTGTTGGGAACATGCCTCCCCACAACTCGTTCCATTATAAGGCTCTCACCTACAGCAACCACTACTTTCCTAATACTTCAAATATTGAGAAGTGCTGTATATAATATAGAGGTGCCCCTAAGTATTTCAGTTTTTGTATATGTTCTTGTTTGCTGTAGTAACTGACTGATATCTCTGGCTGGATAAGAAGTAAGGAATGTGGGCACTTGCCATTCTTTGCCACATAACACTTAGATGCACTGGAAGAGTTGACCTGCAACATCTGTGCTTTTGCAGCCTTAACAACTCTAATGCCTAAAGCTGCCAAGTGCTGAGTGTTTTCAATTTCCATTAAAGCCTTTCAGAAGCAACTAGGGCACCTAGCAAGCTCAGGCTTCTTAATTGGGCAGAGACTGTCGGTACAGAATTATAGAATCATAGACCCATAGGGTTAGATGGGACAATAAGGGTCATCTAGTCTAACCCCCCTGCAAGATACACAATGTTTTGACCAATGGCAATCCAGCCTCCTTTTGAAAGCCTCTAGTGAAGGAGCTTCCACAACCTAGGAAGTCTGTACCATTGTCCTACTGTTCTTCCAGTTAGGAAGTTTTTCCTGCGATTTTATCTACATCTGCTATGCTGTAGTTTGAACCCATTGCCTCTTGTCTTGCACTCTGTGACTAGAGAACAACTTTTCTCCACCTTTTTATGGCAACCGGTCAAGTATTTGAAGACCGTTATCATGTCCTACCTCAGTCTCCTCTGTTCCAAACTTAAACATACTCAGTTCCTTCAGCCTTTGCTCATATGGCTTGCATTCCATCTCTTTTGTTGCTTGCCTCTGGATCCTTTCCAGTTTCTCTACATCCTTTCTGTACATTGGTGACCAAAATTGGACACAGTACTCTAGCTGTGGCCTAATCAGCCCTGAGTAGAGCGGTAATATCAGTTCCCATGATTTGCAGGCTATGCCTCTGTTAATGCAACCTAACATTGCATTTGCTCTTTTTGCAACAGCATCACATTGCTGACTCATGTTGAGCTTGTGATCCACAACTCCCAGATCCTTCTCAGCAGTGCTGCTGCCAAGCCAGTCTCCCATTTTGTATTTGTGCATTTGTTTTTTCTTCCCTAAGCATAGCACCTTACTTTTGTCTTTGAATTTCATTTTGTTGATAGCCCAGTTCTCCAGTTTATCAAGATCTCTTTGAATTTTAGCTCTGTCCTCCAATGTATTGGCAACTTTAGTAGCTTTGTATCCTTTGCAGATTTGATCAGTATGTTCTCTATTCCTACATCCAGGTCATTAATAAAGATGTTAAACGAGAGGTGGACAAACTACAGCCCGCAGGCCACATCCGGCCTGTGGGACGAGGGTGACCAGACATCCCGATAAAATCGGAACTGTCCCGATATTGAGCAGTTTGTCCCGCGTCCCAACCGAAGTATGGTCTGGACACCATTTGTCCCGATATTTTGTTTTGGGCGTGTCTTTTTTTTTTTTTTTCTTTTTTCTTCCTTATGTGGCTGATGGGCTTCGGCGGCATTTAGGTGGCGGGTACTTCTTTGTTCACTGGCAAGATTTGTTTCCCGCCACTGAACGTACCGGGTGCGTGTAACAATTGAAAAGGCGCTCCCCCTGCGACGGTCCCGATATTTTGTATTTAGCATCTGGTTACCCTATGCGGGACCCTCCTGCCCGGCCCCTGAGCTCCTGCCCGGGGAGGCTCGCCCCCAGCCCCTCCCCTGCTGTCCCCCTTCCCCCACAGCCTCTGGGCGGCAGGGCTATGAGCTCCTGGGGCAGCACAGCTGCAGAGCCCGGCCAGACCCGGCTCTCTGTGCTGCATGGTGGCAGCAGCGTGGCCCGGCTCCAGCCGGGTGGCCCGGCTGTAGCACCTCCAGCCACCAGTGCTCCAGGCAGCGCGGTAAGGGGGCACGGAGCAGGGAGGGTTGAATACAGGGCAGGGGAGTTTGAGGTAGTGGTCAGAGGGCGGGGGCAGGGGTCCCGGGGGGAGCAGTCAGGAAGGGGGGGGTTGGATGGGGTGGTGGGGGGCAGTCAGGGGCAGGGAGAAGGGGTGGTTGGATGGGGCAGGGGTCACAGGGCGGCAGTCGGGAATGAGAGGAGGGGTTGGATGGGGTGGCGGGGGACAGTTAGGCGCAGGGGTCCGGGGGTGTGTGAATGGGGGAGGGGCGGGACACCCTCCCTTAACCGGCCCTCCATACAATTTCTGAACCCGATGTGGCCCTCAGGCCAAAAAAGTTTTCCTGCCCCTGTGTTAAACCACACCAGACCCGGAACAGATCCCTGTGGAACCCCACTTGAGACCTCCCTCCCATCTGACATCATTTCATTAATAGTTACTCTTTGTTTGCGGTTGTTAAACCAATTCTGTATCCACTTAATGGTAGTTCCACCAAGCCCTCATTCTCCAGCTTACTTATCAGAATGTCATGTGGGACTGTGTCAAAAGCCTTGCTGAAGTCCAGGTTTATTATGTCCACTGCATTCCCCCTAGCCACCAAACCAATTACCTATCAAAGAAAGAAAGCAATCTGGTTTGGCATGATTTGTTTTTAGTAAATCCGTGCTGGCTGCTAGTGATCAGCCCTTCATCTTCCAGATATTCACAAATTGAATGTTAATAGCTTCCCAGGTATCAAAGTCATGCTGACTGGTCTATAGTTCCCAGGTGCCTCCTTTCCCCACTTTTTAAAGATTGGCACTACGTTCGCCCTTCTCCAGTCTTCCAGGACCTCTCTGTTTTGTGGTGATGTGGATAAAAGTTTGGTAGAGACCTGTCTGAGAGGCCTTATACATTATTAAAATTGCTTAGTAATCCAAAGGATTTGAACTCTGGATGTAGAAGGGTAATGTGTTAACCCACTGTGCTACTTTGTTGTTCTTCTTTGCCTTGTCCCATCAGTCAGGGTCAGTGGCTCTTGTTCTTCGTCTCCAACCTTTCCTGTTGAGTGCATCATGTAAGCTGAGACTGACTTTCCTCATGTCCTCCTTCAGCACCTCGAACCATCTTTTTCTGTATCTTCCTCATGGTCATTTGTCCTATGACTATTAGATATTGTAGTCTTCGACCAACATATCCTATCTCGTTGTCTCACATGACAGAACCATCTCAGTAGATACTCCCTCAGCTTTTCTGTGATGGGGGCTACCTGCATCGTGTCTCTTATCATTTCATTGCATAGCTTCTCAGCTCTCATTTTACCCCTGTCCACCTGAGCACTCTCACTCAGCAGCCAGCATTCTGACCCATACATCATGGCTGGCCTAAACATGTTCTTATGTACATATGGCTCTTTAGTTTACTTGGCAAGAAAACACCTGTCTACCCCTCCATTTTCACCATACAACACCTAAAATCCATGTCCACATTCCCATCATAGCTCAACACTGAACCAAGTTATTTTAATTTTGGCACAGATTTTAACTCTTATCTGCTTTTACTGGCTTCTTCTCATCCCTCTCAAAAAAGCATCACATGTATTTAGTCTTTTGTTGGTTGGTTTGTAAACCATTTTCTTCTAATGCAGCCCTCCATCATTCTAGCTCCCTTTCCACTTCGCATTTATCTTCGCGACACCACATAATATACTCAACATAATGTTGTCTGTTGTAAATTATGAATTTTTTTCATTTTGGGTATTAGTTTGATTTTTGGCTCTTATTCCTTAGACATGCCTGTTCCTCTTTTTTGCCCTCCTCTGAAAACTCAGGACATATCATGCTTTGTTCTGTATTTTGACAATTAATTGCATTTATTTATCACCGCAGAATTGGAAGAAAATACAGCATAGCTAACTTGTTGTACTCCCGCTTTCTTGCTAACTTTTGCTCTCACCTTCAGTACTCACACTGCAAGGCTGACAACATTAAAGGAAATCTTTAATTTAAGACTAATAAAATGATGCTAGCTTTAGTCTGTGAAACACCATGTATTATATATGATAGAAAAACCGGTTTGTGATGTGGTTGGTAAAGCTATGATGACTGAAAGCGAAATTCATGTGTGACAGTCAGCTGACGGAGAGAGGAGCTGGTGCTAATATGGATTTCAATTTATTATGACAGTGGGCAGAACAGATCACATCTCAATGGTCAGTGCATGGAACAGTTATTAATTACAGACTGAGAAATGACTGGTATTTGTATTTACCCTCCAGACTTCAAAAAAGTGCAGATTAGGAAAAGGGATCTCAAAAGCCTAATGAAGGAGTATAGCCTAGGGATGAGTATATTGGTATGAATAAGACCACAGAGCCGAACGAGGTATTCCATGCCCCTGGAGCGATGCAGAGGTATGTTTGTTGAGAGCTGCACTGGGGAGTAGAAGGTGCCGATGCAAGTTGTAGCTGTGAAAATCTCTTCGCATGTGGCCGGGAAGCATGTTAACGGTTGGCAGTTCTTTATTTGTTTAAACCGATTCCTCTTCTCCCTACGCCATCAACGCTGACTATTTATACATTTATATAAAACTAGGTACACTGGCTCCATCCCCTCCCCCACCTTTCTGCGACCATCTGCCATCCCCTCCATCACCCCCAAACAGGCAGAGTGGAATGTCAGACACAGCTGACATGCCTCTTGAAGAATGCTGAGACAACTTCACCCAGGCTGCACAAAGACTTAGATGATTTTCTTTACATGATATATGGGCAAGATTTAAAGGTGTTTATTAGCTCCAAGTGACCATCTCTTTGAGATGCTGAGCTTGGGGGGAGGGGAGAGAAGAGCCATAGACCAGGCTCCTTAATGATATTCTAGAACAGTCTGTCACTTCAGTTTATGTGCCTGCATCGACAGTCTAAGGATAGCGCCACTGTTGTCTGATTGTACATAGCCGCAAGGAGCCTGCTGCATAGGGAGCTGATTAATAGATGCAGAAAGATTCAGACCAGTGACTTCTTTTTTTCCCCCTGCTTGATTTTTTTAGTAGTAATTTCTCTAAACAATAAACAGGCAATCTTGCAAGGGGCCATAGATTTCTGTGGTGAAAGCCAACTTGTGTATATGCGAATATTCTCTGACAAAGGCTGTACAATGGAGATGGTAGGATTCAGTTATTCCTCCACAGATCTAGAGAGGAAAAGCAGTCTACTTTAACACAGAGAGAAAGCTAAGTAACACGAATATTCAAAGCTTCTATCTCTGGAAACTTATTTTTCCAAAGCTAAAATAAATAAAAATATTAGGTTTCTTTAAACTTCCAGAAAATGGAATAGCAATCATAAAAATACGTCGTCCTAGAATTTTAGAGCATTTTGAAAGATTTAGTAGTTGCCTCCTGTAATTGTCAAACAATCTGATATTATGAACAAAAAAAAAATTCTCTGCTATTCAGGTACTAAAATGTGATACACGCCTCAGTCATTGGACCACAGATGTCTGTACAAATGTGAATAGCGTGTACCATATATAGACTTTTTTAAAGTCATTGTTTGAATATTACCACCCTCAGTTATTGCAAATTGCAAAGTCTGTTTCCCAAAATGAAAGCTGCTTTCATGCAAGGAAGATTCAGTGCTTTAGAATATTTCATGTTGTCTACATTAGACATTAAGCTCCAAGTCTGTAAAACAGACTGTGGGGAGAGCGCGAGCTCTGCAATGAATCCTGAGTGTTGTTTTGCTGCTGGATCTGACCTGTGTCAGTTTTTTATTCAGTAAGAGATTCTTTGTAGCACTCGTAAATCAAAACATGCCCTGTCGCTGCAGACTAAATTTGACGTGTATCACAGGCATGCATTTGGGCTAAAATATGTATTGGGAGTAATCGCAACAACATGCGGCCACAGTACTAATGTCAGCGCTCACCACATCTTGTGCAAAAAAACTGCTAGAGCTAAAAAAAAAAAAAAAAAAAAAGGCAGTATTCAGGCTTGCATCCTAGTAATTGTTGAACACTGCATGCTTTTTCTGAGAATGAATATTAATTTGGTGTTCTGCGTTTGATTCTGTTTGCCTGCTGGCTTTGATTTATCATAACTTCTTGACCCCATCAGAAGTGCAGTAACTTTACACACACACCACATATACTAGGGCTGCCAATTTCAGTTGGATGTATTCCTGGAGGTTTCCTCACAGGACATAGTCTTTCATTGAAGGTTAATCTTTCATTCCTGGAGGGTTGGCAACCCTAGCGTATACACACACACCCCAGGAGGGGTAGAAGTTATCCTTTATTCAGTGGAAGATGTAGCAGTTCTGATATTTGCTTGTTTTAAATCAATACTTCGCCTAGCCCAAAATTTTTAAATGTTTCCATAATAGGCAAAGAATTTTTACAATGTAAGTTTCTTGATACGAAATATTATTAGTATGATCTGGGGGCGGGTGGGAGGAGACATCTCCAGTTGGCAAGTTGATCATTGTATATGCCCAGTGGAGTCAGGTAGAATTAAGCAAAGTTTCAGTGTCTGAACTCACGAACCCTTACAAAAAGAGTCAAGAATTTGCAACAGCTAAAGAAATTTTACAAGACTAGAAAGCATGTTGTGATGTTTTTGGATTGTTTTGATTAAATAGATTAGAACAAAACAAAAAACCTTTGAATCTTTCCGTGATGAGAAAAAACTTTTCTATCATTGCATTTAAAAATAATCCTGAATTCCCCAGTGTTCATTATCAACATTCATTGCAAAATGAATTTCTGACAGTGAATCAGCTCACTTAAAAAAGCATCTTGTTTTGTATATGTAGCATGTCTCAGTCTTCATTAAAGGATCAGCTGATTATTATTCTGCTACTGGTTTTTATTTTCTTCTCCTACTCCCTCTGACTGCATGCAAATATAGAAATCGATCGAGAGGAGATGTTCTGCCTTTATGAGATTAATTACAAACATAGGGATGCTGTGTCTAGCCTGTATGTGTGATTGATCTTGTAGGAGGAAATACAATAGGAAACTAATGCTTCCTTTTATCCAGTAAGCAAAGTTCAAAGATGTTTACATTCTGCTAGGTAAGCACAGCTGTCTAAAGACGTGAAGACGGATGGACTGTTCTGTCAGCACAAAATCACGTGAAGACCTCTCAGTGGACTGCTCTTACAGCCATGAGGCTGTAGGGTCAGAATTGCTAATTTAGCAAATAGCTTAATTGTTCCACATTTTAATTAGTATTAAGATGCATGCAGAGATGATCCAGTACAAGAGGCTGGCAAGTGGAATGTATTTGATAATGTTGTCCTGCTCTCGGCCTGAGAGGGGAGAGATTTTGGTTATGCTGTTTTCAAGGGGGCCGTTAAAATACAGCATTTCAGAAACTCAAGTTCTCTTAAAATGGCTTGTGACACCAAAAAGCAATTCATTATCTGTCATCTAAAATTAGTAGCATGCAGCTTGGAGTCGCAGAAGTAGCTGCAGTGTAAAGATGTTAATTTTTTTATGTATAAAATAAGTTCTAAATGTTAGTCTTGTGTCAGGCAAGACTTGAACAGGCTTGTTTCATTCTTGGGTGTATGCTGGTATTGCACTTTAAAATACTGGAGGGAGGAGACTGAGTCACTAGTTGGATCTTTCACCTTTGGCACAGCTACTCCAGCTAAATTATAGAAATGTTAAAATATATTTCCAAATCTTACAATAAATTTTGAATTAATGGTTATAGTAACTTGGCTTATTATCACACCCCTACTCAGAAGTTTCCTACACTTGCGATCAATTTATTAGACGCAAAAAGAAATAAGGGAATGAGATTCGGGGAATATGTAATGCCATGGAATGGTTTGTTAAACAATTCTTACCTGAGAGACAAAGTGAGTGAAATAATATCTTTTATTGGACCAACTTCTGTTGGTGAGAGAACTGAAGAAGAGCTCTGTATAAGCTCAAAAGTTTCTCTCTCTCTCACCAAACAGAAGTTGGTCCAATAAACGCAAAAAGAAAAGGAGTACTTGTGGCACCTTAGAGACTAACCAATTTATTTGAGCATAAGCTTTCGTGAGCTATAGCTATATGAAGTGATGCATCCGATGAAGTGAGCTGTAGCTCACGAAAGCTCATGCTCAAATAAATTGGTTAGTCTCTAAGGTGCCACAAGTACTCCTTTTCTTTTTGTGAATACAGACTAACACGGCTGTTACTCTGAAACCCGTCCAATAAACGATTACTACCTCACCCACCTTGTCTCTTTAATATCCTGGGTACGATACTGCCTGCAGTTCTTATCTGAGATGGTTAAACGATTCAGCTCTTAGTGTGTGTTTACATGGAATCCTGGAACTGGGGATTGGAAAAATACTCGTGTAAGTTTTTATAAGTATGTGCCTAGATATACACACACATCAGGCTTGAAATGAGAGACTGTTCCCTTTGTTAAAATTAAGGAATTAATGTAATAAATATGGGTTGATGAAAGAAGGGAAGTTCCCTTTGTTCACTGCTTACTTTTAACATATGATGGAGTCAAGATCAGATTTTTGATATCTTTAAAAAAAAAAAATCTGTGTGGTATGTTCTATGGATGCAGAAATTAACAGGAGATACTGAACGCTTGCCCTCAGAAGACGACAGAGGATCTGGGATTGTGGGTTTTTTGAATTTTTTTTTTTTTTTTAAACATGCAAATCCTGCCTGAGAAACATGGATTCATTTGCTGGTTAGCAATCAGTTTACCAGGCTTGACCAAGGTTATTGCAAGAATTAATATGCCTCTTCTAATAATTTAATGTTAATGAGTCCACTAAACAGTAAACAAGACAACAAAGAACTGCTAATGAGACAGCCTTTACTCATTTGTTGAATCGGTTAGTAAGGTAATGGGCAATAAATACATCGCTATTCTGCCACCTGCAAGTCCTTAATGGATGGAGAGTGTTTTAAAAGAGATTTGAGCTGATTTTTTACACTTGCGTTAAGTATATTCAGTTGGCTGCGTAGGTGGGACATCTGAAAGAGTTTAGAGATCTGTCTAATTAAGTGCCTTGACATTCTGTGTCTGAAGGACATTGGCACATGTCCAGATCCTATGTGCTGCTCTCTAACCATTTAATTGAAACCATATTAAAAAAATTAAAAAAAACTTGGCAAAAACCTTGTGTGAGGTTTTTCACTATTGGATTGACCAGACAGGGCAACAAAGCTGATAAAACAGGATTAGCAAAATTGTATTGTTAGATATTATAGGCTGTGTGACATGTACAACAAGAAAGGAATTTTGCAGGATTAACCTGCAGAGAATAAAGATGGAACAGACAAGAGGACTGAATTAATAGACTGCTGTGACCAAAGCAGGAAAATCTAAATTTGCATGGAATTTAACAGGACTAATAAACTTTTGGCCAGTGTAGATCTAGTTGCTGTCCTTAGTCCTGCAGTTTTCCAGTCTACATAACCTGTTGCATTACAAGTAAGTTTAATGTAGAAAAATGTTTCATGTAAGTGGTGGTTGGTTGGATGGTTTGTTTAAAAACTTCTTAAATTATTGGCAAGGTTTTCTAATTTCCTTACAAACAGGAAAAGGGCTTATTTTTCTACTTCTAATGGCCATCTTACACACTCATATCAGTGTAAATCCAGAGTAACTACATTATCTTCAATGGATTTCTCATTGGCTACTTTGAGATCATATTCCAGCCACTGTTGGAAGATTCGGTTCTGTGGACTTGGCTATTAAATATGTGCCATTTGAAATGAATTAGAGACACAAGATGGGTGAGGTAATATTATTTATTGGATCAACTTCTGTTGGTGAGAGAGAGAAGCTTTTGAACTTGCACACCAACAGAAGTCGGTCCAATAAAGAATATTATCTCACCAACCTTTTTTCTAATATTCTCGGACCAACACTGCATACACCTAGTTGAAATGTATGTAATTGTATGTTTAACTGCATATAAGTTCTGGCCCCAGGTACAATCATATGGGAGTTTTTAGAATTATATGGTGCCAGAGAAGATGGAAATAGTCATAGTCATAATCCACCAATAAATAGCTGAAGAATTCATATTAAGTAAAAAGGAGGGAAAGTCTTAGATTAGAATAGTAGAAGATTAGGGTTGGATGAAACCTCAGGAGGTCATCTAGTTAGTAAATCAACTAAATCATCCCAGCCAGGGCTTTGTCAAGGCAGGCCTTAAAAACCTGGATGGAGATTCTACCACCACCCTAGGTAACCCTTTCCAGTGCTTCATCACCCTCCTAGTGAAATAGTTTGGAATCCCCCTTCAGGTAGTTGAAGGCTGCTATCAAATCCCCCCTCCCTCTTCTCTTCTGCAGACTAAATAAGCCCAATTCCCTCAGCCTCTCCTCATAAATCATGTGCCCCAGCCCCCTAATCATTTTCGTTGCCCTCTGCTGGACTTTCTCCAATTTGTTCACATCCTTTCTGTAGTGAGGAGCCCAAAACTGGATGCAGTACTCCAGATGTGGCCTCACCAGTGCTGTATAGAGGGGAATAATCACTTCCCTCAGTCTGCTGGCAATGCTCCTGCTAATGCAGCCCAATATGCCGTTAGCCAGGTGGTTGTCCCCAAATCTGTCTGATCTCAGAAGATCTGCTAGAGACAAAGGGTTCCTGCCTGGAGGCTTCTTACCTTCACACTGCTGCCTAGTCCTTTAGTTTGCTGCCACCCCTGCATGACTCCTACAAGAAATGTTATCCCAGGACTAAACTGTGCTGTCAGTTTAGTCACGATCACTAGCTTTCCTTGTGGTAGACCAATAAGAGCATGCACATGAAGTTTTGAATGAGTGGTCACGTAGCTACGTGAGCAATCTGGGGCAGAGGCTGTATTTTTATTCTGTGTTTTGTACAGCACCTAGCACCATGGGGTCCTGGTTCATGACTGGTGTGCCTGCGTGCTACTATAATACAGATTTCATACGCACCACCTGGGTCATCTCAACACTCGGTTATTGTTGTTCACTGGTGGTGCTGAACTGCTGTGCTGTCTGAGACACCTGTGTAATTTTCAGGGTGCAGTACTTTGTACAGCCATTACTGTCATCCATGTAGATGCAGAAGCTAGGAATTTTTTAATAACATGAAAATTATAGAATTCATAACTCCCAATGTGACTTTAAGAAGAGTGTGGCTTTAATGATAATGGGTTGGACGTTGCCCACAACTTCTGCAGGTAAACATGGGACAGGGAGCACCATAGGGAGAAGCAGATGATTTTTAACTTGCTCTCTTCTGGTCCTGCAAGAGCCTCTTCGTAAGAATACAGCATGGAGGAGCATTTGAGGGGGAGAGGAACTGTAGAGCAAGCACTGCGCAGGTGATTCTATCCAGCAGAGTCCTAGGAATAAATCCACAGAGAAATTAATGCTGCTTTATGTAGCACACATTTAGGACCTGCTGCCTTGGAGAGATGGACATGGTGCAGCCCTGGAGGGAGTGAGAGCTAATGGTAACAATGATCTGCCGAGGGAGTGATACTGTTGGAAGAGATGCACCTCTGAAGTTTTTGGCCAAGATCCTCTCAAGTATTTAGGCCACTAAGTCCTGTTCAAATCAATGGGAGTTAGCAACTTAAATATCTTTGAATATCTATGTGGAAAAAGCCTTTTTCTTTTGTGAATCTTAGGGCTTTGCAGGGAATCTGGGTAACATCCCCTGCCTGTAGCTTTAAGTCCCTGTGGCTTGGGAGAGAATGAGGGAAAGGAAAGACCTAGTCTAATATAAAAGGTGAGAAGCTAGCTTTACACAACTCCCTGTGTGGTATTAAATTTGTTTAAAAATAAGTAAAATATTAACACTGCATCAGTGTCACTTATTTGTAAAAATATTTAATGTTTTATAATTAAAACTATCAGGCAATGCTACAGAACCTATCATTGTCTGTCTGATCAAACCATATTTCTTTTGTTTTCTAGATCGTAGCTGTGAGGAACACAGACAGGCAACTTCAACAGCTGGGAAAGAGCAGTCGGTTAAAGAACATGAAGCCTGAGGGCCCACCCACATCCATCTACATGGTATGGTGCAGCAGCTGGTGTTGTGAATCAGGCCGTCGCCAATCAGAGAACGGCTACTTCACAACACCAGGGTTGTACCCTACCACAGTCAACAGCCTGGAAAGCAACATACAGAAAAGGAAGATTTCCGACACTTACATTCAACATTGTCTTCTATCCTCAGTTCCAACTTCAGGTCCCTAAAGTTATCTTGTAGAGCATTTACCCAGCAGACATTTAACATTTCTGTAAGGTATACTGCAGCTATATTAATTATTCTAATGTTAAGAAGGAGGTAGCTCTTATCAAGTGAATGAAAATATTAGGGTAAAGAGCCCCACTACATTCCTGGTGTGGCTTGTGGATTGTTTTCCTTGCTTATGTACTATTGAGGCACAATTCTATCTAATTATCCAATCAGTTGTTCTCTGAAACTTACAGTATTTGTCATAAAAGAAAAAAAGTTTGTGAGTGATAAAATCTCAGATGTGTGCAAGTAGAAGCACCTTCTAATAACTCAGCGCAGTTGTCTAGAATTAGTACCACGGGGACTAGCTACTATTTCTCAAAGGAGAAAAACTGAATTCACATTGCTCAGGAAACCACCAACAAATCTATTACACTTCCTACATGAATGCAGGACACACAATATCTACTGTACCCTCTGAGTTACCCTGTCCTTGGAGAGAAATATATAGGAGGTCATAGGGCAAAACCCTAACTAAGGAGTTCATGTTAAGAAGGAGCATATATTGGAAAAAATCTAAGATTCTGTTACTTGAGGTAGTGAAATGGTTTTCACTAGAAGCTGTGAAGTCAGGGAGTACTAATGGGTGTCAACAACAATTAGATTGTATGTAATAATCTAATACAAAGTGATGTTAGTTTGGAGCACTGAAGTTGCCCACCCTCTCTCAGACTCAGGAGGGAATTTTTCACGGATTGTTTTCCTCCTCCCCGCCCCCCCCCCCCAGATTCTCTTGCATAAGACAATTTCTTTGTACCTTTTCTGCATAAAAAGTTAAACACATTTTGAAAGATTTAGAAAAATCACTATTCTAGCACAAAAAAGCAGGCCTCAAACAATCCTAGGCACAAATGCCCACAGCCATGTGGACAGCCACCGCCACCGGATGTCTAGGCCATGGTGGCCCCGCCTATCCCCTCTCAGTGTTCGGCCAGAAGTTTTTCTCTTATTTATTATGCTCCATGCAGGTTCTGGGGTGGCTGAGGAGGCCGTATCTTCCCTTGAACTCCCCACAGTGGTTACTAATGAACCTGGGAAGCTGAGTAATGAACCTCTCAACCATCCAGTTCCCACCCTCCCCGCTCAGCTTCCCCCCTGCTCGCTGTGTAGGTTTCCTCCTTGTTCCCTCCCGCCCAGCTGCTGCTCGCCAGGTTCCTCCTCTCTGCTCCACCCCCTCCTCCCCACTCATGGTCGGCCCCCCCTGCCCTTGCTGCAGGTGGGTTTCGCACATGGTGAGTGGGGGGGCGGGGGGCCTGAGCAGGGAGGAGAGGAGAGAGGTATGCAGCCAGCGGGGGTGGGGGTGTGGGGGGGGGCTGAAGCGGAGAGGGACACACAGGAGTGGGCTAACTGGGAGCAGGGCCTTGCGTGGGGCAGGAATGGAGTGCGGGCACGGACATGGGCAGAAGAAGCAGGACAGGGAGCTAGCCTCCCCAAGCGAAGCATCACTCACCGCCCTGCCCAAAACTTGTTCCTTCTTTACACAACTCTAAATGGAATGAGCCAGGTTCTTGGCTGCTATAACTGGGCATAGTCCCAATAAATTCACTTGAGCTACTTCAATTTACAAGAGCTGAGGTCTGCCCCACTGTACCTGCTCTGAGTGACCTCTAATATTCCATTAAAAAAAAAAAGTAGTCTGCAAAAGGGGCAATGGAGCGCTTGTGACCTTTCATTACTTTATCCATCATAAAGACCTACCTGAAGTGTTTCTCTCAAAGAAGTTGGGGGACTAAGGAAGGGGGGAGGTTCTGCTTGATTTGTTTTACATGAGGCATTCCGGTTTTCTCCATTGTGGGAGACTCTGTGGTGACTAGAGGGCAAGTGAAATTATGAAATCATCAGAGACTGAAAGCTGAGCAATTGAGAAGGAAGGGGATTAGACTGTGTGGCAAAATACCTTGTTCAGCTCAGTCCTTTTTAGCCTTGGAGACTCAGGTTTGGGGCAAGGCAAATCCTTATAGGTGGCACTGGGTCCTGTTTCTCCTCTCCTCTGTCAGTCCCTTGTGCTTGTCTTCCTTCCCTTCTGGGGAGCGAGTGCAGCCTCCCTACTAGGAAGGTCTGGTGTCTTGCTACAAACAGCCTACTAGCAACTTCCCTGCTCCTCACTCTCTCCCTCCTGCCACCCAGGGGAGGGTTTAAAAAGGTCCCAAGTAGTTGGAGTCAGCTGAACCCAATTGGTTCCCTAGCAACCCCTTTTCCAGCTGAACCTTATTGCCCCCTGGTTCTCTCTCCTAGGTGGATAGCCTTTTAAACCCTTGGGACTAATTACTACCCCCCTTTTGTAGTTGTTTGTCCTGGGTTTATCGCAACTGTTTAAATACCTGTTCTGCTTGTTAGCTCCAGAGCCTAATGAACACTTTGAAAATAGGTCTTTTTTTTAAATGTTCCCACCACTAGCTGTTGATGTGTGGGAGTTCATAGTAAATGGAAGTTCCACTAAGTCCTTGCCTTAGACACAACCAGTCATCTCAGTAAGTATTGAATACTTCTGATGGCAGAAGTAAAGTAGAAAGGGCAAAATAAAGACAAAGAGCAGTTAAGGACAATTAGCACATATAAGGTGGGATTTTCAAAAGTGTTCAACGTTGGCCCGGTTCTAATTCTGTTGAAACTAGCTGTTAAGGGACTTCAGTAGGAGCAGCGTTTGACCGAAGTGGGACACTTTCGAAAATCCCATCCTTTGATGCATAATTTCTGGTAGTGGAGCAGAGGTGGGGTTAGCAGTGGAAAGCTAAACAGCAGCAGGAGGGACTCGGCATGTCACAGTGGATCATGGATAACGTTCCAGGTGTGGATCAGCGTGAAGAAAGGCCTGGAAATGTGAGCGCAAGGTGACAAAAGGGTTCAGAAAGGAAAGAAGAGTTGGAAATGCATAGAACACAGAGTATATCTCCCCTGGAGCATGAATACTATGTCCCACAAGGTCCCAGCTGTGTGTGTTACAATCAGATAAAACATTTGGTGCAGATTGCAACACCTGGCAAACCAGGTGCCAGCTTTTGCCATGGCTTTAGGCCTCAGGCGAGCACTAACAAATTCAGTACTGGAAACCAGTCTGTTTCACCTGTGTGTTAGTATGGTTAAGATGGGTATTGAACTTACCATAATGTGTTTAAACTTTATGAAGTGCTTGTAAATTGCTGCATGCATTAATCTCACTTATAATATCTTCATCGCATGCTATAAGGGAATATTTAAATTTTTGCTTTATAACTGTAAAAAAATGTTTGCTCTGAAACTGTGAACCTAACAAGCGGGATTGTCTCCTCATCAAGAAAGCTATCCAAACTAAAGGGGCCGTTGTGGGACATCAAATACAAAGATTTTGTAAATTGCCGCTTCATTCCCATGAAGAGGTGAAACGCAAAAGGGATCGTCCCATCAGCTTAAATTTGGGAAGAAAAATAAAGATACCTGGCAAGAAATTTTTTCATTTCTTTTGCTGTTTAAACTCTCACAAGACTGGAGCTACAAAATAGAAGCAGAAATCCCCACGCTTAATCTGGGTTAGCCCTAAAAGACATTCAGTGCTGACAGATTACTATATCTGTCACCTTTTATATTCATATTTTCCTACTTTAACCAGTAAACAACTCCCTTTTTTTCTTAGTTAATAAATCTTCAGTTAGTTTATTACAGGACTGGCTACAAGCATTGTCATTAGTATGAGATCTAAAGTACAAATTGACCTGCAGTAAGTGACTTGTCCCTTGGGACAGGGAGTAACTTGAATCTTTTGTGATCTTTGGTGCATAGCAACAAACTATCACTAAGTCCTGCTTGCCTGGGTGGCAAGAGAGACTGGAATGCCCAAGGGGACTGTCTGTGACTCTGTGGTAAGACTGTTATAGTGTTTTAGGAGTTCACTTTTGTTTTTGGGTTGGTGAAATCTAATTATAGAACACACAACCAGGGCCAATCAGAGGGGGGGTCAGGAGGGCCTCAAGCTCAAAGGGGGCCTCAAATTTAGACACTTGTTAATTTTTTGGCATTTGATAAGTTTTGCAACTTGTTTTTATCCGCATCCCTATTGGACCAAAATGTGACACACTCTCTCAGCTTAGAGCTGCAAATTTAAGGAATTGCTTCAAGAAATACTCGAACTTGGACTCTCTGGGGTGTTTCCTAATATCACAATTGCATTGCGTATGTTTATCAGTTTGCCTGCATCGGTGGCTTCAGATGAACGCACCTTCAACATGTTGAAGCAGGTAAAGAGCTATCACCGTTCAACTATGGGACAAGAGTGGTTGAATGGGCTCGCCATGCTTAATATCAGCCATGACATTGCACGAAAGCTAGAATTTTCCTCAATAATTAGTGCATTTGCACAGAAAAAGGCTAGAAAAGAATTTGTTAAATAAAAAAATATTCAAATTATGTCTCACTCTTTTCTTGGTGCCTTACTTTGTTTTCATGTGTCATCATTTTTTATTTTTATTACGGCTAGGGGCCTCAAAATCTGGAAGTGGCCCGGGCCTCTCTGGACATCTGAGAGGGCCTACATACAACCAGTTTGGGGTCTCTACTCTGCTTCTTGACAGTCTGCCCTGAGGTGAGCAGTCACGGTTGTGAACCACTCCAGACAGTGCGACACAGATAAAACAATTTTGTCCAGGTGGTATTCCTACTTACATAACCCTGAATGTCCTTCATGGCAGAATTCCTACAACCAATGGCGTTCAAAAAATAGATAAAAGACATACAGGAAATTTGTCCAGTATAATAGAGGAGGACAAACTATGGACACTGACAAAGTCTGACTCTCATTCACTGATTAGTTGAAAAAAGAATTGTGTGGCTCAGGAACCAGAACCTTGACCATTTTAAAATTTATTTTAATACTTGAAACCCATGCTTCTCCTAACATTGCAATGTTTATTTTATAGGATAAAATATTCAAAAATGTATAAACATTGTAAACCTGTTCTATAGCTCAGAATTCCCTAAAATATACAAGTGTGTTGATTCACGTGAACAGCTATTAAAGATTTAATCAGTTTGTTGTCTTTTATTATGAACTGGATACCTGTTTGACCTCGTCAGTTCTTGTCTGCAAGAATCCAATTTTGAAATTGGATAATTCTAATGTTCATTGAGAGATGAATTGATATTAAATATCACTGGTTTTCTCTAACTATGTTATGAAGAATTGTGGGAATGACTTTTGTAATCTCTTCTCAGTTCCATTTATTAAAGACCATATTGGAAGTGTCACTTCAGATGTGACCTTTGGTACATTTATTGTACGTTTCTAATTTGAATCCATCAAATCTTACTCTATTTTAAATGATTTCCTAGGGAATTATTATATACATACGGTAATACAGTATTACTACTGAAAAATTAAACACTTCTCAATGAGAAATCTAAATATGCCACTTCATCAACTGGTCAACATTATTGTCATTAGCTATGAACAGTAGAAATCAGAGTTCTTTAAAGCCCCATCCAAATGTTTAGGTGTTTACGAGTTCAGTCTAACACGTGCTAAAATAAACATTTAGTGTACAGAATAGATAACAAATGCGGATTTTTAAATTGTGTTATCATTACTTTGAAATAAGCACCAGGAGTTCCTCTTAATTTCAACTGGAGCTGTGGCTACCCAATTCCCCGTTGTGGGCATCCAAACACAGAGGTACCCAAAATCAGTGGGCACTTTTAAAAATTTGAGGCTTAACCTCTGTCGTGCTTGAGTTTAATCTGAAAAAATGCGGATGCTACGATTTAAATTTCTCTCCGTTGTTGAGGGGCTTCATTTATTAATCCTCATAAATCACCTTGAGATTGTTGGTGGAAAAACCTGTAGCAGGGCAATGTATCTACAGTGCAGCATTTCAGTTCTAATCTCTTGTGATCTAAAAAGGGGTTTATTCTGAAGGTGCCTTTCATATTTAAACAACTTATTTTTCACCCTTGGATCTTGAAAATTCACACCTGATGGAAACTGTTGGTTTTATTTTCTCAATGTATTCCATATTTATTATTGCTGTGCTTCGTTTATTCAGAGTTGATGCCTTTGTTTCCACACTGGTCTGCCAGCAGTGCACACAGCACTTCAGATGGGATTCTTGTAAAATTCTCTCATTTTCCGACACACAGGAGCAGAGCTGACAGGCACAGTAGGAATGAGTCTCTATCATGATATGTGTTTGCACGCACACTGGTTTGTTATTGTAGGGTTATTCATGAAAGGGGCATTAATGAATTTTCTTTTTCTTTCTTTAATCAGACCTGAATGTCTATGGTTGCCCAAAAAGAAGTGTGAAATTAAAATGACACTTCAAACAGATACCATACTAGAGAACAAATAGGTAGGTCTGGAATTTTGTACCCAGGAGCCTTGGCCAAGCTCTACGTTATATAAAAGTGCCTCAACAGGAGGAAAAAATATGGAAGCAATCTTCAGTCATCTTAACACAGCGAGCAAAAGGTGACATTGAGAAAAAGAGCCTTTTGTTAACAACTACGGTTTTAAAAAGCAAAAGAGGGTTTTGATAGAAAGACTGATCAGATTAAATAACCTGCAAAACCCTCATTTATTTATTCTGACACATGTTCCTAGTGCTTGGTACTTTAAAATCACTTCTGTGTGATTTACCCTTCACACTACACAATACAAAACAACCTTTGGCAACAAATGGTAAAAGATATAGTAGAAAGTAAAACTGGATGCTGTTTTGACCAGGACATTCCTCTGGCTGCTTCGCTTATCTTGTTGTTGGAAGGGGCCCTTCAGAAAATCTATCACATTAATTACAAGTGTAAAGGAATGTAACAAAAAACACAAGCCAGAGAGCAAGTGTATGTCAGAAACAGAGAAAGAGCTTTCTATAAAGCTGTGCTTAGACCAGTTAATAGCACACTATGAACAATTATCTTGCTGTAGGAGAAAGATGTGGGATATATTGGGAATAGAATTCATATATCATTTCAGACCTTAATTTTCATACAATTCTAATTTATACATACATTATTACTGATAGATTATCACCCTGCAATTTAACATGCACGATTAATGCACTGCAATCTCTGCGCCCCATATAAAATGACCATTAGTAAGCATGTAAAATACATGCACTCAGAGAAAAGAGATAGATACACACAAATGAATAGCCATACCTGCATGTATATATGCACATTTATAAAGAATATCCACCACGTAAGCTGTCCTCAACCCCACAATTAGTCACGCTCTGAAGCTTGTCAATTGTGCAGTGAAGTCACATTGCAAGGGAGTGGGTAAGACTGCCACAAAGTAAAGCTAATTTTGATCAAATTTTGATCTAGCGAATATCGAAAGAGAATGCAGACTCCAGAGAACATATAAGATCACTGAAAAGCTCAATTACGTGATCATAAAAGTTTTTTTTCTTATTGCCTTGTAATAAAGTTTTCTTTGACAAAAGAGACGTTATCTTTGTACTTTAACGTAATTAGCTGCATGTGTCCCAGTGCGTCAATAATGGATTTTTACCCTGCATTTGATCAGAGACATAGACAATCAAATATAAGTAGGGGGCAGGCTGCACCAGTTACAATTCTATTAGCAAGATTTGTAAGCTTAGCTACCCACAAACACACACTCCATTTTGAAAATGTACACCAAGAGCTTGCTTTACCACTGCTACTTCAGTGTTACGCGGGAATAACTCCATTCATTTCAATGGACGATGTTGATTCCGCCTTTCCCAGCTCTGAATGTAATAGCGCAGTACTGCTTTGGTATGAGCAGGCTGATTTCAGTGGAATTACGTCAGCATAAAAGTGGAGCAATCTGGGTGTGAATCAAGCCAAAAAGTTTACTGCTTAAAATAAATCGTTACTTTGCATGTTGTTAATGGGTGAAGCAACTCGTATAGCTTTTATACCATGCAAACAATGAAATGCCCAACAAAATGAAATGCACAAGGGCCAAACCATTTACTGTAGTCCAGCGGTTCTCAACCTGTGGATCAGGACCCCAAAGTGGGTAATCACCCTGTTCTATTGGGATCGCTAAGGCTGGGGTTAGACTTGCTGGGGTCTGGGGATGAAGCCAATGCCCAAGCCCCACAGCCTGGGTCTGAAACCGAAGTCCAAGGGCTTCAGTCCTGGGCGGCAAGACTCAGGTTACAGGCTCCCCACCCGGGACTGAAGCCCTTTGGCTTTGGCCCCCCCGCCCAGGGAGGTGGGGCTTGGGTGGGATTAGGGTTTGGTCCCCCCTCCTGGAGTCATGTAGTAATTTTTGTTGTCAGAAGGGGGTCACAGAGCAATTCAAGTTTGAGAACCCCTGCTATAGTCTCATGATGCACTCACCTACACTGATATTAAAAGATTAGTGGTTTTGAAACAAAGTAGCTGTCCTGAACTCCCACAGTTTCAAGAAGTGTACTTTTAACAAATACAAAGGCTATGAAATCAACTCCACAAAGAAAAGGCAATCCATGTCAACGTTGTAGATACTGCCACAATAGTTTTGCATAACTACTGCACTGGCTTCTAGGAACCAGATTCCCTGCTGCCAGGAGTTTAGGCCTGGTGTAGTAGAAAGAAGGGGCTGATTCTCTGACAAAATCTGTGCTAGGCCCAGCTATGATTGAGGGCTGCTCTAAATGCCAACAGCTGGGAATTGCCAAAGCATGTCATGCAGCAGTCACAGCCCCTCCCCTGGAACTGCATACTGGGACTACAAGGGGTGATAAACAGGAATCACCTATGCTGTGCCCAATG
Source organism: Eretmochelys imbricata (assembly GCF_965152235.1). Lineage (NCBI taxonomy): Eukaryota > Metazoa > Chordata > Testudines > Cheloniidae > Eretmochelys > Eretmochelys imbricata. The sequence goes on from NC_135573.1 coordinate 193,748,320, forward strand.
GGGACTCCTATTTCTGTGGGAAATCCCAAGATAGAGAGTTGTGGCAGGTTATTCACATTCTTTGGTGCCCCTGAGCAGCACAAAGGAGCAAAGTGTGAATATTTGGAGCCATCTGAATATTATATCAGAGCTTGTGGGGATCAATGATTCTGCAATTTAAAAATGTAGAGGAATAAAAGCCTAAACATGGGATTTATTTTACTTAAAAGTTTTAGAGATTAATTCTTCAGTAAACGTCAAGCCTTGTCTTCCCCATGACACGTGTTCTACGCCTAGCACTGACTTCTTCTCTCCTGTTCTTCCTATTATTGCATTTTATATAGTGTTGGTGATGTTCTGTATTCCCTGTATATGCTAAAGCAGGCAACACCTCTGTCCATAAACAGTGACCCTACTGACTTTTGAAACACCTGAAAATGTCGCAAATCATATTTTTTTAAAAAGCTACCATTGGATTTTATTGTCTCCGAGAAGGCCGATCCAGTGGGTGTTACGGAAATATGCTAGGATGAGAACCATGGTTAGGACACATTGATAAGTTATTGTTGCCCTTCACTGCTGCAGCATTCTTTTCCAGGAGCACCTTAGGAATTTTTTGAGATTTGCATGCCAGGGGCTAATGAAGCAGATTCTGCTCATAGCGATTATTGTCAGAAAATGCCTTTGTAAACTGAGTTTGAAGTCTTTTGAACCAGGTGGGAAGCCATTCACGGATTTAAGGGGATTCGATTTAATGAGGGTGGTAACTCCTAGTGGACTTGGATCTACAAAAATGCGGTTTAGCTAGGCTACATGAATACTCCCATTATTATTATTCATATTACAGTAGCATCCAGTGGCCCTAACCGAGATCAGGGGTTGCGTGTGTGAGGCAATGTACTTACACATAAGAGCAGACAGTCTCTGCCTCTGAAGAGCTTACAATCTAAACAGAAAACACAAACGGAGCAGAAACAGAGCCAGAGTGATGTAACCCTCTAAAGGTAACACAGTGGATTAGTAGAAGAGCTGGGAATAGAATACCAATCTCCTGAGTACTAGTTCAGTGCCTTGCACACTAAGCTACCCTCCACTCACAGATCTGAGACTAGGTTTTCTTTGATTTCTACCTCTAGGGTATAGGATGAATCCCTGGTTCAGTGTATTTGTAAAGGGGGGGGCTCTCTCTGATTAGAATAGGAATTAAAGTACCAATTTAGTCCTTCTGATAACCACTTCACAAAAGATTCCATCTCATCCGGCTAGAAACATAGTGCTTCAGCTTCTGTCATCATAGCCTGGTTTGGTACCAGCAGGCTGAGAAACCATTAATGACTGCAGAGGACCTGCTTTAAAAGGTTGAAAAGGTTTAAATCTCAGTGTGCAGGGCAGTAGCTGAGAGCTGCTTGTCTTGTACCAGCTGGGACTGAAGAAATAAGTTCTGTCATAAGACAAGGGAGTCATCATATTGAAAAAAGGATCCAGTGGTCTCTTCTTGTCCCTCTTGCATACCCATGATGGCCCTCCCTGCCGCTGAGTTTAATCTATCCCCTCTATTCAGCCTTCTGTGCAGTAAAAGTGGTTCAGAGGTCTGAACTGTTAACGTATGTGAATGTTTTCGTTTCTGGCACGGCGTTGCTCATTTATGCCAGCTGTAGCAGCTGGGCTGCTCTGGCACCAGCGACGAAGCAGTGAGTCTGCCTTGCAACATTTTCATGGAGCTTGAAAATTAGAGGACTCTTGCTCTTTGGTGGATCCTGTTAGTAAGTCCCATTTACCAGCTTTCCAACCTAACGCTAACCAATCTGGAAGTTTTCCCAGGAGGGGGCTCCGCTGTTGATTTACCAAATTTGAAATCTTAAGGCTAGGTCAAGTACAAAGCCCCACCCTGCCAAGCTGGGTTGCTCTTTCATCCTGTCATTTAAGATGGAGAGGCAGGTGGAATTGGCTGAGGACACACTGCTGAGTGCCAGAATGGTAGAGGTGGTGGGTGGAAGGACTCCCTTGTATGTGCCTACTCTTTGTGAGCAGCCTGGTGAAGCAATCAGTTCCTGAGGGGAAGGTTATGAAGGAAATAGTAAATTCTTTTTACTGGGGACTTTGGCCACCAACTTTTTGGCCCAAGGATCTGAAAGCCATCTGAAAGGGTAAGGTGAACCACCCACAGATAGAAACATAATGTGGCTTGATTCCTCAATTGACAAAGGACAGGATAGTCTTCTGCAAGAAACATGACCTTCTTCAACATGCCAAATATATCCATATGCCTTACCAAAAGGAATAATGCTTTTGCACTGGCAATTTACAAGGTTTTTACATGACTTTTTAAAATTTAAAAAGACTAGTTACCATAGTAACAATCACATGGCCTAGTACTTATTCTAACTCAGATATACATTATTGAGAACGGTCTTGAAATAAAAATACCAACATGTCACAAGAACTTTTGTACTTTATCTGTTTGTTTCCGGGAGAGGGGGATATATTTGGGGAAACCTGTCTTATATACCCCTGCTAGATTTTCCCTTTATTTCAATTTTGCATGTCTAATTTATTGCTTTATCATTCCATGCAAACTATTTTTTTCTTGCTGTGTCTGTCAGCCTCAAAATAGTGGATGATGTTAATGTAATGAGACTGTGCCCATTGCAGCTCACAACAGGTAAATAGTGGGGCTTAAAACGTGTTTTCTCCATGACTCTTTTTGGTCTCTGATCACATTGGGCTTCTCTAGAACCAGCTGTATTTCCACTGCATTCCTATGTCTGTGTCATTGTCAAAACCTTCCAGTTTATTGATTTCTTGGGTAATACATATTCTTCAAATTTTGAGTTCAACATGCAGATTTAGGAGTTGCCTAATCACAAGGCAAGAGAAATTAAACTGATGATTGCCGGGCCGGCTCTACAGTTTTTGCCGCCCCAAGCAGTGAAAAAAACTGCCGCCGCGGACGGCAAATGGAAGAAGCTGCTGCCGATTTGCCGCCGCGGCCAGCAAATGGAAGAAGCTGCCACTGATTTGCCGCGGCGGCCAGAGGAACTGCCGCCCCTTTCTGACTGCCGCCCCAAGCACCTGCTTGGAACGCTGGTGCCTGGAGCAGGCCCTGGGTGATTGGCCCCAGTTGTTCACTTCCCCAATCTGAGTGCCGAGGGAACAGTCTGGTTCGGTCCCTCCTGGGAAAGGCTTGTCAGTGAAAAGTTACCCAGAATTCCCACTAAACAAGCATGGAGCTACATTAATGTGGTCCAGAGGAACAGAAGGTGGTCACAGTCCAAGGCGTTATTTGAGCATAAATGTTGTGCGCTTGGAGGAACTTTACAAACAAGAACACATAGCATCCTCATCCAGCAGCTTACACTCTAGTTTGGCCACAGGTAAAACATATCAGGTACTTGTGTGCTGTAAGCCAGTGTGCATTAGAGACAGTGTGAGAACATAGCAGTGGTAATTGTTGAAAGTACATTCAGAGGAAGAATTTGAAAGAAGGGAGTGACAGAGGTTGTTGGACTCAGGAGAGACTATGTGGCAAGCAACACAGGAAAAATCTGAAAAGATTTTCTGGGCTTAAATTGAAAATTAGGAGACCTCAGGGCTCAAATTCTAGGGTGGAAAAAAGTGCAATGGTCTTCAGTCAAGCTCCACCCTAGCTCTGTGAAGCACCAAAAAGAGATGCCACTCACAGTACACTGTACAGATCTTCAGAGTATAATGACTGCTGGGCTCTGCTTGTCTCATCAGGTTGCCTCTTCCTCCGTGGGGTTCAGATACACCCATGGGCTGGGCCAGATCAAAGCAAAGACACAAAAGGCTACTGCCTAAGGCCCTGGCTGCCAGAGTCACGTGACGACCATTGTATCTAAGATTTAATTTTTAAAAAATTATACGTGCTCAGCCCTCATGGTAGCAGCGAAAAGCTTCAAAACGTGAATCAAGTGTGAGCTGTGACATCTGCCTAAGTCAGCACACAGCCTCCAAAGACAGGTGCAGCATCTCCTGGAGCGAGGGAGGAAGCCACCAGGTTCCACACCCATCACCCAAGCAGACCAGGCTCCCATTGCTGTGGAGATAGCATGAGCTGGTCAGTGGGGAGGCTTGGATGCACTATTGGGCTCTGTGGGTTTGGTTTCGCCTTGGTGGGACTCAGATGATCCCTTTCATTTTGGTTCCTTGAGGCAGACTGGGGCGTGTGTATTCGTATTCTCCCTAGAGTCACCAAAATGAGCTGGCCCTTGCAGTAGATTCTGCAGATCTTATTAGTCATCTCATCCTTCTCCTTACATGCCTCTTTTGATCAGCAGTGCAATACCTAATGATGTTGATGTTTAAATCCTCCTAATTGGGGATGAGTAAATACCCTCCATGAGATAAATGGAGCAGTTCACTTCTCTCGTCGCTGGCATACTTCCGGCTATCTGCAAATTCAGGAAGACGCTGTGCATTGGTTACATTTGGGCCACATGTTCAAAATTTTCTTTGCAACCATGCAAGCTACAGATTCTAGAGAAAAAGACAGAAGGCTGGAAAAAATGGAAGGTGACCTGGGTCAATTTTCAGCATCCCGCGAGCAAAGAGGAAGCTCACATGGGTAATTATATAAGGAAGCAGACTCCTATTACACTGCCATGTCATGTGAAGCAATGCTCCCAGAGCAGGACTTTTTGCATGTTAGCTATAGCTGATGTTGCTTTTGATCAGTACCAGATGAAAATGAAGGCTCGGAGGCTACAGGATTTCTGTCAGGAAGGACACATGGAGATGAAAGTCTATTTGAAGAAATACTATTCAGGTCAGTTTTTCTTGTATATGATCTCTTGGGGCACATGAGGCTGCTCTTCCTTTACCAGAAAAGCCCCAGAACTATGGGAATTTCAGTAAAAGAAAGACACATTCAAAGTCCACAGGATAGCTCAGTGGTTCGAGCATTAGCCTGCTAAACCCAGGATTATGAGTTCAATCCTTGAGGGGGCCATTTAGGGGTCTGGGGCAAAAACTGGAGATTGGTCCTGCTTTGAGCGGGGGTTGGACTAGATGACCTCCTGAGGTCCCTTCCAACCCTGATATTCTATGATTAAAGACCCAACCATTAGAACCCAGAGCAATAATTATTATTCATGGGCATTAGCAGCTTTTCCCAAAGCTTCTGTCCTTCAAAAAATAAATGTTTATACCATCGATTGCTACCGTCCACTTTTACTCGCTATGTAGGTATGCATGATAAAAATAGATGTCTGTGTAACCCACCAATCTCTTGAGTACGCAGCTCAGACTTCATTCCCAGAATTCAAATGATGGTTGTGCGCTGGGAATGATATGGCAATGCAGCAAGGTACATGGGATATTCTTCACCAGTAAGCAGTGACACTCGCCATGTAATAAAGGTGTGGCACAGAAGTGATGAAAAGAGAGAATGAACTTTCATTTTACTTGCCCCAGTCATATAGCTCCAGGTTAATGCCCATGCTAACAGGACAGGGATCAGTATCCACTGAGTCTATTGGCTACTGTTACAGGTGGTTTCAGGAACCCACACACAATACTTCTCTAAATACTGAATTCATTCAGTAAACGTGTGCACCATGTTAGCACTTTCTCAGGTCTGTGTGAATCTGGAGAGCTGGCAAACTCTACCAGTCACGCTATGTCGATTTACAGGGCCCAGGACTCTGCTGTGATATGGCCACTTTGCTCTTCTTTGCCAGCAGATTCTGGGCCCTATCACAGAGCAACTGAGTCATTTGAGAAAAGTAAGCTAAGTCCTCATATGTCTGTACAAATGCACCGTAGTTGGACCTAATTAGAGGGGTGGGTTAGCAGCTGTGGCTAGTAGATATAGATAGGGTTTGGGAGAGTGGAGGCAGCTGAGGAACTGGAAGGAAGTTTGAGAGGCCTCAGTGGTGACTATTGCCCTGAGCCAAGGAAGCCAAAGGTGGTAAAGCCTACAGGGCCAGAGGCAGTGTCCTGAGCCAGGAGGGAATGTAGGAAGCCAGAGCTGGTGAGGCATGATCTGTCAGGGACAAAGAGCCCTGAGTCAGGAGGAAGCTGGAGAGGCTGGAGGGAGTGAAGCCTAGGAGCCAGAGATGTATGTGTCTGGACTAGAGTTCAGGGACTTGAAGTGTGGGCTTGAGTCATGTATTTTGATAAAATCAACCCCAAGAAGGGGGCATGAAGTTTGTGGTTAGCTCCTGAGAGATCAAGGGAGTCGAGGGACTGAGTTGTAACCGCTGCAGTTTGGTCAACCTGCTGTCAGGGGTCGCCTCTGGCTGGCTGGACTATTACATTTGGTGGCAAATGCAGGCAGGCAATCAGGGACAGGGAGAAGAACCGCCACAGTGCCATGAAGGAAGCATTATACCTGTTAAAGGAGACTCAGCAACTGCAAGCGATGCTGTTGGAAAATCAATGACAAATACAGATACTCCCACAAGAAATTCGTGTGAAAGACAGATAGGCCTGGGATCCTGAGTTCAATATTCTGCATGGAGAAGAAGAATCCTGAAGGTCCCCAGGTTGGAAGGTCTGGTTTTAGGGGCTGTCATGGCTTTGGGGAAGATGGATGCCCTCTGATGTTTGGCGTGTCAAATAGCTTATTAGAGGTGCAGGTGGTTAAGCATTTTTGCTCCCAGAAAGAGGACAGGTGTTCTGTAGGCCTGGAGTAGAGGATTTGGGAGTCTCTTGCGGGGGCTGGTTGCCAGGAGAGTTCACTTTAGATAGGGAGAGGTCAGGTGAAGTTGATTGGGATGACCAGGTACAATGGAGTTGTCTGCCTAAAGGTCTCAGCAGAGACTAGGAGTATAGGTCTGCCTGAGAAGTGACAAGATGAGACTGTGAAGCATCATTTGAGAAGGCAGTAGCAGAAAGGGCACTTCAACAGCAGTTGGCTAGAGAAGGAGCTCTGTGCCCTACAAGAGCAGGAGATTTCTGCTCTGCACCAGTGGCGGCTAGCCTAGGATCGACAGCAAGAGAGGACTACTGCACCTGCTCTCCCAAAATGCCCCATGCAGCTCTTGCCGAGAATTGAAGATTAGGACGTAGATTGAAAACATGAATCCAGTCACTCGCTGAATTCACATCAAATCCTCTCTCCATCTCACCCTGCCACAGAAAGGATCGTGATAGTGGAAATGGTTTTTGTAAACCAGAATTACAGAGCTCAGTGCAAAACATCCTTCCCTATTGTGAATACCTAAGTGCAAGTGGAATGAATCATGGCTGTTTCTTCTAATTATATGGGTAGGCTAAGCCAATCAGGGGCCTGGCATATGCTTTACACTATGTAGTTTGCACAGCAAAGTTGATTCAAATCTGAAATGAACCAGTGTATCGCTACATCAAAAGATGCATGCCTATTCAGATATTCCAATTTCAGCAGAAGATTGGAGTCAACTGCATCTCACGATCAGGAAATGATTAAATGATGTTTTTTCCTGTGAAATTGAGACAAATTTTTTTTTTTTTTTAATTTTCATTGACAATTGTATTATACATTTCAGGTTTTCACTGAAAAAACAGAAGGATGTTGGCAACCCAATTACTGAGCCAATAAACCCAAGCCAATAAACAGAAAAATTGCCTTTTTAAACTGAAACTTACTGGATTTTTTAAAACAAAAACCTAAACATTTTCAACAAAAATGGATTTTTCTTCCACAAAAATTTGCATTTCGTTTTAAAGCCATTTTCTCTCAAATAGACGGAAATTTCTCTACCAGCTCTACTCACAACGTGAGTGCTTCCTGTTTGCTGAAGGAAGGGGGTGACAGGATTCAACCTTAGAAAGGTCAGGCCGTTCTGTTTCTTCCCCACATGGATCCCACAGTGCAAACCCCTGTGTCAGTAAATTTGCCTATTGCGGGGGTGTAGCAGCAGAGGCTGCATTCATCTCCTGTTCCTCTAAGAGGTCCAAAATCAACTGTCTGCTCCTCTGTGATACCCTTCAAAAAGGGTGGGGCCACTACAGGAGGGAACAGCGATAGACAAGCTAGCATCCTATTTTCAGGACCTCCAATGGTAGCCCTGGCTACTGCACTCCTGTGGAACCCAGCCAGATTTTAAGGCTGTTTTCTCCCAGTGGAACTCCCAAATGAGAAAGGTTATGGTGCTGCTTACCTCACTCTGGCATGACTATCCCCTCTGAGCGCCTTCCTTTGTTGGGCGAGAAGAGGGCGTATATACACCTCCCTGTATCCGTTGCATGAATTTGGCCCAAAGTGAAATTCAAAATGTCGGTTACCTGGTTACCATTAATACATATGAGGCGATAATCATTGCCTACATTAATTAATGGGCAAACCCATAGCATCATCAATTATTTGTAATACAGATCTTTGAAAGTAATATGTGGTATATAAATGCTAACCTATTAACAGCTATTTTCAGAACATATTTCCCAACCAGTGGTATAAATTTCAAACTACTGTATAAATGTGACTTTATACTGCACTCGTGGATTTCATGATGTTATGCATATTCCAATTAAAGTAAATTTCTTATGAACAGGGGAAAAAATATGACAGAGCTTAAAAGAACAAGCTGGAAAATGACAAAATTCAAACAAAACAAATGGCATGAACAAAATGTGCCAAGTCTGGGAATTCAAGAAAGGATTAATTGTCACTTGTTTGGGAAGACTTGCTTAATGTAATGTATCTCAGAGTTACTGCATAGAACATGGTACTACAAAAAAAGAAACATAAGGCACAAGATGGTGGCAAACTGAAGAAGCTGAATTCCTACAGGATGGGACTGGTTGAAAAAATATACCCTGCCAGTTTCCTGTGATTGTCAGGTTGAGGCATTTTCTTAGCTGTTTGAAATGTGCTAAATTTTTTGGGTAACTTTTATCCTGTGGTCTTGCTAATGCTTTTTATCAGCAAAGAGACATCCTTTCCATTCTCACTTCTGGATTTGTTTGATATATAAGTGATGGAGTCATTATCTCCATTTATATGTAGACTCTGGAGAACAAAACAAACTATGTTCAAGTGGCTTATTGTAAAAAAACACAAACAGTCAGGGTAGCTGCTTTACAAAGGGCCGCGTGCTCTGTGTGAGTTGGGAGAAGCTGAGCCCGGGAGTAGAAAGCAGATGGTTTTTCTAACTCGAACATTTTGCAGCAGGTTAGTGACATTGTTAATCCTCTAACAGGGAAGCCTGGGCAATGTTAATTAGAGCAAGGAGAAATTGGGAGGGGAAAATAATTTCTTTTATTTTAATTGTATGCTTTAAATGTTGTTTTGATTTTAGCCAAACTGTTTGAGTTAAATTGTCTCAACTCGTGCGATTCACCAACATTTCTTTAAATGTGGAAATGGGGAAAGTTTCATTTATATTTTACTATTCTCAGTTTTGTATTTTCTTGTAACAGGGTGTTTTTTTTACATCTATACACTTAACTGAGTGAGTGGTTAATCAGTTAGCTGACTGGCTAATGGTGATTTCAGCAGAGAAAGAGTCTGCATGGATTCCAGCTGAAGATTCCTATGAGCAAGTGGAGGGACGATGTTATTTTAGACTCAGCAGACGGTATAGATTTGGGGATCAAAGACTCTAACTGAGACCTAGGGGAACTCAACCTAAGCTTTTGGGAATTTTCAGTTTCTTCTCACTGTGTTTCTATGGGGACTAAACTGCAGATTTTAATTTAATTTATGTTTATATATAACTGTGAAGACAATGTCTGTGGATTATAAAATAGCCATGTTATGCTCTGAAAGTTAGATTATTATTTGTTTCTTTATCATAAGATTTTCTAAAGTTATTTAATTAAATTCATTCCTTTCGTTCCTTTTGGGACTTGAATGTGGGGAGGTTGACCCCGTGCAATCCTTGCTGAAAATCCTTAGAGACTCAACTCTGGGTCTCCAGCTAGTTTTCTACGGGAATTGCGGGGTTTTTAAGGCACTGGAGAAGGGCAATGAAGTGAACTCTAGCCCACCCAAAGGTTACAAATGCACAACGATACTTTCAACAAAGCCGTGATGATAAGACTAGGACATGTAAGTGAAAATATTTTTTTTTAAAAGAAAAAATATGGAACTGACTTTCAGAAGTGTTTATCCACCAAAGATGATTAAAGAGTCTATCATTCAGTTTTAAAAAAATGTAAGCAGTTTCTCTTATTCTTTGCTTAGGTATGGACCATTGTCAAAGGTTTTATTTTATTTTACTTTACTATTACAATATAACAAATGCCCATCCTTTACTTTTTATTTTTCTCTTGACCCCCCAATTGAGAACTTGGGAAGGGAAAAAAATTAGGGTGACCAGATGTCCCAATTTTATAGGGACAGTCCCGATTTTGGGAGCTTCTTCTTATATAGGCACCTATTACCCCTCACCCCTGTCCTGAATTTTTACACTTGCTATCTGGTCACCCTCGAAAAAATACACACAATTCTGACAAGGAACTGACCAGAATTCAAACTCTCCAGACTTAATAATGTCCCTTCTTGGCAAAAAATTGGGTGTCCAATTCTATCCTAAAATGTATGCAGGCAACCCCAGTTGGGGTCAAAGTGCATTTAAATTATATTACTCACATGGGTCTCCATTCAGGAAAGCATCCCAGTTTGGGACAGCTCTTAAGCACATGCTTAAGACCAACTGAAGTCCTGAATCAGGGCTACGGTGTTGAGAATGCATGTATTTCTTTTTGTTATTTATTATCCCTCTCTTTCTAATTTATATTACAGAACGACTAGTGTATTTATAAAGCAATGAATTCTCAAGCAATATCTTACTCTGCAAGTATGTTCTTAATAAAGAATGATTCAGGTTGAATGGACCTCTTGTGGGTCATCTAGTCCATCTGCCAGTAATATCTTTCCAGCTGTAGGATTTGTTTGTTATTTACCATTTGGCAAAATATTTTGAGGTAAAGAAGATGACTAATATCGGATGTTAGTCTTTCGGTTGCTTGTTTTCATTCTCTCACATACTTTTTATTAGCATAATTGGTCCTGCAAAACCCGTACCTACATGAGTAGTCCCAGTGAGAATCACTCACATGAGTAAGGGCCTGCAATATCAGGAACTAAAGTATTAAATGCAAACTAAAAATAAATTCATTTTAAATAACTTTCTTTTAACAGCTTCTTCCTGTTGCACTATGGGGTTCTGGTCAATGACTAGGGCTCCTAGATCCTACCACAATGCAAAGAGTAAATAATCATCAATGTCTGAGCGCCTCACATAATGCTAATGAATCACGCACTGTGATGCAGATATTGCCTCCATTTTACAGGTACGGAAACTGAGCTGCAAAAGAGAGCAAGTGACTGCTGAAGATCACCCAGGATAGATGCCAGTGGCAAGGCCAGGAACAGAAACTAGATCTCTCAACACCTAAACCCTGTGCCTGACCCATAAGATACTCTTTTTATCCAGTTATATATCTTAATGAATAAATCCATGGTAGGCGTCCATCTTGAATACTGTGTGCAGATGTGGTTGCCCCATCCCAAAAAAGATATATTGGAATTGGAAAAGGTTCAGAAAAAGGCAACAAAAATTATTAGGGGTATGGAACGGCTTCCGTATGAGAAGAGATTAATAAGGTTGGGACATGTCAGCTTGGAAAAGAGACAACTAAGGGGGGAAATTATTGAGGTCTATAAAATCATGACTGGTGTAGAGCAAGTAAATAAGGAAGTCTTATTTACTCCTTCTCATAACACAAGAACAAGGGGTCGCCAAATGAAATTAATAGGCAGCAGGTTTAAAACAAACAAAAGGAAGTATTTCTTCACACAACACACAGTCAACCTGTGGAACTCTTTGCCAGAGGATGTTGTGAAGGCCAAGACAATAACAGGATTCAAAAAAGAACTAGATAAATTCATGGAGGGTAGGTCCATCAATGGCTATTAGCCAGGATGGGCAGGGATGCTGTCCCTAGTCTCTGTTTGCCAGAAGCTGGGAATGGGTGACAGGGGATGGATCACTTGATGATTGCCTGTTCATTCCCTCTGGGGGACCTGGCATTGGCCACTGTCGGAAGACAGGACATTGGACCAGTTGGACCTTTACTCTGACCCAGTATGACCATTCTTATGTAATGTCTATGTCCCTCACTGGGTGTCATTTGTATCATTCACCACTGCAAAGCAAGCACAGTCAAGTGAAAGCTTCAGAGATTAGAAAAATAAACAAGAAAGATTTATTGATATATCAGCCAAAATGCCCAGCTACTCCATAACAAAAAGGTGAAAATCAGAACTCATGTCAGAAATTCCAATTAGAGATGACTAAGGCTAAGATTTTGTCATGGATATTTTTAGTAAAAGTCATGGACAGGTCAAGGGCAAAAAAGAAAAATTCACAGAAACCGTGACCTGTCCTTACTTTTACTAAAAATATCCCTGACAAAATGGGGATCTGCCGGTCCCTACACCGCCTGAAGTGGGCAGCTGCACAGCTGAAGGAGCCACCTTCAGCAGCTGCAGGCTGTGGGGTACCCCTTCTGCCTGCAGCTCCGGAGGTCCCCCGGTGCCTGTGGGGATTGGGAGCTGTGGGGTGCAACCACTGGCTGCAGCTCCAGGGGCCTACAGTGGCCAGGAGCTCGGGGGTTCCCCAATGTCCAGGCTGGCTGGGAGCTGCAGGGTTCCCCGACGCCCATGGTGGCCGGGAGCTCAGAGGTTCCTCTGCCAACGGTAGCTCCGGGGGTCCCCACTGCCTGCAACGGCCAGGAGCTCGGGGGTTCACTGCTCCCTACCAGTGCAGGCTGAAGTCATGGAGGTTGCTGGAAGTCACGGATTCCATGACTTCCGCGAACTCTGTGACTAAATCGTAGCCTTAGACATGACCCCAGATGAGAACCTGAACTTTGGGAAAGTTTGGATTCAGATCCAATTCCAAATCTGGATTTTGTGTCTGAGGCCCAGCTCCACCAGCATGGTTTAGGAGAAGATGGAAACAGTAAAGCCAGTCTCAAGTCCAGCATTGAAAGACCACCTGGGCCACCAGCTACAGCAGCAGTCTGCAATTATCAGTATTACTCAAGAGCAGGAGGAGTCAATAAAAGCGAACTCACCAAGCAGTGAAGGAATATACCAGGGTGACTAGCTCCTCCAGTGGTTTGCTGCTGCCACCATTTAAGGGGAGAGGGAGCTAGTAAAAGTAAGTACCACCCCAATTAGCCCAATCCAGCACTACTTCCAGTGTTACAGTTTGAGGAGAGACTGTTGTGGACACTAGGGAGATATCTGAATTACTAGAGGGCTCACAGACAGGCTACTACACTTGCTAACTGATGACGCAGGTGGTTGGATGTGTATATGAGAGAGAACCTAGCCTATTTCTGACAACAGATTGCTTTGGTGGTTTCCGTTTACCATTATTTATGGGGGACCTGGAAAGTGGGGAGAAAAGTTAGGCAAGAACCCTAAATGCATCTAAGTGCTTTGTTGGCTCATGGAGAGAGTTCTTAGCCCTTTGCAGGATCGAGCCCTCAAACCATTCTTTATGCATGAGATTTACTTCTGTGTTTCTGTGAATGGTTTGGAATGTCAGCATGTTCCTCCCACGAGAAGGGGATTCCCAGAGAAGCAAGTGAGGGGAGTCTGAGGAAGTGGTGCAGTTGTTATGTAATAATAACAGCAAAGAGATGTAATGGGTAAGGAAAGGGAAAATGTCAGGCCCATCTTTGTCTGTTCCTGTTAAATGTGGTCGATACCTGTCTGAAATGGTGTGTGTGGCGGGGGAAGCAAATGTAAACAGGTGAGATGTCCCAGTGGCGTAGGAAGTAGGAAAGTTGTAAGGTGGTTGTTTTCTTCATCCTAAAATAGAATTGGAGAGTGAGATAAATGGGAGACTCGCCCAGGCTGCCACAGGTTTTGGTGGGCTGTTTTTGTTATGCCCTCTTATCCTGCTCTGAAATCCATATTCCAAGATCTTAGTTCAGTGGCTATGTCCTTTAGTAGTGAAGTCATACTATATCTCATAGTAATTCCAAATGTTAAATTATGAACAGGTAAAACCACAGTTTAATGAAACTCTCACAGGACAACTGAACAATGTGTAAAGTGGGTAGGTACTACATAAGCTTCAGGAAAAAAAGCAAGGCATCACTTGTTGGATAGAAATGAAGAACAGTAATGTTTGTAGTCAATTGGAGAACAGCTACAAAAATTCTAAGATAGAAGTTGATAGGTCATGATCATCATTCCACATAAGACTCATAGGTCAAGCCATATATGACAATCCACAAACCTATGTCATTCCACAAAGATTTCAAACAGTTTCATTTGGAACAACTTCATTAGGAACAATGGATGGTAAACCACAGTGGGACACAAGCATAGATGAAATGGAAGAATATGGTTCATTTTGTGACACTTGTCAGTACAGAAACAATATAGAAGAACAAATGCGCAATAAGCAAGTTTTCTAAAATTTTACAAAACGTCTTCTCCGTTTCATGAAAACAATACATATTTACTCTAAGGGCCATCACATCATAATTTCACCCTCACTTAGAACAGAGGAAAAGGCTGGAAAAACACCCTCCAGATTGAAATAAAAATAAATTGCTTTTTAGCATATTAAAAAGGCTCCTGATTAAATAGTACTAGCTATTCACACACAGGAATATTAACAGTAAATGTTGCTAATTTAAGCATAGCTAATTTTAAAGAGCACGTACCTAGGAACAACTACATGAAAGAAATATTCATCCAATGAATTCCATCAAGCAGAGGATCAGCTTGATGTATTTTGATTTAGGGAACTAACATCATGACTTTTGCTTTTCATTTTGTTGGATGGTTGGTTTTTGTACAGTGCATTACATATAGTGCTGTACAGCACACCACCTTTCTTCTTTGAGGGCTTGCACATGTCCGTTCCAATTTAGGTGTGTGCTCACCTTGAGCACAGCTGCTAGGAATTTTTCCCTCAGTGGTAGCCATCAGGTTGGCTCCAGCATCCTCTGGTATCACGTGCTCATAGCACCAGTATAAAGGCCACTGCCAACCCCACCTCCCTCCCTCAGTTCCTGATTACTGCCCATGATGGTTGCTGGAACTACTTCATACTTCTCTCAATGGACTTTCTATCTGTTATTGTATATAGTTGGTTTACACAGTTGTTAAAGTTTTATTAGTAGTTAGTTGAGTTAGCTGTTCTCCGTTAGCGGAGTTTATTCTCCACTCCCAGCACCGGGGCATGCCTCGGTCACTGGGTTTTAGGCCTTGCACCTCCTGACACAAGTACTGGGTGTGTACAACTTACAAATAAGAGGCAGAAATACCACCTCAGTTAGAGTCATTATATACAGCATGTGAACTTATTCACTTTTCTTAATGTGATTTGTAAAGCAATGAATTCTCAAGCAATGTCTTACTCTGCAAGTATGTTCTTTGTAAAGAATGATTCAGGTTGGATCAGACCTCTTGTGGGTCATCTAGTACATCTGACAGTACTATTTCTCCAAACTGATGACTGCAGTTTGCTAATAGTCTTCCATTCTAAAAGTGACTACAAACAAATCTCTGGAAAAAAGTAAGTCATTAGTACTCTATGTTACATACATTAGACTTGACATACAATGCATCAAATATTATATAACAAATACTGGAGAAAACAATGAGGGATATAAATATGTCAGTTCAGAAGTCATAACAATCCAAATTTCCACAAACTGTATGCATTTTTCTTCCACAAGCCACATTTTTACATACCCCATGAATGAATACATATTTGCTTTGCAAATTAATCTTGCATAACTTCTGTTTATAGGAAAAACTTAAGACTCGTATGACAAAAAATGTTATTTGATGCTCACCAGAAGATCAATTGTGATTCAGATCACACCAGTCTCTCAACCTGTGCACTACGATCAGCCAATAGTAACTAATGCAATGGACCCTAAAAGAGTCAGTGCTGTCTTTCCAGCAGGGTAGAGCTGCTGCAACATTGGGTCTCAGCACAGGACATTTTCACGGGCAGCTGAGTAACCTTCTCATCAACCAAACAGACTGCTTTGGGTGGATGGGGATAGACAAGTGGTAAAGGGGAGAAATCTTGCCTGAGAGCACAAGGCAGAATGGGTTTTCCAAGAATCCAGCCTGGGAAAGCAGAGGCAAGGCTGGAATTTGGTCTGTATAACAACCTTCCCCCCTGGAAGAAGGAAAGGGCCTGATGAGGTAAGCCTAAATCTAGAGACTGCATCAGGTGCAAGGTTTGGAGTTTCCACACTACTAGAGACAGACTGAATCATGCCAAGCCAAGGTTCAGTGAGCTGAGGATCCAAGAGGAAAGAGATCTGCAGCACAGAAAAGCTCTAGGGACTCTAAGTTCCTGATTTGAGAAGGATCATACCCAAAGATCTGGAGGTGTGTGCAGGCTTCATGGAGCAGAGCATATGTAGAACAAAGTGTTAACTACTGTCTTCAGTCTGTTGTTATCAGAACTGTTATTTAAGTCATGCTTTATGCCTTTTTCCATACCTCAACCAAACTGAGAGTAAAGTTAATTTGTATGACCCCTGTATACAAATGTCATTTTTGGTGAGCCCCCAATATGTCCTCTTTGTGCTAGTAGTTGGAGCATCTCTTGGCTTTATGGTGCAGTTGTCTTGGCTGTCGCTCACAAATTTCTCTACACCATTGCTACCCAGGAATCAGGGCCAGTTCTATCTGGGACATAAAAAGGTTGATTGCACAGTGAGAAGTGGGGTAATGACCAGCGTGCACATTATGCTTCTTCAGGACTCAGAATCTCATCAAAACTAAAGCCCATGTTTCACAGATCCAAACGGGCGAACCATGTGCTCATTGCAAGATAGACCTCGAGCCACAATACTAGGTATCAGCACCAGCCATGTTTGCATAGAGTTTCTAAAAAGAAAAAACGAGAGCTCTAAGGTGAA
This sequence comes from Eretmochelys imbricata, assembly GCF_965152235.1. NCBI lineage: Eukaryota > Metazoa > Chordata > Testudines > Cheloniidae > Eretmochelys > Eretmochelys imbricata. The sequence continues at coordinate 193,765,165 of NC_135573.1, forward strand.
TACATTTCTGCATCTTGGAATGTGCATTTTCTTAAATGTAGCATGACTGCTACAGCTATTCCATATGCGACATTCTTCATAATAACTTTTGCAAATTGTACTTTGAAATTATGCTTTTGAAACTTCCTAATTATTTCATGGCTGAGATTTATTTCTTTAAAGTGAGAAACAAACTGGCTCTGAGGGGCTGCGCTCTTCTTTCTTTAGTGACTCTGTAGGGTCTGGAAGTAACACTGAGACTCCCAGCATGTACTAGATACTGGAGCAAGAGTCATCTATGTTACATGATATCAATATACAATACAAGGTTAAATTGTGGTCCTTCCCTTATGCAACTGCACAACAGAAGAGAGGATGTAAGGGCTTTCCCTCCTTTCTGTGCAGCCAGAATTGCACTCCCTATGCTTGGGACAGTGCAGGTGCTGCTTCTGGGATGCTTCCTGCCAGGAGCAAATTGATCAAAAGTAGGCAGGGAGTAGGTGGACCTATGGTTTTGATGCCTCTACATGCCAATCAGCAGAACTAGCTGGCTGGCTGTGCAGATTGCTCCCCTTGGGGACAGGAACTCCACACCACCTCCCAATGTAGGGTTGTGGCTAAATGCCACAACCTAGCCCACAAATATGGATAAAGCCATGGTCGCATGACTATCCCTCATGCCTACTGAGCTAGAGTTATCACTGAAGGCACCATGTTAGCAAAAATTAACAGCTCTCTATATGCCATTTGGATAATGGAAGTGAACTCATAAAAGGCACAAAAAGGAGAATTAAAGAACATTGAAAGACTCTAAAATATTAGCAGCTATAACCTTCTGCTCTGCCTGAAGAAGGCATTCAGCCACAGCATGTTCTTTCAGCCATGACCTAAAAAACCAGAGCTGTGGCCACTAACAGCACATTCTAAGTAGTAGAGATAGGCAGCAAAGAGGAGCTCGGGGTAACGGAAGATAGAATCAGAAGAGAGGTCACAAATTAAGTAACTGGATACAGAGCCAGACATGAAGCAGAGACATCATGCAGAGCATCAAAACGAGCAGTTGCTACTGGGAAATACATTCATTGCAAAGGCATAATATCAGAGGCACCACACAGGTGACCATATGGATTGCTTTCATGAAAAAAGAACATAAGTGATGCTAAAAAAAAGCACTGTCCTAATAAAATAAGAGCCTACTTCAAGCAACAATGGGTTGTCACACCTCCACCAGAAAACAGGAGGATTCAAGCAGGAGAGGTCTTCGGACAGCTTCATGGATTCAATTAGTTTGACATTTCTGACAAGAGAATTGCAGTATGAATATGGGATTCATTAGTTATTGAATAAATTGTTTTGTATAAAAGTAACTACAATTATATACAGCTGTAGGGGCTACTCCCACTCCTGTTGGAATTGGTAGCAGCTTTGGAAGCAGGATCAGGCTAGTAATCAATACGAGCACAGCCATTTTACATTTTCTTGTAGATGTCAGTGCACATTATGGTACAAAAGCAAAGTTTTCTTTAGATTATAAAGCAAAGCTTGAAAAGACTTCAGCTTCTCTCTGATTAGTGGCATGTGATCAAGTCCTTTTATGAACAGAAAAGGAGTATTTCCCTGCTATGTATAATTCCAATGTTATAAGTGCAATTGTTTATACTGTTGCCTAAATCACACATGGTGTTTAATTTTACAGGAGGTTTTGGTCAATCAATGTATTATTCAGCTCCAGCATAAATAATTTTTGGGGGTCTCAAATCCATCTACAGTGAACAAATCTATTTAATTAAACAAAAGCAGCACTAATACGGCACTGGGTAACCCAGATGTGACTATAAATTAATTGCTTATTTCAGTTATACTAGTAGCCAAGTAATTTGAATGACAGATGTAAAATACCTGAAAAATGACAAGCCTGGCTAGTTTAAAAAAGTACAAACCCACAGATTTGTCTCCCCAAAACAGCAGACTTGCACAAGCACATCAGAGGGGTATTGGTGCAAGCTAAAAAAAAATTTTTTTAGGGGTAATGCAGTAACTTACGCATCTATTCCATCTATAACTGATTATGACCATATAGAGGAAAATGCAAGGGTAGCACTTGACCTGGGTAGCAGCTAAAGATGAGTAACAATGCAAATTGGATGAAGATTACAGAAAGCAGGGCACAGTTATAGTAATGAGTTGCCTAGGCAAATTGTGATAATCTCTCAACAGGTAACTGCAGCTAACTCCACAGCACATCTGTGCATTGAAAAGCAACTGTAGGAAATTCTTCGCCTTGCTGAACTACACAGCTAGCAAAAGGCATTAGCAGCTCCTTGGAGCAGAAATAAACTGATCTTTCCTTCATTTATATGGGAGATAACAACTTACAGAAGTAGGTGTTGCTGACTCCTGGATGCATTGTTGAATCAACTAGTAAACAATCCACAGCTGATGCCAGCATTCATTGATAACCCAAGCTTGAACTGTGGCCTCCACCTGTCTCAGAGCAACCCGATACACCCAGAATGTACAGGCAGGAGCAAAAACTGTGCTATGCAAACCTACTTTTCTGATATATCTGTTCCTCACCAGGGATAAACCTTATGTTGATGAGAAGTTTAGATTTTACATAGCATTTTTCATGATTTTACAGAGGATTAATGAGTGTTACTAGAAGCAAAGTATTTGCAAGGAGTCAGCAACTCTTGTGTTTGGAATTAAACATGCAGGCACAGCTAACCACTACTGTTTTGTTAGCCTTTGAGATCAATGCTGGTAACATGGAAAACAAAACAAAAACCAAGCAGGCATCATAGAAACCCACCCTGACAAATCATTGTTGAACATGTTACAAACAATGGGCAGAAGTGATGGTCTCTTGACATACCTAGACAAACCATTTTGAATTGCAAGGAAAAGCTGCACCAGGCAGCAGTTAAGAATCAGGTAAGCAATGAGACTACTTCCATGTGAGTTGTAGAACGTGCTGTCTCTATTACTCAGTGCATTATTTTTAGGGGAGCTGGTCTGTCATTGTCACAATTTCTGCACTGTAAGTAGTACAAGACAAGGAAACTTTTGCAGTGTTGGTCTCATTAACATCTATTTGAATGTTATGATGTTGGCTATATGTTCAGCAAGTGAATTGCAACCAGTTGAAAACATTTTGACTGTACATTAATAAGTTGTAGTACCAGCAAAGCTGGCATCAGAAACCGTCTTTCACAATCACCTCATAGTCATATGTCAAGACCATTTCCAAAAGGGATGTATATCCCTTTTCATTGTACTTCTTGGATGATCATGATCACAATCGTATCTATACTGGTGAAATAAACTCTTGTAGAGGGATTTGAAAATAAGTCAGGCAGTTGTGTTCACTGCAGTGTCTGTGCAGAGATCCATGATATGAAAGGCCATCACCTCCTGCGATGCGGTAGCATCCTACAACCCACATTTCAGAAGTCTGAGTGAAAAAAATACAGGCAGGGGACATGCAAGTAGACTCAGAGATTGCTTTGGTGAGACCACAGATATGCTGCTCCAGAGCTTCCTATCAATCAATAGAGACAATAATTTACCAGTTTGAATCCACAGGCTTAATAATAGACAAAAAATCTGTTATCAACCAGCCAAAGTGACCAGAATGATATTCTACAATGGTCACTACCACTCAGCGCACACTTCCCACAAAAATGCAAAGGATGACATGCAGCCCAATTTAGTTAAAACATTACTCAAGTCACAAGGTCCGCAGCTAAGTGACCTCATCTCCTCACATACTGTCACACTCGCTTCTCCAAGTACACAGAGGTCATGTCTCTTGCAGTCACTACACAGCCAATCAATCTTTATCTTCCTCTATTCCTTTCAGGGAAGATTCACATATTAGCAACAATTGTCAGTGGACAGTATAATAGAAGGTGAACCCTTTGACTTTTGAAATCTCTAAGACCTCACCAGTGCCCAGAATCCCGAGCCAATAGGAACACATCATATATGTTTCTAAATGCCACAAAGTTTGCAAGGCCATTAATTGTGCAAGCCTGCTGCGCAACATTGCCACATACAAAAAAACGTCATCAATTGATGAGGCGCTGGGTGGCAACATGGACACCACAGATGATCCTACACAGGATATTCAGCTTCTGAATATTGAGAATGAGTACACTGTGATTATCAGCAATTGCATTCATTGCCAATAGTATAATAGATGCCCTGCTCTGGTGTAGACAGTCATTGGTAATGGAGTTGTGCTGACATTAGTATGTGAAAGGCAACGGATTGTTTTTATTTCTGAGAATATCATTGGTGATCTTTAATATAATGGCTAATTCAGTTATTACTGGTTTTAGGCCCTCTGTCCCTCGGCGAGCCAAGACTAATCCCGTTGAGCAGGAGGTTAATTTTGTGGCAGGCTCCCTGAAACTAAACAGTATTTACACCAGTGACTAAGATCATGGAATTAGACTGTTCTGCATGATTCACAAGGGATTGATATACTGATGGTACAAGGATACTAGACTCTAGAGACAAGGATAGTGATTATACATCATTGGTCCGGAGGAAGGGTTGGACAATTCCATCTATATGGGAAGATACAATGGACAGCATTACTTTCAAAATTCACAGACCAAGAATGCTGCACATTATTATTGGAAAGGTGCCAGTGGTTGAGTTTGAGAAAGATGGGACTTCTTGACAAAAGGAAAGTTTCTTTGCTATAGGCGATTGCTCTTCATTTGATTATGTGCTGGATTGTGATATTGGAAGGGGATTTTCTGGTGGGGAGAGGCAATAGAGGAGAGAGATCCACAGGTTGGGTTTGAAGGAGAAGTTCTTCTGAGAAATGGGAAACAGCTTTCTTGGATTCTGATCCCTCTCCAAGTGGCAAAGCAAGGGTGTCCTACTAGGAAATGGTTATTTGCAGCAGGATTCACTTTCTTTATCTGGGGCGAAGGGTCTAAGGTCCAGAATCTATGCCAAGAAAGTGATCCAGTTTTCAGGGCATACCAGAAACATAATGAGGTATCAGATCACTTAATCCTTGTTACCTTGCATCTGGTCTCTTTGGGTGGAATGCTCAAATGGAGTTAGACTCCGAACTTCTATATAGGTTCTTAACTACCATGAAATCAATGGAAGTTAGGTGCCTAAACAGAAGTTTGGAGCCTAACTCCTTTTGAGCATTCCAACCTTTGTTACTTTTCACTTTGGAAATGAAGTGTGGGAAGTGAGTGTGAGACTAATGGGTGGATGCTAAGAGAGTGAATAGGCTTTTGCCTCTTGGCAGAGTTTGCAGAGACCCAAACTTTGGCAGGTGAAATCCTCCTCTTGCAAAATGGTGGGATCAAATGAAGACAAAGTGTTTGGTTTAGTGGCTGGCCAAGACAGGGAGACAGGAAAAGGACTTATACAAGGAGGAGGATATTAGGATGGTGAAACGCAAAATCCTTGCCTTAAAACTGCCATATGGAGGCCTATCGGAAGGAATAGCTGAAACTGTTAAGAACTGTGATGAATTAGGGAAAGATCTGGAGAAGGTAGAGACAGGTTTGGTAAAGGAAAATCATGCTCACGTCTTACAGTAATCATCTGAGCTAGTAAATACTAGCCTCTGTCATATGACACGAGGTATTAAACATTTTGTAACCCAGACTCATGTCATATGGCTGGGTGCAGGAAAACAAGATTGCTCATTTACCAGCACTTCTCCGGGCCACATCATAATTATTTGATCAGGGACATTATGGTGATAATGGTGTCAGAGCAGAGGATGATGCTTTGACTCTGTAAGATGCCAAAAGCCCAGCTTTAGGGTTGCCTAGTATAACCTGTTTATATACTGTCAGTTAGAGATATTCTGGGATTGAGGTATAAGAGAGGTTCCCTGCAGACAAATCACAAGAGAATACTGTTGATTCCTTATAATTATTACTCCTATCTGTTTAGGAATTGGAGGAAGGTGAACTATCAAGGGAGAGACATAAAGAGAAACAATAGCTTTGAAAAAAAAGGCCTTACAGGAGTGTCTAGTAATACCCCCATTGACTACAAAACAGGCAGAGGAGTTAAGGTCTCCATTAAGAATTGAACAGAATTGAAAAACAATCTCTGCCTTGCAGGAATGTGTTACTCTGGGGCTAGGTGGCCTAGTGAATGACTTGTACCGGATTTTCCCTTGTTTGCCAGAGTTCTTACAAATTTAATCAGGGTCTGGATAGTGAAAACAAAGTAATGTTTAATTGGGGATTCTTACCTTGTTGGGTAAAGTTAGGGGGAGGGAGGATGGACCTAAGACCTCCCTGGACAATTGGAGGCCCCTCATCTTGCTCAGTATGAATGATAAAATCCTGGCCAGAGTGCTGTACCAGAAGCTGGGGCAAGTAACATGGGATTTCAACCAACCAGCTCAAGAGAAAGTCAGATTAATCTCTGACTCTCCATAAGATTTACAGGAGGTATTTGCAGCGGAAGGCACATGATTTTAAAAACTTTGTTCCTTGCGACCTTTATCAGATGATTGCAGATTGTGTACTTGTCCCAGTCATCAGTGGCTGGTAGGGGAAGTGGCCTATTTAATTACTATCTGGGACAAGACGGGTTTGCAGTAGATCCTCTGGCTGGGCTGTTAGCAAGACAGACAGAGTTAGAGGTGGAAAGTCTGTTCAGACCACAAATCAACTATCTAAATAGGAAAGGCAGCAAAGTTTGGTTCCCCTGGGTCTTTACAGATGACATGCCAGTGTTGGTCATAACTACCTAAGTCTAATCCCGATTTGCATAAGAGAAAAGCTATTTGGTTTGGTATGAAGTGCCAGCTTGCCTTCCACCACTTGGCAGGCTTGCAGAATGTGCAAGGTATTATATGGGAACTGACCTGAGAGAAGGGAGAGCTAGTGATGGAAATGTGGAGTCTATTTCCCAGAGGATGAACATTTTACACTAAAGCTTGCTTCCTCTCTCCCTTCTCATGGGACAAGTGAACCTGCCACCACCTCCTAAGCAAATACAGTCTCCACAAAGGGCTGGCTATTTTTCACGCTGTTTGCAGGTAAAGAAACTTCACTCATCGGTAAGAAAAACACTAGCATTCATCTCCAAGGAGCACAGAGGTATGAGATTTGGTTCCCTCTGACTTTTACTCTCTTTTATTTAGAAAAGTTACAACAGCTCTCAACAGATGTAATAACAGCCATTGGGCCTTACATGGCAAATGACATCATCTCAGCTACAGCCTAAGATGACAACAAAAAGGACAGACCAGAAGAGACTGGAAGAAGCCAAGATATCTGGTAAAACTGATAACAGTCAAAAGGGGTTAGTGGTTCACCCTTTTCCTCATCCTCACTGGGGTCTGAGGTGGTGGCATTTGTATCTGTCTGTGTGGGTCAGGTCCCATCAGAACAATGGATGTAAAGAAACCTCTAGAGGGAATGACAATATACAAATACATTCCAGCTTGGGGAATATGATGGAAAGATGCTCTGAGGTGGTTTATTATCTGCTGGTAGAATGCACATTAGGTGTAAATAAGGGCACTGAGCTTGGAATCTTTCAGTGGGGCTACTATGGTTCTTTTGGCTGATTAGGATGCCCATTGCTGGGGTCTCAGAGTATAGTAGGTCAGAGCCTCTTCCTTTCCCTTCCCTTCTTTTCAGACCTATGTTACATTGTTTGTTTTCTGTCATGGCTTCTGAGGAACTGTGCGGCATTCTGTGCCAAAAGGCATGGAGGGAAGTTGACTGGAGTTGGAGTTATTTTAGGAGTATTCAGATTGAGTGAGGTTCTGGGAGAAGGCAATCTTAATGTTGGGTTTGAGGACACATGCTATTTTTCCTCATCTGAGTTCTGTAGTCTGTGAGACTTCTTGCATCCCTTTGGCAGCACTGAAGTGGTTTCTGGGATTTGTCACTCCTGCAGGTGCCTTTAAGAGGAGGCTGATGCTTGAACATAAACCAGAGGAGTTCACATTTCTTAAGAGGGGAAGTAGAGTCCCTTGTTCCACGTGCAATATGTGGAAGTAGCACCCGCCTAAATCTCTCATGAGGAGACGAAGAGTGCCCCAATAATGGTATTATCCATATTCATTCTCCTCCTTCTCAGGATATGAGAGCACAACACATGTTGGCAGGACTGAGACACAGATGTCTTATCCTGACGCTTTTGTATACCAGTGGGATGGCAATATTTGTGAAGATTTCTTTATTTAGTGAAGATGAGCTTTAGCTTCGTTCTGTTTCTCCCTCTTCCACCATCTTTGTCTGCTTATAGTCTCGGAAAAGCCAGACTGGGGTTTCTTTTGTGTAATCTGGTTGCATGGCTGTTTTAGCAGTAAACCATAGTGCATCCAAAGTGCTTTCTGAAACTAAGCTGACTTAATGGGCAGTGGGTTTGCAGTACTTTCTTTTGTGTAAGCTCTTTTCTTGCAGTCTGATGTACTTAACTATAGTGCGGATCTCCTGGCTATATGGGTAGAGATGGGTGGATGGCCAGTTTCAGATGTTGCCGTGTTCCCCGTGGATAGGAAAGGTCATGGAGGGCTTCTGGACTGCAGGGGAGGTTTGGGTTTCTATTGTATGGGTACTCCTTGATGTCCTTATGTTGCCTGGATTTTATGTTTGCACTTTTTTTTTGGATTGTACTCAGTGTGTCATGAATGAATAAAAACAATGTGGCAGTGTCTTTTGTAAGGTGAATTCTAAGTCCACATTCATCTCATGTGAGCAACCAAAGAGCCAGCAGAAGGAAAATACTTTCACATTTATTACTTCAAATCCAGGGCAAGGCAGTGATAACAAAGTATTTGCTAGCTATTTACTGTGTTAAATAGGTGCCTCTCACTTAATATTACACATGGTCTTTTTGAAAAACTCCTTGTATTGCCAGTGAAAAGAATATTTGCTACAATGCTAGTTTGAACTGTACTTTACCATATTGGCTATTGCTTTGATTTAAAGTTCCAATTTGAAATCTATTACTCTCTTTGGTCCAATAAGAAAAACAGCTGGAGGGACATCTCATTTGTTTTGTCATCAGTCTATTTGCCTGACTCTTTAGTTAGCTAAGAAAAGAATACCAAATTTACTTATTTGGGTGAGGATGTTGGCTGACTTAGCCATCTGTGAGCAAAGAATGTTTTTGCTTAGCTTGCTGAACTAAATGAATCTTGGTTCACTTGCTTGCAGCTGAAGACAAATTAGGTTGATTACGTAGGAAAGGACCTACAGTACAGCTAGGAATTAAACCATGTAGGGTATTTAGGATGAATGAAATGAATAGCTAACAATAGCTTCAGATTTCTCAGAACCATGCACAGCCCCACATGATCTTACAATATTTTTAGGCAGTTTCAAAATATTTCTTAGTGCTATTTTTGTGTGTGTTTAAATTCCAGTTCATTGCTGTTTGATTCATATGGAGTTTTAAAAATATAAAAAGATATAAAAATATATATATTTTGATATTGGAAGGTTTACATATTTTAGTGGTTTACTGTTCTGCTGTCTTTCATATGAACAGTCCAGGATTTATTTCTACTTTCCTTCATTAGGCTTCTCAGATCAGGTATTACTGAGGCAAGTAATAATAATATTACATTCTCCTGTTTGTTTTATTTCCCATGTCTCTTATTTTTCCAGATACTTTGCAGTACATATATTATAGCTGATGTACGAGTATTTGACATACTGTGTTTACATTTGCTGATACTGGTGGTATGTGGGAGTAGAGTGTCCATAAATATTTATGGTTTTAAAATGTTTCAGCAGGCTGTGCCCATTAGCCTAAAATTACCAATGTGATAATCCTCTCTCTCTCTCTCTTTTTAAAATCATGTACCAAAATACTTGGTATATAATACATCAAATACAAGAAATACATTTACACAGTAAGTCATTAGGACAAAATATGTCACAATTGGTGTGAAGTAATGAATTATTTACTGAAATCAGTGGCTTAAAGACTATCTATGTAAGACACTACGCTACAGAGCATATCTGTGACAACTTTCAGAGTCCACATTATAAAATGAGGTTTAGAAAAGTGCACAATATCACTAAAAATGTTGTAGCATGCTATTAACACTAAGAAGTATATCATATATGGTCACTGCTCGATAATACTCAAAACTTCTAGCGATATGTCTGATAAGCAGTAGCTTTAACTTGCTAAATCCCCTAAAAAGTAGAGACCTCCAGCGGAGCGTCTTCTGAGAGGTGAAACAACTCAGTTTGGAATCAGACATTTGTCACATCCTTATCTAAAATGCCTCACTTCTAGTTCTGTGCCCTGTTCCTGCTAAGTCCAAATGTACAAACATACGGCCTGATTTTGTAAGCTGAACACCCTGTGCTCTTATTGAAGTCGATATGAATTCACACTGGGTGCATTTCAGGATCAGATTCAGAGTGACATGAAAATGCCTGTGTCTCCAGGGGGCCATTTTAACCTCTATTGAAAATTATTTAAAAAAAAAAGACTTTGACACTCTGGTAACTGGATACCTCAGCATCTACGGCCTGGACTGGCCAGGGTTCTGTTGTGGAAAATTTGACTGGAATACTGCTGTTACATTAATATAATGTGGACACTTATGAAACCAGCAAATGAATAAAAACATTTTCTGGGTAAATGGGCCAAAATAAACATATTTATACTCCTTTTTTTTTGATGCACTTTATGGTGATCAGGTTATGTTACTTTACAAGGGAGTAGAACATCATGTTGAAATCCCTTGCACTTTACCTAAGATTATAGTATGCCCTGCTCCTTTTGTGAATTAGCTGTTGCACCTTTTCAATCTTTCACCTTTTCAAACTTTTGCATATTGTGGGCATTTGAATGACAGAGCGTCTCATTTACCATTTGCATTTGTGTGCAACAACTTCCCTCCCATCTGTGGTTGCATACATCGCTGTATCAAGTACAACTGCATACAGGGAAGGTCCTAATGGGAAAGTATGTATTTTTTATCTGTCTTTATTCTGCAAAGTGTTTTGAAAAAAGGTTAATCACACTGCCTACATCAGCTGATCAGTCCATCTCCTTCTCCCCTCTATGCTGGTCTTTTCTTTCTCTCTCATCACCTTCTCTTAAGGTCATCATCACTGTAGTAACTGAGTGCCTCACAATCAGTATATTTACCCTCCCAACACCCCAGGAGGTAGGGAAATACTATTATCCCCTTTTTTGCTGATGGGGAACTGAGGCACAGAGAGATTAAGTGATTTGTCCAAGGTCACACAGGATATATCTGTGGCAGAGTGGGAATTTAACCCAGTTCACAACCTTAACAAAAGGCATCCTTCCATCCTTTCATGTGTTTTTCTGATGCCTGGTCATGCTTTCCCCCTGAATATGTTTTCCTGCCATTTAGTTCTCTTTTTCCCTAGACATTTCCTGGCTGCCTTCTTCCCTTATCCCCTAGACATTCTTCTCCCACTGACGGTGAGCAACTCCTTTTCTGCTGGTGGCTCTGGTCCCTGAGATTAGTTCCTGTGTTTTTGCCCTTTATGTAGCAGCAACCCGCAGAGTAACGATAGCTAGGCTGGTGGCTGCTCCTTATTTCCAGATGCTTTTACAGATATCCAGGCTACCAGGAGAGCAACACTTTGTGGACACAAGCAAGTGCTCTGTGCACTACCAATGCTCCAAGGGCCACGGTTTTGGAACTTTTGATCTAACTCAGCTGATGAAATGTGAATTTAACTGTCCTGTCGAGGAAAAAAATGGATTGAAACTTTTCTTTAAAAAATACAGGTTGACATAAAACTACAGGGTCCTTTAGCTTATTTCAAAAAGGGAATATATTGTAAAATTACTTCAAACGCTGCTGCAGGCTTGACTACAAAAAAATGGAAAGGAAAAAATGTGTAGATCCTGCATTTATTGAGGGCTTGGGAGTTTGTCTGAGTAAGAAATAAGCAAGGACATCAGCATTTGGTTCTTAGGTTATGTCGATATTTCCTTATTTTATTAAATATTGATGGGTGCTCATGAATATAAATTAGCAATTTCTTTGTGTCTATTGATTTTTATTGCATTATGGCATGATATATTCTTGTTTTACTATATGTACTTCCTGTGGTGATCTATTGAAACACCATGAATTGATCAATTGTGGTGAAAGCGAGAAGAATTATCATAATGTACTGGTTATTTCATTTTATACAATTGTTGAGGCTCATGATGTATATCAGGATCACCAGTTACATACAGGACTACATACACAACTCCCCCTTGAAAAATCTCTTTCCAACCACACACATTGTATATGTTTCCATAAAAGCAATATGAATAGACACTCAGGCCAATCCTAACCTTACAAAATGTACACTGACTGCAATCTCAGAAATAAACAGTCATCTAATAATGGCCAGTTTTGACTTATTTCTAGGTATGACTCTCTACCATGTTTAAAATAACTTTGCATGTGTCGGTGACTCCATCTTCTGAAGATTCAATTAATGACCTCTAATGTCAATCTATATCAAAATACTGTATGACCACTGAAAGACACATTACAAAGTACACGTTTATTACATTATTATATTATTAATAGAATCAGGTAGCTTTTTTCTGCATCCTGATGTCAGTGTAAAGTTTTATGATACTTTATTAGTTTAACGTAACAGATATTTTATGTAAAAGGTTGTTTAAGAATATTCATATCCATTTTAGAGTATGGAAATATTACAAGTATTTAAAGGAAAAACACAATACATATTAGTTTTCCAAGCAGCTTTCTGCAGAACAAACAGTCCACCTGAACAATCTATCTTAACAATAAGGGTAACCTATCATTAGACTGGGTGCTCAGTTAAAAAAATAACAGCTTGTTGGCGACCTGCAGGTTATGTGTTTTACTGAGATTTTATTTAAGTTCAATACTTAATATACTAAGATAATTCATACTACTTAGGACTTAACACTAACAATTAACCCACTTAAGAAACATTCACTAGCTAATCCTCACAACACCCATAGTAGGTATAGAAAGTAGTATCTCCATAATTTTATAGATGGGGAAGTTTAAGTGATTTGCCCAAAGTCACATAATGAGACAAACCAGGAGTAGAGCAACCCATAGGTGCTGGAACTAGGGGTGCGGGAAATGCTGCCGCACCCCATGGCTTGAAGCGGTTTCCATCATATACAGGGTTTTCAGTTTGGTTCAATGGCTCTCAGCACCCCCGCCCATACAAATTGTTCCAGCACACCTGGAGCAACTGTAACCCTATCGTTTTTGTTTTTTTATTGTACATGTTTCTCTTATTAGCATAATCAATATTGTTTTATGAAACAGTGTCACAGACCTGTGGCTTTAAGGAAGTGTACAGTTCTGGAGCTTAGTGTGAATGTCAGGAAGTTGCTTACCTTCTCTGTTGACTGGCTTACAGCTACTTACTGAGCTATCAATCAAGTTCAGGGACCACATAAGGAGCACTGAGGTGTTACATGTGCAGACAGCTCTGAGGAACTCTACAGGGAGCAGCTCCAGCCACAGTGAGGTTCTAAATGTGTTTTATATTTGCATTAGTGTCCTTAAGAAAATTCCAGCTTGTATGCTACCCAGAGTTTACTTTGTTTCTGTAATTGAGTCATGGTAACGGCTGACCAAACTAGCATTCACCTATAATTAAACCAATCTCGGCGTAATGGAATATCAGTCTGAACTCAGCAATGTTGTCATCGTTTTACATTAGTGGTGTGTGAACTTTTCCGTGTATAAAAAAAAAGGGCTAACACTCAGAACCAAAGGACAGGATTTTCAAAACTCAGACATTCTGCAGCTAAATGGCTAGAAAGATGCACAGTATTTTTCAAATATGTTTAAGCACTTATCTGTTTATAAAATTGGATCATATAATTTTGTATATAGATACTAGGTTTGATGGAGAGGGCAGAAACTAAACAGATAGAGCGCCTAACTGGAATTTTCAAAAGGGTCTATGAAGACTATATACATCCTAAGAAATACTGTTTGATTAGGCAGTCTGGACTTGCCATGTTGTTTGTGGTTAATTTCCTGCACTCCTGATGGATACTGTAGAGCTAACAACCTTGACAAGTGCAGATATTATCAGATAGAAAAGGACAGGGTCATATGAGAGAAATGGACAGCACCAACTGCTAAGGTGCTCAGATACCATGGTGATTTGGGCAGAGGAGTTCCTAAGTGGCTAGATAGATAGAAATGTGGTTGCTCCTCTGAAGATTCGCTCATTCTCCTCATGGAGAAATTTGCAGTTTGCCATGCAATACATGGAGAAAGATCAAAGGCAGGATTCATGCCTATTTGTAATCAATTAGCACTGTGGTCCACCTTGTGGTCATCCAGGGGGCAGAGGAACTGGACACCAACCTTATGATGAGCCACATAAAAAGGCATTGCCATTATATGGTATAACAGAATATACAGTCTGTCTGTGTACATAATCCTGACTGTTTATGAAATGTATAATCTTTCCCCTTGCTGCTCCTGAAGCTCCCTACTGCATAGACAGCAACTCCGTGGGTGCTCCGGGGCTCGAACACCCATGGGGAAAAAATGGTTGGTGCTCAGCACCCACCGGCAGCCCCCCTAGCAGCTTCCTCCACACCACCCCTCCCCGGTGCTTCCCACCCGCCAGCAGACCCCGCAGATCAGCACCTCCCTCTCCCTCCCTGCACCTTCCACCCGCCACAATCAGCTGTTTCGCGGCATGGTGGGAGGGAGGGAGAAAGGAGGAGCAAGGATGCGGCGTGCTCAGGGGAGAGGACAGAACTGGGCAGGAAGAGGTGGGGCAGGGTGGGGTCTTGGGGAAAGTTTGCTTTCAGCAAATGGCAAAAAAACTGTCACCCTAATCTGTCCTGTATTTGGAGTGGGGACAGAGTCGTGGGTCAAGCACCCCGCGGCAGTTTGAAAAGTCAGCACCTGTGCCCTTACTGTCCCACTGAACATCAGTTCCTAGCATTCATTCTGCTCCCCTTTTGTCCTTGTACTCAGCTCTGATATAAGTCAGAGAGAGCATTCATGCTTGTCAACTCCCTCCCCCATTTCCCCTCTATAAAGCAAAAGCCTGAATCTCTGTTAATAAGATCAAACAGACATATAGACCATGACTGGTGTCCACACAGCATGTTCCTAAAGCCCCTGTTTCTCTGAGTATTGAGACTGAGACAGTTTATCTATTTTATCCATACAGAATCATGCAGGCAGTGTCAGCCTAGTCTGCACTGGCAAGCATTAAGCAGGCCATGAAGATACAACCACCATCAAGTCCTGAAAGGGGTAGAGACCTTGAGGAGGAGGATCAGGAGAGGGGATGGAAATCTGGCTCCTCACTCCCTGAATCCTCCATTAGAGGAGCAGTCACCATCCTCTTGGCCAAAGCCCCTCCCACACCAGTCTCCATCACCTGCCCCCCAGCTGCCTGCATCCAAAAGGAGATCAACTAACATGTAAGGCATTTGATCCAACCAGGCATGACCAATCCCTCCTCCACCTGTTATATTTTGCCTATTGCACATTATAAGAACATTGTTTGTGTAACACAGTATAGGTATTCAGTACTTTCCTAAGTGAGATCTGTTTTACTCTAACATACTTAACTATGGTTTGGGTCTCCGTGCCACATGGGAAGGGATGCTGGATGGACAGTCTGAGATGTTGCCTTATTTCCTTCAGATGGGAGGGGTCATACAGGGCTTCTGATGCATAGGGGAAATTTGGGGTTTTCATTGTATGGATACCCCTCGATGTCATATGTTGCCTAGAGTGTGTGTTCATACTTTGTGGATGGGTGTGTGTGTGTGTGTGTATCAATACAAAAAGTCAACAATGGGGTGACATCTTTTGTAAGGCAGACCCTTATCCATTATGAATTGGACTAAGTCCACAAATTCATATCACATTAGCCACCAAACAGCCAGCAAATGGCAAAAAAATTGTCACCCTAATCTGTCCTGTATTTGAAATAGTGAAGCTGAAAGTAGGTACCATGGTCTTCAACAACAAATGAACCAGGTTGCAGACCAAATATTCTAGTATGTTTCTTACCCACAGGAAATTTTTTTTTCTTTCGGATAATTTTATCATAGGCGGTATTAAAAAAAAAATTTCTAGAGGTTAGCAAAGATGTGCATCCTGGGACAGATTATACCCTTCATTATTTTTTCTCCACATAGGGACTGAAAAACTCTAGATTTTTCTTCAAATCAGGAAGGGGTTTGAGTCTAAGTTGCAATATTCATCTTTCATGCTATCTGCAAAAGCCCCTTAATGAGGTGTTTGCATGTATAGAAACGGGAGGCTCTGATGGGAAGGGAATGAGCAATCAACTACACCTAGATTTAATATTTTGCAACTCTCCATTGCATATATATTTTAAAAGGAAGGTCATACCAGTACGAGAGCGCAGGAGCTCCTGTCCCCCTCTTACTCATTTAGCTCTACAAGAACTAGTTTTTCATATCACAGATACTTCTATTTTTATGTTCTCTGTACTACCACATTGTTTGGTACAGTTTGAAATAAATGTTGGTACTAATAGTGTGCAGTTCATACATGCACAGTTCAAGAACAAGTCAACCAACTGGGACAACGTAAGACCCAAAGTTTTGGGGGAAGAGTAGGTTTCCAAAGAACTTAGTTAGCTTGTTGACCCCATTGTTTTTCAGTTTTATACACATCTGTATTTCCTGATTCTGACAAAGTGAAAATAGAAGCTCCGCTCTGTAGAAGCAGGTAATAGACATCTTGTGACATTTCCAATCAAATCTTACAGACTCAATAGGTTCAGATAAATATCTAAATGCATCCGATGAAGTGAGCTGTAGCTCATGAAAGCTTACGCTCAAGTAAATTGGTTAGTCTCTAAGGTGCCACCAGTACTCCTTTTCTTTTTATCTAAATGGTTGGTTCCTAATTCAAACTAACTACCAAACCTTTCTCCCCAGTTCTCCCACTACTAGCAAATTAAAAACTATGCAGCAGCCACCATTTCTTCAAGATTCAAAAGCTAGAAAACAATGAGCCAAATGAGTATTAAGGCATTAGTTATCATAGTACAAAACATGAGTCAAAAGTTGAACTTATACCATCCTCCAATATTTTCAATCTGAAACTTTCAAAAGATCAAGGTCTTAAACCTGCTGTTCTACAAGGGCTATGAAAACCTGATCTCTGAACAGAAGCTGATAATGAGAGGCAGTTCCCGAAGCTGCTTTAGCAGGTGTTTCCTGCTGAAACTGGGAGGGTCAGGAATCTAAATCTCATTTTGAAAGTTTCTAACCCCAGGGATAATATTCAGTATCACTGCCACTCTTATTGCCATCTGCTCTAGAATTTAGCTTAAACTGAACTTGATAGCACTTGATCCTACCGAGTGAGCCCAATTGCTTGCATTCTTGCACAAATGTATGAATGGTAGCCTTCCGGGAAGCAAATGCTGGGTCTGCTCCCTTCAAAGGGTTTGTGAGTGATCCTTGCCCTGCTGACTTCATCCTTAATTGGCCTACACTGTGGGGAGCAATTAAAAATAAATGGCAGCTTGCTGAGCTGCTGTAAGGGAAGTTCTGCAACTCTGGGCATGAGCATTCCTATGTAAGTCCACTGTATATGCCATACACTGACAATGTCAAAACGGAAAATAGTATAAAGCTCACACTTGTTCTGAATAAGCTCCATGGAGAAAATGTACTAATGGGCAATGGTGATCATGATAATACACAAAATTAGCTTTCTTTTTTAAAAGATCCATTGGGAGAAGTGGTGTGCAACAATTAGATTTTATTTCCTGTCATTTTATAAAATGTGTATGTGAGAATGTGAGTGATTTCCGGTTATGTTCCAAGCTATTCAGAGTCCACAAATTTCATTTTTCACATAATCTTAGCAAAACTGGCGGTTCTTCTTCGAGTGCTTGCTCCTGTCGATTCCATTCTAGGTGTGCACGCGCCCACGTGCAAAATCATCAGAGATGTTTGCCTTAGCGGTATCTGTGGGGTCGGCTGTGGTGCCCCCTGGAGTTCTGCACTCGTGCGCTGGTATATTAGGCGCCACCAGCCCTACGCCCTCTCAGTTTCTTCTTACCACTCAGGATGGTTGGTTGGAGCGCCTTGTCTTGCATTGCAAGCGTGTTAGCGGTTCTTTACAACCCATTGTCTGTCTTCTTTGTATATTGTTTGTAGGTGCTTAGCTATTAAGTTAAGAGTTAGGCTCGTTTGGTAGTTAGAGTCCCGGCTGGGACTTTGCTGCGGAGCGGGGCATGCCCCGTTCCCCCGGCTTCAAACCATGCTCTTCATGCAACATGCCAATGCCTCTTAGTGACCCCCACGGCAGCTGTTGGAAGTGCTTGGGGGAGTTCCATAGAAAGGACGAGTGCAGAATCTGTGAGAACTTTCACCCTAGAACCCTGAAGGAGCGAGATCTCTGCTTGAGAGCTGCACTTTATCCTGAATCGGAGCCCTCCCGCTCAGATCCCACACCCAGCACCTTGGCATTGGTGTGGAGCACACCACTGGCACCGGGCTCTGCCCAGCACCATTCCCCCTCGTTGGTGCCTAAGAAGTGGAAAAAGAAGAAGAGCTCCCCCGGCAACAGAGCAGAAAGGGGCTTCGGGCAAAGGACCTACATCGGGCCACATGCCTGCCCCAGAGCTTCACGGGGGCACTGCTGTGGTCAGACCCCCTACCCTGGAAGGCAGGGGACCCCAGCTTCTCTTACGGCCCTCGTTGCCTGAAGCGGCCCTAGAGGCTAAAGAAAAAGCATGCCAGCCGGCACTGCTAACGCTGCGCCAGGCGCCGGACTTGGCTAAGAACCCACGACCTAAGGGCAAGCCTGTCATGGGACTGCCCCATAGGGTAGAGGAGCATCCTCGGGCCCCGGACCTCAGGCATAGATCCCCATATCCACGGCCTAGGACCCTGGAACAGCACCCTTGGTCTCCAGCCAGAAGGCCCAGGTACCTGACGCTGTGCTCTCCCCCTACAAGGCATGGGACACCAGAGTTGAGGCACTGGTCTCCATATCCCAGCTACCAATCAGCTTCCTGCCAAAGATCGCTGCAGCACATGTCACCATCACCTAGATGGTCTCCCAGACATCAGTTCCCACCAGGGCAAGATCGCTCCCTATCACAACACCAGTCTCCACCTCCCTGGTACCACTCATTGGGCAGGCACCAATTCTCGCCCTTGTCTCACCAGTTGCTGACCAGGATCAGTTGGCAGACTCAGGCCTCTATAGCTTCGCCCTGGTCACCGGCAGGTCAATGACCCGAGTCAGACTGGGAGTTCAGCCCCTTCCAAGGAGGGGTGATTCACTGCTGACCCCCAAGACTGGTACTGCATCCATACCAGTGGCATGGCAGCAGGGACAGTGGCCTGCTCAATGGCCATACTAGAACCCATGGGGCATACCCGTAATGCCGGTCCCGTATTCTCACCATTCTTCCCTGGCCTCCTCGGACAAACCACCCTCGGCTCCGGAGTTGGAACACGAATCTGATGCAGGGGGCAGCACAGCAGGTTCCAATGCCTAAAGAACCATTCCCGGAGAGGGAAGGGGAACCCAGCCCTCCCCTGACGATATAATTGTTGTCGTCGACTCTGGATGAAGCAGTGGCAGGTCCCTCCCAAACGGGCAGTCCCTCAGACGACTTCAAGGAGCATCAGGCCCTCCTTCAGAGGGTGGCTACCAATTTGAACTTGAAAATTGAAGAGTTTGCGGAGGAGTCCAACAACCTCTTTAATGTTATATCCTCCTCCACCCCGGCCTGGGGTCGTGCTGCCTGTCCACCCAGGGGTCCTTAAGATTGCCAAATCGCTGTGGCAGACTCCCCTCTTCCATGCCACCTACTTCTAAGAAGGTGGAAAAGAAGTACTACATCCCTGCAAAAGGGTTTGAATATTTGTATACACACCCTCCAGCAGTGTCACTGGTTGTGTCTGCCGTCAATGAAAGGGACAGGCAGGGCCAAGTCAGTGGCATGGCAAAAGACAAAGACGCCAAGAGATTGGACTTGTTTGGCAGGAAAATTTATTCAATGGCCAGCCTGCAATTTCCGGTGTCTAACCACCATGCCCTGTTAGGCAGGTACAATTTTAATCTGTGTGACTCCCTTAGCATATTCAAGGAGGCTCTCCCACAGGACTGAGCCCAGGAGTTTGCCGTGTTAGGGGAAGAAGACACAGCCATGGTGAGAGGGATCCTCCACATGGCCTGAGATGCTACGGACTTGGCGGCCAGTATGGTTGCCTCTGCGATGGTCATGAGGCACAGCTCCTGGTTGCAGTCCTCCGAGTTATCCCAGGAGATGCAGGCCACCATTCAGGACCTCTTCTCAAAGCCCATGGACACAAGACTCCCTCCACTCCTTGGGCCTTCATACCCCTCAGCAGGCCAGAAAGCCGTTCTGTCCTGTGCCTCCCCAGTCTAGGTCCTGGGGGACTCCCTGGCTGAGTACCTACAGGAAAAAGGATAGAGAGAAGGAGTCTAAGCAGTGACACCCGCCATTTTCCCGTTTGTCTGCTGAGCCTGGCCCTTCTGAGAACCAAAGAGGCCAGAAGCAGGCATTCTGAGGGTGCGCTCAAGGATGGTGTCCCAGTCACATCCCAGGATCCACCCTCCTACTCTTTCCTCAACCGCCTGTGCCCCTTCCGGTTGGCCTGGTCACGGCCAACCTGAGACCGTAGGGTGCTCAACGTAATATCTTCGGTTTACACCCTGAGTTTCATGGCCAATCCTCCCTCCTACTGCTTAAGGTAGAATAAACAAACAAATGTATTAACTATAAAGATAGATTTTAAGTGATTATAAGTCAAAACATAAGTCAGATTTGGTCAAATGAAATAAAAGCAAAACGCATTCTAATCTGATCTTAACACTTCCAATGCCCTTACAAACTTAGATGCTTCTCACCACAGGCTGGCTGGTTGCTCTTCAGCCAGGCTCTCCCCTTTGATCAGCACTTCAGTCGCTTAGTGTGGTGTCTGTAGATGTAGGTGGGAGAGAGAGAGAGCGAGCATGGCAAATGTCTCTCCCTTTCATCATGTCCTTTCTTCCCTCTTGGCTTCCCTCCCCCTTCAGAGTCAAGTGACCATTACCTCATCACTGTCCCATACTGAAGGGGGGTGACTCATTTGAACAGATCCTTTTGTTGCTGCCAGGCCAGCGTCCTTTGTTCCAGTGAGGCTAGGCTGGGTTTGTCTCATACCTGCCCTGATGAGGTGTGAACTGCTTCTCTGCTCTTGGAGAGTTTTTGCCTGGGCTTATTTTAAGCCATGAGGATACGTTTTCAGCCTCATAACTATATACATGAAATTATAACCTATAACATTTGTGACAGGGTCGGGCCAGATGGCTACAGGAGAGTAATAGAAGGCAGATATATTAGTCCCAGGTTAAGAAGGTCCCTTTTCCCTGGGTGAGGTAACAGGGAAGGTTCCAGAACAATCAGGAACCTTCTGGAGACAATTAAGACAGACAGGCTGATTAGAAGACCTGCAGCCAATCAAGAAGCTGCTAGAATCAATTAAGGCAGGCTAATCAGGGCACCTGGGTTTAAAAAGGAGCTCACTTCAGTTTGTGGTGCGCGTGTAAGGAGCTGGGAGCAAGAGGCACTAGGAGCTGAGAGTAAGAACGCATACTGTTGGAGGACTGAGGAGTACAAGCATTATCAGACACCAGGAGGAAGGTCCTATTGTGAGGATAAAGAAGATGTTGGGAGGAGGCCATGGGGAAGTAGCCCAGGGAGTTGTAGCTGTCGCACAGCTGTTCCAGGAGGCACTCTAGACAGCTGCATTCTACAGGGCCCTGGGCTGGAACCCAGAGTAGACGGCGAGCCTGGGTTCCCCCCAAACCTCCCAACTCCTGATCAGACACAGGAGGATTTGACCTGGACTGTGGGTTCACGAAAACGGCCAAACTGAGGGCTGTCGTGAAGCTCCAAGGCGAGCAAATCTGACAATAAGTGCAAGACCCACCAAGGTAGAGGAGGAACTGTGTCACACATTACTGTAACAATTACTATAACATCACTATAAGAACAATGTTCAGTTCATCATGAACCTTCCGAAGACACCCGACATGACAACTTTGCTTTGGATACCACACAATCATTTTACAAGGATGAACATGGGGATGCTGGGTGTTTCCCGATGTACAGAGCGTCACATGCACTTACCCAGGAAGCCCGAGACAACACTGGCTTCGGCAGAGCAGTGCTGCAAGCCGCAAGACCATGAACTCCAAGCCCACCTCCGAGGATACTGCTTGCTAATCACCTAGAATGGAATGGACATGAACAAACACTCAAAGAAGAAAAAACGGTTACTTACCTTTTCATAATTGTTGTTCTTCAAGATGTGTTGCTTATGTCCATTCCATTACCCATCCTCCTGCCCCTCTGTCACAGTTGCCGGTGGGAAGGAATTGACAGGGTATAGGGTCGGTGGTACCTACTATACCAGTGCATGAGCACGGCACTCACGGGGCGCCACAGCTGACCCTAAGGATACCGCTAAGGTAAAAATCTCCGACTGTGCACGTGGGCACGTGCACCTAGAATGGAATAGACATGAGCAACACATCTTGAAGAACAAGATGTTCTTTGTAAAAAGAGCTCCAGAGATGATCCTGGCAATTACAGACCTGTAAGCCTGACTTCAGTACCGGGCAAACTGGTTGAAACTATAATAAAGAACAATATTGTCAGACATATAGATGAACATAATTTGTTGAGAAAGAGTCAACATGGTTTTAGTAGGGGGAAATCATGCCTCACCAATCTACTAGAATTCTTTGAAGGGGTCAACAAGCATGTGGACCAAGGGAATCCAGTGGATATAGTGTACTTAGATTTTCAGAAAGCCTTTGACAAGGTCCCTCACCAAAGGCTCTTATGCAAAGTAAGCTGCCACGGGATAAGAGGGAAGGTGCTCTCATGGATTGGTAACTGGTTAAAAGATAGGAAACAAAGGATAGGTATAAATGGCCAGTTTTCAGAATGGAGAGAGGTAAATAGTGGTGTCCCCCAGGGGTCTGTTCTGGGACCAGTCCTATTCAACATATTCATAAATGATCTGGAAAAAAGGATAAACAGTGAGGTGGCAAAATTTGCAGATGATACAAAATTACTAAAGATAGTTAAGACCCAGGCAGACTGTGAAGAGCTACAAAAGAGCTCAAAACTGGGTGACTGGGCAACAAAATGGCAGATGAAATTTAATATTGATAAATGCAAAGTAATGCACATTGGAAAGCATAATCCAACTATACATATAAAATGATGAGGT
This sequence comes from Eretmochelys imbricata, assembly GCF_965152235.1. Lineage (NCBI taxonomy): Eukaryota > Metazoa > Chordata > Testudines > Cheloniidae > Eretmochelys > Eretmochelys imbricata. The sequence continues at coordinate 193,788,412 of NC_135573.1, forward strand.
CTAAATTAACTGTTACCACTCAAGAAAGAGATCTTGGAGTCATTGTGGATAGTTCTCTGAAAACATGCACTCAAGGTGCAGTGGCAGTCTAAAAAGCAAACAGAATGCTGGAAATAATTAAGAAGGGGCTAGAAAATAGGACAGAAAATATCATGTTGCCTCTGTAAATCCATGGTACGCACACATTTTGAATACTGTGTGCAGATGTGGTCGCCCCATCTCAAAAAAAATATTGGAACTGGAAAAGGTTCAGAAAAGGGCAACAAAAATGATTAGGGATATGGAACAGCTTCTGTATGAGGAGAGATTAATAAGACTGGGACTTTTCAGCTTGGAAAAGAGATGACTAAGGGGAAATATGATTGAGGACTATAAAATCATGAGTGGTGTAGAGAAAGTAGATAAGAAAGTGTTGTTTACTACTTCTCATAACGTGAGAACTAGGGGTCACCAAATGAAATTAATAGCAGCAGATTTAAAACAAATAAAAGGAAGTATTTATTCACACAACGCACAGTCAACCTGTGGAACTCCTTGCCAGAGGATGTTGTGAAGGCCAAGACCATAACTGGGTTAAAAAAAGAACTAGATAAATTCATGGAGGATAGGTTCATCAATGGCTATTAGCCAGGATGGGCAGGAATGGTGTCCCTAGTCTTTGTTTGCCAGAAGCTGGGAATGAGCGACAGGGGATGGATCACTTGATGATTACTTGTTCTGTTCATTCCCTCTGGGGCACCTGACACTAGCCACTGTCGGAAGACAGGATACTGGGCTAGATGGATCTTTGGCCTGACCCAGGAGGGCCATTCTTATGTTAACAACAGTGTCAAAAATGTAGGTAACCGCTTTTTCTCATCAAAGCATGAAAAAATTTGAATTTTTCTATATCTGATTGTGAAAACTGAGGTTTGTCCAAATGAAATTTTGAATGTCAAATTGTGAAATTAACTAATTTTTAAAATAAAAATATAACTATTTTTGAATGAAAATGGGCCCCAGAATTGTAACACCACAATCATGTCAGTCTACCATAAATTGACATTTATGTCAATTTATGCAAAAACTGCACCTATTGTCAACATCAAGGGATATTTTTGCAAGTACAGGTCTAATGTAATGAAATGTTGGCATCTTGACCTCCCACAAAGAAGTGCTGACAATCTCTATAAATTATGGGGGTAAAATCCTGTCAGTTTTCACTGGCCATAAGGGTTATCAGTCCATTTCATAAGCTGTTGAACACCCCAACGCCTCCACAAATTGCATAGGTAGGACTAGTTGAAACTCAGCTCAATAGGATTGGGTCTCACTTCATTAACCCTGGTCCCAGTCTGAAAGTGATCAATTTCATTCAGAAATTAGATGGAAAATCCTTGGTGGATGCTTTATTTGGGTGGAGACAGGCCATTTCCCCAGGCAGTGCACACATGATCAGCAAAGCTCATAGCTATGTACATTATTATTGTATCTTGATGCTTTTGATTTGCAGCTCCCACATTACCTCTGTTTAAATTATGTAGCACCTTTCAGGACTGTTGATAATGCAATGGTTGTGCAGAAGGGGAAAGAAATTTGTGAAATTAAAATATGCAAAAAGTAGTTTCAAGGTGTACTTATTTGTTATAAATTTCGGCAAAGAAATGACCTTATGTAAATAATATCTTAAGTAATTTGTGATGTAGCTTTTAAAGAACTTGGCATCTTTGGAAAGTGCCACTACTATCTTTAAGCAGGTCCAATGAACATGGAATAGATTTAGTGTAGAGATATGCACTGCTCACTACCCTCGTGTACATATAAAAATACTGAGTACTCTCTCTAGGCTACCCTAGGAACTGACCTACAAGAAGCAGGATCAACAGAACTTCTGAAATAGATTTCATCTGGGGAGGGGAAGTGAATTATATAAACTGGCTTCCTGCATGGAAATCTCTTGGGTCCTACTTAGTATGTTCATAAGTCCCATTTACTGTATATTCTTAAGTACTTTGCTGAACTGGTACCTTTATTTCCAAATACATACATGTTAAATTTCCTGTGTATCCCATCCACAACCCATCTCCTCCAAAACTGAGGGATGACCAAGGCAGTATGATACTGTGGAGGTAATGCACATGCCTTCCATGTCCTTCCCACAAGGAAGAGTGGAGAGAGAATATGATCTACAATCCTTCAACAAAGAAATGCCACTTGGTAAATGGGCCTTTTTATTGAGTCACTTATACATAATACGATTCCTTTAAAAAACATGAAGGCTTTATATTCTAAGTCTCCATAAAATAATTCCTGGAAGAAAAACAGCAAAGCAGCAAAAGATTAATGGTTTAATGATAATCATGAAGTCCCATGTACTACGGACGGAAGAACAGGGCTGTAACTTGGCTATATTTTTGTCGTCAATTAAATGTAGTGAAGGAAATGAAAACATCCTGAAAAAGTAAACATTGTATTGACCTTGTTGTATTGTTTGTGGAGAATAAAAATTAAGGTGGGAGTTTCTTTAAATATGGTAAATCTTTTATTATCATAAATGTTTATCAGCAGATTCCATTCCCACAGAGTTTTGTGGTTAAAGAAATTCCCTTTAGGGATTTTCTTCATGGAAGATAAATTGCTAAATGCGATTCTTTTTAATAAATATATATAGGCTTGAGGTGTCATTGACATATATTTAAAATACAATTCTTATGCACCCTAAAGCATGCTAAGTGCCTCATCGAACAAAGAAAAAATGTGGTTTCTGTCCAAAAGAGCTTACCTTCTCAATAGACACGATAGACAAAGGACATGGAAAGGAGTTACAAATATAGCAAAACTTCTAAGATGATGTTAGGCACACTTCTTTTTTTGTTTTGTTTTTAATATCATACTCCTTTCTCTTCTATCCAGTACCCTAGAGCAGAGGTTCTCAAACTATGGTCCGCGGACCACCAGTGGTCCGTGAGCTCCATTCAGGTGGTCCGCAGATGGTTCCCTCTAAGTTGTGTGCCTGGGTGGCCGCACACGAGAGACTGAAGGGCCACCCACCTAATTAGTGGAGCTGCGCAGGCGTGGCTTCACTAATTAGGTGCCTGGACCCTGGAGAGGATGCACATGTAAAGTGAGGTGGTAGCCTTGAGGGGAATAGGAGGTAGGTGGGAGGGGGTAGTGGAGTGAGAAGAGGGGGTGGGGGGAATTTGGGATGTGCAGGGCTGCGGCGGCCAGAGAAAGAGGTGATTTTCCCCAGTTCCAGGGCTGCAGCTGCTGGGGAGAGACAGCCCTCCTTCCCAGCCTCTGCTCTGTGGCTGCTGAGGCGGGGCAGAGACCCCCCTCCTTCCCAACCCCAGCTTGGGGTCTGCCACGGCAGGGGAGAGAGGGCACATCCATCACATTAGAAAGGTAAGACTACTGATATTAAAATATGAGTTGTGTGCTTTTATTTGTAGAACAAAAAAACGTTAATTATTATTAATAGCACTTTTATCCAAAGCACTTTACAATAGTTAGCTAACGGTACAAACAACATTTAGAAAGATCATTAAGTGGTCCACTGAGACCCTCAGCAATTTTCAAGTTGTCCACGGAAAAAAAAGTTTGAGAACCACTGCCCTAGAGTCTATCTAAAGAAATTAAAGAAGTCAGAGGAAAACAGTCTCATTATCCATAAATAGATGAGTTTTGGATAAATTCTTTCAGTATATACTTGGATTATACTGGTCCAAAGTAGTAAATCTAATATATATTAAATTATATTCTTGACTGAGTCTATTTAATATTCCACAATACAACCAAAGTAGAGAGACTTTTTCATATTAGACACTAAAGAACAAAATATCTACCCAGCAAGTGATAATGCACTATTGTTTCTACTTATTTACATAGCACTAAAAGTGTACTAGATTTATATTATAATTATGGAGCACTAATATAATGAAGCATTCAACCATTAAGAAAATATAGTGCAAAATGCAGTACTGCAAATGAATTACAGATTTATACAAGCACAACCACATGCCACAAAAAACCCAAAATGTTAAGATTGCATGTTATATACAAATAGAATGATTTTGTATAATATATGTGGGGTATATATAGAAACACACAGACAAATAACACTAAATAATTGTCAGAGTATATTATCCTTGTGATGCCTGAGCATTTCCTTTTTAATAATGTACATATATTCTCAATGCCTTAGAACTCTCACATCACAAACTGCTAGACAAATATTGACACAATGAAGAACAAATAGTGTGATTAATTTTTCATGCAGTATCCTTACACATGACCACCAGCGCAGCACCATCTAGTGGGATACAAGCAAAACATGCGAACAAATCTACAGCATGTGTGTTTCATCTAGAAGCCATTTTTCTATGAACAGGCACATGTAGAATTTTATAGTTCTTCTGGACTTTTTTTTTTCCCTCAGCATGGATAAAATAATTCAGCAAGAAAGATTTAGCTGTTGCAAGAATATTGTAATCATTTGCAGCTCCGTGGCTAAGAAAAAATTGGCAAAGTATAAGGTAGGGGTGTGAGCCATGGAAATTTGGAGTATTCAGCTTTTGTTAAATCTTCACTCTATAAAATGCCATGACTATTCTATAGTGTGTCATAGTTCAGGCTTTTGATGGCTTACAAAGTGACAACTCCCCTGTAAGCTACCATCTCTCAGGAAACAGAGAGATGTAAAATATGCATAAACCATCTACATTTTCTCCTGATTAAATGCATGAGGCTCAAACTTCAGAGAGAAATCAGCATTTGAAGTTAGACTGTTAAACCGACAAACTTGGGAGCAGAGATGACTTGTGCCTGTCGATAGTGGAGAGGCTGAATGAGGGCAGCTGGCTTCAGCAGTGTTACTGAGCATGCTCAGGCCATGTGAGCATTCTCAGTGCAAGCCAGACAACAAATCTGGGGGGCACGTGACCCTCGCATGCTCCCACTCACATGAAGTAAGGCACCTAACTGCATACTTAGACACCTCACTAAATGCCTGTCCTAATCAGTGCTATGTTAGCCAAGAGTCAGGCTGAGCAACCTAGCCATAAACTGGATGATTGTTTTAGAAGTGCCATGGAAAAGGACAAATGCAAAATATTTATAGAAGTAAATGTACTGTGATTAATTCAGCTGAACAAATGAAGTAGGCCAGGCTGTGGACAAGAGATCCTATGCCAATGATAGTGACAGTGACTGTGGAAAACTAGCCAGTGTTTAGTACTATGGAGGAGATGGTTGTGATTCCATAATTAAAGAGGAGTTCCATTTTGTGCTTACAGCAAGGATTCAACCTCTTTGTTGTGTGGAGAAAATACAGTGCATACTCCCCAAGGTGACCCCTCACAGACTAAACCAGTTGTCCTGGTTGGAAGCTATTGTCTGGAGCAATTACATTTCAGTGGTCAAGCATTTTAAGTCAACAACCCTCTTTTGTTATTCTTTTCCCTCCAGCCTCTGGAATTTCAGCCCAACATGGAGGCAAACCAACAACAGAGAAAACAAAAGGCTGCACATTCAAAATAGAATTTGTTGGTTGATAAAGATTCGTAGAGTTCACACAATTCATAAATTGTACAGGCAAATTCCCAAATTGTCAGACGTTTTGTCTGGTGGACAAACACCAATAGCCAAATTGAAAAATTGACTAAAAGATGTAAGATCTGTCAACAGGCACAAACAAGGCACCAAACCACTCTTGAGGGTGGCCATACTTACCATGCTAGTGCATACACATGGATTTTGTGGGACCTGTCCAGGGGCTCATGTCCCTTGCTGTGATCAATGACTCTTCAAAATGTCTGGATATATTGTGCATACTACCTACAATAGCATATGCCACTGAAATATAAGGATATTCTTTCAAAAGGACTGGTATCCCACAGCAGACCATCAGATATAATTGGACACAATTTAATTCATCAGAATTTCAGAGGTTTATTAAATGGCATGACACATTTAAAATTTAAAATAAAATATAATTTTAAATTGTGGGCAGTGGTTTCAGCTTCTTGTTGGGTAATTTCTTCTGATTCCATATTTCTTGTGAAACACATTTTATCACAAATACTGGGGTCCAGATCCTGCAAAGATTCATTTAAAGCAGTAGTTCCATTGTGACATTATGCCCCATATTCTTCATAGATATAGTGTTATGATATGAATATGGCATACCTAAGATATGTTCTATGCAAGATGGGTCATGTGAAATATCATTGGGACTGTTATGAATGTGATTATCCTATTTGTATGCATGTATAGTTTCTGTATCTGAAGTTAGGAACATTGACTATGTATCAGTTACTAAAGTGTTTGCACCTGGGAAACGCCCACCAGACAGTAGGCAATCAGCCTGAATGGGCCATTAGGAAGGACAATAGGACTTTGAAGATGCTAATCTCCCACTTTCCCGAGAAGCTTCCTGGAATGCTGCTTTGACACTGCAGGGTCATGTGATCAAGTCATCTGGTACTGGACACCATCTTCGACTGCTGGTATTTTTCCACTGGTAGGGGGTGGGGAGCAAACTGGGAAACAAAGAATTCCCTCCATATGTAAATCCTATTTAAGGCTGCGGAGGGAGTTAATCAGGGTCAGTTCTTCACTGAATCCCCACCCAAGATGACTGCTAAAAACACCTAAGACTGCACTGTGGAAGAGCTGGACCCAGGCTAGAAAGTATCTGGCCTGTGAAGGGACTATCTGGAGTTCTAAGCTGCAAGCAAAAGAAGTTTGTCTTCAAGAATCTCTGCAACCTGCTTCAAACAACATTTAGGGTGAGAAATTACTACTTGTAGCCAGTTTAATCATAGAATATCAGGGTTGGAAGGGACCTCAGGAGGTCATCTAGTCCAACCCCCTGCTCAAAGCAGGACCAATCTCCAGTTTTTGCCCCAGATCCCTAGATGGCCCCCTCAAGGATTGAACTCACAATCCTGGGTTTAGCAGGCTAATGCTCAAACCACTGAGCTATCCTGTGGACTTTGAATGTGTTTTTCTTTTACTGAAATTCCCATAGCTCTGGGGCTTTTCTGGTAAAGGAAGAGCAACCTCATGTGCCCCAAAATATCATATACAAGAAAAACTGACCTAAATAGTATTTCTTCAAATAGACTTTCACTCCATGTGTCCTTCCTGACAGCAACCCTGTAGCCTCCGAGCCTTCATTTTCATCTGGTACTGATCAAAAGCAACATCAGCTATAGCTAACATGCAAAAAGTCATGCTCTGGGAGCATTGCTGCACATGACATGGCAGTGTAATAGGAGTCTGCTTCATTATATAATACCCATGTGAGCTTCCTCACAATAGTGCATCCAAGCCTCCCCACTGACCAGCTCACACTATCTCCACAGCAATGGGAGCCTGGTCTGCTTGGGTGATGGGTGTGGAACCTGGTGGCTTCCTCCCTCGCTCCAGGAGATGCTGCACCTGTCTTTGGAGGCTGTGTGCTTCTTTTAGTATATTAAGCTAAGTTTGCATGTTAGCTTTATTTGCTCAGTGATCTAACTCAATCTGTTTGCTATCCCTTATAATCACTGAAAATCTATTCGTTGTAGTTAATAAACTTGTTTTTGTTTTCTATAAACCCAGTTTGTGCAACTCATAACTGGGGGGACAAAAGCGGGAGGGGCAAAAAGCTGTGCATATCTTCATCCACATTAAGGGAGGGAGCAAATTTCATGAGCTTACGCTATACAGTTTTCTGTGCAGCGCAAGACAATACAATTTTGGGTTTGCACTCCTGAGGGTGTGTGCACTTGAGTTGATCTCACTGTCTGTGTCTTTCTGCAGCTGGGTGTGTCCCTACCTGTGTGTGTGTGCTAGAGGAGGCTTGAGTGCCTGGCTCCGCAGGACAGGGTGAGGGAGCCCAGGCTGGTGGAACAGGCAGGCTCAGTGGTACCCCGAGTATATCAGGTGGCACCCACAAGTGGGGGGTAACTTGTCACACCCATGTCTATTATTTGGAGCCTATATCTATTTTTTGCCATGCTGCCATAACATTTGATACTACAATTTGGAAACACAGTTTGTTTCTTTTTAATAGAAGTCACAGTGATCAACATGTATAAAATGGATATATAGAAAGCGGTTTACAATTATTTTGTACTACCCTTAAATAAGTAAGTCCTGTATACAAAATTATTACTACTGTAGAATTAATTTTAACCATTACTTGCCTACAATTTACAAGTCCTTTGAAAGCCATTGTGTCATTTTTTCCCCTTGGCATTTTGAACTAGAGCAAACATTTAGAGGTAAGAAAATCTAACCTACTAGCCATAATCTATTTATCTCCTAAAATATTTTATGAGTCTGTAGAACAGTCCTTATAATTAATTATAGTTATAAAATTTTAATATAATAGCAGGAAAAATATAGCTTACAAACCTCCATAAATATCTAAATCAAAGGCACCATAACTCAGTATACAGTAGTTTCCACCTTATTAAAACATGTAATTTCATTTGCAATATATACATTTTAATATTACAAAGAACAATATTGTTTAACAATATACAACATTTCTACTTAATTTCTTTTTTCAGTCTATTTTTACTAATGAAAAACTAACTGTGGGGAAGATCATTATAATTAACATTAAGTGTCATCTGTATCCAGCTGGAGACTGCTAGTGGTGGTATTTATACTTTGCTGAAGAATATAAAAGACTAATCTACAGGCATTCCAAATATTTTGGGAAGTGCTTAATAAATTAGCCAATATTTAAAGATTATATATTACAGAACTCTTGAATCAGCACCCCGTCCAAGAATACTGGGAAATATTATTAATATTAGTTAACGTTTATATGGCAGCAGCGCCTCACAGCCTCAACCTGGTTAGGCCACATTGTGCTACGCACTGTACGCATATATATATATATATAAAATGAGAGTCCCTGCCGCAAAGATATTAGTGTCTAAAAGAGAAGGCCTAACATAGAGATGAGACAAACAAGCGGGTTGGGGTGTGGGCAGGCGAGATAGGCGAGACAGGGTAACAAAAAATTATAGCATGTGCATTCCAGTGAATACTGTTACAGTGTACATTACTCCTTTTGGATGCCACATGTGTGCACCAATCTCTCTGTGACCACACAGCTCCAGGGAGGACTTTTCTCTTTTTTAACCTGCACCCTGTGTTAAGTCTCCTTAGTCAGAAACCAGTCCCAATGCAAGGAAGGGGTGGATGAGCAATGTGGTAGCAAGAGGTGGGGAACAGCAGACCTGGTACTTCTGTGAGTGTTCAGTGGATATAGAGGTTGGACACTACAGGGAAAAGCTTTAAGGGGACTGGGATACACCTAATGCCAGAGCCAATGGTCAAGCCAGAGTCAGGGTCAGCAGTTGGAGGCCAGGGTCAGAGCCAGGACTGGTAACTGATGACTGGGGGTGAAAGGCAGGAACTGGAAAAGAGGCAAGGATCAAGCATGGAGCAGGGGCATGATTGGAACAAGAGCAAAGGCAGGAGTGAGGCAGGAGGCAAGAGCCAGGAGCAAAGGAGGAAACAGGAACCGGGATGGATGCAGGCGCAAGCAGGGTCCAATGCAGCCACAACAGGAAATCACCTTGTTGCTCAGACAAACTTCCTGTTACGCCTTCTGGCTTAAATAGTGTGATTGGACCAATTGGTGGAGCCGGGCACTTCTCCAATCAAGGTTCCCGGAGGTGATGCCCTGGCTGAGGCTATAGTCCTACTAGCTTCTCAGCCCACCAGCTTTCAGCAGACATTGTGTGGAGGCCAGGATACAACAGCTATCTGGCGACGTCCAGGCCTGGAGTCATAGACCTAGCACATCACAAACTAGTGTCTACCTATCTTGCATCCCCTGTTCAGAGCTCTTGGGGGCAGTGGTATACATCTGCATTGCACTATGGCTCCAGGCAAGGGTGTGTTCATACAGGTTATACTGAGACACCATGGTGATGTTTAAACAGGACCAGTTTATTATTTATTTCTTTAAGATTAAGACACCTACACAAGAGCTCTAGGTGTCCTGGCATTTAGTCTTATAACACCATAATATGTCAAGCAGCCTTTTAAAAAAAATTCAAACAAGAACAAATTAACTCAACACAGCCAACATATCAATTATAATAAATCTTCTTTATTCCCCCTCTTCTTGAAACATTTTGCACTGAGCCCAAAACCCTAAAAAGACCACACCCTGGCAGGAAGAGGAAGAGTATGAGGTTGTCAGGAAGCGCAACTACATAGAGGCTGACGGGCTGCAACAAAAGTAAATAATGAACACACTACCCTGACTTTTCAAATCAGGCAGTAGCTGTGTTAAATTATTATCCTACTTCTTTAATAAATTTATCCTATAAAGTTCTGGAACATACTGTATTTACAAATCTATAATTACACTGAAGAAAATGTGTTATTGGGAAATATCCAACATGAGTCATGATTATTATTTATATTATGGTAGAACCTAGCGGCTCCGCTCAAGGACTAAGGCTTTATTGCACTAGGCGCTGAACAAATAAGTAACGAGAAGATAGTCTCTATGCCAGGCAGATCACCATTTAGATTTAGAACAAAATGCAACATGCAAATGAAACAGAAAGATCAGGAGAAGGGGAGGAAACGATGACCATAAAACAAACATGTTTTGCATCACACTCAGTAGTCTCTGCTCAGCACCTGTTTAACCATGATCACCTTGGCAGTGTTTTGTGGGCATCATGAATACTCCAGTATTCCAGAGTGATACAATTGATTGAGACCATTTATGACTTTTCTCGGATTGTTGAGCATACGGGGGCAGATGTATATTACTCAGGCCTTTGTAAGATCAAAAACTTAATGTGAAACTTACTGCTCTAAATATAAAATACATAAATATGTATTGGATGGTGTCTGGAATATGTGCAAAATAAAATTCAGATGTAACTTTGTGTGTTACAAAGGAGAGTGTTCTAGACTTATTACTATTTTTTATTTTTATAGCTATAGCCAGGGAAGGTGATACAAAAACAATTACTAAGATGTGGCCATGTATATTCTTGTTGATGCAGAACTTGTCTTTGGCTCTGTTTCCATGGAATTGGGTCAGTTGGTCTGTTCTATCACGCAGGGAAAAACAAAGTTCTGAAACCAGAAGATTGATGGGAGACGGGAAGAGTTTAAGTGCTGCGATTAGGAACTATGGGCAATGTCCTTATGAGGAAGATATGCAGATGGACAGCAATGATTTGCCCGGAATATAGCAAACAACCAAATATGGTGAGATTATGATTTTGTGATTCAGTTTACTACTGCATGCACAGAAACTGTGTGGTAGGGAACTTGGTAATGCTTTTGATCATGAGGTTTTACTGATGCATTTGTGAACCCTAGTGGGAATCACTCTTAAATGATTCCATTCTTTCCTGTTTGAGAAATCCCAGAGTTGGTTTGGGTTATAACTCACATACATTCTCCTGAAGAGTTTCTCATGTGTAGTACCATAATGTTTTCTTTTGTTTCATCTTCTTTTCGACATATATAGAAGGTCATATGGACTATGTAATTGGCATGTAGATGTCACACAGCTCTGTGACTGATTTTCATCATCTCTGAATGGAATAATGTCTTTGCTTTGTCAGGGTCTAGATGAGACTGTGATATGAATACTAGCCAGCTGACTGACGCTTAATCACTTGGGAAATAGGAAACAAATGTAAACTTACATTTTAAAATGGGGAAGCAATATCATTGGGGTGAGGAAAGGTTGTCCAGGTACAGCAGGAATGAATCCCCATTTTTGAGGGAATTTGTTCTCCCCTTTAGTTCAAGTTGTTCACCCTCCAGCTTTTGGATCTCTGACTTCTTCTGGAGTCTCAGGTAGCAGCAGTAGCTGAAAGCATGATTTCCCATTTTCAACTAGCTGAGTATTTCTGATTGTTTCTCTCAGATCCAGTCCTTGAGTAATCTATGTATTTTGACCTCCTCAATGGAATACCGCAATGCACTCTACTTGGGGTACACCAAAAAACCACTAAGACAGTTCAGCTACTGTAGTGTGAGGCTGCCCACCAGGTTGGCAGTGTTAGTGACAGACAAGTTGTTACCCCAATTCTTTGCTAGCTATACTGTCTTCCTGTTGCTGATAGGTAGAATTCAAGATTTTGCTATATATAGCCCTTGGGTCATGGCTCTCTGACAAGCTACCTGTACCATCATAGCAACTGAGTTCAGCTAGGGACCTTGAGCTAAGAGTTCCCGGCCTAAATGAAATGAAGTTGGTGGTCAGCTATCCTCAGTGGAGAGTCATTGTTAATAAACAAACCTCAGCACAAATTTTCTCCCTAATCTTACCTTCACTGTTCCTAGGGTTTCTCACACTGAATGTGAGAAAAGCTGCAATATGAGCTGCAGCAGACCAGGGGGCTCTTAAGAGCTATTAGTAGGGACCCTCTGAGGAAGAACACTGAGGAGTCCAGCAGCAGGTCCAGAAGCTCGGATGACTCTGAGGCAGAACGGCTCTGCAGATTGCCTAGAGACAACTAGAGACCAGGAGGATGGAAAAAAGGAAATCAGCCTTCAGCTCCCCTTGAATCATCAGTGTAGGAGGGGAGTAATTGCCCCTGGCGTCAGTGACAACCACCATAATTAGTTATAGACCTGGCTCATCTCAACCACCAGAGAGCCGCCATGAAATTAAAACATACACCCGCCAAGCAGGCTCGCATCGTTGGGAAGGCCCTCGGCCCACTCAATCTGAACACAGCCCTGGATTGGGCAGAAAAGGTGAACTCCCTTCCTGGAATAGGGAAGGAAGATGTTTCTGCCATAGCCAGGGAGTGCATGTCCAGTGAGGAGTACAGTGTGCTTCCCATTAACATCTAGGTGGCTGACACTGAATCCTCACTGGAATTGTTTGAGGGCATTCTAAGGTTTTACCACCCGCACCAGAACTTAATTGGCAGGTATTATTATGAGCGCCAGCAGCCTCATGAAAGGTGGGAAAAATACCTGAACTGAAAGGCTCTTATGCTGGCTAGTGGGCACCCCGACTTGTAACACTCCCAAATTCTGGATTGACCCGAATCTTAAAGGTGGCTCTAGGGCCAGTAGATCACCTATTCACCTCCCTACAAGAGCTAGAAGAGAAACTTTAGGAGGCATACAAAGTCCAGTGGGAGACTTTCCCAGCCCCCGGAGCCAGGAAGAAGGTGGCAGTGGTCACCAACAAGAACCACCGAGGGAAGGAGTCTCCAAAAAGAAACCCCAAGCTTCAACAGAGAGACAAGAGACCTGCTGCTTATCAGAGCAAAAGCAGCCATTTGACAACTTCAACAAGGAAAAGCAAAGGTCATTTAGGAATACCCTCTGGAAAAAGCTGTTCCAGTATGAAACCAAAGAGCATTGACAGACTACCTACGGAGGAGCTGCTGCAGAGGCTGGCTTGTCACAAAAGGAATCAGCAGCAGCAGGAAAAAGCTCCAGATCTACTATGATGGGGCCAGGCTCCCCCTTCTTCCCCAGTAACAGCACCCTTGACCAATGATAAGTGGGGAAGACCTTCAATATCTGTGGTCATGGAGGGAGAGTTTGGACAGCTCCATCAGCAAATGTTAGTTGACAGGATGCTTCAGTGTCCATCTGGTGCACGGACGCTGAGCCAAGAGCTAAGTCCCCATACAAGGAACCAAGGTTTTAGAGGGCTTCAATATGGGTAAAAGTGTGGTCCCCTTCACCCAACCCGTCAATTGCAAAACCCACACTATAGCTGCTAAGGCTGCCTTTGGGCTCCAAGCCCTGAGAGGTCAAGGCATTTTAGGAATGGACCTGATTTCCAAGTTGAGCCTCACTGTAGACCTTCCCAATAGAAGGTTGGTCCAGGACAAAAACAGCAGATCATACCAGCATCTCAGAGTGGCTACAGTAAAGGCACCAGAAGATCTGGAGATGCCAACGTGGGAAGAGGACATGGCCAAGGTTGCCCTCAGGCACCAGGAGGTATTTGCCAGGAACAAGTTGCAGTGCGGCAAGATAGCAGCGAGGTCAGAGTCAACAGACCTGACCCAAAGCTGCAGAAGCAATATAGATACCCTGTTGCTGCTGAGGAAGGCATCCAAAATACCAGCAAGGCCTTGGTCAAACAGGGAGTGCTTTTGACAACAGAAAGCCGCTAGTCATGAAAGTGTATGGCAAGACTTGGCAATTAACAGTCGACTACAGGAAGCTTAACAAAGTGACACCTTGGTTAGCCCCTGTAGTGGCCAAGTTTAACAAGGTGATGGCTGCCCTCTCATCAGGGGTTAAATGGTTTTCTTTCTTTTCTATTCCCCTGCATTCCTCAGCATGGCATAAATTTGCCTTTACTTATAACGACAAGCAGTACACTTTCAGCCGGCTCCCATAGGGACTACATAATGTGCCGTCTATATGCCATCACCACTTCTCCAGTATTTGGAGCACCTTGAAGAACAGAAATCAAATCCTTAGCTACATGGACGACATCCTCATGGCAACTACCATGAAGGAGGAAAATCTCGAGATGCTAGACGCAGTCGCGGATCAGATCAAGAAAACAGGCTTCCTGATCAATTTGGTAAAGGCTCAGCTTGTGCAACCAGAAGTTAGCTATCTGGGAATGACAACTGGTAAAGAAGGCAAATGTCCAGATACTCAGCATGTCAACTTAATCTGTAAACTTCCAGCTGAAGTGGTAGCGGTATTGGCTGTCCTATACGCAGAAGATCCTGAAGCCAATAACTGCGTGTGCTCAGACTCAGATTGGGTTATCTAGGCATTTAGAGTGGATGACATTCTGGATCCAGTGAAAGATGAAGTCACCAGACAGGCGGCCCATTGCGCACACAAAATATCTGTTGCACGCGTGGGAGCTGGCCACCAATAGACCAGGTGGCACCCACCTGCTCAAGGTGAGGGCCCATCACTGAGACTTTGCAGAAATCTCCAGCCTCAACAACAAAGTTGACTAGCTGGCCAAACAGGCGGCCTTGTTAGGGGACTTTGGGTCCACTCAGAGGAGAAGGTGGTGAAAATGGAACCTGAGACTGAGGATCTCTCTGGTCAGCTTGACATTAAGGGACTGCAGAAAAGAGATCAAGAAATCCAAGGACTCTTAGGAAAGCAAGAGCACTGGGAGTACCAAATCTTCCAGGACAGATGGACAGAATGTCCTTGAAAAAGGACATTCAACACCTGTTCTTCTGCTACCTACATGTTTACACCGAGAGATGGTTGGCTTAGTACATAGCAATGGCCACTTTGGCATAGACAAGACTGTGAATCGAATAATGACTGTGGCCTGGTGGCAAAGCATCATGCAAGATGTAACTAAGTACATCTCTAGTTGCCTCAACTGTGCTAAAAACAACCCAGATGCCAAGGTCATCAAGAGCCTGATGCATCACCAACTTATCGGAGAGCCATGGATGTACTTTCAGATGGACTTAATAGGCCCCCTGCCAAACACCGGCAGAGGCCACAAGTATTGCCTAATTATTGTAGACTGCCTTTGTAAAGCCTTCACCTAGTGGATGGAAGCCTTCCCCACCAAGAATAATACGGCAACAACAACTGCCAGAGTGCTCCTAGTGCAAACCTTTTGAGGTCTGGCCTGCCAGAATGTATTGACTCAGACCAGGGACCCCACTTCGTGGGTAAAGTCACCAGAGCAATGTGCCAAGCCTTGGGGATCCAGCAGAAGCTGCATATTGCGGATCACCCGCAGAGCTTGGGCCTGTTAGAACGCACAGATCGCACCTCGAAACAGCGCCCTGAAAGATTGTCAACTCCGAAGGAATGGACTGGGACTTAAAACTGCCCGTAATCCTAATTGCATTTAGGTCATCAATAGCCTCGCATGGGTTTATGCCCCATGAGGTTATGATGGGTGTTATGAAAACACCTGAGTACTGGTGCGTAGATGGGGCTCCACCTGATGACTATCAATCTCGGCTCCAGGTTGATAAATTCATGCAGAAACTTTTACAAGATATAAGCTCCATCCAACACAACGTAGCTATCCAACTGAAGTCCAATGCTAGAACTATGCACAAAAGTCTGGGAAGTCCTCTTAAGTCTATTGAGTGGAAAATTGGGGATAGAATGCTCTGCAGATACTATTCAGAGCAAGGGCATACCTTCAGCCCCAGGTGGGTTGGGCCTGTATGCATCACCAATAAGACAAGCTCAGCCATCTACGAAGTAGAGCTTAAAGGTGCCAAGGGAAAGAAACAGCTTAAGTGGTTCCACTGGAGCCAATTAAAGGAGTGGAAAGGTGCTAGGAGCTGAGCATATGTAATTTCATCATGTAATTGTTTCTCTTTGTCTGTTTGCATCACAGGAGCCAAACTGTGCCAACTGTCTTTTGTTAACTATGTTACTTGTAAATATATGTTATGCATGGTTAATACAGGAGAGAAAGCACTACTTTTGTTCAACTGGGTTGATAAAAGGTATCACAAAGGCTGAGTCGACTGGTAAAGAACCAGTTAAGGTGTGGGGAGCTTACCATGGCCTAGTCTTAGAGGACAGCATAGGTCCTGTAATGATTTCCGCATACAAAATGGTCCCAATTGCATATTGTATTGGAAGGAGGAACTGGGGACAGGTCAAATATGGTTATGGTCCCATACAACAGTATGCAAACTGCTCTGCTAGACAAGAACTCAGAGCCCTTAGGTAGGGTGGTAAAGTTCAAAAATAGCTGTGTTTGGGAACTCCAGGATAGAAGAGTGGTAAACTGCTCTGGTGGGTTAGTAACCAAAGACTTCCTTAGAGGCACTACTATGTCTTCAAATCTGACTCATCGAGTCAAGGAGGGGACACTACAGGTAGAGGTATTCGTCAGCACTCAAGACAATATACATTTTACCAGAGTAAGAGTACACTCTCCCACAACAACTATGTTTGTAAAATTAAACTGTAGTAGTAGTGCTCGTGCCCATCGATGAAACTGTTCTGGCAACGTGAATAATTTCTGTCCTTTGAGCAGAGTTATGTTTTTAGCTAACTGTTATGGTTTCATAACTATTTTGGTTTCCACAAATGATTCTGGGACCTGGTACATGTCAGGAATGTTTGGGGCAAAAACATGCCAAGAGGTGACTGTCATTCCCAAACCCCATATTAGCAGAATGGGTCCAGTTGTGGTTAAGCAGGATCTTAAATGCTTGCTTATCATTAACACACTCCCGAAAGAATTGTAGTAAGCATGCAACTTCAGGCCAAGGATATACAGCCTGAGCGTGCACCCTATCTAAAGCCATCTATGATGGGCTGGGATGTATGAGTGATACCCCAGAGTTAAAAAGGATCTTACGGCTAAAGTCTTGGGCAGAGCTGGCAATGGATTAGGGGTAGTTAATGCCAGGAGTGCTGGCACACTACCGCAAAGAGTTAGTAACATGGGCCATAACATGGCAGAGTTGGAACAACCATTAACAGCACCCCTAACTCAAATTAATGATTTTACCTACAATATAGTTTCTACCATTTGGGCTGGATGCCCAAAACCAGAGTCAATTCCAGATAATCAATGCCATAAGTGGCTTACAGAAAAATATATAATGGGCACTTGCCTGCATACAGGTTCAATCCTGGTTGCAGAACATGGCAGCGGGTATCCTTAGAGTAGAGTACCAAGGAGTTATTTCTGTTGAAATCAAGAACCTGATGATGAAAGATGCAACACCTTTTGAAAAAGGACATAATCAGGGGTGGAAACTTTTAGATTTTGTTTACAATCCAGGCTCTAGAGAAATAGTCGCACATATCCTTACCATTTCCAATGCCAGCACAAACTGGGTGTATCCATTAATTTCCTTAGGAGTTATTGTCAACAACACTATCTTAACTCCAATAGATATCCCTAAGTGGGCTCTTGAAAGCCAAAGTGAATACCACAGTGTAAACATAGACGCATGCATCTGGGAGGAAGGCAATGGTTACATTTGTTCCACCAGTGTATACCAGGGTCCCCACATTTGCCTTAACGCCAGACAAGGCAAATGTCACTATGACTTAGAGCCACACAAAGTTAAACCAGTCCCAGGTAGTCATTGTAAATAGTAACTGAATCTGCATTCATAGTCTTTGTAAAAAGTTTCTGGGGAATTTCTTTTACTGTGTTAAAAATGATCCATATGTAAACCTTGTATTTGTTTCATATTAGTTGTTCAAGTATGTGATGTCATGTTTATTTCAGAAAAATTAAATGTGCAGCGTATCAAGGCAACTTATGAGCTGTAAAGAAATGTTGACCCAGTCAACATAGGAGTCAACATTGACACTTTTAAACAGCTGATGCAGCATTCTGATTTGGAAGCCCATAGCAAAAATTTGGAAAAAACAGGGCAGCAACTTAATGATCACTGTGCATTATTCAAATGCACAAACAGAACAGGTGCTCAAAAGGGTACGCAAAAGTTCAAATTTTGCCCATTCCCACAGCATTATCCCAAACATGGCGCGTCCTTGTGCATCCATTTGTTGTAATTTTAATCATTCAAGGTCTTACTCGTGTGTTAATTATAATGGTGGTGGGATGGATAAGGTTGAAGTTAAAAAGAATCACCAACTAATCTAGATTTTCTAACTCACCTGGAGTATAGTTAAGTGCAGGTGTTGTGACAGGGTAGCAACGTTACGAAAGAGGGGAAATGTTGGGTTAAACTTTGTTCTGTTACGTTTTCCCTCAGTTGCCATTTTGGATTTATAAAAGAACTAGTCCTTCATTTCGGGACCCCTCCTTCATGAAGTGTTTGGTGCCTTTTTCCCCCGAAGAGCGGGAAAGGTAGGGTCATGTGACAGCCTAAGTCTGCCCAGCAACCGCTGACTACTTAAGGGTGGCACGCCCGTCACTCTGGGCTGTCCATCAGAGTGGCAGTCAGTCTCCCACACACACAGCCTGCTGCTACTAGCCCCAGAGCAGACCAGGATTTGGGTGAATTCTTGGGATCCATCCAGCTTCCTGTAAAGAGTCACCTGCACTCATCTGTCTTAGCATCGTACAGGGAACAATCCGTATACCACACACAGGACGTCATGTTCAAGAACAGAAGACGATCTGGGAAGAAGGAAGGCCACTTACTTGCCTGAGTGATCATCTGTGTATCCTGTGTTCCTGTTCACGATCCCATCTTCCTGCTCCCCGTCCTTGTCAACGTCACTGTCTCTCCTGTGTCTACAAGAGAGGGTACTGTAACTTGTCTCCTCAGTTTCCCTAGTAACTGTAATAAGGGTTTTGGGGCTCTGGGTTTCATATCCACATAACGTCTGTTAACAACTGAGCCATTATTCATTGTTGTTTACTAGTTTAGTTGTGGTCTTGGCCTTATTGTATCACCTGTTGCTGCAATAAATGTTATCTTGTTTGCACCTTCATCCTGCCTAAGTTTTCATTCACTGTTAAACACCGTTGAATAGATGTGGATGGGGGGTAAAACTTGTAGATAGCCCATCTTCTGACAAGCAATTTTAGTATAATCTGTCTCAGGGTATCAGGACCAGCCAAGCAGGATCAGTGTTAGACTCTCTGGGGCGGCCCAGGGCAGAAAGCTGAAGCCTTGGCACGTGGGGTCAAAACCCAGGACCGTGAACCCGCCACCCGGGGCTCAAGCCGAAGCCTGGGCAATTTAGCTTCGTGGAGCCCCTGTGGGGTGGGGCCTCGGGCAACTGTTCTGCTTGCTACCTCCTTATGCTGGCCTTGGCTTTTATATGCAGAAAAATAGTTGTTGTAGCACTGGTGGGCTGAGGAGTTTTTACAGCACGTGGGGGTCAGGGGGCTCAGGAAGAAAAATGTTGAGAACTCCTGGGATAAGAGCTCCCTCCAGCCACATTCAGAGTGATGTGAAGGGCATGCTTGCCTCTACCAGATATTAATACGTGACTTTTGTTACAGCAGCACTGTCAATTAAAATTGTAAATGTAGTTTATTCTGAAATGAAATTTTCGGACGGAAGTGTAGACTTGATTCTACACTTTGTATAGTTTCAATAATTTACCATTATGTGTCCAGTATAATTATGCTGCTGCAAAGACGCACTCATTAAGAAGTTTTCTGTTGAAAGAAATGCATTGCTTCATGTCAGACCTTGAATCCCACAGGACCCCAGTGGAGTTTACACTATGGATATTTGTTGGTTAGTAAAAAACTTTTCCAGATTTTGAACCAAATGCAACTGTTTCTATGAGACTGACACCATTTTTGTCTGGAGTGGACCAGGAATTAGAACTGAAATGAGAGATGTGGAAAAATAATAGAAAAGCATTTTTTAAAAAGCCAGCCTAGCTGGGAGGACACTACAAGCTGCACAAATCGTATCACCCCCATCACTGTGAGAGTCCACAACTATGCTCAGCAGCAGCCATATTCAGCCTGTTTATTCAGTTTCCTCTATAGAACAATACTTACCTTCAGCTAGTACTAAGCCTTAACAGCAAATAGACCAGATACAGACAGATATGAAACAATTTAAATGACAGCAACACCACTTTGAGTTCAGGGAAGAGAGGGCAGACCCATTTCTAAACCCTTCTCTTCCTCAGTAACAATCATGAGTTTCTGCTGCCAGAATCCCGTTAAACATGCAGGAAGCACGCTCTCCCCCAGTGCAGGTCTTCTCATAGGCAAGAGCTCTCCAAATAACAAGTTATGTCCGCAGCTACTTACTCAATAGTCTGATCACTACTAAAGGGATTAAAATCACAACAGCCATGATGGAAATAAGCCACATTACTCCTTTGACATATAAAGGTGATACAGCAATACCATTAATCTAGCATTACACAGTACCCCATGCAGGTACTTGCAGACTAGAATCAAGTCACCCCTTAACCTTCTCTTTGTTAAGCTAAACAGATTGAATTCCTTGAGTCTATCATTATACAGCATGTTTTCTAATCCTTTAATCATTCTCATGGCTCTTATCTGAGCCTTCTCCACTTTATCAACATCCTTCTTGGATTGTGGACACCAGAACTGGACATAGCACTCCACCAGCAGTCACACTTTCCCAAATACAGAGGTAAAATAACCTCTTTACTCCTACTCAAGATTTCCCAGTTTCTGTATCCAAGACAACATTACCCCTTTTGGCTACAGAATTACACTGTATCCGAATCCGATGAAGTGGGCTGTAGCCCAAGAAAGCTTATGCTCTAATAAATTTGTTAATCTCTAAGGTGCCACAAGTATGCCTGTTCTTTTTGAGCATTACACTGGGAACTCATGTTCAGCTGATTCTCCACCATGTTCCCCAAATCTTTTTCAAAGTCACCTCTTCCCAGGATAGAGTACACCATCCTATAAGTATGGCCTACATTCTTTGTTCCTAGATGTATACATTTACATTTGGCCATATTATTTGCTTGCACCCAGTTTACCAAGCAATCCTAGATCACTCTGTATCAGTGACCTGTCTTCTTCATTATTTACCATTCCCACAATCCTTTTGTCATCTGCAAACTTTATCAGTGATGATTTTATGTTTTCTTCCAAGTCATTGATAAAAATATTGAATAGCATAGGGCCAAGAATCAATCTGTGTGGAACCTCACTAGGATGTGAAGAGCAAAGACACTCCAGTACAGATATGTATCTGTTGCTGTGATTGTTTAGACCTCTGTATCATACTAGCATCTATTCCAGGCACCCACCAAAGCATCATACCTTGGCCATTAATCCTCAGATTTTGCAAGACGTTCAGATTGCATCTCTAATGTAAGAAATAAACTAAATAAGCAATGAAACTGTAGTCTGAATAGATACCAGATCCAGAATATCTGCAAGTGAAGATCTTAATATCAATTTTCAGTCTTCACTTCGGAGTTCCTAACACAAATTGCTGTTTAGACCATTAATTTAATTGTCCTTTGACACTAGGCATCCTGAAATATAATCATTTAGCTCAGAATTCTACCAATATAAATCACAATTTATGGAAAATGTGCAGGAAAAGCTACAACTGAGGTAGGACATTTTGCAGAGCTTTGGAGCTGTTATGTATATTGGTAAGGGATTTTTCCTTTACTATAGTCTAAAGGGATTGCCCAAGGTGCTGCAAAGCTGAAGGGCAGTTTAGTAAACACCTCCTTCTTCAACAGAGATATACATTACTACCTCACTAGTATGATATGCTTCTATTCCTGACAATTAAGATGGCTTTCTGTAATCATATCATACAGAACTGGATGGACTTGCTGATTGTTGGGACACTGACTGAAATAACGAAAGGCCTTACAATTGCTTGCATGCTCAGTCCTACCAATCAAATTACATCCAGGCAGGCTACGTGGACAAATCTTACATTTTATACAATATGGAGCCTGAATGACTGCCATACAAAGCAATGCACTTTTTGACTAGAGAAACATTCATCTGACTGAACAGACTTTTAAAAAAAAAAAAAAAAGAAAAGGGAGAACTTGCCCCAAACATCTGCTAGATAGTAGAATGTCCTTGCAAACAGCCAATGGATTTTGGAGGAGCAAGTCTTGTCACAGACTCCAGTGGCTGATGTAACACCAGTCCATGCCACTCAGCTACTAAAAACATGAAGATGTGTAAGCTGAAGTTCTTAGCCAAAGGATTTATGCCCTGCTCCAATCACCCACTGAAGCCAATGGCAGGACTCCTGTTAACTTCAGTGGGTGTTGGCTCAGGCCCTTACTGAAGAGAGAGACAGCCCATAATGTCCACCTGTTTTCTGTGAAGGACATTTCCCAATTTTTTTCAGGAAGGTATAATTAGTTTTCATACGAAGCAAACTTAAGTATAAAAGTAGGCCAATATCCTGATTCCCTCTCACACACCACACATCAATTTGCGGTGCCTATGAGCTAATAATACCAATTTATGCATGTACTCTTTCCACAGACTACACTGTATGTGCTAACAAAGGGAAAATAATATGTTAAATGGATAAGGGAGCAGAAATACCTTTGAAGTTTTTAACTGATTGTGAACGGTATTTGGGTGGGGAGGACAGCCTGATGCTTCAGTCAGTAAGCTATTCAATGTAGTGCTTGTTGCTGTATGTTACCAACTGTGAAACTTCCTTTTTTCCTTAAAACTAACTTTAAATAATATTGCTCACTGAATGAAGTAAATATGGTTAGTAGCAGTCACTTCACAAGTTAGTAGCTGTGACCTGTACCAAGCTCATTTCAAGAGTCTTCAATAATTGCAAGCACATATCCCAGTTTCACACATCAATGCAAGCTACCTAAGTGTTTTAGGGTTCATGGCTGGCTCATCAAAAAGAAAGAGCTTGCAGGTACGCTTTCCTGATTCTTGTGCATCACACAGCCAGACAGCTGCACTGACACTAAGTGGACATATATGTATGGCATTAGAAAGAGGATGAATGTGGTACAGAAAATCTCACTTAAGCAGCCGACCAACCACCCAAGGAGGGATGTCACTAAGTTTCAACACTGGTTTTCAATGAAGACTCCTTCAGCTTCTGATAGTAGCTTGTGATGAGGTAGGGACATCATCCCATGTTCATATCTGTTTACTTTATTTTATGTGCAGTACTGAGGCTGGTCTGCCACCGTCCATCAATGCCATATCAATCAGTCCAAACTATGAAAAATGTCTCCTCTTTTGCTTTGCCTCAGTGTTCAGATTTACCCTCTTTCTTTATCCCTTCATTCTCACATTTAATGGTACCACCTTAAACATCTTTCTTTTCTCATTTCTCCCTACTGTACATGCCCTTGTTCAATTCCTTTGTTTGCTTTCTTACAATCTTTTTTCTGTAATTTTATTCTTTGCTACTATTTATAAATGATATTCTTTTCTTGCCACAGTCCTTTGCATCTCTATTCCCTCTCTCCATTTTGTTGACTTTCTTATTTAAAAAACACATCTCACCCTAATTTTCATAGTGTTCCAATTCAGTGATAAATTAGGAATCATAAGAGCTGCCAAAAGACTCCATAAGGTACATTATGAAATTCACCAGCTGTCCTCCTCCCCGCCCCACTTCATTTATCTGCTAAACTAGTGAAACATAGGCCTCTTGAATCCATTAAAAAGAGCCCAAAAAGAGAAAGTGGCAACACATATGGGTCAAAACATAGTTATCCTGATGGCTGACTGTGGAGTCGGCCAATGTGCCCTCAGATTAAATTCCTCCATGATGTGAACTGCTCAGATTTTAGTGGAACTCTCCTGCCCAGCAGAGCACGCTGCATGTGTCTTCTGAATGCCTCTGCTCCCAATGCCACATTGGTTGTATGCGTATCACCAGGTGCTGCACTGTCTGTATATAAGTATTATAGTGCCAATAGTGTGCTAGTTGCTTTCCAAATAAAGACATGATCAAGAAGCTCAGAGTCTCAAGATAGACAAGTAAACAACTAGCTGTTAGGATAAAATGAAGCAACAAATATACAGTTGGGCTAGTAAATATATAAGTATGATATTATATCTAAGTTATTCATCAAGTGTGTGACAGTGTCAGTTTTAAATAGGTATCATGATAGAGGTGGGTACTTCAGGATGGCCTTGGATATAAAGAGGGTATAAGGTCTTCTGGATGAGCTCAGGAATGTCTTTCCCTCAGGTGAATCCACTACACATAAACCACAAGCTTTTGTGCTTCCTAGATAGAGAGGACTTTTTTCTTCCTTAGAAATGGCACCTTTTATAAGGACCACCAATTAATAAAATAGTGTTGATTATATTATAAAAACAAAACATTAACATGAAGTAGTGATCAAAAGAAAATGGAAGTAGGAAAACTTGTGTGGTAATGCTGTAATACAGGTCCAAAGTGTAGGGCAGAAAACAGCCATTTAAAATGACATAGTAAAGTCAATATGAAAACAGCAGAGGACAAATAATTAGTGATAAGAAGTGATTTAACAAACAGATAATTCCCTGACTCGTCTTCATTGTCTTGATAATTGTATTTCTTCATCTGTCGTCTTTATTTTGGTTATATTTTTCTTTGTTCTGTAAAATCAAGAAAAAATACAAAAGGTAAAAGTACTATTAAGCTTCTGCTATCTTTGAGCAATGATATGATCTACAGAATATATATAAAAATAACTGAGTCATTGCTCTCTCAGATCTTGGGTTCGGAGTAATTATCTGATTTTTCAGTAAAACCTTTTATCTTGACACAGAATTTTCTATAATATCATTTTTCTTTCTTTCTTTAGATGCAAAAACCCCCACCCTAGAATAAAGAAAGTATTCTGCTTGCTTGAAACTAGAGCAAAGTAAAAATTTCACAGCAAACAACGTATTTGACAAATTGATCCTCTTTCTGCTTGCAAAACATCCATAAGCAGGTATCAGGTTTCTTCAATATACTGTATCTGTTACTCAAAAGTATTCTATTAATATATTTTCAAAATTTGTTACTATATGGATTGATCGCAAATATTCTGAATTTGAGCTGTGTTGCTTAGTTGTGATTGATCAGATAGATCACATGGTATTGTTTCTCTTCCCTGATTGCATGAGAAAACACAGGCACTTCTGGTGTGAATACTGAAGTTTGTTTTGACATTCAACTTTCCACAAATATTTGTGCTAGTAAATTCTACCCTAATAACTTATATACCTATATCATCAAATTGATAAGAGATTGATAAGAAGAGAACTGAAGAATATTCTCAAACCTCTATAGCAAAGAATGGTATGCCACCTAACTTTGATTCCAGTATCACTGCTTACCTTTAAAATATTGGATGAGATTTCAGGAAAGATTGTGATTGTGTGATGAGGGCCTGTCAGAATTAATTCCTAGGCAATCTTGATCCCCTGTCAAAAAATTTTAAGGTGGCTGTATACACTCAGACCCTAGGGAACACAGAGCAATCCCCAAAATAATCTTTTTCTTCGTCATACAAATATATGAAAAAAACATGTCTACGTTTACTTTGCTTGAGTGCTAGGTCTTTGCAAAACGTATGTCTCAAACATAGTAAATAATAAATAAGATGAATTATAGAATGATGCATTTTTAGACTTATTGGTCTTAAATTCTTCCCTATTTGGCTTCACTGATGTTACAGTAGGGATTAATCTGGCTCATTAAAACAAACTAATAGGTTATATACATGCTGCAGAGCTCAGTCCCAATTATTACAGCACAGCCAAAGTCCTTCTCCCAAGGATTGCTAGAACTGACAAATTTATCCCCTAGCCTATAGCAAAGATATAAGCAATGCAAAAAGAAAGAAGTCCAAGGGGAGGGTTTTTCCCCCCACATTGCCTTATAAGACAATTCATTTTGAAGTTAATTCTCTTTTGTTCCCTGGGTAAAAAAGAAGACAACTTGTGATGTCGCATGTGTGTACACCAGCAAAGTCTTACAAAACATAGACCCAGAACTATTTGAAAGATTTTAGCTGCTTGTTTACATAGCTGTCATTAATACAGGATCTCTCTCTCCATTTTTATGTTTGCCAGATGAGACTATAATGAGTCTCAACAAGTTCTGGGTGTGTGGAAGTGTGAAAAGGAAAAAGAGGATTTGTGTGCAGTTATTTTAGTTTGGTTGACAGACGGAGCAAGAAACAGGCCTGTCTTGTTTGTCTGACTTGTTGCTGACAAACTCAGCGTGAAGACTCTGTTTTCTTCTACAATTTGGTGCCGTGACTCGGATAGCAACGCCCGGCTGAGAAAGCGACAACTACTATGGACCGTTCCCCTTCGAACCCCAAGGCGCCAATCAAGAGGTAACAGACATTTTGAAATCTCTAATGGGATATTGGAGGAGGACTGCCCGTGGAGCTGTCTGTCCCTTTTGGGCTCACACCATGCGAACTTATTGAATCTGCAACAAGGTCAGATGCAAAGTGGTGCTGAGGAACTTTTGCTGCCCTCATATAAGGTTAGTTATACACGGTGCTGAGGATTTATTTTTGCCGTCCTCAAGTAGGTTAGTAGTGTAAAGCGGTGCTGAGGATTTTTTTCCGCTCAAGTAGGTTAGTTGGTTGTGTAGAGGAACTTTTGTTGCCTCATATATGGAAAAGGTCAGACCTAATCAGCGCTGAGGGGTTTCGTTGCCCCAAACAAGGGAAAGGTTGTATTAAGTCTGGACTTTGGGAATTAAAGGTTATTGTAAATGAGATGCATCTAGGTATGGGAAATGAATGAGAGTGAGTATGAGTGAATGAAGGGGGGGTATAAGCCACTGACCAGGTCTAAGGCTTAAGCTGACTCCAGCCGCACCAAGGCTACCCCATGTGGGAGTTCTGAAAGCAAGGGGGGGTCAGCCGAACCTTGTGACCCAGTGGATAGGAACTTTCCCTTACTTATGAGCCGCTCACTCAGCGGACAGGGCACCTTTCCCCGGAGTGTGTGAAACCCTTCTTTAGCTTATGAGCCACTGACTCAGTGGACAGGACACTGCTGTGTGATTGGAAAATGGGTGGGGGACAGTCTAAGAATACCCCTACACCACCGAAGGGCACCCCTGCATACTACATGTACATGCATTATGGTCCTAGGACCTGCAGGTATTTAGAGAATTTAAATTTTTACACGGGTGATAATCCATCTAAACAGTTCCCACTAGAAGGTACCTTTGATCTAGATAAAATCATACATCTCAGATGAAGCCACAAAGAGACTCTATGAGTCTCGAGTGTGGAGTCTGAAGGACTCCCAGGCAAAATTAAAAACTCAAGTGCAGGATTTAAAAAAACAACATAAAGCATCCAGATGCCTCCCTACCTGAACTACTGCATCAATTCCCTTGGCTCCTTTATATCCCCAATTAGTTAAGGCTGAAAGTGAAGAGGGAAAGAAATGGGTTAATTTGAAAAGTCAGCTTGGCCTAGAGATAAAGAGAAAGCTGCTCTGCGTTCAAGGTCAAGAATCAACACAGACTATGCCAAGTACAAAAAACAACAACAAAAAACTGCTTTCAGCCCCAGCTGGCTGTGAAAAATATAGACAGAGGCAAAACAAAGGCAACACAAGTTGCAGGACTGAGATTACATTTGCAAAGGTTGGCGACCCAGTGAGACCCAACAGTCTGCCTTTGCAACCCTGGAACAGGTGTGGTTTGGGGACGCTGAAGGAGCCACAGGCAGCCGGCCTGGACTAGAATACTGAGCAAAGGTCTCTGAAAGGAATGCCCCAAGAGACCCCCAGGGCGAAAAACCCTCTGAAGAGCGGAAGCAAGTTGGAGACTTCTTTTTTTTGCAGTGTACCTCTGGACAACCTGTGCACAGGATAACCTCCCAGATCCACCTCTCTCTCTCTCTCTCCTACGCCCGGGCCTGGCCAGCCATAGCAGCATGTTGCGAGTTTGAAAAAAGGTTGCAGGTCGGTCTACCCCCAGTGGTAGCAGGACTGGGCAATAAGAGGGGTTGGGGAAAAGGGAAGAGATGTGTATCTGACCGCTAGAGAAAACTGAACAGTTAAAATGCCAATTGGCCATGCATTCTGTCCAGGTGGCAAGCCTCATGGCGGAGGACTCAAGTAGCCTTGTGAGTGAGAATGTTTAAGGACAAGACCAGGAGGGGTGGGGACGCCCACCCTCCTTGCTAAATTGGTAGTGGAACAAAGCCTGTGACCATGGAAAGAAACGGTTCAACGAGAAAAGGAGGATCAGGCCCAGGCAAGCAGGCAGGCAACAGATAGAGAGATTGGAAAACAGGCTGGAAACTTTGAGGGCATAGTGGAAGGAAAGGAGTAAGTAATCACAGGCATGGGAAATTGAAATCCCTGGAACAATAGTTGGAATGGTAAAATTTGAGTTGATTGGGGTGTCGTCGGGAAAATAAGCAAGTGATTTAAGGAAAGAAAGTGAGAAATTAATTCCCTCCAGCAACTATAGAGTTATCAGTTGAATTTTGTAAAAATGCTAAAGAAAAAGAATTCTTGGTTTCTTTGCAGCCATTCTGAAGGAAAAATGGGCCCTTTTCCCAAAGAAACGTCTAAATAAATCCAGGCAAAGAGATTTGACTGAAATCAGTTGGCTATGAACATTTTAGTCGGAGTAGAGAAAACATATGGGGTGTCTGTTGGAATTTAACCACCCAAAATATATGAAAGGAATGTCAAGGAAAAGAACACGTATAGTGTATATTGTAAAAGGGGTGAGGAAAATGCAAATATGCAATGCTACTTAATTAAAATACTATTAGACTCCAAGGGGCTACAATAGGTGGTGTTTTCCTTTTCGGATTACTGTGTGTTTTGAAAACAGGAGTTAAAGGTAACAGGCAATCAAATCTCTGGTAAAAGTTAATTGTGTCCCTTTTAAGTAAAATTTGTTAACCTATGAATGGCTCTGGATCCACAGAAAGCATCTGTGTTAATGCAAATTACCTAACATCTTAGAGAGGTAATTAAGAAAAAGCAGAAAGCATATAGGGAGTGGAAGAAGGGAGGGATCAGTAAGGCAAGCTACCTTATTGTGGTCAGAATATGTAGGGATAAAGTGAGACAGGCTAAAAGTCAAGTAGAGTTGGACCTTGCAAAGGGAATTAAAACCAATAGTAAAAGGTTCTATAGTCATATAAATAGGAAGAAAACAAAGAAAGAAGAAGTGGGACCGCTAAAAACTGAGGATGGAGTGGAGGTCAAGGATAATCTAGGCATGGCCCAATATCTAAACAAATACTTTGCCTCAGTCTTTAATAAGACTAAAGAGGATCTTAGGGATAATGGTAGCATGATAAATGGGAATGAGGATATGGAGGTAGACATCACCATATCTGAGGTAGAAGCGAAACTCAAACAGCTTAATGGGACTAAATCGGGGGGCCCAGATAATCTTCATCCAAGAATATTAAAAGAATTGGCACAAGAAATTGCAAGCCCATTAGCAAGAATTTTTAATGAATCTGTAAACTCAGGGGTTGTACCGTATGATTGGAGGATTGCTAACATAGTTCCTATTTTTAAGAAAGGGAAAAAAAGTGATCCAAGTAATTATAGGCCTGTTAGTTTGACATCTGTAGTATGCAAGGTCTTGGAAAAAATTTTGAAGGAGAAGGTAGTTAAGGACATTGAAGTCAATGGTAAATGGGACAAAATACAACATGGTTTTACAAAAGGTAGATCGTGCCAAACCAACCTGATCTCCTTCTTTGAGAAAGTAACAGATTTTTTAGATAAAGGAAACGCAGTGGATCTAATTTACTTAGATTTTAGTAAGGCGTTTGATACGGTGCCACATGGGGAATTATTAGTTAAATTGGATAAGATGGGCATCAATAGGAATATTGAAAGGTGGATAGGGAATTGGTTAAAGGGGAGACTACAACGGGTCCTACTGAAAGGTGAACTGTCAAGTTGGAGGGAGGTTACCAGTGGAGTTCCTCAGGGATCGGTTTTGGGACCAATCTTATTTAATCTTTTTATTACTGACCTGGGCACAAAAAGTGGGAGTGTGCTACTAAAGTTTGCAGATGATACAAAGCTGGGAGGTATTGCTAATTTAGAGAAGGACAGGGATACCCTACAGGAGGATCTGGATGACCTTGTAAACTGGAGTAATAGGAATAGGATGAAATTTAATAGTGAGAAGTGTAAGGTCATGCATTTAGGGATTAATAACAAGAATTTTAGTTATAAGCTAGGGACGCATCAACTAGAAGTAACAGAGGAGGAAAAGGACCTTGGAGTATTGGTTGATCATAGGATGACTATGAGCTGCCAATGTGATATGGCTGTGAAAAAAGCTAATGTCGTCTTGGGATGCATCAGGAGAGGTATTTCCAGTAGGGATAAGGAGGTTTTAGTACCGTTATATAAGGCACTGGTGAGACCTCACCTGGAGTACTGTGTGCAGTTCTGGTCTCCCATGTTTAAGAAGGATGAATTCAAACTGGAACAGGTACAGAGAAGGGCTACTAGGATGATCCGAGGAATGGAAAACTTGTCTTATGAAAGGAGACTCAGGGAGCTTGGCTTGTTTAGCCTAACTAAAAGAAGGCTGAGGGGAGATATGATTGCTCTCTATAAATATATCAGAGGGATAAATACCAGAGAGGGAGAGGAATTATTTAAACTCAGTACCAATGTGGACACAAGAACAAATGGATATAAACTGGCCACTAGGAAATTTAGATTAGAAATTAGACGAAGGTTTCTAACCATCAGAGGAGTGAAGTTTTGGAATAGCCTTCCGAGGGAAGTAGTGGGGGCAAAAGATCTATCTTGCTTTAAGATTAAACTCGATAAGTTTATGGAGGAGATGGTATGATGGGATAACATGGTTTTGGTAATTAAATATTCATGGTAAATAGGCCCAATGGCCTGTGATGGGTTTTAGATGGGGTAAGATCCAAGTTACCTGGGAAAGAATTTTCTGGGAAAGAATTTTCTGTAGTATCTGGCTGATGAATCTTGCCCATATGCTCAGGGTTTAGCTGATCGCCATATTTGGGGTCGGGAAGGAATTTTCCTCCAGGGCAGATTGGAAGAGGCCCTGGAGGTTTTTCGCCTTCCTCTGTAGCATGGGGCACGGGTCACTTGCTGGAGGATTCTCTGCTCCTTGAGGTCTTTAAACTACAATTTGAGGACTTCAATAGCACAGATATAGGTGTGAGGTTTTTTTTGTAGGAGTGGTGGGTGAAATTCTGTGGCCTGCGTTGTGCAGGAGGTCAGACTAGATGATCATAATGGTCCCTTCTGACCTAAATATCTATGAATCTATGAATCTAACTGATAAAGGTAGAAGCCACTGAAACCTAGCCTGCCTATGAAAGAAACACAGAAAAATATGGGGTAATTCCTCTGTTTTGCCCGCAACCAATAAGGGTATTTGTATAAGAAAGAAATATTTTAAACAATGACCAATTGCCCCAGAAGGGGTAGAAAAATGTTTTTGTCTTTCAGAAAATTAGAGAAAGCTAATGCCAGCTAAAGAGCAATCCAACAAACCATGCTTTACTGGCACAATAGAAATTGTGTTCTGTGTTCTGTGTCCTTGTGGTGTTTTGTCTTGTGGCTAGAATTGTTGTTTAATTTTCTACAGGACAGCCTAGTTCAAAACCAAATGGAAGGGTTAGAGCTAAATGCAGATACTTGCTTTATCCAGCTTGGAATACAAAGTGTTTTGGATACTATCAGGAAATACTAAGGTTTTAATATACGTGACAGAGGGTGTGCCAAAAGCTGAGAATGTTCTTGGAGTGCTGCTGGGTGCACTTTACACCCTGATCACCTTTGGCACTCTCTGGATGGCCGCCTGGTTGCGCCTCAGGTGCTCTTGCCCTATTTGCTCGCGTGCACCACTGGATGGCACACGTGAGCAAAGAGGGGATGACTGCTGCAGTTAATGAGACTGGTACGAGACTGGTATGTACCTAATTTTAATTTGCCTGGTAGTTTGTGTTTTCCATCTTTGGTAGTCTTAGATCTGCTGTTCTCCTTCCTGCTGGCCTTGCTATTTTGCAGGCCTGTGCAGCTGGATTTCTTTCGGTCACATTCAAGCCCTCGTCTTTCTCGGCTGTCAGCCAAATCTCGGCTGTGAGCAGTGTCCTTGGGCAGCAGCCAGCATCTTATCTTCGGACAGAGCTTGCTAGCTGCAGTGTTGAATTCATTCATTCTCTGCTCTTTTCTTCTTCTCTTCCCCCCCTCGGCCTCTCGTATCTGCAAAGGAAACTTCCACTTTCCACTCACACACCTTTGACCCCCCCCAAAATGCTTTGCGATGCTTCCAACAGTGTTGGCCACATACAGTGCTTGTCTGCCTTCCCTGGAGACTCACTGAGGGAGGAGGGTAAGCAATATAATATTGGAATAATACCGCCAGTTATATAATATTGGAAACGCAGTTAAAGCTTAAAAAATAAAAGCAGCATACCCCTTAGGGACCTTTTGTAAATATTCAGATTGATTTTATTCAAATGTCTAAATGTTGTAACTATGAGTATGTTGTGTTAATATTAGTTGATGTTTTTTCAAGCTGGATTGAAGCCTTCCCCTGCAGAAGGGCAGACGCCAAGTCTGTTTTGAAAATTTTGCTTAAGGATTTCATTCCAAGGTTTGGCATACCTGTGAGTATCAACAGTGATCATGGTACTCATTTTACTGGACAGATTGTAAAGGAGTTATGTGCAGCCTTGCAGATCCAACATAACCTCCACTGTCCCCACCACCCGCTGTCTGCCGGGACAGTGGAATGTCAGAACGGGATCCTGAAGAATAAACTGGCTAAGATTTGTACAGAAACAAACTTGAAATGGCCAGATGCCCTTCCATTAACATTAAGGGTCACCCCCAACCGAAAAACTGGACTTAGCCCACAGAAGATCCTGACAAAGTGCCCGAGGCGACTTCCGGCAGCACCTCTGCTGGCCCTAGCCCAGATGGACATTCATCTGATGTATGACACAATGCTCAATTACTGCCAGGCACTGATGAAATGTGTTCGGTCTCTTTATTCACAGGTGAAAGAAGCGCTACTCAAGGATCCTGAGCAACCCTGTCATTCATTAGAACCAGGAGACTGGGTCTACATAAAGGTCCATCAGCGAAAGACTGCTCTGGCTCTGCACTTGAAAGGCCGTTACCAAGTTCTGCTAACTACCAACATCACTGTGAAGTGCCAAGAACTAACTGCCTGCACTCATGCATCTCACTGCAAGAAGGCCCCTCCACCTCAGGATGACCCTCCGACTGCTGATCAGCCTGTCCCTCCTTATGGTACTACTTTTCCTCCTTCTGGACAGCAGGAGAAAAGGACAAGGAGAAGTGCTGGTAACCTCTCCCTTGTTCACTAACAGAATCACCATACATTCACCATCTCTGGAGGAACCCAGTTATTACAGGGTGACATGCTGGTAACCTCTCCCCTGTATGATGCTGAACCATGACTGTTTCAGAAAAAAAGAAGAAGTTATGTTCTTTGAAGATTTGCCTAAGGACAGACACTCTGTCTTTCCGGCAATTGCATGAATAAATTGTCTCTGACTTGTTGCTGACAAACTCAGCATGAAGACTCTGTTTTCTTCCACAGGTGGTTAATAAAATTCATCACTGTTGGACATGCAGACCTGTAAGTATTACACTTTTTCCACACTAGTAACTTGAGTGACATTACTGGGTGCACGCATTTCTCCTCCTGCGGGGAGGTTGAGAGAACAAAAACAGGATAGATGTTAATCATGTTGCTTATTGCACTACTAGAAAGTACTCAGATACTGTGGTGATGAGCATGGTATAAAAAGCCTATACTGAATAAAATAAAATAGAATAGAACTAGGCATTCTATGGGGCTTGTGTAAGTGAGCAGGTAGCCTGCATAGGCCTGCTGTTCTTACACAAATAGTCATTTGCCCAGATATCTCTTTCTCCCCTCTATCTACTCTTAGACACTTCTCAGTGTATCTCAATTATGCTAGCAAACATATTTTTTTTCTGATTGGTCAACAGTATTATCTTTTTACTTCTGGAAATAAATCTTAGGTTTTCCCCTTTACCTTCTCTAGATAAAATCTCTACAGACTTTTTTTGTAAGTCTCTACTCTTTGAGATTGGGGTCATTTTTATCAAACTCATTTTACTGATTTTTATAATATTTTGCTTAATGGTATATATAACATATAGATTTTTAGCTAATGACCTGAGGTCTGTGTATGCTATATGTCCCTATGTAATTTAGGTGTTTATGGATCCATTTTATCAGAAGTTAAGTGGACAGGAGGGTTTTTTTATTTAGATTGACTTACAATCCTTCAGTTTTTGACTGACACTTTAAACCTGACATTTATATTGTGTCAGAATGCTTACCACCAAGAATGTATGAGGGATCACTGACAAAGAAACAGACCACGAGCAAAAACTAATTTTGTGCTTTCTGACATTGGTCACTCCTTTCTGTTATTTTCAGTGTCTCTGGTGTGGGAACAAACAGGAGACAGTTTAGAAGGCTTCCCTACTTTGTCTTAGTTCTAAAGGAAAGGCAGCATTGATGATGTATCATTTACATTAAGTGCTACCCTCAGATCAATATACATAATGGGTATCTATTTTTTAATTTAATTTTATAGAAGCAAAAACCAAATCAGTAATACTTTATGTAAGAAATTCCAATTAATGCTAGTGAAAAAGACTTGACCATATCTACAACTAGAAGAATATATCCAATATTTTCTAAGTATTATTGTTGAGCTTTGCTAGATTTTGCTATTCAGGACACCACGTAATTTTCTCTCTCACACAAAAAAGCAGCACGCTCTCTCCACTTCTTAGCAAGAATTTAAAACAAAAGTGCTGAAATGAGGACTCTCATTAAAAAGATCCATTGCTTTTACAAACTATCCTGTGGAACATTTAATCATTCTCATTCACATTTTCAAAAGACTCTATAAACTTGATCTGTTTAATCCTCGCAGTATCCTTATGTGGCAAGACAATATAAACCCCACTTTCCAGATGGGGAAACTGAAACAAAGGAAATCATGAGACTTACTCAGGTCACATGCCAAGTCAGAAGAAGAGGCATGATTAGAACTCAGTAGTTCCTGGCCTTCTATCCCCACAGTGTACCTACTTCATCACATAGCCGCTCTAAAATTATTTATCTGTTTACTAGTATACTGTGAAGTATTACAAACAAAATCAAACTTTTTTATCAAACAGTTGAAAAATGTACATTGTATGATGCATTATTCTTGCCTTTTTTACTATTTGTTTGCTTACTTGCTAAATTATAAAATCTAGTAATTTCCAATCCACTTGTTAGTGTAAATTAGCAAGGGTCCACTAATGTCAAGTTCTCTATAATATTATTGGGTATTCTTTTCTTGTATAGCTCCCAATTGGTCCTTGTAATCTATGGAATAGCATTAGGCTTGTACATGTATTTGCAAGTGTCTGTTTTTTATTTGATTTGTATTTAATAAAACTATATACTAAAGATGTCTGGTTCAGCTGCTCTTTTGTAAACTGAGACCATCTATAGCTATAATAAGAAAAGGAGTACTTGTGGCACCTTAGAGACTAACAAATTTATTTGAGCATAAGCTTTCGTGAGCTATAGCTCACTTCATCAGGTGAACTATAGCTCACAAAAGCTTATGCTCCAATAAATTTGTTAGTCTCTAAGGTGCCACAAGTATTCCTTTTCTTTTTGCAAATACAGACTAACATGGCTGCTACTCTGAAACCTATAGCTATAATAATTTTTTATTGTTAGACAATCCTCTAGGAACTCTTTTCTTCCATTTTGAGAGCTGGGGTTCACAGTTTGCACAAGAAGCAATTCAGTCTTCAATAATTCAGACTTCCTCCTATAGTCTATAATCAGTGTTTCTCAGCCTTTTTGATACCAGGGACCGGTTTGCTGCCTTCCTAAACTGTGTCAGGGAAATCTCAGGGACAGGCACAGGTTGCTGAGAAACACTGGAATACATAATTTCTGACGAAAATCTCCTGAATGCTTCCTATGTTTCTGAAATTTTGAGTACCCATTTTTGGATCCATCTGTTTAAGAGGTTCATATACACTACTCTCTTGCCTTAAAAGAGCCAAAAATCCTTGCCCTTTGACTTCACTGGATTTTAAATTAAATCCCTGTTACAAAACTCTGCTAATTAGCTTATCCATTATGTAATTTCTTCCTGGAGCCAAATTAGTAGAAAGAGCAGAAGAAATTTTAACAGGGGAATTAAATCCCCTTTTCTTAGTGCAGCCCCATTTTACCATGGCTAGATGGAATGCTGGAGTTCACAGTTCCATGCCTGTTCGGATAGGACAGTTGATGCTTCATTGGATGAAATGGGACTCAAGTGGGCTTGAGAAGTAGCTGAGGCGGAGAACCACTGTGCCTAGCTAAGCAAAATAAATCTTAACCAGACAGCAAGGAAGGGAGCAGGGAACTGCTGTTTCTGAAGAGGGGGATCCCCTCTCTCTGCTGGGCCAACAGGGACACTGCAATGGTTTCTAAGCCCTCTGAGAGGTCAAGCTATTGTGCTAATAGAGGCACTATCAGGAACTGAGATATAAGGAATCCTACAAAGCTTCGGTGGCCCAAGAGCAAAGGGGTGTAATATCTAAGAGGGAGCCACAAGGGAGCCTCCAGAACACTGATCCAAAGAAGTGCTGGGACCCCAGATAATTGCTGGCATCTTCTGCTGCTGCTGCTGTAGAGAAGGAGACACACTGAGTACAGGGAAGGGCAAGTATTACTTCACTGAAGGTGCTGAAATATTTTTGTTGCAGGGTCTGCAGTCATGTGATACGTACATTTATAGGTTCATAGATTCCAGGACCAGAAGGGACCATTGTGATCATCTAGTTTGACCCCCTGTATAACACAGGTCACAGAATTTCCCCAAAATAATGCCAAGAGCAGATCTTTGCGAAAAAACATCCAATCTAGATTTAAAAATGCCAGTACTGGAGAATCTACCCCAACCCTTGGTATATTGTTCTAATGGTTAATTAACGTCACTCTTAAAAATGTATGCCTTATTTCCAGTCTGAATTTGTCTTGCTTCAACGTCCAGCCCTTGGATCGAGTTATACCTTTCTCTGTTAGGCTGAAGATATCATTTATCAAATATTTGTTCCCCATATAGATACTTACAAACTATAATCAATTCACTCTTACCTTTGTGTTTGTTAAGGTAAACAGATGGATTACCTTGAGTCTCTCACTATAAGGCACATTTTCTAATCCTTTAATCTTTCTTGTGGTTCTTCTCTGAACCCTCTCCAATCTATCAATATCCTTCTTGAATTGTGGACACCAGAACAGGTCACAATATTCCAGCAGCAGTCATACCAGTGCCAAATACAGAGGTAAAATAACCTTTACTCCTACTCGAGATTCCCCAATTTTTGCATCCAAGGTTCACATTACCCATTTTGGCCCCAGCATTTCACTAGGAGCTCATGTTCACAACCCCTAAAATCTTTTCAGAATCATTGCTTCTCAGAAGAGAGGCCAACATCCTGTAAGCATGGCCTACATTTTCTTCTAGATGTACACATTTACATTTATTGTATTAAAATTAATCTTATTTGCTTGCATCCTGTTTACCAAGTGATCCAGATTGCTCTGTATCAGTGTCTGTCCTCTTCATTTTTTAACACTTCCCCAATTTTTGTGTCACCTGAAAACTTTTATCAGTGATTATTGTATAATAAGGTATTACAAACTAGTTACTTCCTTCTAGCCCTGAAATAATGTAATAATCACTTTTATAATTATATAGATGATTATTTAAATTCAATTTGTTGTTGCTCTGACCAAGAGTAGCAGCATCAGGATAGAATAAACTCTCTTACATTAAAATTACCACAGTCTTTCTGATTCTTCTAGAGATGCAGTTAATCCATTTAGTTAGCATTCAGTGAAATGCCAAATGTTAGCTCTTGATATTTGTTGGACACGGTACAAATCTGAAAAGGTATTAGTTGGAATTTTGGTCTGTCTAGGTTAAACAGGAGTCTGACAGAGCTACTTTTGAAGCAACACTCTTGCCATGATCTCATTTGATTTTTAAGTAGTATTTAAATCATATCATAATGAATATTCCATCATAAAAGTACACCGTGCTGCACAGAATGTGAACTGGGCCACACTAGTAACAAAATCTCTACCCTGATTTACTAAATGCACAGGCTGATGCCATACAGTATAGAATGAGTACAAACTGTGTTGTGGCCATTAGAAGTTTGGTTTTTTAAGGAGAAAAGATTGGGGTATATTGAGAAAGAGACAGAGTTAGGCATACAATGCCACATGAAAAGAAGTATGAAGTTGTGAGTGGGTAAGAGACAAAAATAATCGTCAGGAAAGAAGCATGGCCAAAGCAGAGAGGAGGAAGAGGTGTAAATGAGAACAGAGATCATGGTGGGGTGGATTTATGGAGTGTATTACAGGTGGGATGGAAAGTGGGATGGAAACTTGAAATTTTTGCAGAAGAGTGGAACCACGCTATTAGAGAGATCTGAGGAAACACTGTCAGAGTGTCAGGAAAGGAAAATGATCTCCATGACAGCATTTTGATTACCTGGAGGAGAAAGAGATACCAATAAGAGCAAGAAGGCTGGAGAAAGGGGTAGTGGATAATCAAGGCAGGAAATAATCTTATCTTATTGAGTCTTTAGCCTTAGAGGGGCAGAGGAAGGACTACACTGTCCCACTGTGTGCTACATTTTTCATATTTTATTTTGCATTAATTGTAGAAGGCTTGGATCCTGCTTTCTTTTTATATTCTAAAGTACAATAAAGAAATTAAGGGGATCCTATAAAGTTGATTTAAGCCTAAAATGTAAGTACTTTGAGAAATGAGATTTCAAAAAACCTAGCAAAAACAAATATTTACATATTCTTTTAAATTCCAATTAAAACAGCATTTTTAAAAAATGTAGACACATTCCTCTATAGTGTTTGCAATCTGTATGTTGCTGAAGTGTGCTAGCTAATGCATGGGAACCAAAATATGAAATTGACTATACCTGAAAGTGAAAATAACTAGTTTATTTTATTGTCTTTATCTGAGCTGAATGAAAAGAGTGAACAGTGCTAATTGTGCAAACTGAGTCAGATTATAAAATTGTTTCCATTTTAATAACATAACGTTTTAATAATAGAGGTAAAGAAATTAGATTTTATTAAAATATTTTTAACCTCACAGTGTCTCTTTAAAGTCTTGACTCTTCTTTCAAGAATTCTAAAGCACAGTCAAATTGAGGCACTTGGATGGGCCCGTACCATGCCATCTTTTTTTAGAAAATTCTTTGAATGGAGCACCACCTGGTTTTGCAACACAATCCACACAGCTGCTGACATATGTCCTTTCCGGAGGTCTGCCTTCCCTTATGATCCTTGTAAAAGATTTTCAAACAGCATGATTCAAGTTAGTGCTTACACTTCTTAACTGTTCCTCATTTTGAAAGAATCATTTAAAGTACACATTTACATCCATTTCACACAAACCTGGCTTGATCCCACTTTTCATTATTGTACATAGTTGACATCATAAATACTCAATCTGAAGCTACAAATCAATAAAGTAATTACTATCACATCATTTCATAGCTCCTCCTCTATTCCTTTCTGTTGTGTCTCTCCCTTTCTTGATCTTTGTTATGCACCTTAAAAGCCTGTGTTACACATCTGAGTTGGGAAAGGTTGAAATTTGCTCTCCAAATAGGTCAGACATTATACTTTTTTACAAATACCGGGTCTGAAGAATGCTGTTATTGCTGAATGCTGTATAGCTAAATCCCCTTATTGGATCTTTTTTGGTTCTGAGGACCTGGAACACCATACACTTCAGATAAAACCTTGGTTATCTGTACTCTCTGCCTTGATTAGCTTTAATTATCTGCCCACTGTCCTTTTCTGCAGCTAGTATCTTTAACACACACAGGCACTCAGTCTAAAAAAAGATCATAAGCAATAGAAGACTGCATACTGTTTGCTTCCCAGCCTACATGCTGCTTCTTCATTCACAGATGGCTTATGTTGAAAAATCTTATTATATTTCCTCTGCCTCATTTGAATTAATGATACATTATCTCCATTTTACAGATGGAGACATAGAGGCATTGTTAAATTGATTTGACTAAGGTCACATAATGAGCCAGTCAGTGGGACTAGTATCTAAATCTATTCACTCCCAGTCTGTACTCTTAACTCCTAGGTTACCTCATTAGTCCTATTATTTAGAATATATTAAAATACAAGTGTTTATTTACTATTCCTAGGTCCCAGGTCTAGAGTTCCTGAAACGTGAATGCTATCAGGCAACAAGTCAAGGTGCATTGGATTTTAATCAGGTGTCTTCTCTTTCAAAGAACATCCAAGAATAGTGTGGGACTATTGGGTTAAACACATTTGTTAAGGTATGTACAATGCTGGTGCCACTGCTACTATTTTTTAGTTTAAAATGATTAAATATTGCTAAGTATAATTATTTTAATGTTGATAGCATGTGTTGGTAATGTAAAACTCCTTTAGAATAATACTATTCTGTACACTTATGAATTTTTAGAATGATTGCATAATTCTAAAACATGGAAGAATATTCTTCTCTTACTT
The DNA here is from genome assembly GCF_965152235.1 of Eretmochelys imbricata. Classification (NCBI taxonomy): domain Eukaryota; kingdom Metazoa; phylum Chordata; order Testudines; family Cheloniidae; genus Eretmochelys; species Eretmochelys imbricata. The sequence goes on from NC_135573.1 coordinate 193,829,358, forward strand.
TGTGAATTTTGTGTCTAACAAATGAACTATCACTAAATTTGAAACTCAAGCTATCTCTTTGGCTATGTCTCTCACAAGCTAACAACTTTCCACCATTGCAGTATTTACTAAGAAATACATGTCATCTCTTTGGAATTCTAACTTTATTAAAAGTAGATACAGAGAATGAGCCAAATTCTGTTGATATCTGTTGACACTGAATCTAGTTCATTGTGGACAAAAAGAGAAATGCAGGCTAATTTCTTTCACTGGATAAAGCGGATTTTTACTAATTTTGAGATGAATACCTAATGTTCTTCAAATTCATGTTTGAGTACACTGCAAACTGGTTTGATTTTTAACAATAAGCATTTTGGGGGTTTTGCAGGTCTGTGAACTTATCGAGATAACTTAAGCAACTACCAATCCTCAACTCGTGTTAGGTTAAACTACATTACTTAATGGGTTGTCAGCTTCCATTCTGGGCCTAGCCTATATTCTAATCCATATTCGTTTTAAAGTAAACTTTCAGACCGTATTTAGTATCGATAATGTGCTATTTGTGGTGATTTTGTATTTGAATGTCTTGCTTTAAAGAAACAAAAAGGGGAAAGACTCCTCCACAAAAGGTAAGTAACCTATGACCTGACACAGCCAAGGGCTCCTGGTGAGGAAGGGGGGAGGTTGAGATCCTAGACAGTTCCTCCCATTTTAGACAGTGGAGGGCCCCGCCATTTTTCCGTGCGTCTGAGGTGGTCTGTAGCCTCCACGCATTCCTTGCAAAGGGCCTAGAGATTCCTCTTTCTCTCGCCCGAGCTCTTGCTTCCTAATGCTGACTATGCCGCGCACGCTACCATGGGGAGCGGTGGTTGCACTTTTGTCTCCCGTTTACTCGATTTACCCCGCCCTGGCTTGGACCCAGCAGGGACCAACCTCCCTTCTAGCGAGCGTGGCAGCGGTCGGAAGCAGGTGCCCCAGGCATACAGAGCCGTGAGCAGCTGAACAGATCTCCTCGAGCTAGCGACAAGGAGACGGGGCCCAGCAGCCTCGCTAGGTGCCGCGCCAGCTCCCAGAACCGCCCCCTGGCGAAGCTCGAGAAACACTGCGGCTGCGGGTGGTGAGGCGCCTCTTTCACAACTCGGCCTCAGCCCTGCGCCTGCGCAGCTCCCCCTGCAGTGTGAGCCTGCGCAGGGGGCCGCGCCGCGCCCTGGCTGCTTCTGGGCGAGCGCGGGAGGGGGCGCGCGCGCCACGGGGCGGGTGGCGGCGCGGCCTAGTACTGGCAAAGGCGCTGGCTGAGTGACTGGGGTGGCGGGGCGCTGCGGGGACACGGCTGGAAGCAGCAGGGTAGGGTGAGCAGACAGGCGGGTGTGAGAGCTGGAGCGGCTGCCAGCTGTGAGGGGCTGCAGGCAGCGGTCCTGCCCGGGGATCTGTATTTGAGCTCACAGGTCTTTAGTTTATAGGGGGCGCGGAGTTCAGAGACCTCGGGGCGGCGTGGAGCCCGTGAAATCGGCAAGAGACTCCGAACAGCCCCCGGCCAGGAACAGCAGGCGGCTGGCTGAGGGGGGCTGTAACTGTCCCTCCCCTGGCCCTAGCTCGAGGGGGCGGTTTGTCGCGTGGGGACTGGTTGATATGCACCTACTCTAGAGGCAGGTGGAGCTTTCTGACAGAATCCCGCTGCTCTGCCACGGGCACCATCGCTCAAAGTCTGAGCCCTCCTGGCGCATTGGGAGCTGTTTGTAGGAGGCTACTCGGGTTGTCCCCGAGTTTCCTCACCATCGGTCCTGCTCTCTCCCCAGATACTGAGGCTACTGCCAGGTTGGTTTGTAGTCTAGCTGCAGGACTGGTTTCTGCCGTGGCTGCTTGCTTCTAAAGGCAGTTTTTCTGCAGAGCCTGGGGGCCCTTTCCTTGCCTGCGGGATGCCACAGCTAAGACCTCGGAAAGTGCAGCTAAGTAGGGTGGCACTGACTGCTACGATGGAGCCCTGCCCACAACCTGTGGATGTAGGGATGGGTGCGCACTCTGGGGACTTCTCTGTGGCCAAGGGGAACCCTCAGCGGGAGGCAAAGAGAAAAGCAATGCATTCCTTATCCTGCTCTTCATCACCTATCCTGTTCACCAGGGTCCCATGTGAGCAGCTCCCAGCAGTAGCATCTATGGAGGAGCAACATGGGACTAATACGAGGCTTCTAGGTAAAAGAAAGGAAGGGAGACGAGGCCGCAGAGGAAGAGGCATTGCTGCTGGAGGCAGAAGAGAAGCAGCTTTACAGGTTTCAGACCATGCTGCAACTGAAGTCTGGGACCAGGTGATGGTGCCAGTAGGGAGGTGTTGGGAAAAGGCTATCCAGAGAAAGAGAGGACAGGGATTGCAGCAGTTTTCCTCTGGAACTAGGTTGGAAGAGAAATTGGCAACAGAGATTGAGGGAAAACTAAGAAGTAGCTCCTCAACAAATTTGGGACTGTTAGGACCCCAAGAGGGATTAGGAAGTCCAGGGAAAAAGAGCAGACATTCCTTAATGGAATTAAATTTACAAATTCCATGCCCCAAGGAAGAACTGATGAGCCCAGAGAGGAGTGTCAGATGCACCTTGTCAGAATCAGAAGTGCTGGGGCCTGGGAAGGATGCAGGGAGCCTGATGGCACTGGACCTGCAAATCTCAGACTCTGAGAAGGAAGTAGTGAGCCTGAGTGAGAGGAGCCGATACACCTTGGTAGAACCGGGGCTTCAGGAGGAAGTGAGGAGGCAGGGAAAAAGGGGCCGGCGCTCATTTTCAGAACCAAGAGTGCTGAGGCCCAAGGAGGGAGAAGAAAGCCCAGTGAAAAGGGACAGATGTTCATTGGCAGGGACAGAGTCTTGGGGAAAAACAGGGAGCCTGGGGAAGAGGGGAAGGCGCTCCTCATCTGTCCCGGGACGCCAGGAGAAAATAGGGAGCCCAGGGAAGAGGAACAGATGTGTTTTAACAGAGGTGGGGGTGTCAGGGCCTCTAGATGAAAAAAGGAGCCTGAGAAACAAGGGTAGGCAGTCTTTGGTGGAAGTGAAACTAAAGAGCTTGGGGAAGAGAGGCAGACACTCATTGGCAGTGCTGCAGCCACAGAGACTAATCCTCCGAGAAGAACCAGTAAACTCAGGAAAGAGGCTCAGGCGTTCCTTGCAACGCTCAGGCCCCCAGGAGGAAGTAGGAAGCCTGGGGAAGAGGGGTAAGCAGTCGTGCACCACTGAGGAATCGCATCTCCAGAGCTCAGGTCCCCAGGAGAGTACAAGTAGCCCAAGGATAAGGGGCAGGCATTCCATAGTGGTACTGCAGCGACAGAGTCTAGGCCTCCATGAGGGAGCATGTAGCCGAGAAAGGAGAGGCAGGAGCTCTTTTGTGGAACTATGGCTACCAGGGCCCCAGAAGGAAGCAGGGGCCTGTGGGGAAAAGGGTAGGACTTACTTGGAGGCGACAGGAACCTCAGAACACAGGAAGAGGAGCAGGGGCTCCTCAGCAGATGAAAGGGTGAAGATGGTGACCCGGGCTGCTTCTCAGCCAAGGCTGATATGTGGGAAGGATTATGAAGACCAGCACTGGAGGCCAGGCAGGGGTTCTGCTGCTGGAAATACTCGAGGGAGCAGACGAGGGAAGATGGAGCAGCAACAGGTTGTAGGGCAAGAAGTGGGTTCTACACCCGCTGATGATCTGTTCAGTAGTAGAATAGAGGACAATGGTGAGAGACAAAAAGGTGGAAAGGAAGAGGCTGTGGTTTCAGCTGAACTAAAGTTAAAGATCAGAAAGCCTAGTAAGATCTTATTCTGTATCTGCCTATATATTTGTTCGTTGCTATCTTATATCCATACCCCCCCACTTCCTCTGCGTATATGTTGCTGTCTTTCTTGTTGCTCCTCTACTTTGTAGGATGCTGTCCCAATTGCTTTAAGTTCTCAACCTTATTGCCTCTTTTTAAATACCATTCAAAATAATATCCCACTAGCAACAGAAACAAAAAGTGCACTTGTGAGTGGTGGGTTTTTTGCATGTTAATAGTGATTTTCTCAAAGTGGGACAAATTGAACTAGGGAGATATTTAAAAATGAACAAAGTTGTAAATTTTGCTGAAAGATACAAAGTAAAATCTTCATAAGAGGGAGAGATTGTAAATATACCTGTAAAATTAATCCATTTGTGAAGGAATTTCTTTCCAATGAATTGGAAACTTTGATCAGGTCTATGTCCATAAATATGCGGGTTGGGAACTAGGAGCATTGATGTTGCCTCTAATTTATTGATGGAAATACAAACTTTTTTCTGTATTCTTGTTAAAAATATGTATTTGAGCCCTTTTTCATATAGGCATGATTTATTGCAATAGGAAAAACTGTAATAATGAAATTATGACCTATTTTGAAAATTTAAGATCTTACTAAACAAGCACCTTAGTTTAGTGGTTTTCAACCTTTTTTCGTTTGCGGACCCTTAACAAATTTCGAATGGAGGTGCGAATCCCTTCGGGAATCTTGCATTGTCTGTGGTGTCGTCCCCCCACCTCCTCTGGGATCCACGGACTTCAGGTTGAAAACCATTGCCTTAGTTTAATTATTTTGTTACATTATGTGAAGTATTTTTAACTTTCTCACAAAGTTTTACCAGTATGTTTTGAGATTTGCAATGAAATGTTCACAAATAGTTTTTAGATCTAATGAATACTTCCTGTTAAAAGAACAGTAATTTTCTTAGTATAATAAAGAATTTGTCTTTCTGATTCTTCTTGAACAGGGACTGTAGTTCTAAAAATTTATTAATTTTTTTTTTGCTCTTTGCTCGAGTGATCTTGAACACATTGTAATTTTGAATATATTTATTTCAACACATATGTGAACAAAAGGTTTTACCTAAAATTTAAAAGTGGGAATAGTATCTAACATTTTCTTGCAAAAATATGTTAGTTTGATGTGCCAGTTGGGATATGTTTGAAGTTACTATCAGTTCTTTCAATTTTTTTTTCTTATAACAGCCTAGCGTTCTGTAAAGACTTTATATAACCGATATTTTAAGCCAGTTAATATGCTAGTTATTTTCTGTATGTAAAAATGTTAGTCAAAATGTAACACAACTACATTTCACCTCTATAGTTTTATTTGGTAGATAATAGTCTTGAAGAACCATGTTTGCAGTATTTTTTCTAAAAAGGCAATAGTTCAATTTTTTCTTAAAACACTTCTATTCGTGTGTAAGACTGACTGATTCTTTTTTTTTTTAAATCAGCAAAGAAAAAAATAACAGTTAAGGAAGACTCAGATGCACAGGATGGAAAGCAGCTAGAGACTAATCTAAATATATCAAAAGATTGTAACATAAAGAAACCACTAGTAGCGTGCTCTGAATATCTCCAGGTAGCGAAGTCAGATGGAACTCAGAGCAAGATACCAGTATGCCCCGGTTTAACAAGGGGATTTGCAGTACAGTGTAACAGGAGAAGAAATAGAATCACCAAGATCAGATGTTTACAGAATTTGGATGTAAAAGTAACTGAAAATAAAGTGACAAAGAGCAGACTGGTAGAGTCTGAGGATGAAAAGTGCAGAGAAGCCCCAAATTATCATAATAGCTTGCCATCCACAGTAGAAAAGAATCCAGTTGTAAAATTATATGACTGTCAACACCTTAATACATTTGTAAAGTCTTCAGTTGATGCAACCAACAGCAGTTACCAAATTGGTGGTGGATTCTTGCATGTAGCACAGGGTAAGAGAGAGAGTTTTTGTCCTGACAGTGTTATGGGACAGAGTGACATGAATAGCAAGCTTAATGTAATGCAAATTCCCACACAGAAAAGTATATCATTTGACAAAGAAGGAATATGCCAAAATAGAAAAAATAGTCAAAATGAAAGCAGTAAGTGCTTGAGGGAAAGAAAGTGGAGTATTGATAGAAAGCCCAGGAAAAGGATGAAACTTTCTGAAAAATCATCAGTCCAGAATGTTCTCCCAGGTATGAACAACAAATACTGTGAATATGAGTTACATACGGAAGATAAAACTGTAACAACAGACTCTTTAGCAGTTTTAGAGTTAAATAGCAATGAAACTACTTCCTCATCTTCGTTCGATCAAAAATCAAATCCCCATCTAGAACCAAATACTCAAGGAGCACAAAATGGTTGTAGTGCCTCAGTTAATAGAAAAATGCACTTGAAACCCTGTACAACAGAAGATAGTTTTGAGAAGAGACTTGAGCTATCTGAAATTGCAAAAGGAGAAAAGGGTGGGTTTGATTCAGAAAGCATACAACAGCAAGACCGCTTGAATACCTCAAATAGTCCAGAAGTGGTTACTTCGGTCAGTGACTACATTTCTGATTACTACAATGATGCCAGTTGCCAAAAGAGAGAGAGGATAGTGTCAAATGAAAAATTGATAACTAATGTTGAGAAATTACAACTATATAGCTGTCAAAGAATAGTACCAATGTCTGGTAAAAACGTTTGGCCTCGTGAATCATGTGCTAGGACTTCTGAATGGTTTCATAAAAATCACATGTCTCTCCTGGAAGGAAAAACTTCAACTTCTGGTTCTCAGGAATGCTCAAATGAAAACAATACCGAAGCTGTAAGAGATATGGTTTTAACTGATAACTCCAGGCAATTAGATCGAAGTATGTTAGAGGCAGAAAGTGTCAAAGAATCTGCATGTAAAATAATAATGGATTCTAACATTGAATGTCTGACTTCTGTTAGAACATCAGAGTCGTCGTTATTGGATATTTGTGGGACTTTGAGGGTCACCTGTAATGAAAATCTAGAGTCATCAGTGGATAGTAGTCCCATAGTTTCTAAGTCTGAAGGTGTCCATGAAGCTCAGGTGACCTTAAATTTGGCAGTAAAACAAAATGATAAAAACAAAGGAGCTTTAACAAAGAAAAATCTGATGATGGCTCTCCAGGATGGCATACCTGAAGATGACAATATAAGTAAAATGATTGTTAATCATAAGACATCAATGGTGAAAAAAGCAGTTACAATTCCAAACTTAATGAAAATGTTAAACACGGGAAATCTGTCAAATTTCAAAATTCCTTTACGCAAAAATAAAACTGAATCCAGGAAAGTGGACTATATTAGATCATTAGATAAAGAAACATACAGTCCACTGGAATGCCTTCACAATTCTGCTGCTGCTCCAGCAAGGCAGAACAGATCCAAGGGGAATTCCTCTATGGTAGTCTCTGAGCAGCAACCTGTCTCTGAAGAGGCTGATATCTCTGTAATCCCCTTAAAGGAAAATGCTGACAAAATGAGCAGTAAGGACTTTGGCAGTGGTGATTCTGAAAGTCTTTCAAATGAAATGAATATACTTTCTGAACATGTTTCTACATATCAGTGTGCTTTTCTTGAGGGAGAATTGGAGTCATCTGCTCTTGAAGATGTTGCTGACTCTTCTGGTACTGCACATATAGATCAAAGTCACACACTAGATTATTCCAGTAAAACAGTTGACCATTCTGTTTCATTAGAAATGCATGATGATGATAAAAAGAAATCAAGAATGGATCTTGCACAGAATAAGATTGAAAACTTTCCAGATGTTCTTAAGGCTTATGAAGATGATATTCTTGTGATTGATGTAATTCAGGATGACCCTGATCTTTTTGGAACCACTGATGAAGGGGAGCTTGCATTCACAATGAACCATGTGACTGAAAAGCGCTGTAATATCAGTACTACCCCGGAGGAAAAACAAGATGTCAAGCCAAAATGCCTTGTCCTTCCAGAAACTAAGGATTCAAGGGATTACTTTAGGTATGCATATCATTACTTTACCTTCATAAAAATACTTGTGTAATACTGAGTATGTTGAGACATCAACTTAGTTTAGTCCAAGTATTCAGGTTTCTCCAAAAAAGCTGTATATGTGTATGTTTAGCAGAGTGGGCAGCACAGTTATGCATTCAATGTGAACAGAAATGTTTTCATGAAATTGAAAAAAAAAATCAGTAAAAATGGACTTTGGGAATTGAAACATTTCTTGGCAAAGTTCTGAATCCTAACACAGTGTATGGTTACTGCATGAGAACCAGAAAGTAAAACTGATTATAAACCAAAGTAACTGAATTGGTCAGGCTGAGTGAAATGAAAAAAAAATGCTGAAAAGTAAATTAATTATTTAAAATTCTTTTTAAGTAAGGTGTGGGAGTAATACTGGTAACGCTGTAATGATGTATATGTGAATTATCTCATCAGTGTCCCTTAATGATAGCTTTAGGTTGTAGTATGACATTTCAAAATATTTATAACTTTTTCTGTGGCTGTAACTTCTGCTGTTTCTGCATTCCCATGAGTAAGTGATTTTGGCTATCCAAATAGTAACAATACATTTTTCTCACATGCTGAATAGTTTTTAAAACTATCCTTTGTCTACTAAGTTCTAGTCAGTATTTTTACCAGTCTTGCATTTTGGTGTTTGATCTACACATTGCGATCATAGTAGGGTTCAGTAAGGGGGCGAGAGCAGAATTAAATGTACTAGCAAACTTCTATAAATGGCAGCTCACCGTGTGTGTGATTCAGTAGTTGATCAGCCCTGAAGTTTTAGAGAATATTTAATAAGTCTCTCTAAACTCAAAATCTTTTTATAGCTGCTTGATATATTAGATGTTGTACAAAATTGGTCTTATGAGAAAAGTATAAAACTTGCATCGAGGTTTATAGTACAGAATTTTCTCCAGACCTGAAGACAAGTGCCTTCCCCTTCAATTTTTATTTGCTTCCTCTTTGCTCCCTGTCGTCTTAACCTTTTTTAGGTTAATACTACAACTAATTGTAAATTTCTAAATTTTAAACTATTTTTTTTAAAATATTGCCAATTTCAAAACAGTCAAGGAAGATTTCAAGGTATCTCCCTCTTCCTTTCCTGAAACTATGGTGAACAAAGGATGAAAGTAGGAAGTTTGCTCAGTGTAGTGCTGAAGTGTGTGATTTAAATATCCATTTTAAAGTGTAATTTTAACAGTGTATCTTGGAATCTAACTTTTGAGAAAGTAAAGTAGCAGCAGCAGCAGCAGCAAAAAAAATCCCAACAAAAACAAATCCAAAGACCTTTAGGACAGTTTCTTAACTCATGCAGATAAATGTTGGTCTCAGGGTTTGATAGTTTAGTGCTCCAAGAAGGTGACATAATTATTAATAGAAAATGAAGTTTTCTGTTCCCAGAAGAAGTGATAGATCATTGTCGGTGTTGCAACAGTATTTCTCACATGTTGCCTTACCGCTGATCCTTAACCATGAGCTGGGGGAAATACGTTTAAAGATCAGTTCCCATACCCATTTATTCCTTGTCCTTTTTACTGTAGGCATCAAGGATACCAATTAATGGTGTGTTTCATGATATGAACATGCGTTGCTAAGAGCTGAATGGAGATCACGTTGTTTCACGTAGACAATCGGGATGTCAGATAGTAATACTGAAATCTTGTCAGATTGAAATCCTGTGTAAAGCTTTGTATGCCCATTACCAAACTCCTGAGACATCCAGTCCACATGGGCTTTCATATGCTTATAACCAAGGGTGATAGCTTGTGGTGACTGCTGTAGTTTGAGATCCCAGTTATCACATGCTCATAACCAGGGGTCAGGTTGAGGAGGGGAAAGGTGGGGAGTGCTCTTCCAAGAGCTTCCCTCGTAAGGCACCAAAATGAGATACTGCCCACCATGCATTTTGCAGATGTTCAGAATATATTTTTGCATGCCTTCTAAGCTCCACTGAGCTCTTTGAACTTGGCTCCCCCTTGATGGGGTTTCAGTATGCCATGGGCTTTGCTGGGCTTTTTGATTTGAGAAAAAAATAATTGCTGGTATCTCCCAAATGCCACCCTCTTTTGGCATCAAAATGAGACTTGACTCACAGTATATTGTATAGAACTGTCATTTTTCCTCTCCTTACATGAGGAATGAAATAATTGAAATGTCAACATTATTAACTATCGCTGGGGTATGAGTTAACACCTTAATGAAAGAACAAATATCAGACTTTTTGTTCCCAGACTCTAGAGACCGGATTTTTCTGCCTTGATGTTGTTTGGTTCACGTTTTTGATGTTTTTTTCACAACTATAACAGCTAGAAAATTTGTTTTTTAAATAGAAGCTGTGATTCTGAAGAAGAAAGTAGTAGCTTCAGAGAAGTGCTGGTACAATTAATTTGTAGACCCCCCACCCCACCCCACCTGTTGCAGAACCCAGGCTCATTCCAAAATACTCATCTTTGGGCTGAAACTTTTTGATCGTGGTCTCTACCCCAATATGACTTCTTGGTGTTTGAAGGAGAAAAAGTCAGTTAAATTTTCCTCATTGTTGAACCAAAAAAAACAAACAAAAAAACCCCCTTAAACAGTCATCAGGGAAAGCTTGAAAAAACGTTTGAGAACCGTTTAGTTTTACACCATATCATGGTGCATATATAGCTGAAAATACTTTTTAAAAGGTGGTCTTAAATGTTGATATGATACAAAGCTGGCTAACTGTATAATGATTTACATAGCAGGGCTGGTCAAAACATACAAATGTTTAAAAGCTAGAGGAGTTTGTTCCACCCCTCAGGCCATGAGGCCTAAAGTAAAATACTCAGGGCTGGGAGCCTAAAACTTCTGAGCTCTTTTCCTTGTTAGTTGCTGTGTAATATTTACTTTTATATAATACTTCAATAAAATTTTCTTAGGTTTCACAGAATCTCTATACAATAGGTAAATATAACTCCCATTGTATAAATGGTGAAATTGAGGCTCATAAATTAAGAACAAGATTATCCAAGGATTAGATGTGGGCACACTCTCTAATTCAGGCCTGCCCAGCTGATGGCCGGGGTTGGCAGTTTGGTTGGTCCAGAAAAAGATGATACTTCACCCAGCTTGTCTCTTAAATGAAAATGTAGGATTCTGTATCTTGTCAGAACCTTCCCTTGATTTGCCATGGAAAGTTAGTTATATCTGCTTGCCATATTCTTGCATCATACATTCTATAATTTATGCTCTATAACTAGCTTTTTCCTCCTGACTCAAAATCGAGGAGCTAATAGACTGTTAGTGGTTATAATGGGCCAGGTCTTTCTTGTCTCTAGGCTTTTTTGAGGAGTCAAAGCATTGAAAACATGTGAACTGTAGTTGCTGTATCCTGATGAATCTGTTCTCTATGTGCAATGGCAACTTTAAGGGTTTACCCTTTCACATTTTTCATCTCTGATACGTTTTTGGACATAGCATTGGAAACAGTTCTGCTTTATGAGTTCCAGCATAGCATTTTCTAGGTTCAGTCACAGTGGTGAATTAAGTTGATACAATACAATATGCCCTGTGTCTTGTCTGTTTTGATCTCTTTAAGAATGACCCTGAGTCTGCTTTTTCAGTGTGTGGATGACAAACAAAGCCATCTCTTTTTGGTCATTGTCTCCAGTGTTCAGACCTGACTAGCAAAGCAGTCTCCATGGTGAAGATCACCCAAAAATAGCTCATTTGCCTCTAATGCATCAACAAGAGCTCCTGTACTTAAACAGTAAAGTGTGAAAATCGTTCTAAATTCAGTCTTTATGATAGGGAAATCTCTTTTGCTACCTAGAATAGAAAGTTCACAGTTGTGGTTGATTCAATACACAATAATGTGAAGAGTTTCTTGTCTAAACTTGTCCTGCAGCGTGCCATTTGAACAGCCCACATTCACTATACCATCTAAATTCAAGCCAAGCATGTTTGACTGTAGCTATTCTAATTCCTAGGCCTTCTAATACTATTTCTATGGGATACCATCAGCTGTTCTCTATTTCTAATGTGCTACATCAGCAAAGACAGTATATTTTCTGGTCCTGCATGAATGTGACGTCCATAGGCTCGTTACTCAGATGTAGGCCTATGAATGGATCATCAGCAAGTACAGTAATTAATCTCAATTTCTGAGACAACCTCAGTTGTTTCTATAAAGTCTTTCACACTGGATACTTATTTTAAGATACTTTGAGCCAAGATTTAGGGCTATTTTTGGCTTGCCAGTTGCAAAGTATTTCAAATCTCTAAAAATAAAATCATGTTTGGCAGGTAAGCAGTGATAACCAGGTAGCAGACTTCTGGATCTCTCGACATTCATTTTACAGGGCAGTTAATAATTGTGAACAAAATAACACATTGTCTGATCCTTTGAATTTCATATGACTAGCAAAGATGTCACATATGTGTTGTGGAGAGAAACACGTATAAAAAGACTGCCTTTTATCAGAAAGCTCCATATAGTTTCTGCAAAGTAAACATGTTGTTTGACGTGAAACTCATGGATAATTAACTTTCTATGAATTTTTGTCAGTCCACTGAGGTATTTGTATTTAAGCCAAGAGTCTATATACATCAACTTCCGCATAATGCAAAACCTTGTACTCTGTTTGCTAAACTTCCCCAAGGTAGAATGTTTCTATTCCTACCTGCCCCCTCTGCTCATCTTGCTAAGACTAGCAGCTCATTACTGCTGTGCCATGATGTTGCTCAATATGCCCCCAGGTGTCCCCTGTTGCCTTTTGAAGTTTCTTGCCTGCTGAGTAAGTCTGGTTGCACTTTTCAGATAACACTTTTACTTGTTCGTGGTTTCTGGGAAATAGTAATTTTTCAGACTGTACCAATTTATAAGCCACAATGTTTGTTGAATGCAGTACTCTTCTTTTCCTAGCTTAAATTGTGTAGTGTTGCCATACTGTGTTTCACTCCAGAAGTGGGTGAAGTCTGCGTAACATTTTCAGTAAATACCTTGTGGGATTCATCTAGCAGGAAAGTGTTATAAATATTTTGAAATTGGTGAACTGGTTAACTAACACAGTATTTACAAATCTTCCTTATTTTCTGTAACTGCTGGATTTGTCTGCCGTATGATGTGAAAGATTCCCTCAACAATATTTTAGGCAAAGGTGTGATGAGGAGAAAAGCCAAAATTGAAGAACTTTAATAATGTAAATATTAGTACTATACTTACGATAATACTAAAACAATTGTGAATGTGTTTAGAAGGGGGGATTTTCAAGGAAAGCAATATGTGAGTGTAGAAAAACCAACTCATAGTGGGACTGTTATGCTGTAAACATGTTCTGTCCATAGCTGAAAGCATTCATTGTTGGACTGGAAAGCTTTGATTTTGTGTAGTTAGGTTAGATTAGTCTGCCTCTTTACTAGAGATTTTAAATGTACTTTTTGTTTAAAACAGAGAGAGTTCCATTCAAGAATCTGGAACATTGAAATCTGTCTCAGATTCATATGATGCACTGCTGATAGGTAAGAATGGAAATTTTTAAAATGCGTAGTTAGGGAGAACAGATATGTAAGTAATCAGTAGCAAAACCCATACCTTAATTATTTTCTAAAATAAATTAGAAAATTTGTCAAATCAATAGTATCTCCCTTTTTCCTTCTCTATTACTGTAATATTTACTTTGAAGAAACTCTTTTAAGCTTTCATATTGAAATAATTGTATACAAATTTCACATATAGAAAGCAATATGAGTTCTTAAATTTCATTGCTATAACAGCTTAGTATGGGAGACTTCGCAGTAATATGTTCCACCTTTTCAGCTAATGAGATTCAAAAACATGATTCCTCAAGTGGAAGCTGTCCCTTGGGAGGTGTAACTGAGGAGTCTTTCGAGGATGGGCAGCTGATTGAATCAGATGAACTCTTAAAGGATTCTCACATGGATGAGAAGGTACTAAAGAAAGTACATTGCATTATGTCACAAACTAATCTAGGCGGGAAAGATAGTAGTCCACATAGAAAATCCTAATTATTAATGGTATTTCATACTCATGTTAGACTTTAATTTTATGTAGTAAAGAGTACAGCTGCTTTTCTAAAGAGGGTTTTATTGATTACTTTAATATGTGCTGTAGACCAGGTCAGAGTCTTATTTGACAAACTATTTTTCTGTTTTGTTACTGACACTTCAATTTTAAAATTTTAACTTGAATAAGACATTACCATATCAATTATAGTAACATTACTCATGTCTTACCAATAATATAAATCATGTTATTCTAATAAAGATATGCACAAACACTGCATATATGTCCATTAAGACTGGTCTGTATATAACATACCTAACAAAAAGCAAGAAAAGCAAGGAAGTGAAGTTATGGCATCAGATGTTCTCCACGTTGCAGCCTGCTTTGGACCTGCAGGAGAAGGAAAAAGAATTGCCCCACACCCCTCTTCTGCTGGACTTAAGAAGGGAAAGACAGTTGCTCTGTGGCTGATTGGTTGTGACAGAAGGGATGCCATATAAGCTGATGGGCTCCCTAGAACCTAACAGGGGAGTTTATAAGCCCTTACCCCTTCCCAAGGGGACCATTCTACACAAGGAAGAAAAATTCTTCCTTCCATCCCTTGAAATTAGAGTAGGACTGGGTTTTTTGGATCTTGTGGCCTCATGCTAATTACCTTTTTGAGTTTGGGAAGGAATTTCTCCTCACTGCCAGATTGGCCAGGGTGCTGTGGATTTTTTCACCTTCCTCTAAGCAGCCCGGGTAGGTTAAGTTGTAAAATTAATTCTGTTGCGTCTTGGCAGATGCTCAGCTCAGGTAGTGATCAACAGGGGATCTGATTCCCTGATAAACTGAAATTGGAAGCAAATTCGCTTTAGTGTGTGGGTGCTGTGTGGTACTCATGGCCTGTGATACAGAGGAGATCAGATCTGGTGGTCCCTTTTGGCCTTAAACTGTGACTCCATCTTCTAAAGAAAATGGGGAATTGGGGTCAGGGCTCCTGATGTGAGAGGCAGTGGGTAGACAAACCCTCTCTTCATCACACACTTAACCCTCATATGAGGGAGGGCGATGATATGAGCAACGGGCTGGGACCAGGTTAACAGGGTGAGAGGAGTGATAATAGTACTTCGCTGTAAGGTATGGATTACAGAAGAAGGAAGAATGGCCTGTACTAGATGAGTAATTCCAAGATAGCTCCTATGTGTTACTTAATAAAGTTGCAGCCTAGTTAAGCCCCATTCCTGGTGTCTTGTCTTGTCTTCTTGTAGTGTCCAAGACAGCAATATATGCCAGGGGTGGCCAAACTGTGGCTCATGAGCTGCATGCGGCTCTTTTATAGTTACAGTGCAGCTCACGGAACCCCCTGCATCTTTACCGTTCTCCACCTATCAGACTTGGAAGTATGGGACTTCTGCCTTGCATCAGGGTGGTGGGGTAGGGGCTTCTGCCTAGTGGGAAGAGGCATCTCAGGGCTTCAACGCCATGGGGCACGCCTGCTGGGGCTCAGGTCTTCAGCAGAAACAGGGTTGAAGCCCCGAACCCCAGCAGGTGCACCCCGGCTCTCGAACTAATGAAGATTGTCGTACGCAGCTCAGAGACTCAGTAAGTTCAGCAACCCCTGGTATATATCCTCTACTCCTCACCCCAAGGTATAAACCTTGCCACTTGAACAACCATCATATACCACATACAACACATCATATCCTCAACTCTTCCCCCGGGATGGAAAATCAGTCATTCATGTTTGGAGAAGGAGATGGTTGAATGGAGAATATTTGTTTTGAGTCCCCTTACCAATTTTTATGTTTTCAGCAATATTTTCCTGTTTCTTCTTTTTCCTGGGATTGTGGGGAAAAATCCAACAAACCTCAGGTGAAAATAACTATGTGCATAGGCTGTTTCATGTTTTTCCCATAATCTGAAAAGGTGTTTTTCCTCTATTAATTCATTTATAATAATCTTACGTGTAGCAATATTAGTTTAAGAAAAAGTCAGAATGTAGTTTTTAAATTTGTTTCCCTTTAGATAACAGTAGTTGCCATTATCTGCATTAGATTTTATATAGTAAAATAGTCATGTTTGAGCCCCCATTAAAGTGAGGATGATATGCAGAAACTTAGTGTTTGTAAAATATTATATATACAAAAAAGAACAAGATAAGTTCATGCATAGGCACCGACTTGCCCTCTTTCCTGTGGGTGCTTGACCCGGCCCCGCCCCCACTCCACCCCTTCCATGAGGCCCCGCCTCTTCCCACCCATTCCCCACCCCCATTCCAACTCCTTCCCCAAATCCCCGCCCCAGCCCCGCCTCTTCCCTGCTCCTCCCCTGAGCGCGCCATGTCCCCGCTCCTCCTCCCACTCCCAGAGCGTGCTAATGCTGCCAAACAGCTGTTTGGTGGCAGCCGGGCAGGAAGCACTGGGAGGTAGGCGGAGGAGCAGGGACATGGTGCGCTCAGGGGAGGAGGAGGAGGTGGTGTGAGGGGAGCTTGGCTGCCGGTAGGTGCAGAGCACCCACTAATTTTTCCCCATGGGCGCTCCAGCTATGGAGCACCCACGGAGTTGGCGCCTATGAGTTCATGGAGGATGGGGCCATCAGTGGCTATTAGCCAGGATGGGCAGAGATGGTTTCCCTAGCCTCTGAGCTGGGAATGGGCGACAGAATGGATCACTTGATGATTGCCTGTTCTGTTCATTCCCTCTGCGGCACCTGGCATTGTCCACTATTGAAAGACAGAATACTGGGCTAGATGGACCTTTGGTCTGACCCAGTATGGCCCTTCTTATGTTCTTACACGGGGCACAGTTATGAAAGATTGTTTGATATACAGGATAGAGTTATCTGAATTTGTTTATTTAAACTATAATCATTTCACAGTACAGATTTGCAGGCAAGTTGGCCGCTATAAAAGAAGAAAAAGTTAATATTCATGAAGCTGAAAAAAGGTATGTGCCATGACATACCTTTGAGTAATGTATGCCATTTCTTCTTGAGTAATGTATGCTAATGATAAAGTGAAAGGCAACTTCTTTTTTTTTTTTTACCAAATCTCATCAGCCTGATTTTATTTACTCTCTTTTCTTTCACTTACATCATCACTATTTATGTAGAAAATTAAACTGACATAACTTAATATGTTTACAGAGCCAGAAGTATCAGAGGTGTAATGTAGTTACTGTTATATCCTGGTATATTGGACAGAATTTTGTTTGTCTGCAGTTGATTTATTTTGTCTGATGTATATCCATGTCTTATCTATTCAAGCATCTCAGAATGAATGCAGTTGAAAATGTATTCCAGTATGGATGATCAGTCTTGAGATGGTGAACTATAAAGCAGTAGTATTGACTATATTTGGATTTGCTGTTTTGTAGAACTAATAATTTGACCAAATTAAGTAATCCAGGAAATAATTGGCTATGATAAGATTTTGTCTAAAACTGCTCAAGTGCAAATATTGGCTAGTTTTTTACTAGAATATGGCAATGTGAAATTCTAGCAACTCTATAGAAAACATAATTTTACATGTATTATTATGTTGATTTATATCATAATAGCTTGTTTGGAACTGCAAGACATTATTTGGTGTCTAGACACTTCATAATAAAAGATTGGAAATGGAGGGGAAATCTAAATGGAAAAATTAAGAAATTTTGAAACTGAAGAGGGAGGAGACTTTTGTTTTTCCAAATCAAGTTGTAGCCTAGTTCTTCCAAAAACAGGGAAAATGCTTAAGTTGCTGTAATTCACATAACTATGAAAGATCATAATCAGTTGCTAACTGTGGGTAGCGTGAGTGTTGCAAAAATAGAGGTACGAGTCTTTCATTCTGTAGTGTCACCAGTTCTATCAATACTGGACATTTGCTCTTCAGTATTTACAATATAGATATTGGGAGTGACAGAGGTGGTATTCTTATTAGTCTCACTCAATATTTTCAATAATAGAAATAGTTTTGTTTCCTAACCCTAGTGTTCAGATAAATTGTATATCTGTCATACTACAAATATTTATTTCCATTGAAAACGATTCCCCAGGCTCTGACAAAATTTATTGTCAATGCTTAAAAAATCCACTTATATTTGACCAGTAGGAAACTTTTCCAGGTTAATGTCATCAACTTCTGCAGAAACTAAGCTTTTAGTTCTTAAGCTTAATTAAGTTTAAGATTACAAACGTAATCTTGCAAATGTGAACCCAGGGTTAAACCATGAAGTCATATCTGCCAGTTCATAGACAGCTCAAGTGTCTCTGTTGCTGCTCAAAGATTTTCTAAACTGTCGGAGTGAAAATAAAGAGTGTAAATGTTCACTGCTGCTGTTTAGAACTGTGCAGCAGTCAAAGAATTGTATCAATATCTGTCCATTCTAGCACTGGAATTCTTTGATCTATAGCAGAGGCAGGCTGCAGAAACTATGTACTGTGTCCCTGAGATAGCAGGACGCTTAAGCACATACTTAAATTCAAGTATGTCCTGTTGAAATGTGCATGTGCTTGTGTGAACTGGGATTGACCCAAAAGCTGAGAGTGGGAGAAAACTTTTGAGAAATACATGTATCCAGTGCAGCATCCAGGAAACTGGAGGAAAGGTTGGGTAACTGAAGTTTGAGTCACTCACTCAGCAACCAGGAGGCTCTGGAAAGTGGGAAAGAGAGAGAGACAGATTATGGCTACACTACAGAGTTTACAGCGTCACATCTGCACTGTAGCATTGCTAGTGCAGACACTCTAAGCCAATGGGAAATAGCTCTCCCGTTGACTTAATTACAATAGCTCCTGTGAGCTGTGGTAGCTATTTCAGCAGGAGAAGCTCTCCTGCTGACATAGTACTGTTGACACTGGCACTTAGGTCTTTATAGTTGTCACCACTACACAGGTAAGTAGACTACACTGGGCACAAATGTATTTGCATCTGCTTTTTGTTCTATGCAAATAGTAAAATCCCATTGCTTTAGCTTTTCTTCTGATACAGCATTGGAATAAAGATGTACTCCTTTACTTGAAATGCACATTTTGCACTGTAGAGAGAGAAGACCTCACAAACAGACCTCACTATCTTAAAATTCAGCTTGTGTTGTAGTCAGCTAAATTACTTTACACTGCTGATCTGAAAGAAATTCGATTTAGTGACAATCTACTAACAGCATCAGAGCAAAAAAGGTTGACTATGAACCAGTTTAATTTACCATCTTGACAAATCAAAAATTGTGAACAAGTTTAGAAGAGTGGTAGCCTGGAAAGATTAGCTAATGGACAGGAATAATTAAGAAAAACAAACTTTTTCAACAAGAATGAACTAAAATAATGATGTACTGCTCTTAAAAAGGTGCACACACAAAACTCCAACATACCAGCAGTGCGTGTGTTTGCAAACTGCAATAGGGTCTGGGGAATAAATTTACTCTTTATTCCCATTTAACAAATACACTTTCTCTGTGCTAAGGTTCACAAATCTGTTATAATGTGTACTTCAGCGTCTTTGCAGCTTGGGGACAGAACCAGAACCAGTCACTAGCAGCATAGGAATGTTCCTTCTCCTGAAGTTCCCTCTAGTTTTACCTGCCACCACAGCAGCTAGCAGCTCGGCCATATCCCCTTGCTGTAGACATTTCCTGAGGAAAATTCCAAACTTTATCTCAAATTTTAAACCAACAGTGTGTTTCAGTAACTGCTGTATGTCCAGCTATGTCTGAGGGCTGTGCTTGATTTTTGGGGTGATTGGTCCACTTTGCTTTTGAGGCATTTTTGGTAGCTGGTGTTCCTGCAAGCTTCAGGGTCAGAGCTAGGCCAAAAAAAGTCTCTCGTGCTCTTCACTGGGAGATTGTCTGGCTCTGTGGGCAGAGGTAGTTTCCCTTACAACCCACTCTGGGTGGCATGACTTCAGCTCCCCTTCCCTGGGCAAGGAGGGAACTGCCTGTCAGGATCAGAAAAGCTGGCTCTTTTGAGCAAGAAGCAGCCCAGCCTTGGCAGAGTTGTTTTGGTTCCCTGTCCCCCAGCAGGAAAGGAGACAGTCAAGATTGGAAAAGAACTGGCTCTGGGACAAGTAGCCCCCACTCTCTCCATCTCCATGAGGTGACCGAATTCAGGAGGGCAACATGACAAATGAAAGACTGCACCTGAAGTCCCTATAGTCCATACCAGCCATCACACCTCTGACTGTGGAGTTCAGCCACCTCCTGCTCCAACTTCTCCCTCCACTTCCCTACAGGTTGTGGATGGAAGACACCAGAGACAGCATGGGTACCACCAACATTGGAGAATGTGGTAAGGGGATCTTTGGGCCTAGCCTTCTCCCTCTACCGCCACTTCTATAGCAGGTGCATCTTCCCTCCACCCAAGAGAATCCTGACTCGTATCCCAGGCCAAGAACACCAGGCAAATCAAACCTGTCTGGACCATATAGATTCCATGCAATGTAGAGGGGCATAGCTTCTAGGAAGCCCATACATGAGCCTCAGACCAGTGCCTTCCTTGACAGACCCACAGTGGGCATATGTGGACACATGTTGTGTTAATTTAGATGAAATAAATGTGCCCAAAGAGTAAAAGATGTTGACATGACCTGTAACTGCCCGACGCTAAATAGTTTTAAACAAGGTTTGGGGTTTAGTCAACTGACCTCGGCCTACTTAGTTCTACTGCACACATGTAATTTAAAATCTTTTAATTTTTTTGTTAGATACAAAAAACCAAGGGAAAACAGTTAAAACAACTTGAAATGTAAAGTATAAAATATTTTTTTCATTTTAACAACATCCCCTATTCCCTTTTCTTTTAGCTGTACAGTAATTTTTAGAGGGAAAATCCCTTTATTTCAACAGTCTCTTAGAAGGTAATAACTGTCCTTTTTGGGAAAGAGAGAGAGGAAGTGAGTCGAGCTGGGCTGGAGCTATTGTTGAAATCTGGTCTTGTTTCCTAGAAGACAAAACAAGACACACGCACAAAAGGGGAAAGAAAAGAGCAGCAAAGATAGAAAATGCAGCTGATCTCTCTGGTACTGACTCACTTGCAACCTTACTGCTAGAGAAACACTGACACATCACACTGTCTTATCAGCCACTCTGAGAGCTGGCACACTTGTACCAGCATTGGTCTATTTAGGGTATTGCTTTTAGTTGCCTCTCTGGTCACAGGCTTACAGCAATGCTGCAAAGTATGCAGTCATGGCTGGCTAAGACAGACTCTTATTGGACTGAAGGAAAAAGAGAGGGGTAGGGAAAGAGAAGAAATAAGGTGAGGAAGGAAGAGGACACATTGGGAGTTGTAGGGTGATGCAAAGTCTCCAGATGGTGTTCAAGATTTAGCTGAGTCTGGTGGAGGAGGTGGTGTCATCTGGGTCCGGTCTGGTCAGGACATTTCAGGATTAGGATGAGAAAGGCACAGTGGTGTTCTGTTGAATCCCAGGGTCCAAGGAGCTGGTGGAGATAGCAGCCATGATGGTGAAGCTTGCTCCTTCCCCTTCTCTCTTGTTTTTTAGTCAACCAGTGTTCATATTTGTTCCCTCAAAGTCTCTTTGAGGATCCCCAAAAGGAATGTGGGTTGAATAGCCCATCTTCTCATTATTTTGTCCGCTAATTAGGCCCAATTTCTGAGAAACCAATTTTGGTTCATGGATTTCCCACACTTCTCTTATTTACCAGGCTTCTTCTTAACCCAGTCCTAGAATTATATCAGTAGGCCTCTTTGTTTGGACTAATTTAGTTTTTCTGACCCTTTTGCACCTTTTCCCATCAACACACATTGTTCTAGGTTATTGTGACATTTAATAGACTTTTCACAGTTGCGCTCACACTTAAGGTAAATGCCGGAGGCAAATAAACCCAGCCTTTTTGAGGACTGGGAGATCACTAGCCACGTGTAATATTTTCAGAGTAATCTGAGCTCAATTTCACTCTCTCTGAAGCATTATTATGTGGACAAACTCCCAAAGGGAGTTTCTCATTTTCACAGCGTGCAGCAGGGCAGATAATCCTTAGCTCCTAGTTTCCGTGCTCACCCTCAAAGAGTTTAGCATGGCAGATCAGTGCAGAAAAGGCCAGGACATAAATGTGTGTGGATTCCTTTAGGCATCGGTACACACCACCCCACAAAGGGAATTCTTTCTCCTTCAGGGAGGAAGGCCCGGCATTTCAAGTCCGAGTTAGCGAACCAAATAGTAAAATATATTTGAAACAATCACCTGCTCCCCACCAAAAAAACCCAAAACAAAAACCAAAGGATAGACTCTTTCAGACAAGTATTACTGGTTATTTTAAAACTATGCGTAGGAGCTCGGCAACTGCCTTAGGGGAGCCATAGTTATATATCCATTCTGATGCATCCTGGGAAGTTGTAATAGTGGGATAGGAATTTCCTGTCATGTCTAAAACACTGGGAAGGTATCAGGTTGTCATCCTGAACTGCTAGTGTGGATCATGATGCCATAACTATTGGGCTGTCATTCCCAGCTATTGCTGTAGGTCATCATACCCTAACGTCCAGGTTATTGTTCCCAGCTTCTGTAACAGGTTGCCATGTCTCACCTCTACCACCTCAATCCAGTAGATGGCTGTAGAGTATGAGGGACAGCGGCCCAGATGCTGAACAACCCACAAGCAGTAAGGGGCCTCTTGCCCACTGTTTCTGCATGCCAGCGTCTCCCACAGTTTTTGACGTCTGAGCTGCTCTCTCCTCTCTCTCTCTCTGCAGTTCAAAGGAGGATCAGAGTTTTGGAGCCAAATGGTTTGGCCATGCCCCCTCAACTCCTGCTTGCTTCCAGTTTCTCTGCCTTCGTGGCAGTGCAGATAATGGTTTTTGCAGCTCCCACTTTCACATTTGTCTAGGAGGACTTTTTTTTGTCAAAATGCGGAGGAGTGGTGAACCGTGATCTCCCTCCCATCCCCTTCTCCCTCCTGGGCTAGTTTTTGAGCTGTGTTTTGAAACCCCCCAGAGCCTCAGCTGTGGTGCCTCCCTACTAGCTCCTCTGCAGCTTCCAGGTATGGCAGAGTGACTTAAAAAGCACTGAATGAAATCCAGACAGTGCTTCATATATGTGACTCCCCTTCCAGGCATGGCAGGCAACAATTTATGCCCAACTTGCACCCAGCCTTCCAGCTCTAACTCTGTTAGGTCTCAGGGCATGGAGTTGGACAGGCATGTGGGATTCTCTTCCGCAACTCTGACATAGGAAAAATGGACCAGGAGTCTGAGTAGAGCAGAGAGAGACTCCAAGGACAAGGAGGACCCCAGTCAACCAACTCAGAGGTAATTCTCAAGTGTCCCCTGGAGAACAGAGGGCAGATTTGTGGAGTCACAAATCCCCCCCGCCCAAGTCCTAAAATGGGTCCTGAGCACCCTGGGGGAAAAAAGCCGGGCTCATAAGCACACAGCTCCCCTTTGTAGTTTGGCTAGGAGGGCTCTGGAAGAGTTCCCCCCGACACCACCGTGGGAGAATGGGATCCCAGCAGCGAGAACTCAGGAAGAGAGCTCGTGAGAGGACTTCAGGCCCTCAGCAAGGCTACCTGCAAAAGACATCACCAAAGCCGCAACAGCTTGTACGCTCTAAGCAAGCTAAAAAATCAAAGATAGCAAAAAATGCAAAGGAAAACATAAAAGATCTAGGAGGTATGAGTCCTGACTCCTCTTTCTCCTCCTCCATAACAGAGAGTGGTGAATTGTCTGGAGGATGGGCTCTAATTCCAATCAGGACCAGAGGAAGCCTTAGCAAAGGCTTTTTTTCCCCTGAGAAATTGGAGGCCGTGTGCAACAAGGTTGTATCCACTGTTCTGATTCAACCTGAACAAAATTATCAAGAGTAAGCCTTTGAGCAAATTTCTTCTCCTGAAATCGTTCCCTGTGGCCATGATTCCCCTACATTCCGCTTTTGAGGAAGTAATCGGGGATGAATGGGATAAGCCAGATGAGGGCAATCACATTAACAAAAGAGATCTTAGGTTCTATAGGACAAAAATGTCAATTACTGAGATACCAAAGATTGACACTGTCCCTGGCTAAAGTTATGTTTGTCCCCTCCAAAGGGAGTTCTATCCTAAGGACCTCACAGAGGAAAAAAAAATGTAGGTCACTCTCAATACTTTGAGGCTTCCTCATGGTGTCCCTAACAGCTAATTGCTTTGCAAAGCCATCTCTCTCCTGGCTGGAAAGATCTCATAGCCTTCACGTATAGAGATCAACTTGACTTTGGCTCTGTTTCCCTGGCAACAGTGTTGTTACTGACGTGATGAGATTCTCAGCCAAAGCCCTGTCCTCCAGCTCAGTAACCAGGTGCCACTGATGGGTTCGTCCCTGGACACTTGAAGCAGGTGCTGTGCTTTGCCAAATTCCTCGGAGCCTTGCTTTTCAAAGACAAGGTAGTAGCGGACAATGCCACATCATCTAAATGGTCCCTTCCAGTCCCACACGATGCCGCTAAGAGAGACGAGGCCAGCCTTCTGACAAGGGCATTCCTTTTGGCCATCATCCTTGCAGAAATACCAGTGAAGAAACAGCAAGTTCTCCCGAGGAAAGCCCCAAGGGAATCCTGCTGCTCTCAAAACCTTTTGACAAGAAATACAAGGGTCTCTGCCTAGAGCTGAAGCTTGGGGGCAGGATTTCCCATTAACTGGAGGAATGGGTTGCGTTGACCATGAACCACAGAGCTAGTGAACCAGGAATACTCTCAAGTTACAGGCTCCCCATCTATTTTTCATCCAGTCTCTCTTCTCTAATGACCCCGTAAAGCGTGGTCTAATCCAGAATGTGATTTCTTATCTCCTGGATATGGAAGTAAGAGGGAGTTCCGTCAGAGGAAAGACAGGGTTCTACTCCATCTTCTTAATTTTTCAGAAACATACAGGGGGAATCAGAGCCATTCTAGGTCTCAGAAGGCTCAACAAGTTGATGAGAAAAATGAAGTTCCGGATGGAGACCCTAACCTCTACACTGTCATCCCTGACCAGGGAGGATATTCTGACTTCAGTGGATCTGATGGATGTATACCTCCGTATCCCCATCACTGTGCCATCGCAAGTTCTTAAGGTTTGCCAATAGCAGGAAGCAATGTTGTTTATTTGATGCTCCCATTTGGCTTGTCCTTGCTTAACCCCCCCCCCCCAAGTCTTTATAAAGATTTTAGTGGTAATCCTAGCCAGGCTCAGGTCACAGGGGATCCACCTGAACATCTTCCTGGATGTTCCATCCACAGCAACAGCACATAGAACTACATACCTGTCCTTGAATCTCCGGCAGGTGCATGGCTTTATCATCAAAATCAGGAAAAGCTCACTGATTCCGTCCACTCAAATAACACCTTTGGGAGTGGATATAGGCATCTTTATAGTCAAGGTATATCCATCTCTAGAGATGTTCTAGAAGATTCAAGACCTCCTTGCATTGTTTTGGCACTGCAAGAGGCCAACTATTGCACTGAGCCTTCAATTGCTATGCCTCCTGGTATTGTGTATGGGGAGCACTCTATGGGTGCAGTCACACATCACGCACCTTTGAGGCTTCATTTTAAAGGTATGGGATCACTCCCTGGAACATATAAAATATCAAGTGAGGGTTCTGACGCAGGAGATCAACTCTTTAAATGGTGGTCAACGTAGGGCAATGTCCACAAGGGCATACCCATGTGACTTCCTGAACCCCTGATACTCACAACCGAGGCCTTCCTGGGGAGCTAGGGAGCACACCTGCGATCCCAAACAGTTCAAGACATCTGGAACCTGGAGGAAAGGACCTTACAGCATAAACCTCATAAACTAAGAGTAGTCAGGCTGCCACTATGAAGGGTCCAGTCCAGCCTAAAGAGAAACATTCCAATTCAGTCAGACAGCATGACTAACCAAGGGGGACAGGAAGCCCAGCGCTACATACGGAAGCAATGGAAGTCATGGAGTGAGGAGAGCATTCTCTCCTCTCCCCCAGGGCAGCTCACATAAAGGGAGTCTTGAACCAGAAGGCGTACTGGCTCAACAGGACCAAGGTGAACAACCCCAAGTGGTACCTAAATCAGGAAGTCTTTGAGTTAATCATCCAGTCATTCAGCGTGCCCTCAACTGACTAATTCACGAACCGCATCAATGCAAAGAGACCAAAGTATTTCACCAGGGAAGTAGACCCCAGATCCATGGGGAAGATGCCCTGTCCCATAAATGGTCACAGGATCCTCTGTGCATTTCCACCCTTCCCATTGTTTGGGAGCGTGGTCCAGAAACTAAAACTAGAACAGGCAACAGTAATATTGGTACCTCTACATTGGCCAAGGTGACCATGGTCTTCGGAGTTGATAGAGCTGAAATTGTGACCGCCTCTACAGCTCCCAAAGAGACAGGACATCCTCACAACATGCATCTGCTTCATCTAAATCCAAACTGGCCGCATCTAACAGCCTGGCTGTTGAAAGGGAAGTAATTGTGTCATTGCATTGTCGTTTAGAAGAGTATTGACTTTGAAAGCATATTTTTGGACTAGATTTTATGACTGGTGCCAGGAATCTGAAGTAAATCCTAGAAATTCAGGAATTATGGCTTTCTTAGACTTTCTTAAAGGTGTCTGTCCTTAGTAGCACAATGTTTGCAGGATCTGTGGATTCTTTGGTAGAGAATCCCCAGGTACACACATTCCCTAGTGCAGTCTGGTTAGCCAAGCCAGCAGTTAGACCTCTTTTCCCCCCAAGTTGTACTGAGAGTCTAGAGAAACTATCCCTTTGAACCACTGATGTCAGTTTGAGCATTTTATTTGTATATCAAAACTTGCTTTCTGATGGCCATCGTATCAGCCAGGCAAGTGTCAGAGTTGGCAGCACTCTTTATTCAGGAACTTTACTGTGTGTTTCATGAGGACAAGATGGTGCTCAGGACTCAGGAATTGTTTATTCCAAAGGTGAACTCTTTTTTTTTACATGTTTCCCAAGGAACCTTCATTCTGTCCACGGCCACAACATCCTACTGAGGAAAGGTGGCACACCTTAGATGTCAAAAGGGCTCTGAAAATTTACCTCAGACATACGGAAAGAGCTAATGCATCCACAGCAGAAATGTGTAAGGTGTTCAAATGCTACCATCTTTATTAAGCACTACAAGATAGACTTCCTATCCACTGCAGAGTCATCCTTTGGCAGGAAGGTGCTGCAGGTGGTGTCCCAGAAATGATTTTGCCCTTTGAGCAAATATTATAGATGGGGAGGGGACAGTTTTTCCTTTTTCTGATTTTTCCTGTAGTCCTCTCTACATTGGTTTACTGCTTGCTATTTCGCAGACATCAAGAATTGTGAGAAACGGAAACGGAAAATTTCTTACCAGTAATTTCATTTGTTAGCACCATCTCCAGCGATTCTACCTACCCGTGAGGGCTCATGAGTCAAGGGCCAGATATTAAGTGGCATCATTACCACATGGCCATCTTTCTTGTTCTAATATACTTAGTTATTATGTTATCTATGAAATATTAACAGTGATGTTATGCAAGTTTTACAGCTTGGGAATAACACATCTGGAAGCAGGAGCTCTGGAACCTGTATAGAAATGGGCAGGGGAGGGCACTGGTACCGGAACCATGACCCCCTGGTCCCCTGCTCAGGCGGAAGCCAGAGCCAAGCAGTGGTAAGAGCTGCCCAGAGAGTCTGGCCCACTGTGGGGAGCCTCAGACCCTCTACCTGCCCTGATTGGGAGGGCTGGAGTGCCCAAGAGCAGGACCTGGCCCGTGTCCCCACCCTCTAGGGCATGCCTCCCATGGAGGTGGAGGGTCTGGAACTCCCTACAGCGGTCTGGGCTCCCTAGACAGCTCTTACTACTACCTGGCTCTGTCTTCTGTTCTGGCCAGAGGGTGGGGCTTTGGGGGGAAGAGGAGGAGCAGGGGGCAGGGCCCAATGGTGAGGTGGGACTAAGGCCCACCTCAGCCCCCCATCTGGGAAGAGGCTGGTGCTGCTAGCAGGGGCTGCACTTGCTGTGGGGGAACAGATCACCTTATTAGTTCCCCTGCCATGCCTGCGTGAGGGTACTACACCCATGTTAAAAAGTGGACGGGCATGGCCCTCCCACTTTTAAAAGTGGGGGGGGGGCATAGCTCCCCTGCCCACCTCTCCACCCCTGATTCCAGCATTCCTGTTTGGAAGCAAGCAGGAGCTATGCGGGCATGGACAGACCATGCAGCTCCAAAATGCTGATCTGCCTTCATGAGCTGAAGAGAGGATAGTAGTCCAGATGTCAAGAATTGTGGGAAATGTTACTAGCAGAAAGGAAATTATCAGTAAGAAATTTTCCACTCTTTTTACCTCATCCTCCTCTGAGTCTCCATTTTGTAACATGGTACCACTACCAAAGATAAATGTGACCATTTTTTCTGGTGATCAGGGACTCGTTTCTAACGGGGAAGAATTTCACCTGAAAGAATGATCGCACTGTACTGGCCCTTTACAACCCCTTCTTCATGTATGCAAATTCTCAGGGGCATCAGAACAACAAAAACAGACAAACACAGGCTGTAATCTGACATCCAGTGTGCCCCTGCATGCTTTCACAAGCAATACTAACGTGGGTCGACACTATTGCAAGTATAGCCTCTCTCAACGTAAAAATTAAAATCGTATGGCCTAATGCTGGCTACTCGCTGGTTGGGGATAAGGGGTATTCACATCTGTTTCATGCAGTTTTGTGGAGCTTTGATCCTTGGGGTCAGATGATCAAACAACTCAGTTCCCATCTATCTTACTGATACAATGGAAACTTGTAGCTGAGGCTATTCAGAATCATCAGAAGAGTCAACTTAGAATTCTGCCAGGTACTACATAGAGGAATACAGGTCATGTGGTGGGTTGAAGCATTCCAGGAAGTACAACAGGAAAAAATACCTTTTTGCATATGGTAGTTAGAACAAGTGCAGCACCAGTAGCTGTCTCAGAACTATCTACGTGTTTTCCAACCAGATTCCCGATTTGTGTGAGGTTTTTTCACATTGGGAGCAAAGGGCTGGCTGTAACTTTGATCAGTAAGGTCACTGGGCATTGTCAGAAGGATGGAACTTTTGGAGCTGTGCAAGAATTTCAGGAACAGCTTTGTTCCATTCCCTGTTTCAGCAATCCACAGAGAGGCAATAACACGAATGAAATTATTCTCCTCTGTTTCAGATTGGAGAATTATAACCTGCTCCTCATCCTGTTTTTAGCCTCAGAGAATGAAGGGCAAGCAGAGCAGGGCTCTGCCTGAGACATATAAACAAGCCAAAGGAGGCTTGTTTTCAAAGTATTCCCATTTTACAATCCCCAGATAATTATGTTTTGCAGATAGATTGCTGCCTTTTTGTTTTCCCAGTTTTCAGCTTCACCATTTGATCTTACCTGTACTCTCTGGTTCTCTCTTTGGGATCATGGTAGCAATAATACTGGCTTTAGGGAAGAAGGAAATTCAGTTATGTCTTCCTGGGCAGTTTTTCTGATCAGTGTGTTTGCTCCAGCTTTCTCTGTACAGAACAAAGTGGTACAATTTCTGGAGCATCCTGGATTTAGAACAAACATTCATATGTGGTGCCAGGGAAGTCAGTCATAGGCCTGGGCTGAGGATGAATACAATCCAGTACATGATCTCCTTTCAGAAGATGAAGATGGCTGTAATAGAAAATAAGTGGGGCTACAGAAACCAATCCAATTCTTATTAGAGCCTATTGGAATTCTGATCTCATAAACAAGTATACTTCAATGATCCAGAGTCCATATACCTATCCATTAATTGCAGGTATCCCTCTGTGTATCTGCCTATCTTATCCATTGGCAGAGATCTAGCTCTAATGTATATTCTCTGTTCCCCCAACTGGGAAATACTGGGAGTCAGATTTTTTTTAAGGGACCTTCCCAGTTCAGTTCAGGGAATTGGGTACCAGAAAGAGAACACCACATCCAGCTGCTGGCATGCAATGATTCATTGAGATCTCAGAGCACTGTTCGTTCCATGGATAACAGACCTGTTCTTGTCACGATACTCAGTGTGTCTGATAGGGTTGTTACAACTGAGAACAACACAAACAACCCTACCCCAGACAGAAATTCTCCTGTTCTGGGTGAAACAAAATTTCTTATCTCCTATGTGCACTGCTCACCAAGCGAGAGAGGAACACCAAGACTTACATGGCAGAAGCCTGAGTAGCAGAGTGGAACCGGTGTCCATAAGTATTCTCACTCATCATAAGTCGATATAGTGGGCTGGTAATCAACCTCTTTGCATTTGGAAAAAATAAAGTATTTTTGGGAGCCTCTGTCAAGACCCAGGATGTGAGGGGATGAATGACCTCTCTTAAAGCTCTGGAAGGACCCTGCTTTGTCTTCCCAGCTTTTCCACTGCCCCGGAGGACAGTACAAAATCTAGGAATTTGATAGCAGAAAATATACTTTTTATGCCTTTCTTGTTGTAGGGGCTATGGCTTAGTGGCCTGATAGTATTGTATCTTCAGAGGTCTCTTTCTTGCAGAGGAAGTCTGTTATTGAAAAACCAATCTTCCATCTGGGACTAGACAGGCTTGAAATGAATACTTGGATAAAGTACTTATTTCTCTCACGGATCCCAAAAAAGACAACAAATGCAACTTATTCTACTGGCCGGGCAGGGGCAAGCACCAAAGCAGTCTGGGGCTCAGGCAGGGGCGAGCACCAAAGCAGTCTGGGGCTCAGGCAGGGGCGGTAGACCAACACAGGCCTCCTGGCCTAAGGTGGGGAAGCTTTCACCCCAGGGGTGGGATGGTAGGGGGACACGGGCCTACCGACTCCACCACGTCCCAGCCCAAGGCCCTAACAGTGGCAGAGTGGTGACATGCTGACGTAGGATCAGGCCAGCACTTAACCAGACGATCATTTAGTTCCCCTGGGCTACTTCCTACATCCCCAGGGTTTAATACCTCTAACGTGGGGATCCTCTGTCTCCTCGGGGAACTCTGATGAGTCCTCAGGTAGCAGCTCCAGCAGCTCCTTAGAGTTTCTGTAGGCTGGCAACCCAGGGAGATCTGGCCAGTCCTCAGCATGGTGGAGCTCCTTATAGGTAGCAGCAGGCGGGATGCGTCTGTCTCCCTTGGCAGCTCCAGCCCACCTGAGCTCCAAGGCCCGTCTTTTGTACTTCCCCTTCCTGTCCCACCTCATAGCTTCTGGTGTGTTGGGCGTAGATTTCCTGGTTCTGCCCACTGGGGGAGGGGGGCGTGTTTTTTGGTCCCTCCCTCTCAACCTCTGAGGGAGGCCATGGCTTCTCATTACAGCCACATAGCCATCAATTCATAAGTTCACTGAGTTCTTCATATTGGTCATCCAATCTTAGCCAGTCCCATTTCCTCTCTTTTGGAAGAAGTCTCCATGCTGTGGTGCCTCAGGGAAGATGTAGTTTATATATAATCTACCTTGTTTTGGATGGCTGCATTTAAAAGATGATCCTGCTTCCCACCCTGGAGGTACACTATTATGAAAATACCATTGTAATGGGTCTGTGAACCTTAGTACGAAGAAGAGGAAAATTTTTATCCGTCCTTACCTGAAGATTTCCCTTCTTAGAGTAATAAGGTCCATAGATGCGGACCATATGGGAGACCAGTGGATTCCTCAGAATAGAGTTAGAAATTGACATCCAAAAATTTGGATTTGTCATTGTTAGGTGTAATTTGCCATGCTCTTTAGTAGGAGAAATCATGCTTCTTCCTCAAAGTATATTAAGCACAATCTGTTTGAATCATCTTGGCTGTAGAAGTTACCTCGCTGGATTGAACTTTGCGGGGATGGGACATTCCCATACTGCCAGTGACTGACAGGTCTGGTTCTGCCCCCAAAACTGCAAATAGGCTGACGTGCCCATTGTGATGCATCTGTGTACCTTATTACTCAAAGAAAGGAAATTTTCAGGTAAGTAGGGATAAATTTTCTTATTTCTTTAACTATAACCAATGAAGGAAACAACAAACATTTTGCTGCACTTGCTGAAAATATTCATACTTAGAAAAAATATACTGTTTAACAGTGTTGAGCATATATATTTGAAATCAGTTGTGAGGTAGAACACTTAATTGGGGCTCAGGAATATTTTCCCTTTGAAATATTGTTAAAAATTCTTCCTTTTAGTGTAATTTGTCCATTAGAAAATTATAAGATTTGCTCTTCAGAAGCAACTTTATAAGCCCCATGGATTTCATCTCTGGCAGGGAAGATTTAGCAGTACTTAGAAAAGGATTTAACTCAAGCATACACTTCAGTTATCCCAACTTTCTTTTCAGTTTTATGGCAGAATTTTAAACAAGTGGCTCATAGGTGCTCCCTCCACCAAGTTACTGCATTTAACTCTTAATTACATAGTTGCTATCGCCTTCTCCCTGCTTTAATATAACTGTGGACAAGTTGAGATAATCTTTCACTAAAGCAATATTGGGGGATTGCTCTTCAGCTACTTAAATTTACAGTGAATATTTAAGATTTGCTTTAATCGTTGAAGAAATTATCTAGTGTTTTATAGTTAATACATGACATGAAGAGTTAGAGAAGCACTTGTCTTATTTTGTTAAACATGTGTTTTTCTTTTACTATTTAGCAATGATTCTAAATATATAGAATTTGTGAGCAGTGAACTTCCGTTAGGATTGCAACCGCCATCCCTGCAAATAAATGCCTACCAGGAAGAGACAGTACTGAAACCCTGGATCAATGGTATTTTATTCTGTAATTCAGTAGCTTGTGCTTTAGCTTCATGCTCTATTTAATCTACATTTTAATTAGAGCACTTTAACTTCAGCTGTTAGGGCTCATGCTTCTTTAGAAACTTGATTGTATTGTCCCTTTAGCTAGCATTTAGAGAGAATTCTTCCATAATACCTACATATTTTGAGTTGTCCAGATAAGAGAGTTTGTTAGGGGGCTCCATTTCAGCACCTTAGCATGATTTTTGCACACTGTCTGGTGTACTGCTTTTTTTATTTTTTAGAATCGGGTTTTTCAAACTGTTAATATGCATTTGCTGTCATTTCTGATTTGAGTCAGATACTTATCAAATATGTTGGATTTAATGTGGGTGACCAGAACTCCCTCCTCAGAAAACATTTGCTCTTGAATGATTGCCCATACTTAAAGTTGAAAAATAAAAAAGAGTAAATCTAAAAAGCTCTAAATGATGCTTTCTGAACTAACTGGAGGAACCCCCAGGGAAGAGGCTGGGGAGGGGGTAGAAAATTGTGACTGGAGCAATAAGATTATTTTGCTTATTATATTCCCAGTTAGTTATTTGGAATAAGAAGTATAAAGATTTTTTTAAAGTGACTAGTGATTTTTGGGTGCCTCTGTTCTTGGGTGCACAACTTGAGACACCATAAATGGGTCTGATTTTCAGAAAGTTCTGAGCACCTGCCCTTTGAAAATCAGGTTCTTTCAAGGAGTCAAATTGAGCACCCAGAAGTTGAGGCACGCAAAAACACTATTCACTGTTTGAAAATCTTAGTTTAGTTTTTTGAGATATATAAACAACACTTGTATTAACTATTATTCAAAGGAAAAAGTCTTTTGTCTTATACGGTGGGAGGTGTGTACATGACATGTGTATAGATAAATATGATTTTATTCAAGTCATTCTAAAATTTCATGTTTTCATGGTGCAAATATTTATAGTATATCTGATCTGTTTTCCTGCTACAGTGCAAAAAGTAGGCCTATCTTACATATGTAGGAAATAACCTGAAATGTCATTAAAGGAAAATAATAATGAGCTGTTTTCAGGATTTAATTAATTTAAAGAAAACTAAGATTCATGACTAGTGTATGACCCATATTATTACGCAGTCCATTAAATATTCTTATCCTGAATCTTAGATTTCAGATACTCAGGAAAAAGCTCTCTTTTGCCGTTGCCAAATTCTGACTGTTATGAACCATGGAAAATGGACAAAAGTGTGATGGTAAGTTGCTAAACACTTAATGAACGCTTGTAATAATGGGTTAATTTTGTTCATTATGGACATTTAAACAGTTCTTCATAAAAATACTTAGCCAAAACTTCAACCACCTTAAAAATGGCATAATTTAGTGAATAAATAGTGAATAAAGTGCGTAATCAGTGATGAACAAACATGTTCAAAATGCAGCCATGTTGGCTTCTGCTCCACTAGAAAAAAATGGTTTTTGCTAATTGGGAGGGATAGTAACATTTTTTTTTAAGGTTTAGCAGAAGCTGCAATGTCTGTTAGATTGGTCATTGGACTGAGGATAAGGGGACCTGGGATATCATCACAGCTCAGTCACTAACCTGCTGTGTGACTTTGGACAAGTCATTTCAACTCTCTGAGCCCATAACTTCTCCCACTTGTAGTCCGTTTTACTTATTTAGATTATAAGCTTTTTGGGGTGGAGACTCTTATGGTGAGTATGTGTACAGTGCCTAACACAGAGTTAGGGTTTTTTAATGTTTTCGTCAGTTTGTTACACTTTTTTAAAATATATTTACATTTTAGAAGAAGTTAGACACTAACTATACTTCTTTCCATCTTCATTAGAAAAGGAGAAATTATATTACTTTGAGTGATGGTCCCTATGTGTTTTGCACATATGGGTATGCATGCATGCCATGCACCTGAGTCTGGAGATTTTTACTAAGCAGGGTCCATTGGTTCACACATGTGCAGTTCTCCTTGTACTCTGAACTGAGAGTATAAGAGGCAGTGCAGACCAGCATCTCTCCATTTCCTTCTTACCGCCACGTGGCCTGAGTCAGAATCTGCTTCTGTCCACAGCTTCCTTTGACTGTTTCAGTCTGTAAATGTATTGTAAATAGTTTATTTTGTTCATTTACTCTTTGGTCTTAAGTACTAGTGTAGTTGTTTTTCCCCCATCCTGGGGAAATTCTTCCTGGGAGGTGAGTATTATAACTAGGTTCAAGAATTGTTTCCTTTTCAGTGAGTGATGAACGTTGCCCTTACTGCATAGCTGAAATGTGAGCCTCACATAAGTGCAGCATTTGCCATTCCTTCCCTCCCAGAACTTGTGAGGGTCAAGAGCTAAGACTTAAAAAAGCATTTGAGGGAGACACCCCCCTGTTTCCCATATATCAACCTCAATCAACAGGCAGCACCCCTTTGAGCACAAGCTCAGGACTTGAGGTTAAAACTTCCAAGCCTAAGAAGAAGGCTTCTCATGAGATTAAGAAGAGACAAGCTGCCTTTTTCCAAATCTGCCCCAGAGAAAAGAGATTCCTCCCTGATTCCTTCAAAGTCGGGAGAGTCCTCGTGCATGGGTCCTAAAGACTGAGGCGTGAGTAAACCTGTTCAGCGGGTAAAGGAGCATAGATTCATTGGTTTCTATACCAGTTTCAATGTGCAGATTGAAAGACAAACATCCACCACTACTCCCTTCGACATCCAGATCAGCTTCTGTGCCAATGTCATCATAGCCACGGAGGAATCTGACTTCTACTGTGACCAGGGAAGCACCGGATCCAATGGCTCCACTAACTGACTCATCCTGTGCCCCAGAACACTCTGAGACCTACATCTCCCCAGAGGACATTTTTGCTCTCTCCTGTTCTCACTCCCCACTCCTCTCAGGTCCGTCTTTATTCAGAGACGGTTATGCAGGAGGAAGAAGCTATCCTGGAGACACAGAAGAAACTTCCTCTTCCACCCGTGAGCCTGAGTACTCAATCATTGGTACCCTTGGTTCCAGCGGAAGTTTGGGATCCAGTTTTTTCATCTGATGAGTCAGCAATTCAGAAGAAGGCAGATCATACAGAAAGCGGGCTGGACAGAAGCCCTAAGATATCTGGGTTCTGTTCTGTGACCATATATGACTTTCCAAGAGACATTTGGTACCCAGTGCCAGATGGTAGTTCTCAGCTGGTTGATTCCTTGTACTGATATTACTGGGGTCCTTAGGAGCTCTATTCTAGGCATCTAGGATCAATACATTTGCCTTACTTACCATCTCCTGGCTAACAGCAATTGGCCCCATCGGCGTATGCAGAAGATTAATTTGAACTGGATCCAACAGTTCTGGGAGCAATTTCATCATCTTCCATAGATGAGGAGAATACCCCATCTTCACCATCTCCACCTGATGACTACAGTCAGGTGCTTCTGAAAAGGGTGGCATCTGAGTTCCAGATACAGCTTGAAGAGGTTCAGGAGTCCCAACATAGATTGACTGACATCTTGCAACTTTTGGGTCCCAGTTGAGTAGACCTCCAGATTGAGGACACTATGGATCCAGCTAGAACAATGTGGCAAGCTCCTGCTTCTTGAACTCCCACCCCCAAAGAGGGCTGAGAAGTGCTGCTAGTTTCCTCATAAGGGGGCATAGTTTCTAGTTTCTCACCAACTGCTGAATTGTCTCGTGGTACAAGCAGTTACTAAAAGATCCACATTACATCAACCCAAAACTATACCCTTGGATGGAGATATCCAATGACTCCCAGTGAGAGAGGTTTTCTCCTCTGCCTCTCTCCAATTTAGAATTTCTAATTATCAGACGACTCCTAGCTAAATATGATTTCACTAATAATGCAAAGTTGTGGGATTTAAAGGACAAGCTTCCTCAGGAAGATAGAGCTCGGTTTCAGTCCCTAATTAATGAAGGCAAATTAGTGGCCAAAACCTCTCTCCATGCCAAAGTAGATGCTGCAGACACTGTGTCCAGAGGGATGGATACAACCATTGTCATGAGGAGAGATTCCTGATTATAATCATCAGGTTTCCCTAGAGAGGTGAAAAGTACCATTCAGAATCTGCCTTTTGAGGCAGTTACTTTGTTAAATGAAAAGATGGATTAATCTCTCCACCTTCTCAAGGATTCAAATACAATGCTTTGTTCTCTGGGTATCTATGTCCCTGCCCCTAAGAGGAAATGTCTACAGTGCAGGCACAGAGCAAGACCACCTCAACAACTATTTTACCATCAACGCCCCCTGGAACCATCACACAAATGACAGAGGGTACAAAGGCCCAAATACACAGCTTCTGCGACATCCACTGCCATACCTCACGCTAACCCACATCCAAATAATTTTTTGTTGGGACTGTCCAGACCCTTTATTAATTCCACATCATCCTGCCCCTCAGTTTTTTAAAGAACAGTTTACCCAATTTGCTTAAAACTGAAGGGGTTTGACAATAGACAAATGGAAATTATTCCATTTACAGCTATCTGAGTTTCTGTCCACCCAAACCCACAAACCTCTTTCCCAGTTCCTTTTTTTTGGGACCACTTTCACGAGGAAAATCTGTGTCAAGATGTGGACTCCCTTCTCCAGCAGGGAGTCATGGAAAGAGTTGCACCTCACCGTCAAAGGAAAGGATTCTACTCCCCATACTTCTTAGTCCCCAAAAAGAATGGAGGATGGAGATTGATTCTTGACCTGTGCTGGCTAAATGTATTCATCTGAAAATTAAAATTCCACATGGTCACAATGGCATCAATAATTCCCTCTTAGGGAGAAGGCAGGTGGTTCATTCTAGACATAAAAGTGGCATGCTTTCCCATAAACATTCACCCATCACACAGAAGATCCCTTGGGTTCCTCCTTGGTCACGACCAGTACCAGTTGAGTCCTTCCATTCAGGCTAACTATGACATCCAGGGTCTTTATAAAAGTCTTTTCACTGGTGGCAACTTGGGTGAGAAGAA
Source organism: Eretmochelys imbricata (assembly GCF_965152235.1). Taxonomy (NCBI): domain Eukaryota; kingdom Metazoa; phylum Chordata; order Testudines; family Cheloniidae; genus Eretmochelys; species Eretmochelys imbricata. Next base: position 193,866,683 of record NC_135573.1, read on the forward strand.
ATGGGTTTTGTCGTCTTCCCATAGCTTGATGACTGACTACTTACAGCAGATCATACAAGGAAGTCCAGTTGGCAACCTGACTCCTGCTCCATCTTCTACCTTCCCCGGGACTTTGTGTCAACCATGAAAAGTCCACTTTGAACCCCCCCACAAGGTCCTTCGCCTTCATAGAAGCAACCTTGGACTCGAGTACAGCAACTGCCTATCAAGAGATTCCATGCCAGGAGCGATGTCATAAAACAGGTCACCCTCAGACTTCAATTAGAACTTGCCTTTTCCTTCTCTGCCTCATGCACACACATGATGCCATTTGCCAGGCTCCGTCTCTGTTGCCTGCAAACCTGGCTTTAATCAGTGTACTCACCAGAAAAAATCAATATCAATGCCAAAGTAACAGTTTCATCCAGGGTTCTGGGCTCTCACATCTGGTGGACAAAGCCAGAGAAAGTTCAAGTGGGAACTCCTTTCCTCACACTTACTTCTGAGGTTATCATCATTACTGATGCATCACTGTTTGGCTGGAGAGCTCATATGGACAATCATACTGCACAAGGCATCTATACCTCTTGGGAGTCCAGGATGCCTGTCAATTTACTGAAACTAAGAGCTGTCCATCAAGCCTGTAGTGCTTTCGTCCACTCATCTGGTCCCGGCACATCCGGATAGTTTTAGACAATATGACTGTCTTTTATATAAACAAACAAGGGGAAACAAGATCCCTTCCTCTGTGTGTAGAGACAGTCATTCTCTGGATTTGGTGTATCAGACTTCATAAAACCTTCTCAACAGCATATTTGTCAGGTTTGCAGAACTCCGCAGCAGACAGTCTCAGCAGATGTTTTTCTGAAGACCATAAATGGCAAATTCATGATTCGGTCCTGAATAAGATCTTCACCAAGTGGACAATGCCATCTTGGGATCTTTTCACCTCACAAGCAGCAAAAAAACCCTTTCTCTGTAGTGCTCCAGAGCAACTCTAGGTAGGGGCTCAAAGGGAGATAACCTTCTACTACCACGGAAGGACCACCTCAGATATACCTTCCCTCCCATCCCATTAATACCACATGTCCTGCAAAAAATCTGTCATTAAAGGGTTCCAGTCATCCTTATTCTGCCCAGTTGGCTGAGACAGTTCTAGTTCACAGACCCAGTAAGACTTTGTCTATCTGCCCATCAAAATCCAACCATTTCCAGACCTGCTAATGCAACACAATTGCGCCGTCAGGCACCCCAACCCAGAACCATTGCAATTCAAGGCCTGGTATTTGGATGGGCATCAAATGTAGAGTGTTTATGTTCCAGGGCATTTCAATCCATCTTCTACCAAAGTAGGAAAGATTCTATTTAGCAAAATTGAAGCTTTTCTCCTTTTGGGCACAGCAATACCAGTTATCTCCAGATTCTACTGGGATCCCTGCTATTTTAGACTATCTATTTACTGTTAACACACAGGTTCTCAGTTACTTCCCTCTTGGTTCATTTGGCACAGGGGTTCTCGCAACAAATTTTTTGGTCGCCTCAGAGTGCCGCCACCAGCTCTGACAATTTTTCCTAAAATACTTAATCAACTTTAGGAAAAACAAATAAATATGCACATATGCATGCCCCAAATCATTGTAATTTATTTATGTAGGGTTTTTTTAGCATACTCAATAATAAAAATAACGTACAGTTGTCTCTGTTCTTTACTGGATCTAAACGGAAGAGAAACACAAATAAGATGCTTTGCACGTTCTTGTCTTTTTTTCTTACTGATTCTTTTGCTTTTTTTGGTTGCTTTTTTTTTTTTTTAGACTTGCTAGCTACTAAGTCTGCTGTGAAAAGTGATATTAGCAAACACGCAAATATCACTTTTCACAGCAGATTTACTCAGCCCTGGCAATCCAGGGGACACATTGAGCCATGGATGGGGAGAGTGAGTATGGAGGTAGCGGGAGCCAGGGGCAATGGGGCACTAGGGGAGGCAGCGTGGGCCAAAGGTGATGGGAGAGGTGGTGAGCTCAGAGAACGGAGCCCAAAGCCCAGTGGCTGGAGCCTGCCACCCCAGGGCTAAAAGCTGACCCATCACCCCTGGGAAGGTGAGGAACTCAGTGGCTGCTTGCTCCTCCAGCTTTTGTGCCTCCAGAGAGGTGCCACTACTTTGTCCCCACCCCTCCCCCGCACCAATAACCACCCAGAAGGCTGTGGCCACAAGAAAAGCCCCTGGTGGCAGCATGTGGCCATCGTGGCCGCATTTGAGAACTGCTGATTTAGCAGCAATCAAAGCTTTTCATCCCCGTATCGACGACCACACTATTTTCACTCATCCCATGATGACTAGATTCCTGAAGGGACTTATTGGATCCTTCCCATCATTGGTGAAGTCAACACCTCAGTGAAACCTCAGCCTCCTCGTTCTTTTGTCTTTCATCAAATCTTCCTTTGAACCTTTAACTTCATGTTCTATATCCCATCTCTTGATCATCTCTTGGCTTCCTAGTTGCCATCACGTCAGCCAGAAGGGTCAGCTAGCTGGGAGCACTCATAGCAGACCCACTATATACTATCTTCCACAAGAAAAGGTCTGTATTTGCCCACACCCAAAATTCATCTCTAAAGTAATTTCAGAGTATCACATGAGTCATACGATCCACTTAGCAATATTTTTTGTGAAACCGCATGCCTCTGATGCGGAAAGAATGCTTCATTCTCTAGACATCCCAAGAGCACTGGCCTTTTATCTATAAACAACAAAAGCAATTAGAAAGACACCTAGACTTTTTGTTACCATAACAGAGAGATCAAGAGGTCTAGCTGCATCTGCGCAGAGACTTTCTAAATGGATCTCATTACCCTGTGTTACCCACTGGCTCACCTCCCTCCGCTGGAGAGGTTGAGGGTCCATTCCATCAGAGCCCAAGCAACCATTGCTGCATCTCTGCAAGATGTACCTCTACTAGAAATATGTAGGGCAGCTACCATCACAGAACATCACACTTTGTTCCAATCTTCTGCTACAGACACAGCTATAGGGACAGCAATATTAGACAGCTGTGAAAAGTGATATTTATGTGTTTGCTAATATCACTTTTCACAGCAGACTTAGTAGCTAACAAGTCTAAAAAAAAATAAAAAATAGCAACCAAAAAAGCAAAAGAATCAGTAAGAAAAAAAGACAGGAACGTGCAAAGCATCTTATTTGTGTTTCTCTTCTGCATTCTTGCACCTACCTCTTGTTTGACTACTGCTTGCTAATCTCCCACATGTGGAATACAGATTGGAACCAGCACTTGAAGAAGAAATGGAGGTTACTTATCTGTAACAGGTGGCTCTTTAAGATGTGCGGTTCCTATCTGTAGTCCACTACCCATCATCTGTCCCTTCTGCTGCAGATCATAGTTAGATTTGTGGAAGGAGAAGGAACTGTGCCGGTCTGCACTGCTCTAGTACTTCAGGTCAGAGCATGAGGAGAACAACTGCAAATGTGCTGACCAACAGACAGTGCTTACGAAAAATATCTGGACTCAGGTGCACGATACAGGCAGGGACCTCTCGAAGAACCTCCAGTTATAGACAAGTAACCCTCCATTTATCTGATGTTTAGGTTTCCCATCTGATCCAGCAGAACCTTGGGATGATTGAGTTGCCCCGTAAATATTGCAGATTTTATTTCAGTACATTGCGTGGCTGTGAGAGAGTGGAATGTTGGTTTTGGCATGTTCCTGAACAGGGAGATGAAAAGGTAAAAAGGGTTTAATTTGCGAGAGGGAATCCTCAATTTTAACACTTTCTATTTTGTATAAAATGTTTTGTATTCAGTTGAGTTCAGTGTGAGTTACCTTTGAAGGTGAGAAATCCGAAGTGGGAACGCAGAACTCTTCCTTCCAGGTGCTTTTAACAATTCTTTTAAAAAATGTTACCCTAGAGAGACTGTAGAACTTGAGTCGGCATATTTTCAAGAGAGTGGACTGCAGCAAAATTATATAGAATTATAGTAGTATTAGCCCACGCTCTGTAGAAGGTAATGATGTATTAATGGGAATGCCTCAGTAAACCCAAAAGACCAGATAAGCAAACCCAGAAATTGTATATGCTCCAAGGCCATCTACGTTATGTCATCCTCCAAAAGGTAGGTAGCAATGGCATGTACAGATAATATAATCCTCCTCAAAGAACTGGAAGACTGAGTAGAACTGTCCTTGTGTCCCAACTATGAAGCATCCTTGGCAGGTTCACACGTATCCATAGCTTCCACCTAGTTTGCATGAGTCACCATGATTTCTGGTGATTCTGTATTTCAAGATGTCCTAAAAAATAACGAAATATTTAAAATCTATTCTCTATAAGATCTCCTTAGTGGCAACATTGTATCACTTATTGTTTTGCACATGTCCCACATGGTAGCCAGGGAAGTACTTGTGGAGATATTGGTTGAAGGCTAATAACCAGGCCAAGCACTTCATGGTTGCATCAGAGTATACTTATGGGAAAACTAGTGAATCAGTGCAAAAGAAGTGATTGAGCCCAAAAACAAGGAAAATAAATCTTTCAGGAACTTAGACCACTTGAGATGGGCTGGCCAGAGTTGAATACAGTATCCAGGTGAGAACGTGCCATTTTTTATAAAACGGCATATTTTCAATATTTTTTATCCCATTCTTATACTTCCCAATGTTCTATTTGTATTTGATCACCAGTGTAAATTGATTAGAGATTTTCATTGATATGTTCATAATAGTGAACATGTCTCTTATTTGAGTGGTTACAGTTAATTCAGAATCCAACATTGGAGGGACCAGTTTGAACTATTTATGCATTCCCTTGCATTTATCAACATTGAATTTAGTCTGCCATCATGTTTTCTAGTTAACCCTCTGTTAGGTACCTTTGGAGTTCCTCAGTCTTCTGTGGTCCTAACCTTCCTAAATAATTTTTTTCAGATGCACATTTTGGCCACCTCACAGTTTACCGATTCACTTTTCCAGATCACTTAATAAATACATTGTACACAGTATGCTTACATGGAGCATCCACCATAACCTTTTTCTGTGTTGAAAATTCAACATTTAGATTTTGTTTTCTTTTTGCCAGTTTCTGAACTTCACCTCTCACCATTGGTTACTTAAGGTTGGTCTTCGCAGCACAGTTATCTTGAGTTATAACTTGAGTATTAACCCAAACTCAGCTCCTCTCCATGCACAAAAAAAACTTAGTTCAAGCTAAGGTGGTGCTTTAAATTCAAACCAGCTGGTCCTTCAGGAGGGTTGATTGACACTCCAGTAGTGCTGGTGCTCAAACTAATAATGCGGTGGGGATATAACAGTTTGTTATAAGCAATCCATCAGCAACTAATCCAGTCACTGTTAATCCAATCACTCTGTGCTGCTAATCTAATCTGTGTAGTTTTGCCATCTGGTAGCTCTCACTCGAGCTCGGGTAGCTCAAATGCAGTAGCTCAAGTGTACTAACTCGAGATAACTTTCAGTGAAGACAAGCCCATAGTTTTGAAACCTTCCTCACAAGAGAATGATAAGGAAGGTCCAAATAAATTATATCAGTTGGTTTTCCAGTGTCTGCTATCTTGTTGACTTGCATAAAGAGTTGAGCAGATTAAAGGGGCACAATTTTTCTTCACATAAACTGTGCTGATGTGTCCCTATCGTATATTAAACTGGGTGAGAGCTTCTGAATCTGAAATTATGTACCTAGGGGGTTGCAGCCACCCTCCCTTCCATTATGGCTGGATGAAAAGCGTCCTGAAACTTTTCAGTTACAGCATGGTATGGAAAACATGAGATCCACTCATCTAGTTGTTTTAGAACTCTATTTAAACAGTGGTTTCAAACAGACTTCCTAATACTGAAATAGGGCTGTAATACCCACCAATTATCCCCTCATACTTTACTTAGAGATAGGTGCAATATTTTCTGTCCTCCATGCGTCTAGTTATTAGCTGATTTTAATCAAAAATAGCATATGTTTGTTATCAACTCAGACACTTCATTCTTAAATTCCTTCAGAATTCTTGGATGAATACCAGATGATCCTGGTACTTGGTTTTTCTTTAATTTATCAGCTTCTTTACATTTCCTCCTTTGACATCTGAGTCTGACAGTGCCTTCTTTGTGTTGCATGTAAAGAATAGATCTGCGGATAGATATCTCCCCAGTATCATTTGTAAGATTGCAGAGAAGCTAAATGGATTTTTATGTATCATTTCCCCTATCTCCCTTGATTGCTGTCTTTAATCCCTGGTAGACCAGCATACCCACTGACTCACACAGAATTTCTCCTTTTATGTATTTGGGTATTTGGACCTTCAGTTCACTTGTACTCCTCTTGATTTCTATCAGCCTTTTACGTGCCATAATCTTGTTCTTTTCTGTTGGCTTCAGTTGGGAAGCTTCCTTCATTCAGGAAACAGAAAAGGGATTTTAAACTAGGCTAAAAGGTGTAGGTTCCAAATGAATGCCTACTTGCCTTCTTTGACAGAGAGACACAACAACTGTTTCAGAGAAGAGTGAAGCTGAGATTAGAGAAGGTAGATTCAGAGCTGTTTTCTCAAAACTGTAACTTCTGCATTTCCCATAAAGAGGGGCCTCCACAATACGAGCAAGGTTTATACCTTTGAACTTCAGAGGAACAACCAGTTCCTTCCCCCACTGCATATATACCAAATACACTCAAGCCAGGGAAGTAATTATATATGTGCTGCAGATCAGAGCAATAGAATCAGCCCCACTGTCAAGGAATTTACTGTCTTTTTTTCCTGCCTGTACAATCTAGGGGGATCAGACTGACTTAGGTCTAAAGGACTTGAACAAAAATATACTATAAGGAAATTGAAATACAAACTAGAAACTCTAAGGTATACCATAGCATCCATTTCTCAGAACAGTCACCTGTACTGTATTTACATGAGGTAAGCATATCTATGTATTCCAATAAGAACCTCACACAGGAAATAGCTCCGCTTCTGATACGACTAAGACCACTGTTAGTATAAGGCTTGCTATACTTGGCAAAGTATTCATCGAAGTGTTTGTGGTTATAGTGATAGACCTCAGAAAAAAGGGAATTCATATCTGCCCCTTCTTGGAGGATTTCCAAATTAATCCATTAGAAATTAGGAAATAGCTGCAACTGTCTTTCTCCTGCAATAAAGGGATAACAAACATTTTCACAAGTCAGCTAATAATCACAGAAACAGCTACGGTACTAGTTGATATGAGATTACAAAAGGTGTTTCTGTCAAAAGAGAAGACTTAAGCATCAAACTAATGTGTTAGTCTTGTTCCCATTGTACAGTCTAACCTGTCTTTTGGAAATACCAGTCTCATAATATTCTAGTTTGAGGCTGGTTTCATGAGGCCCTCCAAAGAATTTGTTCTCTTCATCCAAGCAGTCAAGATCAGCCTTCACTAGCCTAAAAGTTCCCAGCAAAATAAACTCATTCTTAATGTGGTGAACAGCAAAACGGATTGTGAGCTTGTTATCCCATCCCTGAATCTCTGAAAATCAGTCACCTTGAATGAAGTCTCTAATGGTGGGGAATCTCACTTGACCATTCTCACAGATCCTGGCCACCCACTAGGACAACTGTGAGGGGAAGCCAAGCTTGTGCACTCTGCATCCCCTGGAGTGTGTTAAGCTTTGAAAGCCCTGACAGGCTGCAGCACTGGTTCCTCTCTTGGCTTCCCTGACACATTTCCTGGCACTGACTATCTGCTATCCCTTCTGAGAATTGGGGCTTTTTAGCTCACCTGTCTTAGGCCTCAAGGTCCAGTGCTGACCCCCAAAATACTCCAGTTACTTAAGCTTCATACCTTTGGAAGAGGGGTATACTTCCGGTTTACATTTTAACACTGTCAGGGACATGCAGCTTTTCTGAAGCAGTCAACACAGACACTTCACACAGTTTAACACCTTTGTGTTTTTATATTCAATCATGTAAAGCACAGGGGAATACAGATCATACAAAGCAATAAACAAGAAATGCATGACCCTGCCTCAATTTCCTCACCAATCCAGGGCATTCTTTGGGCTGGGGTCCAAGTCCTTTGATTTGTCCAGGGTCCTTGGAGCTGTCTCGGCTCAGGAAAGCAGCGGAGCTCCTCACCCAGCTTCTGTGACCTTGCTGTCTTCCACCATGATTCCTCTTCTTGTCTAGGCCCTGTTCCTTTGTGTTTCTTCATTTTAAATCCATCCTGGTCACCTGGCCTCTTTTGTTTGCCTGCTAACTTTACACTGCTCTTTTCTTCCCCCTCCCTTCAGATGAGTCAGCTAAATTGGTTTTTCTAAGGATGCAGCTGCTTTTTTTAATAACCTTTCTCAGGTCTAATTACTACAGTTAACCTTAAATATTTTTCTTTGTATTCGTCTGGGGTGTACATGCTGCAATCCCTGTCAGCCGTGGTGGAGCCATATACAGATAGACGCTCATAATAGCTGTTTTTCATAATATAACTTCATAATATCAATCATAATTCATAAGTTGCACAGATATAGCTCCAGTTCATCACACCCACTCAATGTATGGCTGGTGGCAATCAGTAGAAGCCTCCAGTAGTATAAACTGACTGGAAGTGATGGCCACATGTTCAGCTCTCTAATGTAATTAAGAAATAGCACATTACCTTTTTAGATGGCCTTTAGCAATAAACAAGGGGAATGAGGTCCTCTCCGCTTAGCAGAGGAAGGATAGTTGTCCAGTAGGTTAGGATTCTAGCCTGGTACTTGGAAGATCTGGTTTGAATTCATTGCTGTGCCGCAGATTGTGTGACCATGGGCAGGTCACTTAGGCCAGGTCTACATTGCTTAGGGGTCTGAAAAATCCACACCCCTGAGTGATGTAGATAAGGTGACCTAACCCCTGGTGTAGACAGCATACATCATATGACAGTTAGCACAGGTCAACAGTGGCACCTGCTCTTCTCTTCTTCGCGCTCCCCTCCCTCCTTTTCCCCCATTAGAGAGAGGCAATCAAGCTATGGAATTGGATGCTACCTACATGGCATAAACCCAATAGCCCTACACGTACCAGGAACTACTTGTCAGACTTCTTAAGCAGATAGTCTTTCAACAACCCACAAGCGATCATTGCAGAAATCCCTGTACAAAGTTTACATTACACCAATGGGGAAACTGGTAATAGATTCTTTACCACCACGAACAATGCCAAGTGTTCAAATTTCTGTTCTGAAGGAGGCAAGATCCCAGGATCTTTGCCGGATGCCTTCCTTCTACAGTAGAATCGGGGCCTCCTTTACACCTTCCCACTGGTTGTGCTAATCCCCAGAGTGATTGCCAAGGCCAGAGATGACTAGGCCACGCTCATCCTCACAGCTGCTTATTGGTTGAAGCAGTTCTGGCTGACAGATCAGTGACAGATGTCTACATAACCACTCATCAGATTGCCCAGACCTATTGTTGAAGGATTGGGGTCAAGTGTTACTTCCAGACTTGAAGTTGCTGCACTTCATAGTCTGGTTGTGGACTGTTGAGCTCTATGGAAAGGGATTGCCTCTCATGCATTGATTAAATCCTGGCACAGAACAAGAAATTATCCACAATAAAGACTCACGCCTCCAAATGGAAAAGATTCTCTATGTGGGTGGCCCAACATAGCCCAGACGTGGTGCATGTCCCAGTATTGAAGATTCTTGACTATTTGCTGAAGTTAAAACATTCTGAACTTTTTCAGTGTAGGTCCATTTGGCAACAATACTAGCATTCCACACAGCCATTCTCAGTCATCTCTCATCTGTCCGTATCCAAATTCCTTAAAGGCTTAATGCACTTACCTGCCAGTTGGAGAACTTACTCAGGTAGGGACCTGAACTTTGTCAAGCCATTTCAAGGGTGCTCCATCCATCATCTTATTCTCAGAACAGTATTTCTAGTGACCATTGCTTTGGCCAGTAGAACGAGTAAGATTCAGGCACACATGTTGGAACCCTGTTTATCTCATTTCATACGGGCAAGTTTGTACTCAAATGTCACACAAAATTTAATCCCCATGGTGGTCTCTGAGTTCCACTGAAACCAATTAGTCAGCTTATCTCTATTCTTTCCAAAGCCTCATTCCATACAGGGGGAGAAAAAGCTCCACGCCCTGGACATATCCAGAGTTCTTTGTACATCAATAGAACAGTATTTTTCAGATTGTCCAAATGTCTATTTGTGGCTATAGCGAGCTGTTCCAAAGGTCAGTCTATTTCATCACAAAGATTTTCCAAACAGATGATAAGATGTCTGTCTTCCATCGAAGTGCATTCCACCAGAGCCCAAGTGTCACCGTCTGTACAATATGCTGATATCTGAAATCTGCAGGGCAACTAAGTGGAGCAGCCTACTCATGTTTGTCAAATATGTGCTGAATTTAGCTCTAAGATTAGATCCCAGATTTGGAGGTGTGAGGGTGTTATTCCAATCCCTATTCGACTGACGCCGCTTATACTCTTCATCCCCAACATCGTGTAGAGGTTTCTACTTGCCAGTCACCTATAGTGGGATCCACATCAACACATACTCAAAGAAGAAAAGTTACTTGTCCTTCCCTAACTGTTAGTCAGTGTGAATCCTAGGACCCACCCTTCATCCCTGCTTTTGAAGTTCTGTTACCATTGGCTTTGAATTACAGATCTGCTGAGGGAGGGTTGAGACCACTCTGCTCTTTTTGCCCTCAAAAGGAGACACAGGCACATGCATGGCACCAATGGATGCTGCTATTCAGAAGATTCTGAGCTCACATCCATGAGGTGCATGCCCGATTACAGTGGGGTCCACACGGATTACAACATCTTGAAGAGCCAGAGGTACTGTTGGACACGTAACCATTCTTTCCCTATTTCATGGGGGTGTTGTGAAGACAAATTACAGTAAAGCTGGTGATGTGCTCAGATACTACACTAGCCTCTCAGACCTTGGTTCTAAGATCTAATCATTAAGACATTTCTTTTTATCTTCCCATCAGGGAGTATCTCCTGGCATACTATCCTCTTAAGGCCATCAAACCCAGGGAAGCCCCATGTGGTAGCTTGGAATTTGAAAGGAGAGAGAATATTTTCAGCAGTCATAAACACACTTTTGCCTTTAGTATATAGACAGATATAGATTAAGTCAGAATATCACCAGATATGAAGTAAATTGAAGAGGAAAAATTTATAAACCAGACCTGCCAAAATTCCTTTGATATTAAATTTCCTACCTAAATAGTTATAGTCAAACATGCCTCTGCTTTCTCAAGTATGCTGGGTAAGTAAACCAATTTTGATTTCCTCACTGTCCTATATGAAAAGATTAAGAGTAGTGGCATTGCTTAATCCTTAGGAAATCCAGCAAGTAAAGCAATGGAAAATTTAACCCTCTTGTGGATGCCCTAAAATTTTTTTGTGAACCTCTATGCTATTTTACCTTTCTATCAAGTTAACTTTCTTAGTAGCAGCTACTTCACTATGACCAACTTCTGAACTACTAATCTTGTCTATGGAGTCCTAGTATTAAATTTTCCATTCTTATAGGCTCCAGTCTTCATTCCTAATTAAAAGGTGGTGCTTCCTTCCTTGTGTTATAAAACATTTGCTATGAAAAAAGAATGACATTGACTGGATATATGAAGGGCAGTTAGAACATATCTAGAGAGGGCTAGATCCTCTGTTCAGCTTGTCATTCAGCAGTTAAAAAAATTAAAGTTGTAAAGTTCTTCATTTAAGGGTTAAAACTGTATCAAAACTTAGAATTCTAAAGATATCAAACCCCTTGAATCAGCAACTGATTATCAGACAAGATTAGCCTTATTTTGTGCAGAAAAGTCTCCTGCCTCTGAGACTTGTGAATTGGCTGCCTAGTCATCTGTCAATAAATTTTTCTATGTATATGGACTTCAGTAGACACAGAAACTGGCAGAAAGCTACTGCATATAGTGCCACCCACTTTCCTGGCTGCAGTTTTGTTTAGATACTTGTTTGGAGTCTCATTGTTGTTAAAATCCTGCTGCTACAAGTAATTAATCTGGCCTTGAGGGGAGAGAAATATGCTTACCAGATATTTTCTTCAAATGGGTAATTATCCATTCCGGATGGATTATCTTGGCCTCATTTGACCACTTCCATTGTCTACAAAATGTAACAGATACAGGATTAAGGTTTTTAAATATAGTGGAATGCATAATCTTATCAATTAGAATATATTACTATCCTAGAAACATTGTTTCGGGCACGGCTTCCAAGTAGAGTAGCCATCAGTCTGTCTCTGGTGATGGATCTGGTGTGGACCTAATGTTCAGTGGGGCAAAAGGAACAGCCCACTGATAGAAACAGTGAAGCTTGATATTTGGAAGAGAAAAGTCACTAAGCAAGAAAATTTCTTTCTTATCTTAATACCTCACAGTCATGAAGGGCTTTTGCTATTCTGAAACTTTTCATTTTTGTTTCAATTGCTATAAAAGGAGCAGACAGTTACTGGCTGTGAAGCGTCATTGGGCACAGTAGATGCATACCACCTGCTGATGAGATATTTTAACTGCTAAGCAATTTGTTCTAAACAGTTCAATTCTGTTTGTGTGCATTGATCAAATTATAAATAATGTATTAATATTTTCCAAGAACAGGTATTACATATAAACTCCTCTTTGTGCCCATCTATAGTCTGTACAGAAATTTCTATAATACATAAACTTAGTCTACATGCCACTTCAAACTCTGGCATGGATGGCTGTTTTCCATTATAGTCACATAGAAAATGTACAGATATGCACAGTGTAGCTTTTGAAACATAAGCTTTTCATTAGAAATATGATTGTAGGTTTGCTTTGTCTTTTACTTTAAGAACTGTTTCCTGACTTTATGCCACAAAGTAGTGCCCTTTCTTTGTCGTGCCCAGTAATTGATTGGGTCTTTATTTTGCATCTGTTAAGAGAAATGTCTCCTGCAAATTACTGCTGCCTTTATTATTCTGTCCTTCCAGTTATGGTCATCTGTATCGATCTATGAACCTTCAAGTGAAAACACAGTGAATACAAATTAGGGAAGCTTCAGTCTAACACATTCTTCATTGAATCCTCATCCTAATGTAGTGCTTTAAATGAATTCATATTATGCTGCTGGTTTGGGGTTTTTTTTGTTTTTTTTTAATGTAGTGGATCATTGTATGGGTGGTGATCCTTAGAGATCTTCAATGCTAATCAGTTGTTCCCATATGAAACACAATCATGTTGGCTTCTTTTTCATAAAATTAAGCCCTGTGTAAGGGAAACTATATGTGGAATCAACAGGAGCCTTTAATAAACAGCATGATTTCCAATCCCACTTCAAATCAGAAGATTGTCACAACTCTGATTTTTAAATGTTACTAACTTCTAGGCTTCAATTGACCTACTTTTCTGATGGATACATCAACTCCTAGTCTAGAATCCAGCGGCGTCATTAAAATTCTTCTGGACTCCTGCATATTGATCTCCTCAAAATTACTCATGCATGGAAAAGTATATCTTCTCAACTTTTTTCGAATTAAAGTTGATGTGGCTCTTTCTGAAACTGTCTGTTTTCTACAAATTAATGACTTAATTGAAACACTTTCATACAGGAATCAAGGATTTTAAAATCCATTGCATTTTCAGATGCCAAAAACTACTGTCCCTGTCATAGAGACAGGTTTGGACTAAATTCTCCATAGAAATTTAAGTTTATATATCCTCTCCCATCTAAATTTATTACAATTAACTCTAAATTTAGACTTTCCTATTTTTACATGGTCCATAGATTCAATTATACCCCTTGTAAATTGAGACAATTATATCAAGGAAAGTCTCATGCAAGCTGGAAATGAGGCTCACAATTAGGCTCTTTTATGCATGTAATGTGGACTTGTCCCATGATTAAACCTTTCTGCAACTGGATTTTCCAAGCAATTTCACTAATATTTGGAACAATGATTGCTCCAGATGCAGTCTTGGTATTTTTGGGCATCAGTCCAAAGGAGGATGAAAATAGATTCCAAAAGAAAGCAAATTAATTTACATACTTTCCGCCTGTGCTAAAATTTGTTTTGAATGCCCTCAGCCACCTGGATTTTTAGATTGGGTTAAATTAGCTCATCCACTGCCAAGTGACATTGCATTTTTTCTAACAGTAAAAGATCCCATGTGAATTTTTTCCAAAAGGGAACTTTTTATGCCTTAACAAAAGGTGGTACTAATAGCTACTAAAAAAATTAAATACAAACTATTATTTTTTATGTTCTGAATAAGTTTTATTTATAATAAATTGGAGTACTAAGATTCTAAAGTGTTAAGAGTGTCTGGTTCTTTGACTATCAGCCTTGCTGATCTGCAGATGTTCATTTTTTTTAGAGAAGAAAGATTGACTTATGGTTAAGTCATTGCTCAGGTTCTGACATTAACTCACTGTGTCACCTTCGACAAGGTACTGGAAGGGACACGTCAACTTCAAAATTAAACTGTCTATTTTTTGTTTCTTATAGTTGCTACAAGTAACAAACAAGTCTAACATGAAGGATACAGCAAAAAAAATGCACTTTGTATATTTGATAGCATACTTATGTATTTTTAGTCTCACTATTTGCTGGAATAGTCAGTCAGTTCCCTTTTTTGGGTCTTTCACAGAACGATAGGGGAGCAAAAGACATTTAAATATAAGGGAATGTGTTGTAAATCCACAAAAATTGAAAAGGCAATTGTACCTGAAACTTTTTTTTTTAACTGACAAGATTTCAAGTTAGAGAGAGAGAGAGAGAGAAGGAGAACATAAGAATGGCCATACTGGGTCAGACCAAAGGTCCATCCAGCCCAGTATCCTGTCTACCGACAGTGGCCAATGCCAGGTGCCCCAGAGGGAGTGAACCTAACAGGTAATGATCTAGTGATCTCTCTCCTACCATCCATCTCCACCCTTTGACAAACAGACGCTAGGGACGCCATTAATGGACTTAACCTCCAGTTCTCTTTTAAACCCTGTTATAGTCTTAGCCTTCACAACCTCCTCAGGCAAGGAGTTCTACTGGCTGACTGTGCGCTGAGTGAAGAAGAACTTCCTTTTATTTGTTTTAAACCTGCTACCCACTAATTTCATTTGGTGGCCCCTAGTTCTTATATTATGGGAACAAGTAAATAACTTTTCCTTATTCACTTTCTCCACACCACTCATGATTTTATATATCTCTATCATATCTCCCCTTAGTCTCCTCTTTTCCAATGTGGGTGAGGTAATATCTCTTATTGGACCAACTTCTGTTGGTGAGGGAGACAAGCTTTCAAGTTTACACAGAGCTTGAAAGCTTGTCTCCCTCACCAATGGAAAACTGTCTGATACAAGATATTACCTCACCCACCTTCTTGTCTCAGGGCTACAACAACACTGCATACAAGATTTCAAGTTGACAGTGTCCTTTTAATCTGACTGGCCTTGGTTTCTTCATCTGTAAAATTACAGGGGAATACTTTTATATTGAAAAGCTAAATTCATTAGTGTTATAAAGCATTTTAAGATCGTCAAATGAAATTCTTGACAATATTTTAAAACCTAATTTTAATCTTGCAAAATAATTATTTTAAAAGGCTCTTTTTATCACTGGCACTGGTCTCTAGTGAAATAACTTCAAATCAATTTTCTGAGCTCCCTTACATGCCTTACCTTATATTGCTTTATGGGGAAAAAGGTAATATGTGCATGTGTCTCCGTTTTATTTCTGGACATCCTTTTGACTTGGGGTCTCTGTACATCTTTTCTTCCACACTTGTGTTTTCTACCCTTTTCTGTTTCCTTCCCTGAATGCCTGTTTTCACCTTTTAGTGAACTCTGGTAATACCATGGTAGCCTTTTTTATTTCCTGCTTGATGCAAATATCTGTGTGGGAATCTTTTCTCCTGCTTGATGCAAATATCTGTTGGGAAATTCTGATATAGGTCTATTTATACACATATGCAGTTATTCCCAACAATTCCCTCAGAAAGGTCCCAAAGCAGCCATTTAAAACCTTTTAAAGTTGAAAGTATCTGTCTTGCTTTAGCACTGCTTTGACTATAGGCCAACTAGTTTATCATGTATGCATTGTCATATGTAATTTAAACAACCAGAAGTAACCTAATGCTTACTTGCAGTATAAAATTGACATTCAGACTACTCATATGTTGGAATACATCTTACATTGTTGTAATGGATTCTGCTTATGTTCTAGATTTGCATGGCAATACTTAAGACGTATATAAATATCAATGAATCAAGTTTGCTACAACGTTCAGGTATGATATAACAGAAAATGAATGTGTAATACAGTGTTTTATAAAGTAAGTCTGGGACAGGAGCCATGAGCAGAGAGAGAGACTAGTCATGTGAAATCACAATGAGTAATGATAACTACAAGTTAGTTAATGCATGAGAATCATGATTGGTCCTTTTTTTGTGCAAACCTCTCATTGACATTGGGAGCTTTGCTGTAGATTGATGGCTGTACGTGGTCCTAAATGTATTCCCAGACAAACTATGCTAAGATAAAGTTAAGTTGAGAGTGCACATCAACACTTAAAGATAAAAAATACAGGGATGTAATCATTCCAAAACCAAGCATTACAAACCTAGGAAATTCAGGGTTAACGTTACATTTAAAAGAAATTCAAACATGTTAAGGTTAAAATTTGCAGTTAAGGCACCCAAACAACTTTAACTCTGCCCTGTAATGATACCAAGCAGTAACCATACAATTATGATTAAGGCATTTTAGTATTTGATTCCAGATACATTCAGGTTTTTTTATATTTTTCCATCTCATGACATCACAACAGGGAGTTTAAAGAATAGGGATAAGAATGTTGAAGGAATGGATTTCTGATGAAGACTAAAAAAGCTAAATGTGCATAGCTTGGCTTCTGAGATAGTGTGAAGAATATAACACTGTACAGGTATTTGAAGGGTGCAAATGCTAAGGATGGACAGCAATTTTAGGCCCTGATCCTGGAATCAGATCCATATAGAAATACCTATGTATGCATACAGAGCTCCGTTGACTTCAGTGGAATTCTCTGCTCACATTATTCAGTTGCAGGCCTACGGCCATAAAGATTAGTACACAAGGAACAGGAGAATTATAACTGGGAGTAATGGGATCAAATTGAACTTGAAATCTGTTTAGTTTTAAAAAAATAGCAGATTCAGGGAATATAATGTTTCTAAGTCTCTGCCAATTTTGGTCAAATAAATCATTGTCTTGTGTGTTAAAATGTTTTTCTCTTTCCTGTTTTTACATAGAAGGCTCACACAAATGCCAAATGTTGTCTGAGACACAAAGTGCATTGACAGTTTTTCTCTATTTCATTTTTAGCAATCTTAGTTACAATAGTAGATGAAAAGTATTCAGATGGAAGTCTGACTTTAAGTTGACAGTGTTTCTTTGAGAGGAAACATAAACTTAATGTCAGGTGGAATGCTTGCTGACAATGGGAGGTGTTGCTAAATTGTCTTCCCAAAGTGGTGAAGCCATATTATTTGGGGCACTTTAAATCAGTTGGAACAAGTGCTCTAGTCAGATTCCCTGTATTTCCAGTGAGGCTGGACTAAATTTACTGTAGAATAGTAATAGATCTTCTAGTAATATCTTTTTCATTGATAGTTTCTGTGATCAATGAAAATATGATGAGCAAAGCTGAATGGCTCTGAGGATTGATAATAGAATATGGATCTTTTAATCTCTAGTATTCTCTCTGATTAATACCTGATTTGGAGATTGACAAAAAGTGATTGCTGTCTGACACTTGTGTGGCCTGTGTGAAATAGGTCCAGTTAGTGGACAGGTGTTGACATGACATAACCACCATCTCAGTTTGCACTGTATCTTTCTCATTCATCTCAGTAGAGTTGCCAGTCACTAAATGGATATGGAGGTTGAACTCTACCTTCTCTTAAGTGTTCTCCAGTGCATGGTAGAGGCTCGTATGTGTGACAATATAGTATAGTACTGCTGATCCTTTTACAGTATCTGTTTTATGGATAATTCAGGAATCTGAGTCAGTCTGGCTCCCATTATCACAACTAAACTCAGAATTTATTGCAAAATATTTTGTTTTCACATTTGTATTTTAATATAGTGCCTGTATTAAATAACGTCAGTTTCAGAAAATAAGTTGTTTAAATATTTAAGAATTTCAGATACCTGAAAATAGAATTGACTGTTTCATTTTTTTTCTTTCAGTCCAGATATTTATGAATTACTACCGAGAAGTAACTCCTGGTGTGCATTTTGATTCACAAGTGCTGAATGATCTTCTCATTTCTTTGATCAAGTGTTGTTTGTTGAAAGAAGTATTTCAGTTGTTAAATGTTGCTGTAATGATTAAAATGCTGGTAAGTGACCATGAAACATTTTGAAAGTCTATTGGATTCATGGGATCATAATTCTCCTAAAACTCATGAAGTTAACTGTACTAAGTTGTCTGTTTTGTTTACGTGGGCTCAGTTCTGAAAAACAAAACTCTGCATAAGGCAACTCATAAACTAGTATTATTAAAAACTCTAAAATCTTTGCTGGAGACAAATGATAAAACTGTTAGAATTTTTTTAAAATACTATATTTTTTTTATTTAGCCAGCTGTTGATGTAGTCCTGAAGGTGTTTGAGCATGTGGCTTCCATGAATATAAGAGATGCTGTGCCTTCATTAATAGATATCTTTTGTAAGGTATGACTTTTTTCCATTGTCTCCTTCTGTATGGCAGTTTCACAAAAAGATTTTGCCTACTTTTAAAGATTGAATTAAAACAAGCATCTTTTCTCTAATGTAGCTAGGTTCTTTGTACAGGTTTCTCTTTATCTCTTATTTTTTTAAACTCTTCTCTCTCACCTTTATTTCTTATGCTATATTTTATAGCCTCCATTGTGCTTGGTTCTGGAAATATTTCAGAGATGCTAATTTGTATATACATCTGCATTTTTTCTTTTGATGCTACAGCTTTTTGATGCTGGGATGGTTTTTGAGCATGAACATTTTAACTGTATTATTAAGTTCCTTCACCAACTGCAAGTTTCCAGTCAAGAAATTAATGTTGTTTTGAACATGAAATCAAGGTGCGTATTTAGTTTAGGGAGTTATTTTACAGTTAATGTGCAAAATATATTTAATGGTTTCTTCTGGTTTTCATTTAATACAAAATTATGTAAAGAACAGACAAAGTACATTCCATTTTTTGGATTTGTTGCTAATTAGAAAGCATGGTAAAAAGGTGCATGTTTTATACACTTTCTACAAAAATGAGAAGTTTAATTATTCAATAACTACATTTTCATGATATTAAAAGGGCTGCCAGTTTAATGGAGAGTGCTAACGCCAAGTAATGGGAATCAGAAGGCCAGGATTTTTGTTTGTTATTTATTAGATTTTCCACAGCATTCATGATTATTAAATCTGAGTAGCACAGCTGGGAATAGCATGCACAAATTACGGTGTGACCCTGGAAAAATCATCTAATGAACTCAGTGTTTTAAATTATTTGCAACACCTATGTGAGGTAGGTTGTATCATTTTTACAGATAAGGAAGCTGATGCACAATTAAGTATGCTGTGCACGGTGTCACAGAATGTCAGTTGCAGAGCCAGAAAAAAACACCTTACAACCATGCTCTTGCTCTGTTCACTAGTTCACACTTCGTGTAATTTGACATAATTTGAGACTGTTATAGAACTTAGTGGGATATACGAAACTCAGTTTACATTTTGTCTTATCGCTGCCTTTTCATTAATAGTTACATTAAGATAAATCTTTTCTATTGCAAGTGAGTGCCTTTTTCTGTGGAAATAATTTTCTCACTAGAATAATATTTATGAGAAATATGATACGTAGTCTAGTAAAATATTTGTTGAAAATGATTTGTGTAGTATTCATTACAATAGTACACTGTTGAAGCACAAATAACATTCTTAATACGATTAAATATATTTGTCTTTTGCCTCTTGAGCGGTGTATGTAAAGCCATGGTGCTGGAGGGTTAAAAAGGTAATGATCTAGGACTGAAAACAGTGCTTTTTTTTTTTAAGTGATAATACAAAGTACTATAATCTTAAACAGGTAACTATAATTAACAATTTTCTCTTGTTGAAGGTTCCAGGCAAGAAAATTTAAAAAGAACTGGCTTTGTGACTTAAATTTGGCAATAGCTGAAATTCAGGTACAGTATGAGCATTTAGTTTTTGGAAACAAATTTCAGAACTAACCATACAAAATATATAGTACTTAATCCGTTTGTTTTTGTTAGTGTAGTAGCTGGTTTTATTTCTTTAAAGTCATAGAGTGTAGCAATGTTTTGTCAATCATAAAGGAATGTTAGTTACTTTTACTTTGAAGGCTATTAAGAATATGAAAATATGTTCCTTTAGTCAAAGCAAAATTGTAGACAAGGATGGCTAACCTCCAGTAAGAAGACCATCTTTGTTATAAAGTGATGTGTCAATGGGGCTTTAATGTTATGGATATTTGTAGATTGTCTTTGTCTTAAATGACTTGGATTTCAAACTATTTTTCTTTAATAGCAAGTGGTTCAGTTTAGCTTTTTAAAACGTTAATGTAAACTGAGAACTTTTTATCTGACAATACCACAATTCAGATTCAAGCACCTCCTAGAATAGGAGGTAACATAACAAATACCTAAAGCTCTACAAGATCTACATTACTTAGTGCTGAGAGCTAAGATTATGGTGCTACCAGGAAGATAATGAGTTTAATTGAAATAGAGCCTCCAAGGAGCCTAATAAATTTTGTTGTTTTTGTCTGAAACAATTGTATGACTCACCCTTGGAATTTGTGGTGCTTTTGATTTGTCATGGTGTATCATTCCTTAACAAGAATATACTTTTTATATTCACTTACAATTAATACGATTCATGTCTTATGCAAAAAACGATTCCAAAAGGGGCCTATTTGGAGTGATAATGGTTAACGAATTATAAATAAGAGCAGCAATGTGATTTTTTTTATTAATACGTATTTTATTTTGTAGTATCTGTTATTTGCACTAACAGTAATACTGTGGTTTTTAAAGAACTGTCCCCAAAGCTGGTGTGCATTTGAGCAAGAATTTAAGGAAATAGTGGATGGAGGTTTCTTGTTAAATAGGAGGGGAGAACCTTTAATGCACCCCAATTAATGTCATGATGAAGAATCAAAATCTCTCCTATTTTGAGGGGCTCAAGTTACTGACACTTCATAGCACTTAATCAGCATGAAGCAGCTTCATACTGAACAGGAGCATGAGAGTACTACACAAGCATTTCAGCCAACCTGTGGTGAGAGAACGCACACTGCAGCTGCTGATTTTACAGCATTGTTTGAAATGGCCTCACATATGAGACAGCTGGAATAGATGGTGAAGCACGAAGCTGGCTTGATTCATTCCTGTCTGATATTTCTGAGAGAATTGTGAATGGTAACTGCTTTACATTTCCAAGAGTTCTCTCAAAGCTCAATCTGTCTCTTCTTTTTCAGTGTCTTTCTATATCGGAGACCTCTATCCCCATCCACTATTGAGAGTTTTTGAACACCAGTTATCAAACTAGTGCACTGTGGTGGGCTCATGTTGGGTTTACCAGTGCTCCTAGACACACAGCAATAGTAAAAAGAAAGATTGTCTTCCCCCTTCTGCTGGGAAGGAGTGTGTGCCAATTCCTCTCAGATGCGGACCAGACAGTTGTGCTCCACTCTTTCATCTCCCAGTTTGAGTACTGTGACTTGCTTTACCTAGGGCTAAAGAAGAAGGCCACTTAGAAGTTCTGATTCATGCAACATACAGCTGCCTGCCTCCTATGGAGGAAAGACCAGCAACAACAAATGTCAGTGTCCCATTTGCTCTCCATTTAACTTCAGGTCCAATCCAAGATTGTGGTCCTAATCTTTAAGACCCTTTGCCCTACTCCAGCTTGTTCTCTTACAGACAATTTCTCTGTTGTAACCCACCAAGACACTAAATTCATTGGAGGTAGTGAATCTGAGTGTGACAAGGGTAGAAAACCCACCTAATAGAAGGCAGGGCATCCAGAATAGAAGGCCCTAAACTATAGGACTACCTGCTGAATCTTAGAGTCTAACCATGTTTAAGCCATGATGTGAGATATACCTCTTCAGAAGTCGTCTTACAATGACATCATAATCTTGCACTCCTCATGAAAGGAAAAATAAGGTGGGAGGAAAAGATGAGGATGCAAAACACCTATGAAGAGCACCTGATCCACACATCAGAGAGCAGAGCTCTTAACTGAAAATTCCTTCATAATCTTTAAATATTTATCTGGCACCTCGGTCCTAGTACTATGCAATGCTTGAATTCCAGAGTTAAGCACCTTAGACATGCCACAAATACATACATACTACAGTGACTGCCATGCACAAGGGTTAAAAACTTTTCTAGTTAACAGAATTTGCAGTGGATTTTGATTTGTTTTCCATCAAACTTCCTTTCCTTGTCTATTATGAATGGTAATCATTACATTACCCTTCTTGAATTTTTTTCATTAAAAAAAATTACCTAGATTAGTTGAAGTGCTGTAATAGACAAATCACAAGGTAAGAGCACTGTGTGGTACACAGTATTGTACACTTCTCTAGTAGGAAACCAGGTTTCTATAATTCTCATGGGTTATGCAACATGTGAGCACTATATATGCATTTGGTTTGTATTAGGAATGGAGGATGGTGATGTAATTGCTATTGAACATATCAACAAATCAGTATTCATGGTAATTTGAAGTTTCAGATGTCAGGCATTAATTTATCCCCACAATGTATTATTTTGGTTATATTAAAAGGGAATCATTGCTAATTTGATGAGATTGGTAGGAGCATTGAATTTGCATATTGGTTCCAGTTGGGAGCATAGTTGCCCTCCTTGAGTTTAAGCATATATCATTGAATGTAGAAAGTAGATAAACCTGTTGCTTTTGAAAACCAGTGAAGGTAAAAATGATGCAAGATATTTGTATTTTAAGCAATATTCTGAATCAGGCCATTGACAGGAATAATAAATGACAGTCTGCTGCTGAAAGAGAGATCACTCTATCTGTGCATAACAAGGCTGAATGCAGAGAGTCTAAGAACAGCACCTTCAGTTCTTCTTCGAGTGATTGCTCATGTCAATTCCAAGTAGGTGTGTGTGCGCCACTTGCACAGTTGTCCGAAGATTTTTCCCCTAGCGGTACCTGTTGGGTAGGCTGTGGAAACCCCCCCCAGAGTGGCGCCTTTATGGTGGTGTATGCAGGGCCCTGCCAACCCGCCGCCTCTTCAGTTCCTTCTTACTGGTAGTGACAGTCATTGGAGCTTCTTTTACTCTCTTGCCTTGGGCAAGTGATTCCCTAGCATTCTCTTTTTTTTGTTTTGTAAATAGTTTTATTAGCATAGTATTGTTAGATTTTTAGTGTAGTTAGTAGTTAAGTCTTTGTTGGGGGCTTTCACCGCCCCCCCATGCTTTCCCTTTTGGGGACCAGGGAATGCCTCGGTCTCAAGGCTTCTAAGCGTGGGGGTCCTGTCAGAAGCCTATGCCTGGGGAGATTCTCACAACTCCTGCTTAAAGTGTGTGGGGGAAGCCCATCAGACTGATAAGTGTAGGATCTACAGGAGCTTCCACCCAAGAAAATAAAAGGAGAGGGATTTCAGACTTAAACTTCTCCTTACGGAGTTGGCTCTTCACCCCTAGCCATCAGAGCCTGTGTTGGTGCCGAAACCCAGCACTTCAGTTTGGCACGCACTGGCCCAGTAAGGGAGGCCGCGGCACCAGCAAAGGACCCGGAACCCAGAGACTTGCAGCACGAACACTCTCCATCATGAAAGACAACTTCGGCTATCTCTCGGCACTGGTCACATTCACTGGTGCCGCATAAGAAGCAAAGAAGAGCCAAGAGGGGGCTTCTCCAACAGTTAAAGCCGTGGAGCACAATGGGGCCCGCAGAGTGCATCCTGTGCTGGGACATTCAGCTCCAGCTCAGGCGAAACTGGCACTATTGACTCTGGTCACTCAGGCAGGACCGTCGAGTCCTATTGGACTCCCTGGCGTGGGAGAGCCAGGTGAGGGAGTTGGATATGCCATCTACCCCAGATACATTTGAGGCCACAAGGGACCTTATAGAGGAGACGGCCCAGCAGTCTATGGCACCGGAACCAGTGCCGGCACTGCACAAGGGGACAATTCTCTCCAAGGGCAACCCGGCCATGCTTTGGCAATGGTCCCCCTCACCGGGGCACCATTCTCCTTGGCACCGCTCTACGGCACCATCCCCCGTGGTCCTCAAGGTCGGACTCCACTTTGGAATTGGAGTCATATATCTCCAGGTAGAGCCAGCACCATTCTCGTTCCCAGGGGAGGAGGCACACCAGGTCCCTATGATACTCTGGCCTTCTCAATGGCAGGCTCCGAAGCTCCAGGTTCTTGTCTGTTGCCTCAGACAGGCGGGTCCCCCCATCTTCCTCAATGGTAAGGGAACCTCCAAAAGGATTGGAACCTGACACCCAACCCGGCACCACAGTTGACAGCTGGCACCATGCCTGCCACCATATAGACTGCATCATGGTAGGGAGGAACCTTATGAATTGGAGGGTCAGGAGGAACCTGTGCCCATAGGGGCATCTTCATCTTCTTCCCCAGACAAGGCAGTAGCAGGCTTGTCTGCCTCTTTGCCAGCCATGGACAATAGGGCTTATCAAGAGCTGCTTAGAAGAGTAGCTCAAAACCTAGGTCTTCATGCAGAGGAGGTGTCAGAAGACAGATCCCATGGTGGATATTCTGACGCCAGAAGGGCTGTCAAGGGTGGCCTTTTCCTTGATCAAGTCCATTCGTAATATCACAAAGATCCTCTGCCAAACTCCCGCCTCTATTCTGCCCACTGCAAGGGGTAAAAAGAAAATACTTTGTACCCTCCAAGGGGTATGAATACCTCTTCATCCACCCTCAATCGGGTACGTTGATAGTATACGTGGCCAACACCAAGAAAAGGCAAGGACAGCAAGGCCCTCCGCCAAAATCCAAAGAGGCAAAGAAGCTGGACCTCTTTGGCCGTAAGGTCTATTCCATCGGGGGGGCTCCAGCTTCAAATTGCTAATCAGCAAGCGGGTGCTCAGCTGCTATCATTTTAATTCTTGGAACTCTCTGTCCAAGTTTTAGGAGCTCTGCCAAGAGGCTCCCGTTCCAACTTTGGAGTTGTTATCAACGAGGGTAAGGCGATTGCAAGGACTTCCTTGCAGGCTGCGGTGAACTTGGCCACCCCCACAATGTCCACTGCCATTGTTATGTGCTGAAGATTGTGGCTGCAGGTGTCAGGCCTCCCACCAGAGGTACAGCAGACCGTTCAGGACTTGCCCTTTGACAGCTCAGGTCTGTTCGCAGAAAAGATGGATTCTAGGCTTCATAGCTTAAAAGACTCTAGGGCAACCTTAAAGTCAGTGGGCCTCCACATGCCAGCCCCACAGAGTAAGCATTTTAAGCCTCAGCCCTAGCCTCGCTTCTACCCCTCTCAGCAGAGATAGGACTATAGCAGGAAATGGGGTATGAGTAATAGGCAAAGGCCTCCTCAGTTATCCTCGAACCAGGGCAAAGGCTTGACGAGGCAGTCTCCGGCTTCCAGTAAAACTTTTGAAGGTGTGCCCGGGGGCAATGCACCAGTCCACGTCCCGGATCCTTTCCCACCTTTTGTGAACAGTCTGTCTCTTTTCTACCGTGGTTTGGCCCAAATAACCTCAAACCGGTGGGTCCTGAGCATGGCAGAATTGGGATATTCTCAACCCACCCGCCCCGTCCCTCTTCAGGGACCTTTCTCACAAGCAACTTCTAGTGCAGGAGGTGCAAGTGCTCCTACATCTCGGGGCAGTAGAGGAGATCCCTCTGGAATTCAGGGGCAAGGGTTTCTCTCCCGTTATTTCCTAATTCCCAAGGCCAAGGGTGGGTTTAGGCTTATTTTAGACCTGCGAAACCTCAGCAGATTCATGAAGAAGCTGAAGTTCCGCATGGTCTCCCTGGCGTCCATCATCCCCTCTCTGGATCTGGGGTACTGATACGCCGCCCTGGACTTGAAGGACACATATTTTCACATCTCCGTAATTCCATCCCACAGAAGATTTCTTAGATTCATGGTAAACACCACCCACTACTGGTTCATGGTCCTCCCCTTCGGCCTCTCAGCGCCCCTCGGGTATTCACCAAGTGCATGGCAGTCATGGCAGCATTCCTACGGAAGCAGCAGGTGCAGGTATTTCCCTACCTGGACAACTGGCTAATCAAGGGTCAATCTCAGGCCCAAGTGGAGGCCCATGAGAGTCTGGTGCACATGACATTCCTCGGGCTTGGCCTCATTCTGAACATGGCAAAGTCAACTATAACCCCCACTTAGAGGATAGAGTTTATCGGAGCCCTGCTAGACTCCACCCAGGCCAGGGCTTTTCTTCCGGAAACTCATTTCCTTGCCATGAGTGTCAGGAGATTCCCCACCACAATGGTGCGGGATTGCCTAAAATTACTGGAACATATGGCTGCTTGCACATATGTGGTACAGCACGCCAGACTGCAGCTTTGTCCCCTTCAGGGTTGGCTGGCCCGGGTCTACAGGCTGAACCGAGACCATCTGGACACGCTTACCCCTCAGGTTCTCGAGTCCCTCTGGTGGTGGCTTGACCCACAAACACTATGTGCAGTAATACCCTTCTCCAAACCTCAGCTGACACTGTCACTAGTCAAGGATGTTTCAGCAATGGTGTCATAAATATAAAGGGAAGGGTAAACACCTTTAAAATCCCTCCTGGCCAGAGGAAAAACCCTTTCACCTATAAAGGGTTAAGAAGCTAGGATAACCTCGCTGGCACCTGACCAAAATGACCAATGGGGAGACAAGATACTTCCAAAGCTGAGGGGGGGAGAAACTGTTACACCAATAAAATAAAAACCAGAAGGATCTTATTAAAGGGGGAAAGGCAAAATACCACATTTATTGTGAATACAAAAAGAATCATAGTAAGCAGTTAGTTTATAGCTATAACATTCCATTCCATATTTATTCACACATTCATTCATACACACACAGGTTCTGCAAGGTTGTTATCATAGTTACCAGCCTTAGAGTTGCTCATGCCAAGCCACTGGCCAGGTGGCCTGGACATGAGGAGGGAGCAGGGCCTTGTCAGATGCACATCTGATGCTCCTGGAAGTTGGTTTGAAGAATCAGACTCCAAAGTTCTCAGTTTCTAGAGTCCATTTTTATAGGAATTTCTTCCTATGCCAGTCTGTGGGAATTGCTTCATCATGCTGTTGTTGAATCAGTCAGCAGATGTCACATTCCTGAAGGCTCCATGCTGCCAGATGTTATCTTGTTCTTTGGTTCTCCCATTCTTGAGGCTGTTGGGTAGATTCCAGTCTGCCCTCCGGGGGTCCTCTGGTTATTTCTACTTGACGCCTTCTTCAGCCAATGGACACTGCATTCTTAGGCTGGCACCTCCCTGATCATTCAGTTATTATCCACACCAAGCATCCATCCACATACATCCTCTATCTCTATTTTAATCACAATTGTTAACAAAGCGAGATGAATACAGCAAAAGGGCGGGGAGTGTCTGGGTGCTGTTTCTATTGTTACAGAGTATTCCTTTGAGTCTCTCTCTGTGTGAATAGTTGTTGTTACAAAGAATTGCTTTGAGAACAGACTCTGTCTTAGAATGTACTAAAACAGCTAGCAACTTGCAAGTTTCACACATAAAGGGAGAGAAACAGTACCAAAAACCAAGAGACCTCTTAATTAGTAATACCCTGGAATTTAAACAATGGGGAATCAAACTCATTTGTGATTTTAATACAGAACTTCTTTAATATGATACAACAAAACAAAGGTTCTCTCTGTCTGTGTGATGCTTTTGCCGGGAACAGAAAAGGAATGGAGTCTTAGAACTTAGTAAGTAATCTAGTTAGATATGCATTAGATTCTGTTTTGTTTAAATGGCTGAGAAAATAAGCTGTGCTGAATGGAATGTATATTCCTGTTTTTGTCTTTTTGTAACTTAAGGTTTTGCCTAGAGGGATTCTCTGTTTCGAATCAGGTATTTACCATCCTGATTTTACAGAGGTGATTTTTTTATTTTTTCTTCTATTAAAATTCTTCTTTTAAGAACCTGATTGCTTTTTAATTGTTCTTAAGATCCAAGGATTTGGGTCTGTGTTCCCCTATGCAAATTGGTGAGGATTTTTATTAAGCCTTCCCCAGGAAAGGGGGTGTAGGGTTTGGGGGGGGAAGACGTTTCCAAGTGAGCTCTTTCCCTGTTATATAGCTGTTAGACGCTTGGTGGTGGCAGCAAATAAGTCCAAGGTCAAAAGGTAAAATAGTTTGTACCTTGGGGAAGTTTTAACCTAAGCTGGTAAAAATAAGCTTAGGGGGTTTTCAAGCAGGTCCCCACATCTGTACCCTAGAGTTCAGAGTGGGAAAGGAACCTTGACAGATGGGGTGGGGGGCGCACTTAGGCGACCTCAGGACTCAAGGTCTATGGTCCCAGGCAGAACTTTTGCTGCATTATCAACATCAAGGAGCTGCGTGCAGTGTGCCTTTCTTGCCATACATTTCAAACCCATTTTCAGGGCAGATGTGCGTCAGTATTGACGGACAACACCACAGCGATGTTTATATAAACAGACAGGGTGGTGCTCGCTCCTCCCCCCTGTGTCAGGAAGCCCTCAAGCTGTGGGAATTTTGCATTGCCTACTCACTACAATTGGAGGCCTCGTACCTTCTGGGTTCACAGAACGAACTAGCTGACCACCTCAGCAGGTCCTTTCACGGCCATGTTTGGTCTCTTTGCCCGGATGTTGCCATCAGTATTTTCCAAAGGTGGGGCTCTCCCTGTTGTCTCATGAACAGGACACAACGGAAGTGTCAGCAGTTCTGCTCCTTCCCGAATCACAGTGAAGGCTTGCTCATGGACGCCTTCCTCCTTTTCTGAAAAGGGTGCCTGCTGTATGCATTCCCACCGTTCTGTCTCATCCACAAAGGTCTCATCCTCATCAAGGTCTGACAGGACAAAGCGTCATTAATCTTGATAGCTCTGCCGTGGCCACATCAGCACTGCTGGACCTGTCTGTGGACACACTTATAACTCTGCCCCTGGTTCCGGACTTGATCACCTAGGACCACGGCCGCCTCTAGCACCCAAACATGGAGTCTGTCCACCTCACGGCATGGAAACTCCATGGCTAAACCTGTTGGAGCTTGCATGCTCAGACTCAGTTAGGGAGGTTCTCCTCGACAGCAGAAAGCCTTCCACTCATGCCACTTATCTGGCTAAGTGGAAGAGGTTTTCCATTTGGTCACTTCAGAAGGGCACTCCTCCATTGCAGACCTCAATTCCCTTCATCCTGGACTATTTACTCCAGTTAAAAGCAGCAAGGGTTGGCAGTATCGTCAATAAAGATTAACCTGGCTGTGATTTCAGCTTTCCACCCCGGTGCAGTGGGCCACTTCAGTGTTTGCTAGCCCTATCATTGGCCCTTCTCTCAAGGGTGTAGAGAGACTATACCTTCAAGCAACCAATCCCCCCATGGGTTCTCAATTTGGTGCTCTCTAGGCTGATGGGCCCTCCCTTCGAGCCTCTGGTAATTTGTTCTCTCCTTTACCTTTCGTGGAAAGTAGCGTTCCTAGTGGCTATAATATTGGCCAGAAGAGTGTCTGAGCTCAAGGCTCTGACGTCCGAGCCCCTTTATTCCGTGTTTTATAAGTACAAGGTGCAGTTATGACAACACCCAGCTTTCCTCCCAAAGGTAGTCTCGCAATTTCATGTGAATCAGGACATCTTTCTGGCGGTGTTCTGCCTCAAACCACATGCTGATAACAGGGAACGCATGCTCCATTCCCTGTATGTTAGACACATGCTAGCTTTTTACATTGAGCGGACAAAGCCATTTAGAAGGTCGACGCAGCTCTTCATGGCCATTGCTGAGAGGATGAAAGGTCTTCCTGTTTCATCCCAAAGAATCTCCTCTTGGGTCACAGCCTGTATCAGGATGTACTATGACTTGGCAAACATTCCGGCTCCACCATTGACAGCGCACTGTACAAGAGTGGAAACTTCCTCTGCCGTGTTCCTGGCTCAGGCCCCCATTCAGGACATCTGCAGGGTTGTAACATGGTTGTTGATTCACACCTTTATGTTGCACTACACCATCACTCAGCAGGCTAGAGACAATGCCGCATTTGGTAGAGCAGTGCTTCAGTCTGCAAGTTGGTGAACTCTGACTTCTCCAGAGGACTGCTTGGGAGTCACCTACTTGGAATTGACATGAGCAATCACTTGAAGAAAAAACAGTTACCTACCTTTCGTAACTTGTTCTTTGAGATGTGCTGTTCATGTCCATTCCAAGGACACTCATCCCCACCCCCTGCGCCTTTCCTCTCTTAGAGTATCCAGCAAGACAGAACTGAAGAGGCGGCGGGTCATCAGGGACCTATATACAGTGCCATAAAGGCACTGCTCCAGGCAGCTCTACAGCTGACCCAATGGGTACCGCTAGGGAAAAACCTTCCAACGACTGTGCACGTGTGCACAGAGATCTACTTGGAATGGACATGAGCAACACATCTTGAAGAACAACAGTTATGAAAGGTAGGTAACCATTTTTTCTGGGAACAAACGCCATTCTCTTTATTCCTGTATTTCAAATAGGAAATGGTATAACTAACTGTTTTGAAGGGGCAGCTGAGTTCCAGCTTGTGTAGTTATTGGCTGGTTTTGAACCTCAAACCTACCCCTAGGGCTTGTCTGCACATAAACCATTACAGTGAGACAGCTGCACCACTGGAGCACTTCAGTGAAGACACTACCTGTGCCAATGGGAGGGCTTCTCCCATTGGCGAAGGTACTCTACCTCCCCGAGAGGTGGTAGCTAGGTTGATGAGAGCATTCTCCCGCTGACCTAGTGCTGTCTACACCAGACCTTAGGTCAGTTTTACTGCGTCGCTCAGCATGTGGATTTTCACACCCCTGAGCAACATAGTTATACTGACCTAATTTCCTAGTGTAGACCAGGCCCTACTCTGCCTAGAGGGCAGTAAATACGCCAGAACTGATATATATGTGTGATCGTTCTCTGAAAAGTGTGTCTGTTCAAACAAATATACATTAAGAGGTTTGTTTTTTATCAGTTATTTCCAAATGACATTTGCTCAATTTTCAAGTGAAAATGTTACTTCTAATAATGCTTTACTTGTAAAACTGAGTAAATTCAGTGTGAAAATGGAGACACACTAAACATGAAACCATACAATACCACTTCTAAAGTCACTTTTCAGAGTAGAACAGAACTTTGAGTGTATGTTTTGGAAAAAGATATTAAATATGTTTATAAATTTATCTGGTTTTTGAGGCTATCAGTTTGATCAAATTTTCAGATGATTCAGAAATTCCATGTATAGCAAACACAATATATGCTACAAGAAAAATAAAGACTTACATTTTGAAGGGCTGGTTTGATAAACAACTCTAATTGTATACATTTGGAAAGGGTCAATATTAAACAAAAATAGTAAATGGGAGAATGTGATAGAAACATTGCAGAAAAACATTTGAGTTGGTTGAACATGCATAACAGACATGGAAAGCAGATTATAAAAACTTGTAATGTGAGGCTATAACAAAATACCTGGAATGTGCATACTGAGGTATTGCATATAATACTATTAATGTTCCTTTGCCAGTAGTGATGGGGACCTCATTTTCGTTCAGTTAGGGGGTTTTCACTTTAAAAAGGCTGGAAATAAACAGCATGAAGAATGACAAAGAAAACGGGGTTGGAAGACATGATACTTGAGGAGATACTAATAGAATCATAGAGAAATGGAGTTAAAACAGTATGAAAATTTGAAAGGAAATAATACAAAAGAGGGGATGACCTACTTGTGGCTAGTCAGATGTATTACAAGAATTACTGTTTTTAAATTAAAGTTAGAAAAAACTAACTTTCTTATCTGATCTAGACAAAATAAGAGCAATAAAACAGCCTACTATAAAAGCTGGTTGAGACATCATTGGGGGAAATGTTCAGACGGTTAGATAACATATTTGAGAATATAAGAGGAGAATTTGCACAAGGTGCATTTTGAACACCTAATAGTTCCTGCCAGCTGTACCATCAGAGTTATAACTAATAACTGTATCATGTTTTATAGCAAGCTTATTTACATTTATTATTTGACTTTTAACAGCACTGTAAAGAAAAAAGTGACTGGGCCAAATTGGGAACTTTGTATGTTAATATGAGAATAGGATGTGAAAATTTTGGTGACCTTCAGAAATTGAGTGTATATGTTGCTGACATACTAACAAGAGACTCCAAGGAAGAGAGACCAGGAGTTCCTTTTTGTGAATTTGCAGAAGCAGGTAAAACTAAGATAATGTATACGTTGCGTTTTGACATTTTAGCATTCACTCTCTGCACTGAACAGGTGTAAGAAGAAAACTGAAATTATGTGCTGAATTATAAAGCTACCATTTTCTTGACCTTACTTATTTAAATGGATATTGTGCACTAATCAAAATTCCTCTTGCTACATGTAAAATTAACATTAAGTAAACATGTTCAATAGTAGCTAAACTCCCTGACCCCCCGGATCAGAAAGAAAAAGTAAAATCCATCACATTCAACTACCCCTTTTTAAAAAAAAAAAAAAAAAAAATCAGAGTAAATCTATTGGCCTTTCAGTGTGCCCTAAAAAATGCAAACTTTGCTTGTCAGGCCAAGAAGAAAATCATGTTCCAGAGTTGAGGGCCCTCTACTGAGAATGACCTGCTCCAGACAAACAAATGTAAGAACCAACAGCTTGCCTACGTCTTGGGTAATGGCACAAGGAGAGGCAGACATAGGCTCTTAAGTGCACACGACATGACTGAACCATTAAGGACTTCAGTGGGCAAAGCAAACACCTTGAATTGAACCCACAAACAAATTGAAACAATTAATGTTTCTGGAGCAGAGATATAATATGCTGTATGTATAAACACTGTTAATTAAGGAGGAAAATACATTTTGTACTAGCATGCAGTGTGAGGAGGTTTAAAGAGATGCAGTCCCTGAGTGAGACTCCTCATTTGTTCAAGCTGACAGAGCAAGGTCTGTCCCCTTTCATCTCAACCGCCCTTACTCTTTAAACTATTTATATATAGTTCTTGATTTTTGTTTTGTTTTGGTTTTTTTAGGTTAAATTGTACTAAAATTGTGTTTTATACTGCTGGGTCCATGCCATTGTGCAACATTATGTCGTGATGATGGTGATGTCATGGTAGGGGTCTACTAAAGATCACCAAACCAGGAAGAAAAGGTGGATGATACTTTTTTTAAACAACTAACAAAATCATCCAAAGCACAGGACTTCGTGGTGATGGGGGACTTCAACTACTCAGACATCTGTTGGGAAAATAACATGGCAGGGCACAGATTATCCAACAAGTTCTTGGAATGTATTGGAAACAATTTTTTATTTCAGAAAGTGGAGAAAGCTACTCAGGGGAGGCTGTTCTAGATTTGATTTTGACAAATAGGGAGGAACTTGTTGAGAATTTGAAAGTGGAGGCAACTCGGGTGAAAGTGATCATGAAATGGTAGGGTTCATGAATCTAAGGAATGGTAGAAGGGAGGACAGCATGATAAAGACAATGGATTTCAAAAAGGCAGAGTTTAGCAAACTCAGTGAGTTAGTAGGTAGAATACCATGGGAAGCAAGTCTAAGGGGAAAAACAGTTGAAGACAGTTGGCAGTTTTTCAAAGAGACATTATTAAGGACACAAGAGCAAACTATCCCACTGCATAGGAAAGATAGGAAGTATGGCAAGAGACCACCCTCGCTTAACCAGGAGATCTTCAGTTATCTAAAACTCAAAAAAGAGTTCTGCAAAAAGTGGAAACTCAGTCAGATTACAAAGGATGAATATAAACAAATAACACAAGTATGTAAGGACAAAATTAGAAAAGCCAAGGCATAAAACGAGATCAAACTAGCTAAGGACATAAAAAGAAACAAGAAAACATTCTACAAATACATTAGAAACAAGAGTAAGACCAAGGACAGAGTAGGCCCGTTACTCAATGAGGGAAGGAAAGACAAGAACAGAAAATGTGGAAATGGCAGAGGTGCTTAATGACGTCTTTGTTTCAGTTTTCACCAAGAAGGTTGGTGGCGATTGGACATCTAACATAGTGAATGCCAGTTAAAATGAGGTAGGATCAGAGTCTAAAATAGGGAAAGAGCAAGTCAAAAATTACTTAGACAAGTTAGATGTCTTCAAATCACCCGGGCCTGATTAAATGCATCCTAGAATACTCAATGAGCTGACTGAGGAGATATCTGAGCCTTTAGCAATTATCTTTGAAATGTCATGGAAGACGGGAGACATTCCAGAAGATGGAAAAGGGCAAATATAGTGCCCATCTATTAAAGGGGAAATAAATAATAATTCTGGGGAATTACAGACCAGTCAGCTTAACTTCTGTATCCAGAAAAATAATGGAGCAAATAATTAAGAAATCTGTTTGCAACCACCTAGGAGATAATGTGATAAATAAGTCAGCATGGATTTGTCAAGAACAAATCGTGTCAAACCAACCTGATAGCTTTCTTTGACAGGATAACAAGCCTTGTGGATGGGGGGAAGCAGTAGATGTGGTATATCTTGACTTTAGTAAGGCTTTTGATACTGTCTTGCATGACCTTCTCATAAACTACGGAAATACAACCTAGATGGAGCTACTATAAGGTGGGTGCATAACTGGTTGGAAAATCGTTCCCAGAGATTCATAGTCATCCTGGAAGGGCATAACAAGTGGGGTCCTGCAGGGATCAGTCCTGGGTCTGATTCTGTTCAATATCTTCATCAAAGTTTAGATAATGGCATAGAGAGTACACTTACAAAGTTTGCAGACAATATCAAGCTGGGAGGGGTTGCAAGTGCTTTGGAGGATAGGATTAAAATTCAAAATGATCTGGACAAACTGGAGAAATGGTCTGAAGTAAATAGGATGAAATTCAATAAAGACAAATGCAAAGTACTCTATTTACAAAGGAACAATCAGTTGCAAACATACAAAATGGGAAATGACTGCCTACGAAGGATTACTGCGGAAAGGGATCTGGGGATCATAGTCAATCACAAGCTAAATATGAGTCAACAGTGTAACGCTGTTGCAAAAAAAGCAAACATCATTCTGGGATGTATTAGCAGGAGTATTGTAAGCAAGACATGAGAAGTCATTCTTCTGCTCTACTCCACGCTGGTTAGGCCTCATCAGCTGGAGTATTGTGCCCAGTTCTGGGCACCACATTTCAGGAAAGATGTGGACCAATTGGAGAAAGTCCAGACAAGAGCAACAAAAATGATAAAAGGTCTAGAAAACATGACCTATGAGGGAAAATTGAAAAAATTGGGTTTGTTTAGTCTGGAGAGGAGAAGACTGAGAGGAGACATAACAGTTTTCAAGTACATAAAAGGTTGTTACAAGGAGGAGGAAGAAAAATTGTTCTTCTTAACCTCTGAGGATAGGACAAGAAACAATGGGCTTAAATTGCAGCAAGGGCAGTTTAGGTTGGATATTAGGAAAAACTTCCTAACTGTCAGAGTGGTTAAGCACTGGAATAAATTGCCCAGAAAGGTTGTGGAATCTCCATCACTGGGGATTTTTAAGAGCAAGTTGGACAAACACCTGTCAGGGATGGTATAGATAATATTTAGTCCTGTCTTGAGTGCGGAGGACTGGACTAGATGACCTCTCAAGGTCCATTCCAGTTCTATGATTATCACAGCTTGTGTTTTCAGCCCATCTTGGAGACAGTAGTATGAACATCTGTCCTAATCAGAATCATTCTCAAAGGTGTCTAAATCAGAAAAGATAATGAGTTAACAAAATTTGTGCCTGAACTCCCTTGGGGGAGAATTGTATGTCTCCCTACTCTGTTTTACCCTCATTCTGCCATATGTCTCCTGTTATAGAAGTCTTGGAGGATGATACCCCCAGGTAATGACCTCACGACCCCCTGAGGGGTCCCGAACCCTAGTTTGAGAACCCCTGCAGAGTCTGACATTGTAGAAAATTTAGAAACATCCAAAATATTTAAATAAATGGTATTCTGTTATTGTTTAACAGCATGATTAATCGTGAATACTTTTTTTAATCGTGCGATTAATCACGATTAATTTTTTTAATCACTTGGCAGCCGTAGTTACAATAGAAAGGCTGTCTTGCTTTTGGTGCTCTTGCCTTCAGCAGAATATTCCAAGTAAGGTGGAAAATATTTGATTTGAGGGACTAGAGCTTTTAGGCTGGAAAGTAAATTACGTTCTTCAGGAACTATAATACTTTAGATCCACACTTTATTGGGGCTGAATCATCTTTTTTATAAAAAACAATTTTCTCTTTTGGTCCAAAAATAGCAAAGCTCATATGAGTAGCCATTGGATTGTCCTCTCAGATTCTTCCAAAAGAAAACTGTTTGTGTGGAGGCAGAGAGTCAGGCACTGTGCTCCTAGCACATCTTTTGTTACTTCATCTTTCAAACATCAGACTTGAAGGTGTTTCTGGGAGTTCAAAACAAATAGGTGCTGGAAATTATTCAGAGGTTACTCTATTTCTACTTCATGCTGCCCCCAACATTTTTCCCTGGAAAATTGAGATGAAGTTTTCCCTTCTGTTTGGGACATTCTAAGTTTCTAAAGCAGTATTGGGAGAATGGGGAGTCTGCTCCCAGTATTTTCTATTCCCATGACTGTACCCTGCATAATTCTCTTATTAAGTATATGCAGTTGGTTTGGATCTCTTGTCATGATGCGTGCTTTATATCCATCAGACTAACACATAGAAGTAACTATGATTTTGTATAAGTGAGAATCATAATCAATACAAAATCCTCCCTTTGGATGTTTCTAATTCCAAGAATTATCAACAGGTACTCAGGTGTAGTGACAGCCTACAAGAGACTTCTGTATGCACTTATTTAGATGACTGGCTGTTAAGAGTTCGTTTGTAGTCTGCACCACAGGCATGCTTAGAGTTTCAGTAATGTTAATGCACAAAAAAGGGAAAAAATCATCTCAGTTTAGTGAGAACTTTCATAAGAATAACCATCAACTCATTCTTAGCACAAAGTGTGATATCTTCCACAGGACATATTTGGAGAGATGATGCATATCAGTCGAGTAATCAAACACACAATCTGAGTCTTCTGGAGACTGCCATGTTCCATGGGTTCTTGCATACTATCCTATTTGTTAGACTCAAGCTGAAGCTTGTGTATTATTACCTTATGAAAATGTATATATTGCAGCGGGACAATTTCAATTAAACTTGAAGGTGAACCTTAATTTTTTTTTAAAGTTCAAAAAGTTACGAGATCCCAAATTATTGACAACAATCATTAATTTCAAATACATTTCAAACAATTCTTGAACATTGGTGCCTCATTTACTCACTGGCTAAGAAGTTTGTTTTCTCTTCAGTACTAAGCCCTGGTCTACACTACAAACTTATTTTGGTATAACTACATCACTCGTGTGGAAAATGCAGTTATACCACCCAAACTTCTGGTGTAGACAGCACTGTGTCAAAGTGAGGGCTTCCCTCATTGATGTAACTACTACCTCTTGGGGATGTGGAGTACCTGCTCCAGTGGGAGAATTTCACTGAAGCGCTATAGCATTGCTGCGTTCTAAGTGTGAACAAGTCCTTAGTGACGTTATGTACACTTATAGTAAGAAATGCAGCACCACCACCTTCAATATCCTCTGCATGTTAGCATTCATGAGTTGCTCCAACCGGTGCAGCCTGAATGGTAGAACTCTAGCTAGCAGTAGCAGCTCATGTGACCCTTTCCCTCTCCCCTCTGTGAATGTCACTTGTTCCAGGGCATGGTGCTTCAGCTGTCTCAGGTCCTTCAAACTGAAAACAGGTGAACAAATCAGGGAATGCTCTGGACTGCTTCCGGATCCATACCTTGTCAGCTAGTTAATAATTTCTAGTTAGAATTAATTAATTGTCTGTTAGTGTTGTTTAACTTGGTTGTAAATATTTTGATTTTGAGATGATAAAACTGAAGAATAAAAAGCCCCGTTTTAAAAAGGTGTATAAAGTCTGGTTCTGTTTCTGGCATCTGACACACATGCCTGGCTCTTGGGTGAAAGACACTCACTTTTAAAAATGCTTTATTTGCATAACACAAGCAACAAAGGTGAGACAGAACAGGCTTCAGGTGACTTTATTACAAGAAGCACTGTCAGCAAAACTGTATGGAACCAAGCAAGCTTCAAACAAGTCTCAGAGACCAGTGTCAGCGTCGAGTAAGTCTGTAAGGAAGAAGGACAAATCCTCCACCTTGGTACCCAGTACTAAAGGATCTGAAAGTGGGCTTCTGTTTCCAGAGCCAGTTCACTGTGAAAGGACACAGCTATTATGGAGAGCATGAGCGCTCAGTCCTAGTTGGAGTCGGCCTCTTTTGAAGAGCGAGTACATGCAAGAGAGAGAGGGACAGACATCTGACCAAAGGGTCTTCAAGGAACATATGCAGGATACATATTCTTGTGGTAGAGTCAGACGTTCTTTGTCTGATTTAGATGAGCCAGGTCCAAAAGCATGAGGTAAGGATCTGTTGAGGCAGGGAAAAAATATATGGAAGTGGTAGACAATATTGACACAGCACTGCAACAAATAGTAGTTATGGCACAATTTCATCAGTTGAATCTGGATCTGGCTCCATTGGTAGTTAACCCATGTATTTCAGTTGAGCAGAATTGGACATTTTGTTACAACCAATTCAATTAAATGTTCCCCCAAGGCAGAAGGAAGAGTTGAAGAATTCAGGTTCTCTTCTGCTTCTGCCATCTAAGACCCCTTCTGGGTGTCCAGAAAAGAGTTTTTCCTCTGTTCTCCTTTATTCAACCAAGGAGACTGCTGTCTCTGGTTCCATCTGAACTGAGAATGGGCTCAGACTGGAGAAGAAGTGCAGCTCAGAGATATGATCTGGAGAAAAAGTATTATCAGCAACCTCATTCATGTGTTCTGGATCCATATGGACAAAGAAATGTCCAACTGATCTGAGTATGGAGTTTTGGCCTGACTGGCAAGTACCGCTTTCAGGTGTCATTGGCTATCTCTTGCATCTTATCAGCATGTTTCTCTATATGGCAATAGACAATTGCCAGTTTGGTACTGAGATGATATTATCAGATCTGAAGGATACATATCCACCAATGCATCTAAGTTCTGATAAGTCTACAGTGGTAAGCGAGTTATCATTAGACGAGGAGGA
Source organism: Eretmochelys imbricata (assembly GCF_965152235.1). NCBI lineage: Eukaryota > Metazoa > Chordata > Testudines > Cheloniidae > Eretmochelys > Eretmochelys imbricata. The sequence continues at coordinate 193,905,952 of NC_135573.1, forward strand.
ATTAGTAGCAATACAAGAGTCAGATCCAGACTCTGGAGGGGTGCCTTCTCTAGGGGAAAATGTGGGCAACACTTCAGCAGCACCACCATCAGAGGATGTGGTGTCATTTCATGAATTATGGATTGCATGACAGACATCATATATGTCAGTATCTATTGAGGAATTCTCACCTGTTCTTTTATATTTTTCTCCTTATTAGAATGGTGGCTTTAACCAGCAAAAACAAGCTGGAATGCTCCCTCAGTTGCCTATGTTGAAAAAGACTGCCAAATTATACCAATTCCCTCAAAAAGATCATGCTATGTTTATACTTTTATGCTCTGCCATCTCCTACTTTGGTGATGGAGGCTGACCTGCATAGATGGAGAGATGTCCAAGTTCACTGTACTCTTGAGAAAGAAGGGGAAAGACTGGATATATTTGTGAGGAAAAAATGTTTCCTTCAGCTATGTTAGGTGTGCATATTTAAAATCATGAAGATCTCTCATGGCTGGATACCAGCATCATCTGTGGGTGGAAAGTCATCATTTCTCAGTTCTTCACTGGAAGAGCGTAGAAGGTTAGCAAATGCCCTTTTAATGAAAGGGCAGAATGTTGCTAAACATCAGCTAAGGGCTGCATTTGATTCTTTGGTTGCTTCAGCTAGGGTAATAGTTTTGGTTATTGCATTCGGAAAGCATGCATGGCTGCAATCAGTGGGTCTTCCGCCAGAGATTAAGATGAGAATCAAGGATCTTCCTTTTATGGGAGAGTAGGGTCTGTTTAGCATGCAGACAGACGAGGTGCTAGAGAAAATGAAGAATGTGAGGTCAGCTAAATCTTTAGATTTCTTTAATATGACATAAAGATCATCTTTGGTTCCACGATTCAGATACCAAAGGCAATACCCATTATATTCTTCATCAATTCCTTACCCCTGTCAAAGAAGGAATTATTACCACCAGTCTTCAATATTATTCTTGTCAACATCAGCGATTGAAGAAGAGAGAGTTTAAACCTTGTAATAATAAAGGGAAATTTTTGACTTCATCTTCTGCAACTCCTGCAAGGTTTCAGATTTGGCAAGAGACCCAGCCACAAGTTAATCCTGTTACACTCTTTTACCTCTCTCTTTGGGGAACATTTGTCCTGTTTTCACCATCAGTGGAAATTAATAGCATCAACGGGTGAATTCTGGAAATTATTGCAAATTGGAGTTCAACACAATTCATAACTCTCCTTCCCAAAAAACTACCACTTCCTTCCTTGATTGGGGATCAGGTTCAATTCAGTTTGCTCAGAAAAGTATTCAGTCTCTATTACAGTTGGGTGCGTTAGAAACCGTGCCTTTCGGACACAAAGAGCGGAGTTTTTACTTACGCTGTTTTCTAATTCTGAAAAAAGATGGGCACCTTCATCCCATTTTGGATCTCAGAAAATTAAACATCTATATACAAAGTTTTGTTTCTGCATGTTATCTCTAATTTCTAGGATCCCTTATCTTTCCCTTCAGGATTGGTTTGCAGCTCTGGATTAAAACATGCATATTCCTATATTTTAATAAAACCATGTAATTGAAAATACCTGTGCTTCGTGGTAGAAGGGTACCATTTTCAGTACAGGGTTCTTCCCTTTGGTTTATCCACAGCTCCAAGGATGTTTACGAAATGTATTTCTGTAGTGGCAGCATATCTAAAGGAATGGAATTTATGTATATCCTTACTTAGATGACCGCTTAATAAAAGCGTTGTTGAAGTAAGAAGTCTTGCTATGTGTGGAACAAATATGTTTACTTTTTCCAAACCTGGGATTATGCATAGATCGGGAAAAATCATTCCTAAATCCTACTCAAAGGCTCCTTTTCATAGGGCCTTAATCAGACTTGCCTTCAGCAAAAGCCTTCTCCCAGAAGAAAGCTTTATGAAAATGAAATACTTTATACATCTCCTTCTGAAGTTCCCATAACAGTCAATACTCCTTTTTTCTGGTTCACTAGGTCTCTTAGCATCAACCACATCAGTGATGCCATACTTTGGATGACTGACCTGCAACACTGGCTAGTGAGAAATTACAAAACAGGCTTAGACAACAAGCATGGCAGATTAGTAATTCCACAGCAGGTGTTGACAACACTGATGTTGTGGACATGTGCTCTAACTGTAATGAAGGGTATATCTTTCAGTCTCTCCCTCTCTGCCATCAGTGGTACTTAGGCCATGTCTACACTACACAATTCAGTTGACCTATGTTAGGCTGATTTACAGCCACTGCAGTAATTACTGTGATTTTTCATTTCCACATACCCTCCTTCTGTCTGTGGTGTGCGTCCTCACCAGGAATATTTGCACAAACTTGAGAGCTAAGGTGGGGGGCTGCGAGCTCTGTGTGGGGCAGGGAGCTGAGAGCCCTGACGACAGCTGGGCTCCAGTTGTCAGCTCTGCTGGAGCTCACAGCTGGAACACCCTCCATCCCCTCCCCTTCCTCCCTCAATTTCAAAACAGGGACCCTACCAGCAGTGAAAGTGGCATTCTTGTCAAGAAGTCCATTTCACAGCTCCAGCCAACAGGTGATGCAAGCAACACAGTGTCTGTGCCATAGGCGTCGACTTCACCTTTGCCCGATGGGTGCTCAACCCCTGGCCCCGCCCCAATTCCACCCTCACCCTGCCTCAATTCCACTAGCTTCCCACAAGTCCCCACCCCTGCCCTGCCTCTTTACTGCCTCCTCCTCCAAGCACACCGCGTCTCCACTCCTCACCCTCGCTCGTGGAAAGTCCTAAGCGCCGCCAAACAGCTGTTAGGCAGCAGACGGGAAGCATTGGGAGGGGGAGGAGCAGGGACGCGGCGTGCTCGAGGAAGGAGGTGGGGGTGGGAAGAGCTTGGCTGCCAGTGGGTGCAGAGCACCCACTAATTTTTCCCTGTGGGTGCTGCAGCCTATGGTCTGTACAAACATTGCGTCACCCAAACTACGTAGTCATAAGCCTTAAGCCTCTCGTCGAGGTGGATTTACTAGGTTGGCAGAGTGGGCACGTTACAGCAGCAGGGGGAACGCTGTAATATGTAGGCTCACATAGTTAGGACGACATAAGCTGCTTTACCTTGATTGCCTCTACTTCCAGTGCGTCTACTCTGGGATGGCAGGCCCATTTAAACAACGATCTTTAGCCCGAGCTCACTGGTCACCAAAGGAACATGTCAGTATCTTAGAACTGAGAGCAATCATGTTGGCTCTAAAGTCATTTCTGCTTGAGGTCAAACACCAGGGGAGTGCAGGTGGTGACAGAGTATGACAGCATTAAATTATCTAAACAAACAAGGCAGGGCTCATTCCCTGCAATTGTGCATATTGGCAAGGTATCTTTGGTATTGGTGTATATAACAAGACATTCACCCAATAGCCATTCATGTTTCTGGGGAACAAAATACCCTACAAGTCATCTAAGTAGGTTGACTTCTCAAATACAAGAATGGAAGAACAAAATAGTAACACACCTTTTCACATTGTGGAGGAATCCTATAATCTTTTTTGCATCGGATTTTGTTTGAGAGCAGTGTCAGATGCATTCCTGATAAATTGGGGTCAAGGAGTAATGTATGTGTTTCCCCATTTTTCTTCATTTAAAGAGTAATAAACAGAATAAGACAAAGCCAGAGTAATTTTAGTAGCACCAGCATGAGCCACACAACAGTGATACCTGGACTTAATTTGCCTGTCCAGAGGGTTAATTGAACTTTTGCCATTGTACCAGATTTGTTAGACCATCCCTTCTTGTTGTGTTATCTCCCAGATCGTCAGTGTGTGTCTCTAACGGCCCGGGGAATAAAACTCTGGGATTGATAGAAAAGTCTTATTTGTTAAAGGTGTAAAATGTACTGATAAATTCAAGAAAAGAGTCCAAATGAAAATGTTTTATAGTCATAAATGGAAAAGATTTTTACTGTGGATTTCCATGTATGATATAGAGCTATATACAGCACTCACTAATTATATATTAGAATATGTATTATATTTTAAGAGAGTGGGTTTCTCACTCTCTTCCATGAAGATTGACCTTTCAGCCATATCAACATACCATGTAGCTGTGGAAAATAAATAATTTTTTGCTCATGAAAGAGGTATAAGATTCTTAGAAGGTCTTACTAATGTATATCCTTCAATAAGAGACCCTATGTGATCTTGGGATTTGAACACAGTGCTTTCACAACTGATGAAACCTGCCTTTGAACCTTTGGGAAAACTGTACATTGTTCCACCTGTCTATTAAGACAGTGTTTTTTTGATAGCTATCACTTCAGAAAACACATAAATGAATTACATGCCTTACTGGCTAATCCACCATTTATTGTTCTTCATAAAGATAATTTTACGTACGCACTCAAGATTTTTACTAAAGATGGTCTTTGATTTTCATATAAATCAGTCTATAATTTTACCAGTATTCTTTCCCAAGCCTCATGCTCAGGATGGGGAAGCTAAATTACATATCCTAGATGTTAAAAGGACTTCAGCCTTTTATTTAGAGAGAAATAGACAATTAAGACAATCTCTGAAATTCCTCTTTTTGTATGCAATAAACAAGGATAAAGTTGCTTCTTTTTCAAAGGCTCTCAGGATGGTTAATTATGTATTTACGAAGCTTATAGATTGATGGGTTTGTCTCTTCCACAGGGAATTAAAACACATTGTACTAGATTGAAAGCAGCTTCTGTGGCTTTTTTTAGATACATTCCTCTAATAGAGATATATAGAACAGCAACGTGGAGTTCAGTACACATTTTTACTAAACACCACTTGTTAGATTTGGAATCTAGGTCTGATGCAAAATTTGGCAAGCCAGTTCTATGGTCCTTGTTCAAGTTGAATTCTGTGGTTCCAAAATCCTAGATCAGAGTACTGCTTTTTAATCTATCCCATGAGTGGGAATATGCAAAAAACATTCAAAGGAGAAATGAAGATTACTTACCTGTAACCAGTGTTCTTCAAAATGGACTCTGCGTATTCACACTCATGGGATTTTCTCCCCTACCTCAAAGTCCTGTCGTAGGGGAAGAAACTAAGGCAGCTGGAGTGCCACACCCCTTTAGCTTTGCCCTGAAACATTTATTCATTGAGGGAGGAGGTGATGGAAGTGCATGAGTGTTCCAACAGCTACTGCTAGCTAGAGCTTTACTGTTCAGGCTGCATTGGTTGGAGTATCCCAGGAGTACGAAAATGCAGAGTACATCTTGAAGAACTCCTTTTACAGGTGTGTAATCTTCGTTTTTGCTTATTATCAACAGCAGCAAGTTAAAGCACACGTTTCTGACCTCAGATCTTTGCAGATAAAAACCTTGCAAAAATCTTTAAAATATTTATTTGTAAGTTGTTTACACAAACATTCTTTTATTGGTTTGGAAACTTAAACGTCTTATTTTCTTTAAAAAAAATTTTAGTTCATCTCAAAATTCACTAAGCTGAAAAAATGTTTTTTCCTCAACTAAATTATTTTTTCATGGTAACAGTTCCCCATATTGTCTTTCAGAATGGTAGCCATGTTAGTCTGTATCAGCAGAAAGAACAAGGAGTACTTGTGGCACCTTAGAGACTAACAAATTTATGCTCAAATACATTTGTTAGTCTCTAAGGTACCACAAGTACTCCTCGTTCTTCCATATTGTCTTTGCAGATGATAAATTAAGTCAAAAATTTGATTCCTGACAACAAGGGATTCAGTAATGGTAATTTAAATATTCTGGATTATTTGAAAAAGATCCTTCCTTTTAAAACTGAAAATTCTACTAGATATATTTGTTTGTGCCTGTACACACATTTGTTTAACAAGATTACATAGCAATTAGTTTAACTTCATTTTTGGATTTTCAGAATTGTTTAATCCTTTAAGGGCTAAAGGAATAGCCCTTAAGGGCTACGTGAATAACGTAGATGAAGTCGACGTACTCAGATCTACTCACCGCAGTGGGTCGACAGCTGACACTCCCCTGTTGACTCCGCCTCCACCTCTCGCTCTAGTGGAGTACCGGAGTTGATGGGAGAGCGCTCGGTGGTCGATTTATCATGTCTAGACTAGATGCGATAAATCAACCCCCGCTGGATCAATTGCTGCCTGTCGATTCTGTGGGTAATGTAGACAGGCCCTTAGTCCTTTTCACCTGTTCTCTTACCTGTTCATAGCACTGTTCCTATCAGAACTTCCATTCTGGAAAACTGGATAGCTCAGGGTGTTGACAGTAGGATAGCAGTAAGCCTTTTGTCTTTGTAGGTTATTGGTTCAAATCTAGCCTGGACTGTTACTAACCAAAAAAATTACCATCTGATGGCTATTTGACTCAAATTATATGAATCAATTATATGATTGTGGTCTTAGTCCAATTCACACTTTCATATCACAAAATCACTATTACAGTTGGGAGCCTGAACTACCTTTTCTGCCCTAGAGGCTTACATCCATAATGAAGTTGAGGCAGATTGGTAGCATAGTATGGAGAAGTTTGCCATACTAACACCCATTCTATACCAGTTCTATGTCTGGACTTTGTTCCCCAGTAAGGCCATTTTGGTAAGCTTTCAGAGTCCCAGAATTCACTTTAAAAACAAAAACTTGTTCTGTATTGTCATCACTTATTCAGGCATCTTATTGTCATGGGTGAGGGAATAAAGTGATGTACTTTGAATAAAAATGTTAATGGATTAATTACCTTAACTTTTGTATTAAGACATAACAAGAAATACTTGTGCCCAGTGCCATGTGTTCAAAAAATGTATCTTATATACTTGAGAAATAGGTTCTTTTCAGAACATATATTTTCTTTAGACTTAGCGTACATAAAAAAAAAAAAAAGTCCTATGCCAGGATTTGAAAATAGCAGTCATCAATCTTTTTTTTTCCACCCAGTTATCAAAAATCCACAACATAATGAAGCAGACAAAGATTTCCTGGGAAGGACTGGGATCAGTGTAATGTATTCTTATCACACAGTACAGCAATGGTCAAAGGTATTTTACTGGGTTATAATAATTTGATGGGGAGACTGTGCCAATTCTTTTTAAATTTTAAACACCAGGGTTTCTCTAACTGAAAAGGTTAATATGAAAAAGAAAATATTTGTTGTCAATCCTACTTAATTGACTTAAAGATACACCTTCAAAAAGATCATCTTAGTTGACATTCTACTTCGAAAAGTGACTCTACAATTGTCTACTTGTTGCCTCTGAGTCCCATATTATGTATGCAGAAATAAAAACATGTTTTTTCCTAACCTCAAGATCTGCAAACTCAGCAGGGATGCAAGAATCAAGCTGGGCTATCTCTTTGCACATCACCACCTTAAATAAAGATTCTGCAGGCCAAATTATGGCTGGAATGACTACTGTGCAATTCAACTCTTTAGCAGGTTTGCACAGGAGCAATTGATACACCTTAGTAAATAGTTCTGTTATTGATATACAAAAAGGAACAAAATCCAGTTTGTAGTGCTACCTGAAGTAAAAAGAAGTAAAAACTTATTTTAGTTTAATCAAGTAAGCAAATATGACTGAATTACACAAAGTGTAACAGATAGTGTCAATAAGAGGTATGCTTTTTGCATAGTCACTTTTCAGAGTAGAATCACAATTCAGACTATCTCTGTAAGATTATCTATTAAACAATTTGAAAAGATGAAAAAAGTTCTGTTTTAAAATTTAAAACCTACATATTTTAATACACATTAAAATTGATCTTTTTAATATAAACCTGGTCCTAGAATCTGAACAGTTGGCTAGTGTTGCTACACTTAGCTTAATTATGGAATATTATGTATTCGCTACGTCCATTTGCACCTCTGCTTTTTTTCTCTCTTGCTTTAGGGCAGGAAGGTTTTGGATAAACTACATGAACTGCAGATTCATTTCACAAGCTTGAAAGGACTTATTGGTCCAGAGAGGTTAGCATCAAGATGCCAAATTGTTAATGCTTCTGCAGAAATCTTCCTTAAAAGTGGAAGTCTGGATGGAGCAACATGGGTATTGAGAGGTAATGTTATTTTTTCAGAGTCAAGTTTTGTAGTTAAACTCATATATAATATACTGGTAAAACATAACTTGCTTGTTTTTAAATCGTTCTCTTTGTGAAATATTTGAGTTCAAGATTATAGTCTGTTCCACATGTTAGATTACAGAAAATACACTAATATTGAGAGCACTAAAAGGAAATGTGACTGCCTTAAATGATAATACTATTCTTGATAATATAAGAAATATTATGCTTAATCTTAATTAAAATGGGAATTATTTTCAGAAATATCTTTTATAGGAGACTAAACTCAGTTAAAAATGACCATACGTGGGGTTTTTTTAATAAAAAAAACAAACCCATGCCACTGTATTGGAAAAAGACAGATAACCTGCCTGTTTGCGGTCCACTTTGACCTTTAAACTGTCTCCTTTAGCCCAATGGACACCAAAATGATGTTTAGCACCAAAAGTTTTCAAGAGCCACATTAGTGACATGTTCTGGTCCAGAAGCATAGTGCTAACTGTGTGTAATGAAACTAAAACTGGAATATTGTACTCTATTTCATACTTTACCATAAAACAATCTGTAATCATTGCACTTTTGGCATGCGTATTGGCCTGGGCCTGAAAGAAAAGACAATGCACAGAAGTCAAAGAGAACAAGGATGTGGTGAGGCAATAGAGAAAGTGGGGATCCAAAATTTGGTATTTCACATAATTCTTGATAGAAGAATGTTATGACTCTTTAAAAGAGGCAAGCTATTGAAAAGAGCCAATTTCATGTGGCTTTACCCTAGATTAAAGGAATAATCTTAAAAATCAAATTTGTGAGAAACTGTTATTTGTTTTTAACAAAAACCTGGTAATTTAAATGGTGCATTTTTCTGTGAAGTTTTGAAACTCCTCTTCCATGTCAGTATTCAGTATGGGTTTCACAGTCTATTATTTATTATTCCCAGTTTTAGTTCAAAACAATTCTATTGTCTTCACTTCAGAGTCAGAATGGATAATAAATACACCATTGTGGCCCTGTGATAGAATGGATGTCCTCAATCGACACAACCTTCTGTGTGCAATTGCATGTGAATATTTGACCAAGAATCTATGTAGACAAGCATTTGAAGTTTTGCAGAATCTACCAGGTTTCCAAAGTTGCTGTGGTAAGTAAGAAGAGTTAATGTGAAGAGCCAACAAATTAAAAGATGACAATCTGGTACTACTAAACATGGTTTCTATCCTATCTGATTTTCTGGTTCAGTTTTTTAAGATGTGTTGCAGAGCAGTGCAGATTTAGAACTCTTATTTCTTAGAGGAGACATGACAATTCAAAAAATAACATAGATAACTATACTTAAATCTATAATCCAAACAAAAATAACTGCAAGCTGGGTTATCATATCCATCCCCTACTTCCCCCATATTCTTAGCCAGTCCCAATTTCCTGAGGTCCATGAAAATGGAGCACCATTCCTGTATATCTCCTAAGCATTTTAGGCAGTCTATTAAGTGGGATGGAATAGGGACATTCTAAGATGGATAGATATCACATTAGTAACCATCCTATTATCACTACCTACAGCTCCCCTGAACCCACTGCATCCTGAAAACACCCTTCCCCACTTCCCCTGTCATCCTGCTCCCTTGGCTTTCCTGTTCCCAGCTGCTCTCCAAGTGGGGGATGAAGATCTACTGTTTGACTACTCCTTGAATAGCATCTAGGGAAAGGTGATCATTTCCCAGTCCCCCTTCCACTTTCACCTCATCACAGCAAAGCTTATTCAGCTGACACGCCTGTTTAGATTTACAAGCCTCAAATATCTGTGGCATCCACCAAGGAGCTCAATAGCCTATAAGTGATTGTTGGGGGAGTGAGGAAGGGAATCTTCATTTCTCAGCACACCCACATGTACTGGGGAGCAATAGGAGGCAGCGTAGTGGGTTGTAAGAAAGGGATTCTTCACTCCCTATCTGTCTTCTCCTATTCTCTACCCCGATAGACAGGAATTAAGAAATCCTACATCATCTTCCTTATCATTATCCTACTGTTTTTGAGCCCCATTCAGTGATCCTGGGGAATGACGCCTCCTACCTTTACCTGACCTTTCAACACCCTCCCCTCAAGGCTGGCCATTCTAACTGTGATTATTGGGAGCAAGGTGGATTTGATTTAAATCACTAGTCAGGAAGACTCGATTTAATCATGGATTTCTACATAAAAGTGCATTCTTGTTGGTTGTTATAACCTTAATACATATTCTTCACAACTCAGAGATAGATGGACGTTTCATTTGTAGAAGGTCGACACTACATTTTTTAAGCGATTTATTTTGAAAACTTTTCAGATTAGTTTTACAGCTGTATCTGAAAATGAATGATTGTTTGGTTATTTCATTTACCAAAGGTAATTGAAACAGATATTTATGAAGTCATTGGGATGTGAACTATCTCCAATTCAACCGGTTAATCATTAATATTTGGAGGATTTTCTTGCCATGCTGTATTAGGAGGAGAACATCACCAGACAGACATTTAAATAGTTTTATTTAACTAAAACAACAGTGTTATGTATTCTGGATTTTTATCTTCAACAGCAAACATATAATATTTTAACAAAACAAGCATATGAATTTTTAAATTTAGTTAAACATTCAAGTTTTTTAAAATCAGGTTTGTTTTTGTTAAAATAGTTTTTAACTAAAATAGTTAAATGAAATATTTTTAAAAAAAATTAGATCAACTATGTCAGCCAGGTCAACGTGAGAAACTTAAAATATTGTCTTCTGCAGCTAACTCAGTCGTCTTCATCTTCATTTTCCTGTTTGTTCATAATCTGGAAAAGAAAAACAAGCTTTCCTGCTTCTTTAGGTCCCCAACCATTTCTCAATTTGGAATGAATTCTTCCAAAGGAAGAAAATATTCTTTTCACACCAGCAAAAGAAGCTACTGCTGTTAAAAGTGAGATTATCACTTCAACAGTCTCTGAATCCAAGTGCTTAAGTGACTTCCACCAGTTCACTGGTGTGACTTTCTTTAAAACATCATCAGCAAACGTATTTTTTGAATTACAGAAGATGGAGTTGGAAGAGACCTCAGGAGGTCATCTAGTCCATCCCCCATCAATAGAACTACTCATGTGCTTAAAGTTAAGCATGAGCTTCAGCTCCCTTGCTGAACTGGAGCCTAAAGAACTTGACAACATTTATTTTGATTGGGAAAAAAATCAAACAAATCGTGGGCCCAATAATATGCCAAAGGTTACTTGTATTTCTCCATACCATGCTTTTACTGCTTATTGTCGATTTAGAGACGAAGTGCTTCAGAGCAAGGCCTTTCATAGAGAATCAGAGGATTAGGGTTGGAAGAGACTTCAGGAGGTCATCTAGTCCAACCCCCTGCTCAAAGCAGGACCAACCCCAACTAAATCATCCCAGCCAAGGCCTTTTCAAGCCGGGCCTTAAAAACCTCTGAGGATGGAGATTCCACCACCTCCCTCGGCAATTCATTCCAGTGCTTCACCACCCTCCTAGTGAAATAGTTTTTCCTAATATCCAACCTAGACCTCCCCTACTGCAACTTGAGACCATTGCTCCTTGTTTTGTCATCTGCCACCACTGAGAACAGCTGAGCTCCATCCTCTTTGGAATCCCCCTTCAGGTAGTTGAAGGCTGCTATCAAATCCCCCCTCCCTCTTCTCTTCTGCAGACTAAACAAGCCCAGTTCCCTCAGCGTCTCCTCATAAGCCATGTGCCCCAGCCCCCTGATCATTTTTGTTGCCTTCCACTGGACTCTCTCCAATTTGTCCACATCCTTTTTGTAGTGGGGGGCCCAGAACTGGATGCAGTACTCCAGATGTGGCCTCACTAGTGCCAAATAATCACGTCCCTCCATTGCAGCCCAATATGCCATTAGCGTTTTTGGCAACAAGGGCACACTGCTGACTCATATCCAGCTTCTCATCCACTATAATCCCCAGGTCCTTTTCTGCAGAACTGCTGCTTAACCACTCGGTCCGCAGCCTGTAGCAGTACATGGGATTCTTCCGTCATAAGTGCAGGACTCTGCACTTGTCCTTGTTGACCTCATCAGGTTTCTTTTGACCCAATCCTCCAATTTGTCTAGGTCACTCTGGACCCTATCGCTACCCTCCAGCGTATCTGCCTCTCCCCCCAGCTCAGTGTCATCCGCGAACTTGCTGAGGGTGCAATCTATCCCATTGACCAGATCATTAATAAAGATGTGGAACAAAACCAGCCCCAAGACCGACCCCTGGGGCACTCTGCTTGATACTGGCTGCCAACTAGACATTGAGCTGTTGATCACTACCTGTTGAGCCCGACAATCTAGCCAGCTTTCTATCCATCTTATAGTCCATTCATGCAATCCATACTTTTTTAATGTGCTAGCAAGAATACTGGAATGGTTCACCCTTAGCTCTGAAGTTTATTATAGTTGGCATTATGGAGGGATGATTGCTGGATGTCCATGTCATAGCCAGCTCCTCTTCTTCAGCAGTTAAGGTTTGACCCTAGTACCGAGTACTAAGAATATTTGCAAGAAAATGAGCTGGAGATAGTGCTTGTCCCATTCGTTTTTTTAATGCTTGTAATTTAACTCTGTCATTGCATATTCCTCTTTTTAAGATCTCACTCAGTTCCTTCCAAATTTCAACAGTGTCAGCAATAAAAGAGCTATTTCCCTGCATTTTGTTCAAGGCTACAGAAATAGGCTTCAGGGTACTCAGCATGTGTTCACCATTTCTCTTAAGACCAACGTTGAGAACTTTGGCTGTGATCATGGCATCTATTTTTTCACGATTTTGTTCACAAACTGTCATCAGATTCGGCCAGTTCTTGATATAGTGCTCAAAACAGTCCACTACTGAGTTCCATCGCACATCTTGTGGGAGAGTTAGCTTGGTTCCTCACAGTTTTTTCAGAGCAGCTGCTGCAAAGTGGTTGTTACGGAAGTATTTTGCAATTTCAACATTAGCCTTTATTTCTGGAACACTGAAGTCTTTGGCTAGGAGGTGCATCAAATGAGCACTGCAACCGTACGTTACAAGCTTGGAACTCTCTTTACTCTCTCCTAAATTTCTTCTCATCTTGGATACATTTGCAGCATTGCCTGTGACCAAGCTGCGTACTAGACATCTGAATTTTTTTTTCACAGTTTGTTATGGCTTTTACTGCTACTTCTTGTAAATATTCTGCTATGTGTGCATTTCCTGATGTATCAGTAAGGAAGACATTCCCTTCTTCTGTTGTCACATAAGCACATACAATAGGATCATTGTGGACATTGTTCCACATATCAAGACTCAGGTTAACAATTTCACCCTCTAGACCTTTTGCACACTGTTCAATTTCTCTTTCATACACTTTATCCAGCAATTTGCCTGTGACATCTGCTCTGTTGGGTGGCCTGTATCCTGGTCTTAATGACTGAATCATGTTAATGAAGTGTGGGTTCTCAGTCATACGGAAAGGAGAGTTTCTTGCATAAACAGAGCAATTTTTTCATCAATTACCTCTTTTTGTCATCTACTGGTTCTTATCACAAACTTCTCTATGGTTGTTTCTGGGTGATGGAGTTTTTTTTTCCTTTTGCTACAGATGATACACTGTGGCTATGTGACATACATGATGTGACTGAAACACTATCATCAGCAGAAAACTCTAAAACTATAGAAGATGATGGTGATCTTGAAGGTGGATGGTCTTCAGAATCCTGCATGTTGAGGATGGATTCTCCTAAACAAAATAAGTCAATGCAGTTATTTAATTACTATTACTGTACTGCCCATTACTCATTGCATTCACTGACACTCAGTACTACTTTAAAGGTGAAATTGTAAAAGGAAGATCTGCCTATTTCAGCTATTTATCTTTTTATCACAACTGCATCTAAAATGATAGTACCATAGAGTAACAACTATATTTTTTGCTCAAACATGAGAATTCAAGAATAGTCCAGAAGGAAGACGGGCAGTCCTTAAGAAAGAAGTATGAAATAAAAAAGTTTACCAACCTGAAGATCCTGCATGTTCAGACATGGTCCTTCCATCATCTTCAACGCAGCTTCCGCCTGAGAAGGAACACTTCTCATTATATTGTTTCATTTGGGCAAGCAGGCCTTGCATTTCTTTGTTTCACTGTTTGCATTTTACACACATGCCTATCTTACTCACAGGTAGAGGAACTTCATTAAAATATTCCCAAACTGGGTCTCTTTTACAGCCTGCTGCCATTATAGGTTTTCCCTTCTAGTGACAGAATGGTATGGTAGATCTCAAATCAATGAAGGCTACACTCAGAAAGACCTCCAGACTTCTGGAATATGCTGCTCAAACAGTTTCACTTTTGTTTCTACTGCCTGTCCCTCCCTTCTCACATTTATCTCCAGACTTCTTCTCCTTGTCCAGATCTATTCTGCCCCCAACAATCTTCTATTCATTGAACTTTTTGACATTTTGCACTTTTAGAGAGAGGTAAGGGATTGACTCTGGGTACACACATTTGTAAAGGGACAATAAGGTTGAGGTACTTTCTTTCTGTCTGTCTTTCTTTCAACATGTTTGCTGTTAACAAGCATGTTATCTTTGGAGACACAAATCCACAGTTTGAGAACTGCAAAACTAAGCATGTCTGATGGTATCTTCTAGACTGAGCACTGAGTCCCATTGGGTAGATAGAAAGATAATCTATACAGAAGCCCCTGGAACTCCATAAGATTGGGTCCCTAATCCGTGAACTATTGGAACTCATTTACAAAACTTTTCTTAAACATTACACAAATATATTGTTTCATACCATAGAATTAGAATTTGTAATCCCTATTCCATGATGAGATATCTTTGAGCTATAATGCATCTTAATTAAAACTATCTTTAGAGAGGTTTTTTCCTCAAAAAGCATTTTATCAAAAAAAATCCGATGGGGGTGGGGGGCTAAACATTAATATTTATCCACCCTGGTTGGGAAGCTGAAGAGCCCAACAAGGCATATTGGGCTGAAATGGGGAGGAGAAGAGTCCTTTGGATGAATAATTCCTACCCTAGTCTTTCCACCAGGTCCTAATGCTGTCCAAGAAGCACAGCAGGGGTTTCTTCATTTGAAGCCAGGAAGGCATAGGAATTGGAGGGGAGTTCTTCCTCTATTACCGTTGATGCTCAAAGCCTTCTGCCAGTTGCTTCTCCCTTTCTTGAACCCCATGGAGAGCCCCCAGTACTTCAAGTCTCTGCTGAAGGATAAAATTGATCTAGGGATCCTGTACTGCTTAACAGGATTCAAACACCCTTTCTACAGACCTTAATATTATTTTATATCCCTGAAAAGACAGTTGGTGTTGGTAATGATAGCATTATTGCTCAGTGTGAAAATGTGTTGCTTCAATGCATGTTAACATAACATGGTATTTAGGAATCAGTTTTCAATACACCATCAGAATTCAGTGTCATCTTAAAAGCTTTTTTATTTTATTTTATTTTTTTGCTTTCAGCATTAAATTATTTTAAACTGAAACTAATTATCACTTGATCTATTAACACTTTTTTAAACCAATGTAAACAAAATGTGTGTCATTGGGATCTGCACAAAGAGACCTTCCAACAGGGAGGAAAGTGCATCATTATCATAAAGCATTTAACTCTGATTTGCACCATTTTGTTTCTGAAACCACCTGCTCTGATTTAAGGTTGAAGAGATTAAACTTTTGGTATGTTTATAGGAAGTACTGGGAACATATCCAGCAATTAGGATTGCTTTTGACTAATTTCAGGAATTAACATTTTTTCATTTCAGACACTCTAGATGTCTCCCAGTACAGCCTTCTTTTTAACAAACTTCTAGATGCCTGTATTGAGAGCAAGAGCCTTGGTATATCTTCTTCTGTAACAGACTTTATGCTGTCAAAGAATATCCCCATTGATTTTACTTTAATTAGAGGATTAATTGCAGCATTGGGAAGGAGCTGTTTGTGGCTTAAAGCCAGGACCTATTACAAAAGTAAGTTTCCCTTGAAATCTTATTCACTGCTTATGATCCTTGAATAAGTTGTACTCATAAGAACTTAATATTTTCGGAAATAATGGGTAAGACTACTACTAGAAATCAAATACATTTTTATGGTAAATCAATTAGAAAAGTAACATTGGACATTTAGCGCACTAAACTGAGTGCCAGACCCCATAGACAACTTTTCTGTGCCTGGTGTTGGGCTGGGTATAGGTCCCCAAAGGTGGCGCTGAGGTACAGGACAGTCACAGAGTGAAACTTAAAGAAGCCTCATGGCAGCTCTAAGTGTCACAGGCTACAACAGCCCTTAGGGGTCATGCTGACACTTGTGGATCACCAGAGCACAGCAGTACTCTAGCCACAAACCTATGCCAAGGCCAGAGGATGTGGCGTGGAGCACACATTCAGCTGGGATTCCCCTTTACCTGGGGAATTACTAACCAGTCAGATAGAATAGCTTCCTGCCTACTTCATAAAGTTGGAGTGGTGTAGAAGAGGAGCCAGGAGTTAACCCTGAGACTTCAGAAAATTAAATAGAGTAAAGGTGTTTACGTTTTTCCGTAGTACAGAATGTTCATATGTAAAATCAGAAATTCATACAGTTCAGTCTATACAGAGTTAAAAGGCATCAGTCTGACAGAGTATATCATGGAACTATCAGCCTCATCTTTGGTGGAGAGAAGAAAATAATCCTGTCTGCTTCATTGTTGAGCATTATTTTATTGTAAAGAAAAACTTCAATAGAAAACAGTTAAGATTGACACTGTGAATCAGTGGAATCTACCTAACACCCTGAAAATATATTTTCATAAAATAATTCTTTTTCAGTACAAAATATCACAAATCTGAAGCTCTGAAAATGAACATTTAAAGAACGCATCCATTTCACTTATTCCACATATTCCCTCTTCATTTCAATCACCCATGAAAGTTATGCTTCAGCATACAACTTTAACTTTGATCCCCTATAATTTTCATTAATGTGACACTCAAAACAATATATGACAAGGCGATTGTAACATCCCATTTTCTTATTTTGTGCTCTAACATATAATACACCTTTATTTTAAAATTACAATTAAATATCAGTTGGTAAATGTTGTGGACGAGAGCCCCTTGTACTCCATGGCACAATGGGACCAAATTGTAACTGGCAACAAACTCCTAAATTGCCCTGCACTATTAATTTATGTGTCTTTGTGAAATATCCTTCGTTCCCAGCTTCTGACACACAGTTATGGCTCAGCTGAAAATACTCATTGGTGTAAAATTTGTTGATTTTCTATGGGGATTGTTCAGCAGATGAGGGTTTTTATTATGCCCTCAGGCAGCACACTCCACTCTTCTTTGCTGCCACATTGCTGTCTTGTCACAACGCACAGTTAACCTGTGGAACGCTTTGCCAGAGTTTGTTGTGAAGGCCAAGACTATAACAGGGTTCAAAAAAGAACTAGATAAATTCATGGAGGCTAGGTCCATCAATGGCTATTAGCAGGGATGGTGTCCCTAGCCTGTGTTTGCCAGAAGCTTGGAATGGGCGACAGGGGATGGAACACTTGATTACCTGTTCTGTTCATTCCCTCTGGGGCACCAGACATTGGCCACTGTCGGAAGACAGGATACTGGGCTAGATGGACCTATGGTCTGACCCAGTACGGCCGTTCTTATGTTCTTAGTCTCAGAACCTCCTTCCCCCATGGTAGCAGGAAACTTGTAACTGGTTTCAGCAGCTTGTCACTCCAATCCTTAGCTGCTGTGCTGTTCTTCAAGCAGCCCAGCTTAGCATGCCGTACTTCTGCCTCTCCCCACTCGCTAGCTGCAATCTAGTCTCTAGCTCTCTGATTACTCCTGGGGGAATTCTGTGCCAAAAAATTAAAAATTCTGCAGAGAATATTTCAAAATTCAAATTTTATTTGTCAAACTAACACTACATAATCACTCCAGTTTCAATTATTTTGGTAATTTATTTCAAAATACCTGTCAGCAAATATGTCTGTAACAATGCAGACATACCCAAAAACACCTGCACCTCTCCCTAAAGTAGTCCAGCCATTCCCCAGCAGCCCAGAGACCTGCACCCCAGAGCCCAGGGATCCAGAGGGAAAAACAGCCTGATGCTCAGTCTCCAGTTTGTGTGGCGTTTCCTGCGCACTGCTCTCTCCTTCCCTTCGGGCATCTGGGGAACTGAAGCTGCTAGGAACTCTCTACTCTCTCCCCCTCCCCGCAGTGTCTTCTATGTTTGAACGGGGCTGTGCTGTGTCCAGTGGCCCCTAGTGGCAGCACTGTAACCCATCTGCACAAAACACATGAATTTCCGCAAAATTCTGCCTTGCACAGTGGCACAGAATTCCCCCACGAATATCTGATCTTCCATTTGCCTGGCTCCACAAAAAAGTGAAGGGAATGTGCACTGTAATCCAATTAAATCCTCTTTGTGGGGAAGCAAGTAAGCAAGAGGCAACTGCAAGTTGATCCCCATAAAGCAGGGAAACAAAACAAAATCCTGTGTATGTGGTGAATTCTGTGACAAATGCTGAATCCATGGTATTTTGGGGGAAAGCAGATTAATTCCACAGGCACAATTTATTTATAGATAAGCATAGCAGGTGCAGTTGGGGTCAGGATTTTGCACTAAAAATTAGTGTTGGGGAAGAAAATGAATTAAACTCCTGTATGAAATTACTTTCTTCAAAGTTTAGTGCTTTGGAAAAGTAAAGATCTCAATTACTATCATTGTAAACAAAAAGTCTGTTCAGATACTTAGGGTTGTGAGGGTTTTTTTTTTTTGCTTTTCCCTGCATCTCAAGCTACACACACACATTCAAAATAGCTAATAGTTCAATGTTAACCTAACTTTTGCATTTATGCTTCCACTGTCAGGTGCTTTATCATTGGGTTGCTACCCACCGCTAGAGGGAAATTTATACCGCAAACTTTTACTGATTCCTTCTTACATGTCTGAGATTGAGATGTTGTTGGCCATTGAAATATTCCTAGTTTCAAATGCTAGTAATATTCAGAGTCCGGGTGCCACCAGTCAGACACTTCAGATAGTACTGAAAAGGTTAGTTGGTCAATTTTTAGTACTTTTCTTATGTCTGATTCTCAGTGTATGATGATATAATATCTGGAAGAGAAAAAGTTTGCTCATGCATTTAATTTTAATTCGCTGTTGTGCTTAGAAAAGAAAATTCCTTTTTTTAAAAAATTAACATTTTTTTTCCTCTGGTTACAGAGGGCAGTAAATATGTACGTGAAGAACTTTAAAGAAAAATTATTTCAGATTCAAATAGGGAGACTAGATACCCTCCCAAATTGTCCAGCACAGTAACAATGCACTGTATTCTCAAAAAGAATAGGATTCTGTGATGTTATTATATAAAACATTGTCCTATACTTAAGCATACAGAAATGTATGGTTGAATCAGAAAACATAGTAACACTCTTCAAAGAAACACTTTGTCTGTTCTGTTACGGAATATCCCAACCCTCTGTCCTTGGCCTTCTCTGTCTGGAATATTTCATTAGTTACAGCTTTGGAGAGCCCTTGTAAACAGATGATATCCTCTCCTCAATTCTTCTGCTTCTTTAGTTAAAACTGAAGTTGTCCCCTCTGTCTCTGACTCCACTGCCACTCTTGCTAACTTAGACCTTCACTTTGTTCCCAAGACCAGTAATCTTTGTTTGTTCTTCAAGTAATTGCATATGTCCATTATAGTAGGTATGTGGGCATTTTGTGTGCTGGTGCCAGAGAGTTTCCCCTAGTTGTACCCACAGAGGTGTCCATCTCTATATCCTGGTGTTCCTCATGCGCCAAGCTAAGGGTATAAAGGGTGAAGCCACCCCACCCATCCTTCAGTTCCCTCTTACAGTCCATGATTGGTGGTCGGAGCATGCTGTCTGTTCGTTCCTTCAGCAAACATGCCATTTTTAGTTAGTTTATATTGTTAGTGAAACTTGTTTTGGGGTCCTCGGACCTTTTTTCTTTCCCTGATTGTCCATAGTGCATGGATGCCAGGCTCCACACAGTACCAAGGGAACCCTATGCCAAGGTCCCCTGGCTTCTAACCCTGCTCCAAGTGTTACAACTGATGCCCATGAGCAACCCTCACTCTCACTGCCTGAAGTGCTTGGGTGAGGGTCACATCAGGGATAGGAGTACAGTTTGCTGGGGCTTCAAGACAAGAACTAAAGCAGAGGGAACAGCACCTCTGGTACATCCTCATGGAGGCTGCTCCTCGTCTGCCATTTGTACCATCTCAGTCAACTAGAGGGAGTTCCTCCTCATCTGGAGAGGAACTCCCTCTATGTCTTATCTGGGGAAAGAGACAAAAGGAGATTCCCTTTGTTCGGACAGACCTCAAAGGGCACAACCACTTAGAGCACCCTTAGCTTCTGAAGCTAGAGAAGCAGACAACTTCCATATCCTCTAAGTCCTCAGTGTTTTGACTTCTTAACTATAGAGGCAAGCCACTCTGATACCAAAGATGGAGTGCGCCCTTTGGCCTACTGCTTCCCAGTGCTGAATCCTAGTAGCAGCTTGACCAGACCAGAGCCGTTGACTCCACTTCCTGTGCTGGGTCCGTCAAGGCCAGCTCCTTCCTCATTGAAGACACTGGAACCCTCACTTCTGCTCACAACTGGGCAAAGGCCCATTTTGTCACTGACTATCACAGAGACATACGCAGCTGGGAAGGATCTGCTGAGCCTCTTGGAATTACTCTCATTGATTAGTCGATTGATTGATTAAGACAGTGCCTTGCCAAGCCTGTTGCACATGGGAATCCACATTACTGGGATCTGCTACAGCATCAATGACTTCAAGCAATCTCGATGCTGGCTCTGAGACCAACAGTAACTGCTCTGCTCTGATGGCTAGGAAGCCCCTGATGTTGCTTCTGGTACTGCAGATCCCTCATAGAGCACTGTCCCAATCTCCCATGAAAATACCCGGTACTGCTCCACCCTGGCCTTCAGAGTATTCCTCAGAGTCTGAAGAGGGTTTTTACGTCTCCCACTTCAGGGAATCCAGGACTTTCTTCAGGGAACATCGCCCCGTCATAGTAACAACATAGGAGTAATCCTGACGAGCAGATCGAGAGAATGGAGTGCCTGGTTTAGATGCAGCTAGCCTCCGTTACCATACCAACTCCATCATTTTATACCAATAAAGGTTGTGGAGGAAAATCCCCAGAAACTCAGACATTTTGCACCCAGCTACATTAGGGAAGGTTGCTCTCCCTATAAATGAGGTAATTATGTAGCCTATGAAAGCCTTATGCCAAACTCTGTCATCCCTCACACTGACAGAAAAGTGCGCGGAGTGCAAAAACCAAGTTCCTTCATAAAGGTATAAACTGATTTATCAGTACCCCGTGTTGGGCTCCCTGGCAGTGGTGGTATTAAATGAAAGACACCACTCAGGTAGAGCAAAAGTAAATCCCAAAGACAAAAACACAAAAAATATTGGACGTTTATTGGCAGAAAGATTTATTCAGCTGCAGGGTTACAACTATGCATAGTGAATAGTCAAACCCTTTTGGCCCATTGTAATTATTCCAATTGGGATAAATTGGCCAAATTCCTTAACAAGCTGCTAGAGAACTCCCAGAGTGAGTTCCAGTCTCTCCTTGTGGAAGTTTATCTGGCTGGAAGGTCCGCACTGCAGGCTTCCTTGGATGCTGCAGATTCAGCTGCAAGAGTCATGGCAATGGCAGTAGTAACCATGTGCTGCTCATTGTGACTGCAGTGATCAGGGATTCCTGAAAAAGTACAACAAACTATTGAAGATCTCCCCTTTGAGGGTTGTGCCTTATTTTCCTCAAAGACTGATGAAGCTCTACATATGCTAAAAGATTCAAAGGCAGTGCTGAAATCACGGAGTCTGTACACACCAGCCCTGAAAAGAACAAAGTTTTGTTCTCCATTTCCACCGAGGCAGCAGTATTACAATGCCTAGACAGGCAGATCAGTACAGGCAGAATCACAAGCAGCAATGGAGGCATCCACATGCCTCAAAGCAGTGTTAGAATCCTTCATCAAGTACAGCATACCAGAGAATCACCCATCCTTCAGGAACAGGTTGTCACATTTCCTAAGTGCGTCGTAGTTCATCATTTCAGATAAGTAGGTGATAAGCATGGCGGAATCAGGATATACTCTGCAGTTCTTGTATCTCTCACACCTTCCCTGTCCCCCTTCAGGGATCCATCTCATGAATTTACTAAAGCAAGAAAGTGCAGACTCTACATTCTTTGAGACGCCTACTCAGTACTGGGAAACGGGGTTATACTCCTGCTACTTCCATATGGTTTCCCTCACAACTATTATCCCTTCACTAGATCTGGGAGATTGGTATGCTGCCCTCAACTTTGAGGAATGCTTATTTCCATGTAGCAATCCACCCTGGCCCCAGGAAATTTCTGAAGTTCACAGAAGAACACCACCTCCGTTTTGCAATTCTCGTTTGGCCTGTTAGCCACGCTGAATGTTTTCACCAAATGCATGGTGGTAGTAGCAGCCTGTTTCTGCCATCAAGATGTACGAGTATATCAGTACCTGAACTGGAAGGGGTGGGGTCACTCTCATCAGCACATAAAAAGAAGTGTCCATCAAACGCTCTACCTGTTTTTATGCTTAGGCATGGACAAAGAGAACTTGATCCTCGTACACCTCCAGAGAATAAAATTTATCAGGGCAGTTCTAGACTCAACCCTGGCCAGAGCTTTTTGTCTCTTCTGAGGCTTCTAGCTTTGTGAGATCATTGTGCCTCCTTCAAGGACCATCCCTGAACCTTGGAGAGGAATTGACTCAGGCTTCTGAGGCATATGATGGTGTGTACTTATGTGATCCCCCTACCAGGCTGCATTTTAGATGGTTACAGACATAGCTCAAGTCAGCATACCGCCCTCCATTACATTGTCTGAACACACAAGTATGCATCCCAGACAAAGTACTATTATTTGAGCCCTGCCGATCTGCGGATATCCACAGACTATGTTTGCAGATCAGATGTGGATATAAATTTTGAATCCATGCAAGGCTTTAACTATTATCCCTAGATTGGTGGTTGAACCAAGACAGCATTTTCAGGGGAGTCCCTTTCCCCCCTTCTCTTCCCTCTATGTCTTTGGTAACGGACACTTAAGCCATGGAGTAGAGAGTATACATGGGGGACCTGCAGGCTCAAGCCTGGTGGTCCATCCAAGAGGTCAGGCTGCACATAAACTTATTAGAATTACAGGCACTAGAGCCTGCCGCCAGTTTCTACCGCAATACAGGGCAGAACTATCCAAGTATTTAACAACACGAAAGCAATGTTCAGCATTAGCAAGTTGGGGGTGCTAGATCAAAGAGGAGGCAGTCAGGATCTGGAACTTCTGTATGCAAAATTCCCTGGCTCTCAGAGCATCACACTACATGTACATAGCAGACCTAACCAGATCAGCCAAACCATCACCGGTTCATTCACCTGCACATCCACCAATGTAATATACACCATCATCTGCCAGCAATGCCCCTCTGCTATGTACATTGGCCAAACTGGACAGTCCCTACGTAAAAGGATAAATGAACACAAATCAGATATTAGGAATGGCAATGTACAAAAACCTGTAGGAGAACACTTCAATCTCCCTGGACATACAATAGCAGATTTAAAGGTAGCAATCCGCAGCAAAAAAAACTTCAGGACCAGACTTCAAAGAGAAACTGCTGAGTTTCAGTTCATTTGCAAGTTTGACACTATCAGCTCAGGATTAAACAAAGACTGTGAATGGCTAGCCAACTACAAAAGCAGTTTCTCCTCCCTTGGTGTTCACATCTCAACTGCTAGAAGAGGGCCTCATCCTCCCTGATTGAACTAACCTCGTTATCCCTAACCTGATTCTTGCTTGCATATTTATACCTGCCTCTGGAAATCTCCACTACATGCATCTAAAGAAGTGGGTATTCACCCCCGAAAGCTTATGCTCCAATACGTCTGTTATTCTATAAGATGCCACAGGACTCTTTGCCACTTTTACAGAACCAACAAGGCTACCCCTCTGATAAAATAAATTTAGGCTATTTGTTACCCTCAAGAGTCAGGTTTGGCAATCAGCTCTAGCAAAATGCACCTGGCTGCATACCCTTATGTTACAAGTAGGACTGTATTCTCTAACCCTATGACCATCAGGTCCCTTAAAGGCCTAGAAAGATTGTTTCCACCTATCAGGGATCCTATCCACAGTGAGAGTTGAACTTAATGTTATCAGTCTTAATGGGGTCCCCCTTTTAAACCATTCAAACCTGCTCACAGTTACCCCTTTCACCTAATGTGGCCTTCTTAATAGCCATCATCTCAGCAGAAAGAGTAGGGGAACTTCATGCTCTGGTGATGGATCCTTTGTATGCTGTTTTTTAGGAAGACAGTGTAAAGCTTAGGCCAAACCTTAAGTTTCTCTCCAAAGTAGTATCTGATTTCCACCTCAACTAACCTCTGTAGTTACCTGTCTTCATTACAAAGCCACATGCTCAGAAAGATGAACAAAAGCTCCACACTTTGGATGTTGGCCAAGCACTAGCTTTTTATCGGGAAAGAACAAAGCTTTTTGGGGTCTGTTCCCAGCTTTTCTCCTATGTGGAATGAATGAGGGCATCCTGTAACAGCACCATAGCTGTCCAGGTGGATCATCAGCTTTATTGTCGTGCTACAAGATTAAGGGCATCATGCCTGTGGAAAAGCTCTCTGAACATTCAGCCAGAACATGCTTAGCCTCTAGGGCATTTGTGGGAAATGTCCACAACAGGGACATCTGCAGAACAGCAACATAGTCTTCAGTCGACACCTTTGCTAGACGTTATGCAATGACTATCGCATCAAGGGAAGATGTGAATCTAAGGAAAGCAGTTCAGCATCTCTCTTCCCATAAGACTCCTAGCCCCTCTTCCCGCCCATTGGCAGGTGCTTGGGTAATTGTTGGTCTTTGAGATGAGTTCCATCCATTGCATGATCCATCTTCCTTCCCCAATATATCGGAGTCTATCATCTAAAAGTCCAGTGTGAAGGAACTGAAGGATGGGCAAGGGTGGCTCTGACCTTTATAATGTGGCTCAGAGTATTAGGAATATCAGGGCGCAGGTGTGGCTACACCTACAGGTATTGCTAGAGAAAACTCTCCAGCACCATTGCATGAGACATGCCCACATCTAATGCAATGGACATATGCAACACATCTCGAAGAATAACAGTTACAAGAAAAGGAATAACTTTTTTCTGAGCTTTTCCTCCTGCCCTCCCCCGGCAATCTTTATCCATTAATCATCAACCAGATTATTTCCAGGATACATCCTTCTTTATCCAGGGTGTCTTAAGAAGTTTATTGCCTCTGGGATTCAGTTGAAGTCTTAAACACTTTTCTAGGACTATGATTTTCTATTAAAATTCTTAAATTATTAATATGTATTTGTAGTTTGTCTTGTATAAATAGTTCAACTCTTGATCAGTCCTTGGTTAGTGATGTCAGGTTGTTAGCTGAGGACAGAAAAGTGCCAGTCTTTTATCTGCTCATAGGTGGCGCTACCTAAGGCAGAAGGAAAAGGAGCAATCCAGTTTCCAGCTTGTTCGTGCCCCCTAAGCAGAAACTCCATTTATTGAGAAGTAGAACAAAATCTGCTACTGACATGGGACATAGCAAGTCATTTTTTAAAAAACTATAGTTGGTGGTGTAAAACTTTACAACCCAAACTAGATAGCCAGATTTAAGTCTGTACTACCGTAACTTTTCTTGTAGGTTTCCTCTATCCTGAAAGGTCTTAAGCACATCCTTTAACTTTATGTACTGTGAATATAGCCACAGGTATGGCCAAGTTCTTGCCAGGTCAGTGCCTAAGATGTTCTACCACTCGTTTCTAATTCTCCCACTCCAGAGTCTAGTAACTCCTGATGGAGTGTGCTATTGTGGAAGCTTGCGACTCATTTGTCGCTGAGATGTTAAACTCCTGAAAGCACCAGTATTTTAAAATGTGTTACATTTTACTTTTTCTGATAGGTGCTAACTTAGTTCATAAACTTCAGAATAATCAGCTATCAGCATCTAGCAGTTTACAATATTTGCATTAGGAAATATGAACACAAGGATTTTTTTTACTGTTTTAGTAATTTTGATGCCAATAAATGAAAACCATGTATGAATGACATATCTTAGTGTTTGTGTTCCATGATTTTTGTACTTGTGAAAACTCTTTTGCAGATCCGAAGAACAAAAAGTGCGGAGTAAAGATGACTATCGAGCAGCAGTTGAGAGACTGATTCAAGCTGCTCGTATATCTAATCCAAAGCTTTTTCTTAAGCACATGACAATGAATATTAATATGGAACAGGTTTACAGTTTGGAACATAATTCTGCTCTAAAATGGCTGAAAGAGAATATGAAATGGGCTGGAAAGGTCTGGCTTTTCAGTAGTCATTAGTTGGTAAAGACTTCTTTTTTTTTCTTTTTTCTTTTTTTGAATAGTTGAAGTAATCATTGTTGAAAATAATAAATCAATAGATAGTTCCCACTGTGTTCAGACTGTTATTGATTAACTGTAAGAGTCAACACTTGATTAGATAAAGTTTCAAATCTTAACCTGTTTTTGGAATGTTTGTAGATTTTCAGAGATAACATAGGACCAGAATAACTTTTTTCTTGAGGCAGGTATCATTGCATAGATTACCTCACTAGAGTCACTTTAGCCTCCAGTGACTGACATCAGAAATACTCTGAATATGGTTGAATATCCTCCACAGCTGCCAGTTAACTATTTCCTTTTTCCAACTGAGAAATGAGAATCATAATAGATTTTCATTTGTTTTAGTTCTTCAGAATATCTAGGTTACTTTTTGAAGTAGCCATATTTTTTCTATTTTGAGTATTTTTAAACCACCAATCACTATTTATTTGAATTATGCTAGTGACTAGGAACCCTATAAGCATTGTACAAACAATAGAACAGTTTCTGTCACAGAGAGCTCACAGTCTACTTGTCAGACAGGACACAGACTTCCATCTGAAGTGGAAGTGAGTTGGGAAACTGAAGTAACAATATAATGAACAAAATAGTGTAGAACAGAACTCGCATCTTGGCGCTTACCTAAGAAATGCCAGACATCCAATAGAAATGACACCTCCCTTTCTTATCTGCCTTGTCATTTTTTCTAAGATGCAAACTGCCATTTTTCTTAGCTGCCTATCAAGCTTCTGAATTTAAGAGATTAGACAGTTCTGTTTGATCCAGTCCATTAAAACATAGCTAGACATGCACACCATTGGAGAAATTACTATGAGAAAAGTTCTGCTTAAATTACATGGAACACACATCCCCAAGCATATAAACCAAAAGTCTTTTATTCAGAACTCCTTTATGATTTTGGAGAATCTTATGCAACTATGTGGTGAGTCATCTTCTCTCCCTTACAGCCTATTTGTTTTCCCCCATACCTAGCCTGGTACCTATATTTTAAATGATATGGGCATGCAGGGATTATTTGCAGTTCTGATGTTTTCAGTGTGCGAGGCCTCTATGCTTTCATGGACCTACAGCATATATTTTACCCTCCTGTTAATTTTTAATTGTTTCAACATTATATTCACAAATTTATAAAACTAAAATGTAATCTAGTTCATCTGCATAAGTAATTTTAGATAATCTGCTCTAACTGAAGGTTTAGTTTATTTTCTACATAAAAAATGAAATAGATCCTGTCCTACCTGTATCTCTAGGCAAATATTCAGAAAGGCCTGGGAGATGCTGAATAAAGGCTGAAGATAGTGTGAATAAAATAATGTTGAATGGTCATAAAATTTCAGAAGCAGAAAAAAAGCTTAACTTCCCATTCCTCCCCTTCATAGGTCGTTGCTGAAGCTAGTCCCCTATGTTTAAAATGTAAGGGAATATCCGTTGGGCACATTATTGGTAAGACTTTCCAGATGAATGCCTTTTTCACCCCGATTACTTTTGAACCAATAACTGGCTTAGAGGTGCCTTATTCCAGATACTCTTCTCTTAATAGAGCTGAATGATCCCTTTTAACTCCCAACCAGTCTCCTTCAGTAAGAAGATTTATGAACTTTGGCCTGTATATAGTCATAAATGTTTGGTAGGTGGGACACAGGACATGCCCCCCACTTTCCCTTTCTCTGAATATCTGTTACATCTCTAACTACACATTTTTCTCTTTAAAAAGGTTAGTTTTTTATTAAATAGTAGGGGCCAGACTTGAAATTTCTCAGCTAGAATAAAGAGACATGTGGTATGGAAGCTTACCATAAATTAGTGATCAGGACATACAGATTCACAAAGAGAGACACAGGGATGGATTTAAGTAGCAGGCTGCAGTTTTATTAATTTAATGCCTCTCTGCAGTATTATCTCCCTTATTCCCCAGCTCTCACGTACCAGGCATTGAAGTGGGTTCAAAGTGGGGTTACAGAGCTCCATTATATAACCTCTCTCTCAGCCTACTCCAAGGATTCAGCTCACTCCTGAATCCTCTCACCCTCGTGTGTACTGCCCCTTCCCCCATCTCTCCTGCCAGACTACTGAATACAGAACGTCTCAGCCCTGGAGCTTAGCTGTCATCAACTTGCTAACCTGGCCACCCTCCTGTGGGCCCAATGCGCTACACAGTGTTGCAGTTACAAAGAGTCGGCCTTGTTTGGGGATGTCTCCTGCGATCACAAAGAAAGGACCCCAGCAAAACTTTCATAGGGACAAACATAAGCCTTGTAACAGTTTGGTTTCTAGCACCCTATTGCCTGAACTCTCTGGGAATCAGAATCCTCTGATGCTGTGCATGTCACCATAGGCGCCAACTTTTGTCGGTGCCGGTGGGTGCTCGTGCCCTAACTCTGCCCCTGCCTGCCTCTATTGGTTCCCTCCCCAAATCCCCAACCCAGCCCCGCCTCCTCCCCCAAGTGCTCCAAGTTCCCCCTCCTCCTCCCTCCCAGGCTTGCTGCACGAAACGGATGTTTCATGGCGCAAGCGCTGGAAGGGAGGGGGGAGAAGCGGGACGCAGCGGCGCGCTCAGGGGAGGAGGCGGAGGTGAGATGGGGCAGGGTGGGGAGCTGCCGATGGGTGCAGGGCACCCACCAATTTTTCCCTGTGGGTGCTCCAGCCCCTATGGCTGTCACTGCACTAATAGTGAAGGAAAATGTACCAAAATTAAGAACTAAGGCCAATAATGCCTTCTCCATTACAGCAGCAAACGGATATCTGGTCAGATAGCCGTCATACCAATGTACAAATAGTGGGCCAGGCTCAACTTTCCATAGGGCTAGAAAGCTTTCACTGCATTTATACAGCACAGATAGTAATCTGGTGGGGGTTGGACTAGATGACCTGAGGTCCATTCCAACCCTAATCTTCTATGATTCTATGATAGTCATCCAAGTGTTCTCTTAACAGCACCAAGGCTGCTTTTCCTGTTTGTTTTCAAATACCTCAAATGGACACAAAATGCTCTTTGTGTAAACCTTACATCAGTTATTTCTAATGCATGCTTGGACTTGTCCCCTGCTGCCTTTGGCACCCGCTCACTAACCCTAAAAGTACCAAACAAATGCATCTTTAAATAGAACTGCCTCCATCCTAGGTAGAGCATCCAATAACCCTAACAAAATCTGTATTTTTATGCGGTGTTTGTTGTCTTCCCTGCATCTGTCACCTCTGGACCATCTTTCCAAGACCTTCTTTACTAAGAATTCTCTACATGGGTTAGGAACTCCTGCTAGTTCTGCACCAAAAGAACAGACTAGCTAGATGACCAGATATAGTGGATGAAACCAATCAGTGGTGCATCAGATTTCTTGTATCTCATCACCTGATGCTTGGGGACGGGCCAAAGATGCTGGAGGCCTTCCCTAGCACTAAATTCCCTGAACTCAACATGTTGTAAACCCTGAGTTTCCTGAAATGTTTTTTTTCTGCTTAAAATTTCAAATTTTCAGTGAAAAATCAAAACATTTTATTTGAAAACTTTCAATTCAGAAATGCTGCCAAATGCTAGGAGTTGTCGTTTGGGTGCTCTATACTCCATTTTCCTCTATGGGCTGGTGTCTCTGGCTGAACTATAATTCTCATGATGTACCATGTTCTCGCTTCTTACTGAGCACTTGCAGTACATCATGGAAGTCACGGGCTGTGAAGTATCGTGGGAGAGGTCATGACTGGGGAACTTCGGCCACAGAGGAGAATGGAGGCATGAAGCAGCCAAACAACAACCCCCAGGAGGCACTGTTGCAATATTCCTAATCAGTTTTTTGTTTGGCTGGGGATTTGGGGGTGGTTCCATTTTTTGACAGAAACTCAAAATTATCTAGTGAGAAAAGACATTTTTCATTTAATCAAAAACCTAATTTTGTCAAAAACCAGTTTCAGTGGAAAATGTTTGATCTACTAAAGGTAAAGCCAATGGAGGAGAGAATCAGCAGGTGACATCACAGAAACCTGCATAATTATACAACCAATTTGCTTACATGACTTATTGACTGGCATTTATTAGGATGCAAAAACACCTAATACTTTGTATAGATTTACATGTAATGCTGACATGTTGTAATAGTTACAACGCTTTTAACTTTTTGAATATTAACTCTTTAAATATTTTGTGACCCTTGCCCTAACATCCCACAATTTAACATTTAAATTGATAAAAATAAAAAAAAGTTCAAAAATAATCAATATCCATCAAAATTATGAAAAAAAAATAAAAATAAGATTCTGTTAATTCTAGGTAATAGTCATGGACTTCATATATTGCCTATTACTACTGAATTTAACTATATGTTTATGCTTTGCATTGAATCCCAAACACCATTGTTATTGTGTATGTAGAGTGCTCAAAAATCTATTAGAATGTTGTGAAATTCTATTTGATCACCAACTTGCCAGAAATAAGGATAAGGGCTATATTAGCATCTGGTCATCAACCTCAGGGCTGTACTTTGTGTGTTTACTTAAAAGGAATACAGTGTCCCCTTTAAAAAAAGAAAAGGAGTACTTGTGGCACCTTGGAGACTAACTAATTTATTTGAGCATAAGCTTTTGTGAGCTACAGCTCACTTCAGCGGATGCATACTGTGAAAAGTACAGAAGATCTTTGTATACACACAAACCATGAAAAAATGGGTGTTTACCACTACAAAAGGTTTTCTCTCCCCCCACCCCACTCTCCTGCTGGTAATAGCTTATCTAAAGTGATCACTCGCCTTACAATGTGTATGATAATCAAGTTGGGCCATTTCCAGCACAAATCCAGGTTTTCTCCCCTCCTCCCCCCAAAACACTTCTAGCGCAGGAATAAGTATCAATTGCTGGGTAGCTGCTATGTATCAGAGGGGTAGCTGTGTTAGTCTGTATCCACAAAAAACAACAAGGTATCTCGTGGCACCTTAAAGATAAACAGATTTGTTTGGGCATACGCCTTCATGAGTAAAAAACCCACTTCTTGATGTGGGTTTTTTACCCACGAAAGCGTATGCCCAAATAAATGGGTTAGTCTTTAAGGTGCCACCAGACTCCTGTTGCTGGGTAGCTGCGTTCACAAGCAGTGAAAATTGATTTTCAGCTCAGAGACAGAGCAGCGTGGGGCTCCCCAGCCAGGCTAGCTACTCCCGGTGCGTGGGTGGAGACGTTGCCAAGCCCCCACTCGCAAAATCCCGGGGAGGAACTCGCAGCAGCGGGAGCTCAGGGGCGCGCGGCCGGCGGCCCCGCACAGCTGCTGCGGTGTGTGCGGTGACAGGCAAGGCCTTCGCGGTAACAGGGTGAAACCCCCGACGTGACGCGCGCGCTTCCTTGCTGGAGCGGTGGAAGCCTGAGGAGCCCGCTAAACTCCGGCCGGTTCCGCTCGGCTGAAGTCACCGGCGCTGGGATGGGAGTGCGGGGCGCCGGCGTCGCGAGCCTGGGGCCCGCCGCTGCGGAGGAGCCCGGTAACGTCGGCAAGGCCCAAGGGGGGATGGGGGGAGAGTCCGTTCATCGCGTTTGCAGGGCTGGGGGCCGCGCTCCGCCGTCGCTCGGCAACTGGAGCGTCACGTTCTGCCTCCGAGAAGTCAACAGCCGCCGCTGGGGCCCGGCCGAGCTCTCGCGCATGCGCGGCTACACTTGCTGTCTCTCTTGGTCGCAGGCTGGAGAAATGCGCGAGGTGACGCGGCTGCGCGCGACCCCGGACCAGCGCGCGACCCGGAGCGTGGGCGGAGCCGGAGGAGGAACCGGCCCGGGAGGTGGGAAGGTGACGGCGGCGACCCCGCCCCTCAGGCCGCTCCTCCTTCTCCCTGTCGGGAGCGGGGGGCGGGTCACTAGTGTCAGGTCCCTGCGCCCGTGCCCCGCGATGGGGACCGAGCCCCGGCAGGCGGGGGCCGCTGTCACGACGCTGAGGTAAGGAGGCGCGCGGGGTTCTGCGCCCACGGGCCCTTCCGAGGCCTACGACCCCTCGGGAGCGGCCCGTTGAACGTGCTAACGGGCCCAGGCAGTGATCGGTTTCCACGTGACTCATTTAAATCTTCCCGCGGGATCCCGCTGTCCCGGGGAGCGAGGCCGGGGGCGGCGCTTTCCCGTCACGCGGTGGACGGGGCCCCTGGCGCTTTTGAAGGCAGCCCTGTTTGTGCCCGGATTGTAACCCCGGTGTTGTGCGCGGCCAGCTGACGAGCGCTGCCCGCGCCCGCTTTGGCTCAGACACACCCTCAGAGAGACTGGATGTTAAACCAATAACCCCGTGGAAACGCAGTCCGCCGGGCGGGGCGGCTGTGTCTGAGCGCCCTTCGTGGGGTCTCGGGGTCGGGCGGCTCTGCTCAGGGGCTGGATTCAGACTAATGTCCCCTGGGCTGTAATACTTGGGGCTAGTTTAGGTGGTTGGGTTTAGATGACGTTGGGGGCCTGCGATATGCAAGAGGTCAAGGTGCCCTCTGGCCTTATACGCTGTGGATGGTCAAGAGCTGGAAGGCACTTGGCTTGTGTTGTGTTTTGTAAACTTCTTCTGTAGTATGCTGAGCGTGCAAGCCGCCAGGCCGTGTGGGTTCTGGCACCCTGCGCAGCTCCTCTGGAGACCAGGCTAAAACTCCTCCTTTCCTGCCTCTCACAAAAGACTTTGATTTGGAACTGCAGTTACATGACTGCATCTCAGATTTCTCACATAATGCAACATAGGCCCAACAGGTGTCCGCCTGAGGCAGCAAAATGTTTAGTCACGTGTTAATGGTGTGGGTTTCAACATGGTGTCTCTTAAATTTTCCTGTTGACAAATCAGCCCTGATTCATTCTCTCTTGCATGGAGCTAAAGACTCGCATTTTAGATTTTAATTTTCAGGCC
Source organism: Eretmochelys imbricata (assembly GCF_965152235.1). Lineage (NCBI taxonomy): Eukaryota > Metazoa > Chordata > Testudines > Cheloniidae > Eretmochelys > Eretmochelys imbricata. Next base: position 193,939,261 of record NC_135573.1, read on the forward strand.
GTTTTTTACAGTCTGGAGGTAGAATTTGCTGGATGCTTCATGAAATATTTTAAGAACTTACTTAAGTCTTTGAATTTTTGTAATTTACATTGCACTGCTTATGACCACTCTGAATTTGCCTGAGGTAGCAAAACGCCACAGAACCAGCTCTAGTGTTGTACTCCTAACCTTTGGAAATATTGTAGCTAAAATATTTATATGAATCTTTGGTTGGTTAACTCCGTGTATACTGTTGTTGAAATAGCCATGCTGCAGTTTGGCTAATTAGGGAAATGGGTAGTTGTTTCAGCAGGCATAAGATTAGAATCTAAAATAGTGTGTGATTTGGTGAAAGAAGATGTCTGTAAAGAATGTGTTGGGATTTTTTAAATTGTTTTAGAAAAGTAATCAAATTGTTGACTTAACTGGTTAACCATAGCAGATTTTGTGCTGTATGAGAAAAGTGAATATTTCCTTTGTATTTAACTCCTTCAGCTTTTGCCTGTTCATGACATCTGTCATTCTTACTAACATTGGTATACCTGGAATGTTCAGTTATTCAGTTCAGCATGCTGCTGGGAATGCTCACAGCAATCAAGTGTTCAGTTAAATGTGAGGAGCTGACAGCAGACACTATTTATACACACACTATGCTGCTTCCCTTGAGGAGACTGCCAATTATGCTGAACTATTTTGTGTCTTTCCAAGAGGAAAAAAGGGCCTACACACTTATTAGCAAATAACCTTATACTTGACATAAGGAAGTGTTTGGCCCTACATCTATGGAGAATTGCAAAAGTATTAAAGCAAAAATTATTAGGACTGTTTTTAAAAATATGTGGTGAATGGACTATTAAAACACAATTTGTTTCAAGCTGCCCTAGATATCACTTGATTAACACTCAATAAAAATTAAAAAAATACATTACAATGAAAAGACTCAGATTTGTTTTTTTTAAAATGCAGTAACTTTTTGCTTGTCACTCTCCCTTCATGTTAAGGTTGAGAACTAAGGCTCAATAGGAATATGAAACCAAATGTATTCACTTTGAGTTCTGACGTGATAAGGCATAAATGATGCTTTATTCTCAAAGACTTTGGTGTTAGAAGTGGAGTATAAATCTAGTTTGTTTGAGGAAATAAAGTTGTGTTTTGCTCAGACACAACTGTCTTTTGATTAGGATGCAGATGAAATAATTGTGTGTTCAGTTGATCAGTTTAATAACATAATTAATACAGTAGCCAACACCAGATGTTTCAGAGGAAGACGCAAGAAAACTGCAGCAGGCAGTTATGAGAGAATCTGCTTCCAGAAATACTCCCTCCTAACCCTCAGTAGTTAGAAATTGGCTTAAGCCCTTCCAAAACTGTTTGATGGCTTTTCTTGGTTCATTTATTTAGTGTTTACTACTGTGATTCTAGATTTTTCTTGTTATCCATACAAAAAATTGCTAATTTCATTTTGAAATCTGCTAAGCTTTTTGCCTCAATGATCTCTTGTGGGAATAGATTCCATATCGAATTATACATTGTATGAAAAACTGTCTGCCACCTGTTTTTAAAGGGACACAACCAACTTGAAAATCAGATTTTTCAAAACAAATATAAAGTTAAATGTAGCACCTAAGATAACTGGAAGAAGTTTGAGTGAAAAACTGTTTTGCTCTGTTTTTTGTTTGTTTTTGTTCTGTTTTGTGGATTTGATAGCACTTTCTGCATAGTCAATGTTGCTGTTTTCCCCTGTGTAGCCAGTCAATTTCTCTTGTGCTGAAAAGACAGTTATAAATATCAACAGGGAAACTAAAAAACATTTTAAATATCTCAAAGGATTTTTTTTAAAAGCCATACTCAGAAACTGGAGTATCTTTAAATTATTCTGTTTAAGATTTTCAAATAGTATCAGTTCAAATCCACCTATGTCAATACAGAATTTATCACATAATTTACTAAAGGATACTTTTTTCCTTTAGCTTAGGAAAAAATCTAAAACCATCCTTGTGTAAAACCAAATCCCACATTGTGGATTTTCTTAGTTGTTCATTACCACTGTTACTTCAATTGTAAAACAGTTTTTTAGAGAACTGAAAGGAGAAAATATACATGGACACAATCATTAAATATACTTTCCTTCTGTATTCTTCTTTAAGTGATCTAGCGGATGTCTGAAAGTTGACTTGAGCATAAGCAGTGAGATGTTTTCCCATTTGGGGTCTGTGAGGAGGTAAGACTGATTGCCAAATTAATCTACCCTTTAACTTTGTAATTAAAAACTGGAGGTTTTGTGTTTCAGAGAAAAATTGAAAAATATTAATCGGTCATTTGTTATCCATGTGCCGTTTTTACCACAATAGCTGCAGTAAACATTCAGTCATCCAATGGAGGATGAGTTGTCAGACACAGGCTAAACAGAACATAGGTTTGAGTATGGCTTTGTGAAATAAGGTGATATAACAAAGCTAAAATTAAATATCCAAAATATAACTGAATTCTTATGCTATTAAAGTTCAGTATTACAGATAAAGTGAACTGTAAGGATAAAGTAAATTACTTTTATCAAAGATATTCAATGTGAAAACTACAGGAAAAAGTTGAGTTTAATAGATTTTGACACCAATCTTCAACAGGGGGTATTATTTCATCAATAATTATGTCTTGCAATCCTATTGCATAACATCTTGTTGCAGAGATTTTGTTTGATAATATCTTTCACAATAGTGAGACTGCCCTACTCTAGGTGGTAATGATTTTGCTTTTGAACATGAATCCCTGTCTCTTCTTATCCTCCTTAATCTGAATGCGGTTTTGGGGGGAAATTTTCACTCCTTGAGCAAAAAGTCAAGGGCACCTTCTTTGCGTTTTTTTCTCTAAATTCATTTTAATTTCTTAAATTGGCGCTACAGCTATGGGATGCCTCAAAGGTCTGTCTTCCATCTTTTCTGTGTATATTCTTCATTCTGTTAGGTTAATTATGGTCTGTGAGTGTTCCTCCTTTGAGTAAATTCAAAATAGGCTGAGGATCCTAGCAAAAAACTATCTTCTAACATGGTAATGTTACATATAGTAGTTTTATTTATTTTGTTTCCATCTATCGCCATTTTTCTCATTAAGATCTTGGACAAATGTGATTTGTATGTCTCAAGACATACATTCAGTTACAAGTTTTTCCTCATAACTTTTTTTTTTATGTTAGCCAGAGGTAACTTTTAAAGATGGGAACAGGTAAGGTACAGGACGCCTAGATCCTTTGCCAAGCAACTATGAAGGGGTAGGGTGCTGGCATTCTTGTATGGGTGTTGTCCATGGATCTTTTTTCAGACTCTACCTTTTTTTTTTTTTTTTTTTTAATGAGCTTCTAGCTAGTGGGTGTCTGATTAAATGTAAAGTACTTAAGAGTGTCTGGAAGGGAAAATCTTTCTCTTACTGTCTCAGAGCCTCCTGGTTACTGTAAAGATGGTGTATATGGGAGGGGATAAATTTTACTACTGTCCTTTCCTGAATAATAGTGGTGAAGCTGACCAGTCTTGGTAATTTCAGTCTGCTTCTTGACAAAACTAGGAGTAACAGAAGAGGTGGTAGAGTTGTCTCTCTGCCCATACAAGACTCTGTTGCTTTGGTTTACATTTGGTTCACATTTCAAAGGTTATTTTTATAACTGTAAGGGCTCCCCATCTTTGCCAGAGAAAGCTTTGTGCTTGTCACGGTCAGATTCTTCAAGCCCTGCAAGTTTATTTGAATCTTAAATATTCACCTACCCTTTTTTGTTAGCCTCATCAGTTGTTCTGTTGTTAACTAAAGGCAGGGCTTAAATTCAGCCAGAGCCATCCAGAACAGAGTGCTGGTAAATATTTTCAAACCTGCGGGAGCCCTGGCACCAAGCCCCAAAAAATACTTGGGAAGAATTTAAGACCTGACAAAGTGTTAGAGATACTGACAAACAAGATCAGGGTCCTTATCTCAACTTGAGAACTCAACACTTGTTTTAAAAAATCGTTAAAAATAAAATTTAGACATGCACATGAGACTCTGATATCTGACCTTGTTTTAATTGCTGGATGGAAAGGTATTCACATGAAGGAATCTGTTGCCCAAGTGCTGTAAAAGATATTTGAAGCTGACCCTAAAATGTTATGGATCTAAGTAAATTCTATTTTAATTTGACTCACTGTTTAATGATTTTGGAAAAGAAAAGATTTTTCCCAAAGACCAAACCATCGGGTTGTTAAGAGAAAGTGCAATGTGAAGTTAAGTTATTTGATTTTCAGAATATCCATATTTTCACAGATCTTGGCTTTTAAAACATTCTTTGATTGCCTTTCTTGGGTTTCTTGATGATGGTTTTACTAGATCTCATAAAATTTGAACTAACTGCGATTTGGCTATGGTGTTTGTTTGCAAAGGCATTTGACTAGTGCAATAAAACTTGATTGATTGATCTCCCTTTTGGTCATCTTATTTCAGCCTTGCAAAATTATCAAGATAATTTTAACAGTCCAGGCACATACTCCTCTACCCAAGTCCTCTCCTCCCTCTCCCTGCCACAAAAAAACAAAAAAAATCTGTTAGCCAACTTTTTATAGGGTAGGGGTAGACACAAAGAAATGTTCGTCACAATTTATTCTCCAGTAAAATTACTCACCCCAGGAAATCAGACGAATGGACTTTTATAAGGCTGTCTTATTATTTTTATATGGTCCTCATTTCTATGTGAAGGATATGCAACTATGCCTCTTATCTTTCATTTATTCGCCTGTCTTGAGTTTATCAACTTCTGATCATAATATGATTTTGTCTGTCTTGTATTTAATTTTGTGAAGCGTGGATTTTTTTTTTTTTGGGTCTATAGTTTAAATGAAAGACACTGCATAAATGTAGGTGTTTTACTGCTGAACAGAACTGAAGTGCTCTTCGTCATCTTAGTTTCAAACTGAATGTGAATGCTGATGGAAAGAAAAATTATTTCTCCTGGTAAATTAATTAGTATACTATGTGAGATCAGTTGCAAAGGAAAAATTCCATTGTTAAATATTTACTATTTACATGCTGGCCTTGATATTTATAAGTGTGCTGTCCTGTTCATTTAACACAATAACTCAGACAACTTTGTACTATGGTCAGAAACCTTAGTGATCTTTTACCCAGAATTTGCCTTTTCCTCTCATTTCTCTAATCTGCCATGCAAGTCTGCTCTTTGTCATTTCCAGAATGTTGCCAGAACTTGCCCTTACTTCAGTTCTGCCTCCTGAGATCCTTCTGGGGCGATCAAGAATGCTGTGGTCATATAACTCTGCCACTCCAGGAAATGGAACCATATCATATTCATTGCATCTTGTTAGTTTTCACATTAGTTCAGAATTGTAATCCTGGTATTTACAAATTTCTAAAGCCAAAGACACACTACCTCCTATTTGCCCACTACTTGCTCTTACAACCTTAAACTCTCTCCTTTAACTGTCCACAATTGAAGTTCACCCTTTAACTTGTGCTTTCTGATCTATCTATCCAAACGCTCCCTCTCTTCAAATCTTACTGTAAACAATCTTCTTTATCTATGATGGAAATTAAATCTGTCAACATCCCTCTTCTTCCCTCTGTTCTTGCATCTTTCCTCATTTTCAAATAAGCTTATTTTCTTTTACTCCAGTCTACCGCCTTACATCATTTTGTCTTCTATACAAGAATATGCTTGGGAAATGAAGTAAGTTTGCTCAGGTTTAAAAATAGCCATGGGCATGTGGGTCTCAGAAGTGAACAAGGGATGCCTTCTCTGAGTTGAAATATGACTATTTCTTTTTCAAGTGCTTGTTCATGTCCATTCCAATTAGGTGTGCACGTACTGCATGCACGGCAGTCGGAAGGTGTTTCCCCTAGCAGCCTCTGTTGGGTTGGCCTGCGTGTGCCCCCTGGGGTCACGCCTTCTTTATGCTCAATATAGGCCCTGCCAACCTGCCACCCCCTCAGTTCATTCTTACTGCCTGTGACAGTTAGCCTGAACGCTCGTGGCTCTTGCTCTGCAAGTGCAATTCCCCTAGTTTCTTTAACTTCTTTGTGTAAATAGTTTGTATATAGAGTATAATTAGTGTTAGTTTTAGATAAGGTTTACTTGGGGATGCACCCTTTGGGCCCCTCCCCTTTTTTCTCTGGTACTGGGGTATGCCTCTGTCCCCAGGGTTAAAACCCTGCATAGACTGTGGCAAGCATATGCCAAAAAGTGACCCTCATGCTTCCTGCCTGAAGTGTCTGGGTAAAGGCCACCTCAAGGAGCGCTGCAAAATCTGTAGAGGTTTTCGGCTGAGGACCCAAAAAGAGAGGGAGCAGCACCTCAAGATACTGCTAATGGAAGTTGCTTTGCATGCCCATTCGGACCCCAGCTCAGCGGAGCCAACGCTGAGCACCTCAGCACCGGGGCGCAGTGCCATGGAACCGTCAGGGCATGAGTCAGCACCAAGAAAGGACTCCAGTAGAGACTCTCGGCACTGGCAGGCGTCTCTTCCCAGGAGCTCCGTGCACTCTCATTCTCCAGTCCCCCACAAGAAAAGAAGACCCGAGAGGGGATGCTCCACCACGCCCAGAGCAGCGCTTAAGGAGCCCACTGCTGTGAGACCTGCGTCAGGCCACACAAGCTCAGCATCCACATTGAGGGTCGTGTTGACTCCTGACTCTCCCTAGGACCTTTTGAGTCTGGACACCCTCCCCTCCCTTGTCTGGGAGAGCTGTGACTTGCAGATACTGTCCACGCCGGAGGCATTCGAGGCGGTTGAAGACCTGATCACCCTCACAGCACTGCCTTCCTCCACCCCCTGAAACAGGACAGGATGCCTGCAGCAGTCTAAAAGCACCCATGAGACCCCAGCGCCGTCCAGGGGCAAACCGGCGATAATGCCATGCCAATTGCCATCCCCTCAGCACCAGTCACCAGTGCTATCAACGAACTTGCGGGTAGCAGAGCCACAACAGTCCTAGCCCCAAACGCCACTCTCCGGCACAGACGGGCTCCGCTCCTCGCTGGTCGTCTTATACAGAATCCTTGGAGTCAGAAGCAGAGTCCTACTGCTCCAGGAGGAGCAGGAGTTTGAGGTCCCGCAGACAAGAGTACCATCTCCAACTGAGACCGTGGCCGGGTCAGTGGCAGGCCCCCTGCCCAGTGGCCGTTTTGGACCCCTAGGCCTTCCACCCGGGCCACGGCCACTGGTCCTATTCTAGGTCAGTGACATATGTGCCCTCAGCCTCCCAGATGGTCGCTGTACCTCCGGCATCATTGATGTTGGCCGTACTCACTGGGGTGCCGACAGCGGCACCAGCCCTGGCCACAATGGCACTAGCTGTGCCAAAAGATCCCCCTCAGTTCTGGGGGTAGCGAGCAGGACCCACTCCCAACTAGGGCCTCGTCGTCCTCCTCGCATGACAAGGCAGTGGCGTGCACATCAATGGCCCCAGCCTTAGAGGACAGTAGAGTGCTCCAACAACTGATGTGGAGGGTGGCACAAAACCTGAGCATCCAGGCTGAGGAGGTCATCAAGTCCTCTGACCTGATGGTGGACATTCTTGCTCCTTCTGGTCCCTCCCATATCGCCCTGCCTCTAATACGCACTATACAAGAGACCACTAAGACATTGTGGCAGACTCCAGCCTCCTTGCCATCAACGGCAAAGAGGAATGAGTGGAGGTGTTTCGTTCCCTTTAAAGGGTTTGAGCACCTGTATACCCACCCTCCACCAGACTCCCGCTCATTTGCCATGGCTACCACTAGGGAGTGCCAAAGCTGCCAGGGCCCCTCCTCAAAAATCAGGAGGCAAAAAAGATGGACCCCTTTAAGAGGAAAATTTGTGCCACCAGGGAGCTACAACTCTGGATCTCTAACCACCAGGCTGTCCTCGGCAGGTACAGTTACAACTCCTGCGGAGTGATGGCCAAATTCAGAGTTGTTGCCGGAGGACTCCAGGGCAGAATTCTCTCTAGTGGAGGAAGGAAAGCTGGTTTCCTGAGTCTCACTTCAGGCAGTGCTCAGTGTCCCATACCATGGCCTCGGGGATAGCCATTAAACGGACCACCTAGCTACAGGTGTCTGGGCTTCCTTAAGAGGTCCAGCATACAATTCAAGATCTCCCCTTTTGAGGGTTCAGCCCTGTTTTCGGAGAAAACAGACTCCCAGCTTCATAGCCTGAAAGACTCAAGGGCCACTCTCAAGTCTCTGGGCCTCCGCACTCCAGCAAACCACAGAAACATTTTAAGCTGCAGATTCCTGCCTTGTTCATACCAGCCTCAAAATAGGCAGGACTTCTCTCATGGGTGGGGTAGAAACAACAGAAAGAGGCCAGGGCTCTGGTCAGGGGAAGCAGTCTGCTGGCCAGAAGCAGACCTTGTGAAGATGCGCCTGGGTGCGACCCACCAGTCTGGACACTGGATCCATATCACCTTACCTTCTCGTGCCAACAGTCTCCTTTCTACCCTGTGTGGGCCTGAATTATATTGGATCTCTGGGTACTCTACACGGTAGAAAGGGGATAGTCCCACCAATTCTTTGCCCTTCCACCCCCTTTCCCCGTCCCTCTTCAGAGACCCTTCTCACAAGAAGCTCCTCATACAGGAGGTGCACTCGCTCTTGTCACTTGGGGCAGTGAAAGAGGGGGAGGGATAGCTCAGTGGTTTGAGCATTGGCCTGCTAAACCCAGGGCTGTGAGTTCAATCCTTGAGGGGGCCATTTAGGGATGTGGGGCAAAAATTGGGGATTGATCCTGCTCTGAGCAGGGGGTTGGACTAGATGACCTCGTGAGGTCCCTTCCAACCCTGATACTCTATGATTCTATGAAGAGGTTCCTCGAGTTGAAGGGCTAGGGCTTCTATTCCTGGTATTTCCCAATACTGGAAGCCAAAGGCGGCCTCAGGCCCATCCTAGACCTGCAAGATCTCAACAAGTTCATGAAGAAACTGAAGTTCCCCATGGTCTCTTTGGCCTCCATTATCCCTTCCTTGGATCCAGGGGACTGGTATGCCACCCTCAACTTGAAGGATGCTTACTTTCACATTTCAATTAAGCCATCCCACAGAAGGTACCTCAGGTTCATGGTGATCCACAATCACTACTAGTTCACGGTCCTCCCGTTTTTGACCTGTCAGCAGCTCCTCAAGTTTCAGAGTAACAGCCGTGTTAATCTGTATTCGCAAAAAGAAAAGGAGGACTTGTGGCACCTTAGAGACTAACCAATTTATTTGAGCATAAGCTTTCGTGAGCTACAGCTCACTTCATCGGATGTGTACTGTGGAAAGTGTTTACCAAGTGCATCACAGTTTTGGCTGCGTTCCTGCACAAGCAATAGGTACAGGTATTTCCAAACCTCAACAACTGGCTAATCAAGGGCCACTCCAGGACACAAGTGGAGGCACAACTTGGCTTCATAAGAGCAACTTTTGACGAACTGGGCCTTCTCAGTGTGTAGAAGTCTCTCCCATTTAGCAGATAGAGTTTATAGGAGTGGTACTGGACTCCACACAGGACATTGTGTGCCTCCCGGAATCGTGGTTCTGGTCCCTGGGTGACGTCATTCAAAACCTCAGACAGTTCCCTACAACCACAGCAAGGAATTGCCTGAAGCTTCTGGGACACGTGGCCACTTGTACCTATGTAGTACAGCACGCCAGACTCAGACTCCAGACTTGTCAGGTGTGGCTAGCCTCAGTGTATCACCCGGTTCAGGACAGTCTGGACAAGATTGTCACTCTACCTCATCCAGTCCTCAACTCCCTCCTATGGTGGCTCGACCCACAGGTAGGGTGTGCCGGGGTCCCCTTCACCAGACCTCACCCATCCTCCTTGCTGGTGATGGACGTGTCAGCATTGGGGTAGGGGGCACACCTAGGAGACCTCAGGACACAAGGTCTCTGGTCCCAGGTGAAGTTCCCTTCACATCAACGTCAGAGAGTTGAAAGCAGTCTGCCTAGCATGCCAGACCTTCCGAGTTCATCTGGAGGGGAAATGTGTATTGGTCATGACAGACAACACAACAGTGATGTTTTATATAAACAGACGGGGTGCATGCACAGGGGAGACCCTGTGCCAGGAAGCCCTTAGACTGTGGGACTTTTGCATAGCTCACTCGATCCTCCCTGGAGTACAGAACAAGTTGGCAGACTATCTCAACAGGTTGTTCCATGGCCATGAGTGGTCCTTGTGCCCGGATGTTGCGAACTCTTATCTTCCAACTCTATGTCCTGCTCCTCCACTCACTGCACACTCCATGAGGGCGCAAGCTTTCTCAGTGGCATATTTCCTGGTGCATGTTGTCGTCAGTGCACATTTTTGCCTCGCATTACGCTATTACCCAGCAGGCCAGAGATGATGCAGCCTTTGGTAGAGCAGTGCTACAGTCAGCAAACCTTTGAGCTCTGACCCCACCTCCAAAACTTGGGCTTGGTAATCGCCTAATTGGACCTGACATGAACAAGCACTCAAAGAAGAAAAAACAGTTACTCACCTTCTCGTTACTGTTGTTCGAGATGTGGTGTTCATGTCCATTCCAATTCCCATCCTCCTACCCATCTGTGAGAGCAGCCGGCAAGAAGGAACTGAGGGAGTCGCGGGTCGGCAGGACCCTATATTGATTGCCACGAAGGTGTGACCCCAGGGGTCGCCCTGGCCAACCCGACAGAGGTCACTAGGAGAAAAACCTTCCAGCTGCCATGCCCGCAGTGCGCACACACCTAATTGGAACTGACATGAACAACACATCTCAAAAAACAACAGTTACAAGAGGTAAGTAACTCGGATTTTTTTTAGCCCAGAACTAATGCTTTGTTTTTATAGCAAAGTGCTTTACAAATATTAAATTTCTTAGCTACTTTCAAACCTTCAAGTTATGGGCATTGACTTGAGAAACACCAATTCCAAGATGGCAGCCCTCAGTACCTCTGACTATTCCAATCACCAGTATTTAAAAGAGGTATTTCTGTGGAGAATTTCATATATGAACTTGTAAGATTCATCCCTTACCTTCTCCAAATTTTTGAATGCCACTAATGAGAACTGTTAGCATCAACCATCTTTGTAACACAATAGGCCTGTTATGGTTAAATAGAATTTTGTTGATCCCATGAGACAAAATCCAGCCTTCTAGTACGGCTTATTTTTAAGTGATTGTATTTCATATGAGTGTTCACACCATTCTGGTAACATTTCTTTTATATAGTTTATATTACTTCACCATTTGGAGGTTACTTTAATACATAAAGCTTTTATTTCTTGTTAGGTTGTATCTGGAGAAAATATTGCTACAGTGGGTTCTTCAGGCAAGACCTTTGTCAGGGGCTGAAGTCTTCAATGCTCTCAGACCTTTCTATTTTGCTGTGCATCCAGATTTCTTTGGCCAGCATCCCAGAGAGAGGGTAAAAATATATTTTTGTTTCTAAAGGTGTTTTCATGTATATGGTATATGAAGAAAGGAAATATTTTATTAGTTTAGATTTTACACTGTCAAAGTTTGATCTACCATTTGTAGAACTAACATGGTGATCAGGAAAATACAACTTTAACAAGATAATGTCCAGCAAATTCTTATAATTTGGACAAAGTATATCCCCAAACTCACTAATCAGCCTTTCACTATACATTGCTTTCCCTGGCACTCTGGAGTCTTGAACCATACAAAACATAGAACTAATGCAACACTCCATTTTATTCTTTTTAAACCTGTGACAGCCCTTACAAAGAATGACCTTTTACTTTTAATCAAACCTAATTTTTTACCTGTTTTTGGAAGCTATCTTGAACATTATATATGCTTTAACTTCTGTTTTACTCTTATCTACCATCAAGTCAACTATTCATGCAATGAAGATAAATTTTTAATGAAATTACTCAGTCACCTTTCTATGTGGAATACATTGATGTGTTTTCATGGAATTGTGAACTACGTTTAATACGTTGACATTTAGTTGTATCTTATTAAACTAACACTGTTAGCCTACTTTTAAATAAATATGCCATGTTGAAAAAGCAGACAAAATTAAGTATTTACAGTGGCTCTTATTTTGTTTTCTACAGGAAATCAATGAAAACTCTCTTAAGAGGTTAAATGGCTATTTGGAGAATCTCCAGAAACCAGGATTTAAGTCCTTTAAGCCAACTCAACTCACCTTTTACGTGAGAGAGAGAGAACAAAACTCTTCTGATGTCCAAGAATCCTTCAGTGCTGCAGGTGCTTTTTTTTAATCTGATAATTTCTCTTGCAAAATTAAATACTGAAAATCCATTCCATAGTTTTGTACTATTCACCCCTTTTTTATAGTGCCTTATCTACTACCCATTGATGTCAATTGGCATTGTATCAGGCCCTTAAAGGCCATCCCAGGTAATTACACATTCTTCTAATGGAAAATCTTTTTTAAGAGCAAGTGGTTATAATGGGTTTAAATGTAAGTAGGAGTCCAGTCAATAATCTTACAATGAAATTGAAATAATACCCTGACATACTTGCCAGCTATCAATGCTTTTAATTCAACTGTCTGTGTATAACTTGAAGATAGTTATAGTTTAGGGTGTTACTTTTATTTTCTCATTATTTGGTCTAGCTGTAGCATGTAGACTCTCAGTATGTTATAGAAGTGCTGAATGACCTAGAGCAGCAGAGGTACATTTTAAAGTGCAATTTGTAAATTTCAGTTAATATTCGCTGAAGAGAACCTAGGATGATTCACTGGCAAGTTTGGTATGCTTGTCTCTGAATTTTCCTCAGATTTTTTTTACAATTCTGTCTAATGACATGTTAGGCTGTATTTTAATTCATGTTCTGTTTTTCTAGTGGTCAGAAAATTCTCACATAAATGAATTTTGAGTGATCATTCTGCTAGAAGAAGAAAATCATACTAGCCTGCAGAGAAAAATAATGGTATATTTGAGCCACTTAGATATAAGAATAAAGGGGGGGTTGTTTAGTAGTTAGAACAGGAGGGACTGGATCTATGTGGTTCTGTTCCTGCTTTTGCCAGTGACTTGCTGTGACACTGTGCGAGCCAGTTAACATCTCTGTGCCTTAGTTTACACCTCTGTGTATAACAAGTGTAATGCTTGTCTCTTGAATTTCATAGGTGTTGAGGCTTACTGTTTGTGAAGTATTCTTAGATCCTTGCCTGTCTACAGTATATTTAATCCAGAGTAGTATTTTTTTGTTAATAAATCTTACATAAAGGGCTCTCGAACAAAACTGTTGGAGTTAAAGCAATAGAAATGTTTGCTCCTCCTTCATATTTATTTTCAATTTGTCACAATTGCAGATAAGCTTCAGATTTACCCACTGAGCCAAATAGTTGAAATATCCTAATAGTTATAGCTGTGGACTTGTACAATTGTAAATATTAAACTATATTCTGATGCCTTCTGCCATGCTAATAGTTTGAAGTCTATAGTACTTGTTAAATAAATGTTATAATTTCACTGTGAAACTTATCATATAATACATGTATGGTTTGTTTCAACTTTAAGACAAGAATGAAACAATGTGAATGCATCTAAAAGCTTAGCTATTCAGCTGAATGCAATATTAATTGTTTTGAGGGTTGCGTTTTTTATAGGTTTTCGAGCCGTCAGTTTTACTTTGCACACCAGGGACTTACTAAGCACAGTATTAGACATTCTCAACTCCTGCAGCTTATCTACTGAGCATGTCCAAAGCGTGAACTCTCAACCTCACAAAGAAGTAAAAGGGACGTTTTATAGGCCTATCAAATGGGACAAGACTTATTACTCATTTACTGGATTCAAGGATCCTGAGGAAGAACTAGAACAAGCCAAGAGGGTGGAAATTACTCTAATGTAGGTAAAGGTTTTTATTTAACTAAACTACTGTTTTGTAATATACATTAGTCTGCTTTTAATAGTGGTAAAATAGGATAAGAATTTTTGACAAACTGCAAAATGTTTATCACCCCAAGTATTGTTCCTTACCCTATAGTGATGTAATTGAAGGGTGCTCAGATGAGCAACTGCAGTTAATCATCGACTCTGGTGAACGATGGGCAAAGAGGCAAAGAATGTCATGGCTCATAGTCAATGATTGTTTCAAATGTAGGTGTTTAATCCTAGTTTTTCATTAGTTTGCTGTGGAATACCACTGTAGATTCATCAGGGGAGTCAACAGATTTCAGGTGTTAAAACTCAGTATTTTACATCACTTCTAATATACTTAGAGCTTTCAGAACACAAAATAATACATTTAAATCTATGCAAGTCAAGACATCAATTGGGTACCATGTTATAGAGCCCTATAAAAATGCTTTATATCTGTATTGTGTGGTTTTTGCTGTGCCTAACATCTGTTTCAGCCTTCGGGCACCATCTTAAATATCCAAAGTTTTGGCAATTTAATATATGCAGTTAACTTACACAAAATGCATTATATTGTGATTTAGAAATCAACTGCTGAAAATTGCTTAGTACTCTTAATTGTTTATAAATCTTGAATAAGCTTACTACTGATTTCTGAAGAAATAAATGCTGATCATGAGACACTTTTTAAAAATGACTGAATTAAAATAAACAGCATTATACAATTTAATTTTTATTCCCTTGAATATAATATAGTGCAAAATGTGTGGTGTTTATGTGAAGTGCCAGACTAATTGGAGTGTAAGTTCTTCAAGGCAGAGAGCGTGATACCTAGCACATAAGGTCATTGTACTACTGTAAAACACATAACAGATCTAAGTTGTACATGAGTTTTGTTTTCGGTCTGTGTGTAATTGTACATCCTTTTCTTCTATATCATGAGCCTGTTATGATTACTTCATGATTTGTATAAATTGTCATTTGAAGATGGACCTTTTTCTTGTATCTGTTTTATATTCATGCTTGAGTTTAGTACTTTCTCTTAGCGGTGGAGTATAATATTGCTCTTGTAAAAACAAGAAACTGCAATCAATCAGTTGTGTATAGTGGGCATTTGGATAGCTGAAATGGTTGAAAAGGGTAAATAGAGTAAAGGAGATCATTTAAGTATCTCATAGAAATAATTGATTTTAATCTTTCTCTGAGTGTCTTAAATATTTTTCCAGTTATAGCAAAAGCTCTACTACCAGGTTTCTGACCAATATTACAAGCATCATTTACTGTTTTGTTTTGAGGGGGTTTTTGTGTGTGTGTGTGTGTGTAGTAAAGATAACATTTCCTATTGATCTACATTCTGACTAGAAAACAATATACACTGTTGACTTAGGTCATGTCTACACTGAGACTTCACACTCTGGCTTGCCATGTAGGAATCTACAGCACGTTAGCTGGCCGCTCACTGACTGGCTATGCGGACTGCTACTGTGCATGAATAATTCCAGAGTGTGCTTTGATGAACTGCACAGAACTACAGATCTTTTGTTGTGCATTAGCAGGGTCCACATGGCCAGTTACTGCATGGCAAGCTAGTGTACTGTAGAGTCACACCCTGGCTTGCCACACAGTGGTCTCCATGTGGGAAGCCCTGAGAAGTCCATCTGCTGCTTGAAGTTACATCGAAATTACAGTTCAGTCAAAATACCTTCCTGTAATCAACTGAAATCACCATCACTGACAAGAAAGGGTTAAAGGCTAGTTGGGCATATTCACTCCACATGGGTGGAAATTAGATCATTATCAGCCAGAGAGAGGGGACAAAAAAAATCTGGGGATAACTCAGCAGACACCTGGGCCCTATAAATAGGCTGAGAGAGTTCAGCGTTGGGGAGAAGACCCACCTGCTTCCTGTGGCTGTTCCTGCCAAGAACCAAAGTGCCAGATAATAGTGGAGGCTAGAGGCCTCAGGAAGATTTAGACTCAATGAGACAGTGCTTGATACCAGAACTGAGGAAAAGCAGTGAAACCCAAGGAAAGGGTTAAGCGCAGGGGCCCAGAGGATAGATTGATTTTTTGGTCGTTTGGATTACGCTTGAACGTTTTGTTAAACTGAAAGGGATTTGGACTAGCAGCTTCTCAGCCAGAGGGCTGAATGGCGTGCAAAGACAGGTAGCCTGCAGGGGCTCTGAGTGGTCATAGTGCCCCTCAGGTTTGGCATGGCTGCTCTTCTGTCTCCGTCTGTGGAGGGATGGATGGGCCAAACCTGCGTGGTGCTGTGACAATGTGTCCGGTCACGATGCTCATAGTGGGGACAGGAGCTGCGACTGCAGGGTGGCCTCAGTGTGGACTTTATTCAAATTCACAATTACCATGAACACTAATGCTATGATTTTGACACACACATCACAATCAGGGCAAAATATTGGCTAATGGTATGGATTCAGCTCAGAAAACAAGTTCATAAAAGGTGTGGTATCTGAAAACGTTCATATCTGAAATGTCACTAAAATATGGAATGTGATAGTGGAATAATTTTTCTCTTACTTTAGGATTGTAAAATAATGCTCTAGTATTACTAGTGTAATTGCATTTTGCTGTTCACATTTGTGCAGCACAAAAGTAATGGGCTATTTTTAATTTTGTAGATGTGGCCTTAATTGTATTTAGTGCACTGCACACAACTGCTAAGACCTGAGATTTTGCACTCAATAGATCCCTCTCTTTTGGTTCAGTGGGCCTGGTAAAAGCACCCACGGTTTTAAAATTAAGTGCTGTTGTACGTACTTCACATTGTCCTTGCTTAGATATTTAGATTGCCCTGTTTCCCTCCCCTGCCCTACAGCCATACCTGTATGCTCCAGAAGTCAATTCATTTCTGATGGGTTATCAGTGACGAAGGAACCCTAGAACTGTGACCTCTACTCATCAGTGTTCATCCTATCTCATGTGAGGTATCAAAGTATCTCATCCCTCATATCTCTCCCCGCGCTCTATTATATCCTTTGGCTCTGGTGTCAGTTTCCTTAAATTTAAACACAAAACACACCACAACTTTTTGTGTTAGTCTTCAGAGGCACTGACATCTGACAGAGTTGTTTTAGAGCTGCTCGTGTAAACCACGCCAATCTTCAGGTCTCTACCTTTCACTCCCCTCAGAACAGCTAGAGGTAATAGAGTGCATCTCTAATAATACCAGAGGTTTCAGAGCAACTTGTGTGGCAATTGGTGCACAGCTTTTGTGGAGCTCAAGTTCTCACTTATAGGTACATCAGAGGCATTCAGCAGCTTCAGTCACTTATGTCTCATTCCCATTGGAACATCACTGAGCTTCATAGACTGACCTTAATGCAAGGGCATCTTCAGTGCCCTTAAGGTCTTGCTCCTCCGAGTGTGAAAAGAGTGAATATCACTGTTGCGCTTTATCTTTGAAGCACCAGTGGCATACTTCTCAGCACATTTTCTGGATCAGGTGTGTTTTCTGTCTGCTTCCCTTTCTCTTTCAGATTGAGAAGGGCCCCCTGCAGCTTTAAAAAAGGTGGATGTGGTCATACTGTATCCCTCACAAGTAGGCATGATTGCTGTGTCCTGCTTCAGTGAGGATCACGATTGACTAGGCTGTGAGATGATCAGAGATGTCAGTGTGAGCCATTAGGTCCCAGTGGGAGTTCCTCCTTATAAATTCCAGTGCTTCTGATAAGTCTGGAGAGAATTTGGCCTCAAATGAGTCAGAATTGATACCTCATCCTTCACATCAGGTCAGGCGTTAGGGGTTGGCAACCTGGGCAGCCACCCAAGGTGCTGTAGTCAGGAGGGTACCATGGTGAAGAAGCAAGGGTGTCAGGCTCCCCCTTGCTGCCTGCAGGCTGCAGCCTGGCATGACAGGAGAGCCCACCTCCTTGCTCCGGAGCAGATGCCCCCTGCTTGCCACCACACCTGGTTTCCCAGCCCACCTCCCAGTCCCACCTCTGCACGCCAATGAGCTCTTCCCCTCACCCTCTGGGACTGTCCCAGCCTGGGCCATTCCTCCTTCCATGGGTGGCCTGAATGAAAGCAGTGCTTCCCAATAGAAAATGAGTGTGGCATCTCAGCCAACCAGTGGGAACTAGAAATTTCTGGCCTCTTCTCTGAAATTTCTCTCTCTCTCTCTCTCTCTCTCTCTCTCTCTGAAACTGCAAGAGAGAGTAAGGGGAGGGGGTTTCCTGACCCCATGTCCCAGCTCTCAGAGGGCCTCCCAGGGCTTCCAGCTCTCCCCCCCCCCCCCCCAGGTTCCAGGCGGACCCTCCCTATACCCCCAGCTCCCAGGAAGCCCCTGTCTCTGCCCCCCAGGTGCCAGCCTCCCAGTTCTCAGGGCCCCCCCATTCTCCCCAGTTCTCAGGGTATCCCCCAGGTCTTTGAGGTTCTCCCCTCCCCCATTCCACACACTGACCACCCAGTTCCCCAGCTCTCAGGGGCTCAACCTTTCTCTTGCTCATCCCAAAGGAAGTTGTCACTGCAGGGGGTTGGAGATATTTCGGGAGCGACCCTTCCTCCATCACCACCCATCCTAGCTACTCCAGTGCACTGGAGTGCATTTTAATCTTCCCTGCCCCCCAATAGCCCCCCTTCTGTGGGACTGGGAAGGGGCAGTTTAATATTGGGGATGCTTAGTATTGGGGTGTGGGGAGAGATCTGCCCTTTTGGAGCCCCCTACCCCTCCCCTGCCTTCCCACACAAGCAAACTATCTGTACTCCTCTGGTTCCCTCTCCCCTTTCCGGGGCTCTCTGGTCACCATGCTTCCCTGCCACCATAGCTCTCTGGTGCCTTCCTGTCGCTGTACCTCCCCTTAGGCTGCTGACCCGTTGTAGAGAGCCCAGGGAGGCAGTGAGGGCCAGAGCAATGGGGGTGGGTGGGGAGCCCAGGGAGGCAGTGGGGGCCAGGGACACCAAAATACAAGTTCACCCAGGGCGCTATTTTCCCTAAGGCTGGTCCTACGTCACAGCAAGACTGAGTTGGCATTTTCTATGGTGGTGTAGGTCTGATGGGATAGATCTCATCATTCTACTTCCATCCTTTCAGAGCAGTCAGCTAGATATACAGTATCAATATTGCTGTAGTGCTATGAGCATGTTCTCAGTATGTGGTTCTTGAAGCTGACTTCTGTGGTTAAATGAGGCATGATAATACTCCCATAGTGCTTAAACTCATTCGGTACCAATAGGGCTCAAAAGACTTTCAACTTGTAGCTGACTTTGCCAGTGAGGTATAGCTGTGGTTTTAAAGTAACTCAATAAATTTATGCATTCTCTGGGTGCATTGAGAGCTGTGATAACATACACAGAGGGAGCTTCTGTGGCACTAAAGTGTCAGACTATTGTTTTGTCATGCCATAGTTGGTACAAAGACTTGGGAAAGAGCTCGAACACATTTCATTGCCACAAGAGTGGTCAAATTTAGTATTTCTGTATCGGCTAACTGCCCTCTGGTGTCCGTGCCCTGTCATGGAGAGACAGCTCGCATGCTGTAACAATCCCCAGAGTCTGGCTCAGCAAGGACTTTTGCTCCTGGCAGGTTCAACCATGCCGGACTGGTCTGTAGGGGAGGGGCCAGACAAAAGATTAACAGCAGCCTCGGGAGAAACTTTGCTGTATTGATGGACAACATTCTGAGGTTGTTTCCATCTTTTTGGAGAAGGGAGTGGAGCGGTCCCTGCTTGAGTGGAAGTCAATCAGCAGCAGTCTTATGAGAGCCAGACTGAAAGGGAAACACAGTAATCACCCCAATCCAGTGCTATGCTCCAACAAATGACAGTGATGAAGAAGCAAAGGACAAATTCTACCTTGCACTATAGGCGTAGTTAGAGAGAGTACCACACTACAACCTAACTATTATCACGGGAGACCTGAATGCCAAGGTGAGTAAGGACAACACAAACAACAACAGAGCAATGGGAAGACATGAGTGTGGCACCATGAATGAAAATGGAGAGGCTTGTTGATTTCTGCAATATTGAACGATCTAGGCATCAGCGGAACCCTATTTCAACATTGTGAAATTCACAAGCTGACATGAGGTTCTCCAAATGGCAGAAATAAGAACCAGATTGACCATACGATGATCAATGGCAAATGACGACACTTGCTGACAGATGTGAAAGTGAGAAGGGGAGCAGACCACCACCTTTTGACAGCCTCCACCAAACAAGGGACATAGACGTTATGATATTGACAAGCTAAAATCCCCTGAAATACAGAAAGCTTTCGTTCTGCAGTTAAAGAACAGGTTTCAGGAACTTGCAGCCCTTGATGAAGGGGGAGGGAATGCAAATGAGGAGATCAACAAAAAGTGGGACAATCTATAAACAAAGCAGTGAAGCCTGTCTAGGCTACCGGCAGAAAAGAAGAAAGGAGTGGATTACACCCAGCACGTGGAACGCCATATAAACCAGACAAGCCCTGAAGAAAAAAGTTTTAGACACACAATCCCAGAAGCTAAAGGACAAATACCACAAGTAGTAGAGCAAGGCACACCAGGAGGTTAAACGCCTTGTGAGAGCGGACAAACGACATTATATTGATAATCTGGCAACACAAGCAGAGGATGCAACTGCTCATGTTGAACAAGGAATAAGCCATGTCTATCAAATGACATGGCTTATCAGTGGCAAACAGGAGACACCAACAAACATTCTCATCAGGGACAAACAAGGCCACTTACTGACATCAGAAAAAGAACGAGAAATGGTCTGGACAGAGCATTTCAAAGAATTGCTGAACAGGGAGCCACCTATAGAGGAAGCAAACATTCAGGAGGGAGAAGAAGATCTTGATATCAACACAGACACCGCAGCTCCGAAAGAGATCATTCAAGTCATCAAATCCTTAAATGGGAAAGCTCCTGGCAAGGATAACTTGCAGAATTGTTCGAGGTAAAACCTGAGTTATCAGCATCTATACTGGCCCCTCTATTTACATTTGTCTGGGAAAGGGAAAAAGTGCCAAATGAGTGGACCAATGGGGTTATAGTGAAGATACCAAAGAAAGGAACTCAGTGATTGTAATAACTGGTGAGGTATCACACTTTTCTGTGCCAAGCAAAGGTATTGTGTAAGATCATAGTCCAGTGTATAGTAGAGGCAGTTGATAGCGTTCTTAGAAAAGAGCAAGCCTGTTTTCGAAAAGGGCCTGGATGTGCAGACCAGATCTTCACTCTACGAAACATAATAGAACAATGCTTACAATGGCTATGGCAACTCTAGATAAACTTCATAGACTTTGAGAAGGCTTTTGATAGAATTCACAGGACCAGCCTATGGTGCATTCTGCGGGCATATGGAATCCCTCTCTGTATAATCAACATCATCAAAAGCTAATTTTCCAACTTTATATGTAGTGTTGATCACATGTAAATCATGTTTACATGTGCTCAGTTGCATGAGCTCAGTTTTGAAGTCAGAATAGGAGTACATCGGGGTGCATCATGTCTGCAGTCCTCATCAATATTGCCATCGACTGGGTAATGCGGCGTACAAGAGAAGACCTATCAAGGCATTAACACCCTTCACCCTTCTCATCCCTTGAAGGCCTGGACTTCGCAGATGATCTCTCTCCTATCACATACCCAACACTGTATACAAGAAAAAACAACTCGACTCAACACATTCATCCAGCAAATTGAAAATCAACCGCAGTAAGACGTATCATGACCTTTAATATTGGCTCACCATCACCAGTACGGATAGAGGATCATGCTCTCACCAATGTAGGGACATTTACATGCTTGGGCAGTACCATCAGCCAGAACAGTGGAACAAGCCAGGACATCCAGAACAGAATCAGTAAAGCCAGGAACACCTTTAGGAGCTCAAATACAGTCTCTGGAAATCATCAATATACAACACCAAAACCAAACTCAAGATTTATCTGAGCTGTGTACTTTCAACACTACTTTATAGTGCAGAATGCTGGGGAATAAGAAAGTATGACATGTCCAAACTGTCTTCATTCCATACAACCTGCCTCAGAAAAATCCTTATGACGACTGGTGCCCCCCCACTATTGGGGGAGCGGGAGCACCAGCTAAAGGGGAGGATACGTGACCTCCCCATGTGTCTCCACCCTAGCCTAGGGCCCCCATGCTCTCCCTATCCCACATTACCTGTGAGGGGATTTCTGTGTTCTCGCTGTGCTGGCTCCTACTCCGGCACATTTGGCTGCTCTTCCTGGCAGGTAGAGCCAGGCAGGGAGCAGGGCAGAGCCACTCTTGGCTGCTGCCTGGGAGAATGCCTGGCTGTGGCAGCAGCAGGCTGCCTCCTGCCCAGGCTTAGCTTCCAGGATAGCAGCTGAGCAAATCGGTGCCCCCTTCCCACCCAGCATGCTCAGTCAGCTCCTGTCCCCAGAAGTGGAGCCACGGGAGGGAGTGGCAGCAGCCACTGTCCTTCTGGGACAGGAGCCGACTCTGAGCATGCCAGAAGCTGAGCTATGGTGGGGGGCAGCTTACTGCTGCCACAGTCAGGTGCTTTCCCCGTCAGCCGAGACACTGCGCTGCACTGGTAGCATCCCAGGAAATGTGGCTAAAAGGGACTCTGGCTCTGCCCCCTCACTTCCAGCTCTGGCCCCGCCCCTTCTCCCCGCCCAGACTTGCTGCTGGGAGGGCACTTGACCTTTCATGACCCTCCTATGAGTCGCTTCCGTACAATCTCAAACCAAGACCTATTCACACAGTGCAGCCAAGAAGATATGAGCACCATCGTTACGAGGAGGACTGGAGGTGGATTGGCCATGTGCTTCAAATGGAAACTGATTCCATTACCAGAATAGCATTAAAATGGACACCTGAAGGCAAGTGAAAATGAGGCCACGCAAAAACGTGGAGAAGAGCTGTGGAAGCTGAGTTGAAAAAAACTGGGACACAGCTAGGGAGCCATTGAAAGACTTGAAAACCATTGAAACATTGAAAAACATTGAAAGCCAGAAAACAGACAGGAGTGGAGGAGCTTCGTCACTGCCCTAAACACCAGAGGCGTAATGGGAACATGTTGATGATAATAAACTAGATCATTTCAAAATGTTTTATCCATTAAATCTCTTAAGATGCTGCTTTCGAAGTGTTCTAGACCCGTGGGAACATGATTCAGTGACTGATCTACAGTTATCTGTTGGTTATACTATAATAGAAATGTTACCCTAAAAATAGATTTACTCTTTTCAAAAAAACATTCTTTTAAAACATTACCTGATCTGGTAACTTGACATAATTCTTAAAGTAGACATTAATGTTTTTACATAGCAGTACAATGTGCCTGAGAAATATGGTTTTGAATAGCCATATATATTTTTTTTTTTTTTTTTTTTTTACAGCTCCTGGTTAGATAATAGTGAAAAAAGTGCAGTAAAGAAGCTGAGAAACAGCTTACCACTTAGGGAAGAATTAAACCGTTTAAAAGATGAACTCACTCATCAGCTACAGCTCTCTGATATCAGGTAATGAAGTACAGAAGATCTAACTTAAGTGTCAAAACTAGCATCATTTACCATTTTGTAAGGCCACAGTCTAAAAACAAAGTAATGCAGTTAAGCTTTAAAAAAGTGTATTCCAGCAAAATGTCTATTTTATATGTAGTCATAAAGGCAGAACTCCACTGAATAAGATATTTTCATCAGACTTGTATGGGACTAAAAATTTGCATTTAAAAGTCAGGAGATTGTACTACCTAGTAGAATGGTCACCAATTCAGGAAAACACTTAAGCATGTGGTTTGGTTCTGTTGTAGTCAATAGGACCTAATCATGTGTTTATGTACTTTGCTGGATAAAATTGGTTTCCTGAATCGGGGCTTGAGCTTTCTTATATAACTAACTTAGCTTAAACAACTTAGCTTTTCTTCTGATGCTACGTATGGTACTTATTGACAACTTGTGAATACTTAGTAAAGGTATTGTTGTCAAAAATATCAGAAACAAGAGTCCACGGAGGGAATATTGTAATAGCTTTAAAAACCAGGCGGGGTTCTGTACTTGGGTTTCTTTACTCCAAAATGTTTCTTAGAAAATACAAGTCGTTAATATTTGAGAACAAAAATGCATCTCTTCAGGGTATATTGTGAAAGTTTTGAGTTAAATAGCTTTTAGGTTTGTTTAGTGCAGTAACATATAGTTTAAAACTAGAAGGGCCCACCAGATCATCTAGTCTGACCATCTATCACAAGCCGCCAACAGCCACACAGTAACCCAACAACTGAAATTAAACTCAAGTATTTCAGCCCACAGAAGACTAGACTATTACGTGCCACAGGCAGAAAATAGGAGGGACCAAGGTGCACCTATGACAGTGAAATGAATGAGAAATACTTATGAAATGAATACAGATAACCCTTGCAAGTGACTCACACCCACACATTGCAGGGGAAGGTGAAAAACCCCCAAGGTCCTTCCCAACCCCACATATGGCGATCAGTTAGACCCTAAGCATAGGAGCGAGAACCAGCCAGCCAGGCATTTGAGAGAGAGAATGCTTGGTGCCACCTCAGAGTCCTGATCCTCCATGTCAAATGGCCCTCTCCAGCCATGGCTGTCCTTGATGCTTCACAGGAGTGATATTAAGAAAACCCAGAATCCACTGGGGGGAAGTAGGGGGTTGGGGAAATATCCCTTCCTGACCCCTGCAGGTGGCTGGCTAAAAACCTGAAGCATGAGCTTTTAGGAACATCAGACAAACTGGACTGAGCTGCCCCTTACTGTCACAAGCAACCCCATCATACAATCTCACTCATACATTTGTACAGCTCCCTCTTGAAACTAACTAAGTTGTTTGCCTCCACAACTCCCAATAGGAGGCTTTTCCACAACCTCGCCCATCTCATGGTTAGGAACTTCCTTCTAATTTCCAGCCTGAATTTGTTTGTGGTCAGTTTATATCCATTTGTTCTTGTGCCAACACGGCTCTTTATCTTAAATAGCTCTTCACCCTCCCTAGTAATTTACTGCCCTAATACATTTTTAGAGAGCAGCCTTCTTTTTGCTAGAGTTAACAAGTCAAGCTCTTCCAGTCTCCTCTCATAAGATTGGGCCCTCTATTCCCCTGATCACCCTATTAACTCTTCTCTGCACCTTTTCTGGTTTGAATTCATCTTTCTTGAGCGTGGGTGACCAGAATTGTACGCAATATTCCATATGAGGTCTTATCAGTGCCTTGTACATGGCATTAATATGTCTATCTCTACTGGAAATGCCTTGCCTGATGCATTCTTGGATCTCATTTACCTTTTTCACAGCCGCATCGTACTGGTGGCTCACAGTCATCCTGTGATCCAACCCACAGACCCAGGTCTCTCTTCTCCTCTGTTGCTTCCAACTGACAAGCTGCTAGCTTGTAGCAAAAATTCTTATTAGCTTTGTCTTACTGAATTTCATCCCATTTCTGTCACTCCAGTCCTCAAGGTAATCCAGATCTTCCTGTAAAATGTTCCAGTCTTCCTCTGTATTGACGATGCCTCCCAACTTAGTATCCTCAGCAGATTTCATTAGCTCACACATACTTTTTGTGCCACCGTCATTAATAAAAATATTGAAAAAGATTGTTTCCAAGACCAATCCTTGAGGAACTCCACTAGTAACCTCCCTCCAGTCCAATAGTTCACCTTTCAGCACAACCCGTGGCCTTCTCCCCATTTAGCCAGTTCCTTATCCATCTTACAGATCTTGTACTGATCCCCATCTTCCCTAATTTAACTAATAATTTCTCATTTGGTACCATATTAAATGCTTTACTGAAGTCCGGGTATATAAGATCTACTCCATTTCTCTCATCTAAAATAAGAGATTTTCTGAAAGAAGATCACATTAGTCTGATGTGATCTACTTTTGGTAAATCCATGTTGCATTATGTCCTTTTAGCATTTTATCTCCCATGAACTTGCTCTTTCCTTCACAATTTGTTCTAAAGCCTTGCATACTAGTTACTGACCTGTTGTTCTGACTGCCTGGATAACTTCTTTTACCTTTCTTAAGTATAGGTCTGACATTAGCTATTCTCCAGTCATATGGGATTACCCTGACTTAATTAAAAATCCTTGCTACTGGACTAACAGTCTCATGTTCCAGTTCTTTCATATTTTGGAATTGAAATTATCCAGGCCCCTGATCCGAGCACGTTAAGATCTGTTTTTCTTCCATCTCAGATGTAGTAATTTCCATTTCTACACAGGCTCTTTCATCAACTATACTGCCTTCATGCACATGTTCCATATGATCATCCTTATTGAAACCCGGCAATGAATTCATTTAGTTTCTGAGTCATATCTAGGTTATCTTTAATTTCCTTCCCATCCTCACTGCATAGCAGCCCAATTCCACCCTTCCTTATTCTATTTTTATGTAAACTAAAAAGATTTTAATTTCCTTTGCAAGAGTTAATTCATCTTGATTTTTTATAGTTCTAACTATTCTTACATTTTTATAACCTCCAGATGTAGCTTTCTTTATTGATCAACCCTTTTTTCCATTCCTTACAAACTCTCAGCTTACTCTTAATAATCTTTTTGAGGTGGCTATTCATCCAGCTGGTGTGGAGCCTTTCCCTACAAGCTTTTTTCCTTTGCTTGGGATGCAAATTTCAGATAACTTTTGTATAGTTGTGTCATAGGGTTGTCCCCTGAGAGTCATTTCCAGCCTCAGTGACTAACCACAACAACTCCAAGTTGTCTTAAACACCACTGTGCTTTATATTCCTTCAGAAGGCCACAGCCTGGAGCGTTGTTTACATACTGCTTACAGTCAGTAGCCAGCTTGCTCACTTGCTTCTGGGGAAAGGGTGGAGTATTAGCAGCAGCCCGTCCTGTCTATTACTGCCTTCCTTCCTACGCTCCTCCCTAGCACTTCCTTCCTATCTACTTATATAGTCCCAGCTGCAGGGGTTTCTTCTACCCAATTAGCCTT